>NC_134235.1:70431383-71631383 GCF_965152275.1 Natator depressus
ATGGGCTATTACCAGCAGGAGAGTGAGTTTGTGTGTGGTGGGGGCGGAGGGTGAGAAAACCTGGATTTGTGCTGGAAATGGCCCAACTTGATGATCACTTTAGAGAAGCTATTACCAGCAGGAGAGTGGGGTGGGAGGAGGTATTGTTTCATGGTCTCTGTGTATATAATGTCTTCTGCAGTTTCCACAGAATGCATCCGATGAAGTGAGCTGTAGGTCACGAAAGCTCATGCTCAAATAAATTGGTTAGTCTCTAAGGTGCCACAAGTACTCCTTTTCTTTCATTGGAACTGTTTGGGCTAACCTCTAACTCGCTAAGGGTCTGATCCTGCTCTCATACAATTCAATCACAAAAATCCCATTCATTTCAATGATGACTTTAGGGTTCAATCCTGCATTATCTCCAACTCAGACTGATAAAACATTTACACTATACCACACCTTATGCATGTATTTTATATAGATACTGAACCAGATCCTTAGCTGGTGTAAGTTAGGGCCTGTTTACATGAACACTTAGTTCAGGGCAAGCTGGGACGTAAACCTACCTCACAGTAGCCTGCCACACACTAGGTGTCTGTGTGTCCCTGCTGACAGGCACTAACAGGTCCTTGGTGTATTTTGATTTACCCCCACTTCCACTGGAATGTGTATAATATTATATATAAATAAAAGATGTTTCTGCAGCCCAACATCTCCCAGTACTACACATGGGCTGCTCTCCTATTTGCAACTTCTGAAGATAGTTTAAAGCTGCAGCACAGCTTATGCTGGCTATGTTCCTTCTCCTGCTTGCTGACAGATCTTCCTGAATGGAAGCAAACAGTGGTGTTCGCTTAGGTCCCATCCCATTTCTTTTGTCCATGGGGGCGGGGGAGGGTTGATGTGGACAGTTTGGATATTTTGTTTTGCTTCAACACTCCTCATTCCCATAGATGACAAATGAAAATGTTCATAAGTTAAACACAGATCACTACGAAATGTATTCAATAAATCATAATATGACTCAGTTCAGAAAATGTTAACCTGTCCAAAAGATCACTGCATTTGTGAACAAAATTCAGTGAGGCAAAGGCTCTTGACATATACATTGTTTTTCCAACTGTTACTATCATTTGGTTGCAGAACTTGATTGCTTGTCAATAGATTTCTTAATACATCTCATTTGGAAGCATATAGCAGATTGTGGAAGACACTGTTGGGTAGCTACACTAAGGCTTTTATAATTTCTGAAATATTAACTTGCCATCTCAAAAGGAACCGAAGTTTATGCAGGGAGTTTTCTCCCCTATATTTTTCACAGAACTTTTGGGGATGGCTACCAGTTCTCATCTCATTTCATCTTTACCAAGTCTCCTTCACATTCAAGCAGTAGGTTACCAATTGTCATGACAGTACTTCTAACTCTTAAGAATAGCTTTGTGTTGGGATGTGTAAATGCCACACTGGGACACAAGAGGTTAAGCAGCAGGTCTGGGCCCAGATGATCCTCTCCTGCAGCACCAGCCAAGCACACTCCAGCTGGAGAAAGAGCTAAATGAGGACCAGACACCTCAGATGGAAGCCAGACAGAGGAGGAGAAGGAGAAGACCTGTCTTGGGAGCTCCTGAGTAAGGGTACAGCAGGAGTCCTGCTGCAGGGAAAGGTCTACAAATGGCAGCTACCCCAGGCCCTTCACTCTAACTTCTGGTAGATCTTTTGTGAGGTTTTGACCACACCTTGGACTGGGAAAAGAAGTGGTAGAAAATGGCCCAGGGAGGCAGCCACAAAGCCATCCAGAGTGTTTCCTACTGCTGCCTCTTTTAGGGCTCAGGGTTGGAGCCTGGTGGAGAGGGAGACCCCAGGCTCCCCTACCAACCACACTTTCTTGAAGGGGGAACATACTCCTTCCCCCCACCTTCAAGATAAGGTGGGGGACATAGACGTAAAACCTGAGTCAAGGTTTTGCCATCCACAGGGGCCAAGAGGTGAGCTGAAGACCTTTTTTCTGGGGATATTAGAATACATATATATTTTGTTAGACTCTGTTATTGTGTAAGGGGGTGAACTCAACTGGTAATCTGGCTGGAGGATCAAGTTGCTACGTACTGGATGGAGGACCATTAGAGAATCAGAGTGATTGCTGGCAGGGGAGAGAGCTTGGAACCAGTGACCTAATCACTATGCAGCACCCCTGGTTAGCCCCACCCCATCACAAGCTTATAGGTTGACTCTTGTTGAAGATTTTGATAACTGATGGCTGAAGAATGAGTAGCTGTACAGGAATCCAAAACCTGTAGATGAAGGAAGTCCAGCTTTAAATTTGTTACATCTTAACTTCCTTGTCCAAACTCTCTTTTTTGGTAGAAACCCCACAAACACAAAACTTTGAACAAATACCAGCATCTGTAAATATTTAATGCTTCCAGCAGATCGTGTATCAGAAGCTGTCATAACCATAGGGGTAGCCTATATTTCTCCTTACCTGTAAGGGGTTAAGAAGCTCAAGTACCCTGGTTGGCACCTGACCAAAGGAACCAATGAGGACAAAAGATACTTTCAAATCTGGTGGGGGGGAGAGGTTTTGTTCTGGGTTCTTTGTTTCTGTGGCCGTTCGCTCTCGGAACTAAGAGGGACCGGACATCAATCCATGTTCTCCAAACCTTTCTATACAAGTCTCTCATATTTCAAACTTGTAAGTAACAGCCAGGCAAGGCATATTAGTTTATCTTTGTTTTCTCAACTTGTGAATTTTCCCTTTGCTAGAGGGAGGTTTATCCCTGTTTTGTTGTAACTTTGAAACTAAGGCTAGAGGGGGTTCCTCTGTGCTCTTTGAATTTTCTGCTACTCTGTAAGGATAACTACCACCTAAGTTTACAGAGTTTACTTTTTCTCTTTAAATAAAAAAGTTTAAAAGAAAAAGTTTACTTTTTCTCTTTAAATAAAATCTTTTTTTTTAAAGAACCTGAATGGTTTTTCCATTGTTCTAAGACCCAGGGGTTTGGGTCTGTAGTCACTTTGTAACCAATTGGTGAGGGTATATGCTCAAGCCTTCCCCAGAAAAGGGGGTGTAGGCTTGGGGGAATATTTTGGGGGAATAGGACTCCAAGTGCTCCTTTCCCTGATTGTTTGTTAAATCACTTGGTGGTGGCAGCGATCCCAAGTCAAGAAAGGAATCTGTGCCCTGGGGAAGTTTTAACCTAAGCTGGTAAGAATAAGCTTAAGGAGTCTTTCATGCAGGTCCCCACATCTGTACCCCAGAGTTCAGAGTGGGGAAGGAACCCTGACAGAAGCTTGCAAAACAATTCTAACTATTCAAGAAAAGAAGGGTTTCCTAACATCTATCTGTGGAACCGGTAAGATTATCTGTGGTCAGAGAGATAGGCCTCTCACTTCTACTCTAGGGTTTGGTTTGTTTTTTTTTAAGAAAGGAAATTGCTTGCTATTACAGTTGCAAAGAAAACCTTGAAAATGTGACCCAGATGTAACCGATGCAGTAATTGTTGTTGGAGCAGTGTTGGTCCCGAGATATGAGATACAAGGTGGGTGAGGTAATATCTTTCACTGTACCAACTTCTGCTGGTGAAAGATAAGCTTTCAAATGCCAAAGCTCTTATGTCTGCCTCAAGTTGCAGAGAGCCTGAAACTATACCTCAGAGGTTTGACTTGTCCTAATTGATTCTCATTCAGATGTCAAATGACAATTTAAATGTCAACATTGTAAACTACTGAACTGCTCAAAGAATGTAAGAAAGAAGAGGAAGTATCTTATGAAGATCTGCACAATCTACTCTGAGTGACTGCCACTATCATTGATTTCATTTTTCAGCTACCAGAAGTTTGGGAAATACATGGAATGTACTGGATAAGATAAAATATTGCCTGACGTACTTTCATAGTTTGTTACAACTTAACACTTGTGAGCTTCAGTTGCAAGTTGAATTTTTGGCATACTTTCAATGTTGGTTTAAGTTCATATTACTGTTTGAGAGGAGGGCTTTGCACAAGTGACTTGCATACAACACAGACAACAGTTTGTTTACCTGTGCAAGGCAATGACCTATGTTTTGAGAAACTGCATCCTTGTCATTCAATTTATAGAACATCTGCTAGGCCACCATGTCACATTGTGCTCCTGTGTCAGACTTGAATATAACATCCCTGCCATTTACTTCCAACAAGTCCTTCCAGCTCTCCCCAATGCCATTGCTGTCACTTACAGTGAAAGCATGCAGCCAGCCCTTTGCCTGGGCTTCACAGACGTCAACAGTTCCAAAAATAGTCTTGTCCTTTGTTCTGCTGCATGATCTTTCTGAAGCTGAGCTTACTGCCTTAATCATTCCTTTTGTGACAGGTTTGCCAAATCCAAGACATTAATACTTCTCATAAATGTGCCCCATACACATCCACAAAACACACATTCTGTTCCTTTATCTGAGGTTTGTTTTGACATTTGGAACTTGAGTTTAATTGGGGTGGGGGAAGAGGGGGTTCAGTGCCTGTTACCTGAATGTTTCATGTTTCCTGCCTCAGCATATACTGTTATCATTTGAGGGATATTCACTTTACTTGTTCTAATTCAATATGTCACTGGCTTTCCGTAGGAAGTATGTGCTCCTTACAGAAATAGCTAAGTTAAAGATGTGACAACTACTCCTTTCAAGCAACAGAAATTCACATAGTATCCAAAAACTTCACTTCAGTGACCTGTTTGTTTACATCAGCCATAGCAGAAGCAGTGAATTTTGATAGTTCAAGCAATCTTGTGATAAGAACCCCTATTGAAAATGTGGCATCATCATCGTCTCATGGCTGATGAAGCAAATTCAGCTACAGGGAAGAATTAGAAGCCCTTGGGAGAAGCAGTAGCTTTCCTACAGTGTACTTATAAACTGCATTTTATGTCTAAGAAAATGAACGGTGTGCAACAAAAATGCATTAAATGAAAGTTAAGGCTTTTCAGTACACCATAATATGCACATGCCAAGCTGCCAGGTAGAAAATGCCCTGATGATATCTGACCAATGATATTGTAATTTACTCTCTGCCAGTGCCTCCACTCCTTGCCCCCATCCTTCCCCAAGACTTTCTTGCTGTGCCTACACCCGATGTCGCAGTCTCTATCCCACACCTTGATCCATTGTTCTACAGTTTCTCTCCTCCAGAGGCCATATGGGTGTGCAGAAATGATCCAGCTAGTATCTTTAGTGTTGCTCAAAAAAATTACCCCTCCGTTCACCAAAGCCATGTGTATGCACATGAATAATATTTTTTTTAAAAAATCCCAGTAGAAAATGTGGTTTCCAATAGGCAAAATTCAAAATATTTTTATTGTTTTTTTTAAACAAATAGTTTGGCTTTCCATTGTACGTTCAGTTGATTTCTTTCTTCTTGTTTATTTTCCATTTTACTCCCCCTCTTTCTTCCCTCCGCAATATCAGTGAAATCCACCGGCAGAGTATATCTCTAATTTGCCTCTAGTGCTGCTGTTCCATAGGGGATATCAACCTATTCCCGCTATCAGTTACTCTGTTAGCTCAAGTGACAGAACTGGGGAAAAGGGAAAGGAAAGGAGAGGTCAGAAAGTGTGTGCATGTGCGTGGGGGAGAGAACCTTATTTTTCCAGTTTGTTTTTCCTCACTTTCTCACACTTACTGTTTTCAAATTGTTTCCAGTTTTCATTTCAATTATTTTGAATTTTCCTGGAGGAAACCTAATATTTAGACAAAAAATTCAAGCAGGCTTTTTTTTTTTTCAGGAAAAAAAAATCAGTTTTCTGACTTACTCTAATATACAGAGGCATATTGTAGATAAAGAGCCTGATAAAGTGAGAGGGAAGTTTGTGGAAATTTTATAAGCCATATGGCTACATACTTATCAAACTTGTACCTTCTTATTTATTGTAACACCTTGATATTAAACACATTTTAAAAGGCTTTCTCTGTCTCCCTTGCTAACTGTCTCCTTTTCTGTTCCTTCACTCTTTGTGTGTGTGTGTGTTTGTTTTCATTTCTTTCTGTGGTGTCTCTTTTTCAGTATGTTTCCTCTTATTACAATTTGACCTACTTTGTACTCCTCTGCCTTCTTACATCTCTATTTTTGTTTTGTTCTCTTCCTCCTTCCTACACATTTGTTCACTTTCTCTTTTTCTTGTTCCTTATGCTCAATATCTCCCACTCTTTCCCCTTGCCCAACACCTTCAAAAGACGAGCCTGATTACCAAAGTTATGAATTTAAATTGACACTAAAAATTATGGCCTTAAAAATGCTAGACTTATGAATTATTACAACTATCTAACCCACTACCCTCCCGCTCCCCCTTTTTTTTGTACTATGACTACAGGGTGTTAATGGGCCACTTCACCTTGAATGCAAAAAACAAAACAAAACCGAGGAGTACTTGTGGCACCTTAGAGACTAGAATATGTGCTAATTACTTATGACAATCTATCAGTTCAATCTTGTATGTAGCTGTGACACTCTCAGTAGCTTTTCCAGATCTGAAGAGCACCTTAGCTCAAAAGCTCCTCTCTCTCACCAACAGAAGTTGGTCCAATAAAATATGTCACCTCACTCACCTTGTCTCTCTAATAACCTGGGACCAAAAGGGCTACAACACTGCATAGTTTCTCTTTAGACTCAGTCATTCAAACACTCCTGTTAGCCTTTATCTCCACTTAAACTGTCTACACTATACATTACTTTAGTATAGCCTATGTTGATCAGGGGTGTGAATAATTCACACCTTGAGTGACATAAGTTATACCAACCTGAGCGCTGGGGTAGACAACACCATGTTGACGGGAGAGCTTCTCCTACCGAAATAGCTCATGGAGGCAGGAGTTATTAAGCCACCAAAGAGCTCTCTTCTATTGGCTTAATGAGCTGATGTAGCTGCACCACTGTGAATGATGTAATGTAGACTCAGACATACTAACAATAGACTTTGGTATCAGTCCCACAGGAACTTCTTTCCAACCTCAAAGGCTTGGGGAAGGTACACATCATGTGGATGGCATTAACACCTCATTCCTGCCCCCTGCAGGCATGTGGAGGCAGCAGGAGACTCTAAACTACCCTTCTTCATAAGTAGCATGTATTATGAATTAGTAAACGTGTTCCTTTAGAGATTTTTGTCACTCTTTCTACCAGGGATTTAACTCTATAATACACAGCATATTGCCTTCTCTACATGCATTGCATGTGTCACACACAGGAGCATGCTCATTTGCTTTGTGGGATGGCACGTGCACAGTCTGGTCAGCACTAGGAGCTGAGAGAGGCTCATGGAGGATGGAATCTTTGGACATTTTTGTAGTTAAGCTCTACCAAGTCTCGATGGAGCATGTGTGAAATGTGATTTTTCCAAGGCTTATAACTTGGTCCACTTTGGGATGATTTTTCACAGGAAGAGTAAAAGGTACATCCCTGACTCAGGGTATGTCCACACTGCAATTAGACACCTGTAGCTGGCCTGGGCCAGCTGGCTCAGGCTAAGGGGCTGTTTAATTGTAATGTAGACATTTGGTCTCAGGCCTGGGCTCCAGGACCCTATGCTGTGAGAGGGTCCTAGAGCCCAGGTTCCAGCCAAAGACTGACTGTCTACACCACAATTAAACAGCCCCTTAGCCTGAGCCCTGCGAGCCAGAGTCAACAGGCATAAGCCAGCCGCAGGTGTCTACTTGCAGTGTATACATACCTATAGAGATCAATCTCCTGTCAAATTTTAAGTCCCTGCTCCAAAGCATGAGGATGCTAGAGCTTTTCAAAAGAAAGACAGACCAAATATTTAAATGGGAAAAAACACCATAATAAAAAAAAATCAAAGCCCAAATGGTTAAAGTTTGGCAAATGTTATAAGCAGCTGAGTATACAGTCTTGTGGTAGGAAGTGTTGGGCAACCTTAATACCTACCAGGCCTGCCTATAACATTTACATAGCATCACAGATGAGCACAGAAGTCTACAAACAGATACAAGCAAGTTCCCACTGCTTTTCAGATTGCAGTCTAAATTAGATCAAGAACACAAGAGCATGTCAAAACAATATTGGATAACAGGACTCTAGGGAAGCAATAAAAGAAATAAGATGAGGAGGGGTGTTGATGCAGGAAGTTTTATTCCTCAGAGCACTGTTTCCCAAACTTGGGACTCTGCTTGTTTAGGGAAAGCCCCTGGTGGGCCGGGCCGGTTTCTTTACCTGCCATGTCCGCAGGTTCGACTGATCGTGGATCCCAGTGGCTGTGCTTCACCGCTCCAGGCCAATGGGGGCTGCAGGAAGCTGCGGCCAGTATGTCCCTTGGCCCACGCCGCTTCCCGCAGCCCCCATTGGCCTGCAGCGGTGAACCGCGACCAGTGGGAGCTGCGATCGGCTGAACCTGTGGATGTGGCAGGTAAATAAACTGGCTCGGCCAGCCAGGGGCTTTTCCTGAACAAGCGGCGTCCCATGTTTGGGAAACACTGCCTCAGAGAATAGATCATTTGATTATTTTACATTTCTTGCTGGTTTCACCCCCTTCCTTTTGTTTAATACTTATATTATTTTAAGCTCTACATTTTCCTTGTGTGATCTGCATATTTGACATTCTCTATGCATTTTGACAGTGTGTCAACACAAAAGCTACTTCCCAATAAATAAACTCGACTGCATGATATCATAATAGGCCTCTCACAAATTCCTAGTTTATAGAGTTCATAAATAAATACAAGTGTTCTGTTACAACCAAGTAAGAACTCAAACGCAAGATCTAATTATGCTGATTAAACTTTCAGCTTACACATGTCTTTGTTTTAGAAGTTGTCCAAATATCTTGGGTAAGAAAAATTTGGCAAACAGTACGTCCATTATGTGGCTCTCTCCAGATCCTGAATAATTTCCCTATGCAGTGTTGGGGTAGTCATGTTGGTCCCAGGATATATTAGAGAGACAAGGAGGGTGAGGTAATATCTTTTATTGTCCCAACTTCTGTTGGTAAGAGACAAGCTTTTGAGCTTCACACAGAGCTCTTCTTCAGGACAGAAGAACGGAACAGGCAGATGGGTATGTGGAGATATGAGTCTGCCAGTTCCACTGAGACTGTCAGACCCCCTTGACACAGCATGGCACTAGAAACTCCATCCAGAATTTTGTTTTCTTCATTCACTTGTAGAGCCTTTTATGATCCAGAATGGCTCTGACTTCCCCCATGCACTTCCAAATGATGAAGAAGATGACAACAACCCTGAGAACTTTTCTTTGAAGGAAGTCCTATGGCTCCTCCACTCTGAATCAATTTGCTCTTAGTGGGATCAGTGGAGACAGGGAACTAGATGAAAGAGGAGTGTGGTAGGGCCTGTAGCTGACAGAATTAGAGTCGGTTGCCTCGGAGCCTCTCCCAAGTGTGAGAAAGCTCTCTCTAATATATAGGCCATCTTTTTGGTTTTACCCAGTGCTTGTGTGGTTGTTCTGCCATGCCTGATGAGGGGCAGAGGAGCCGGGCAGGGAGGCACTGCCCTGGAAGCTCCAGGTGGCTATGACCACCATGTTGCTCAGACCAGGTCGAGGAGACAGACACTCTTTGCTAATATTGTAAACGATGAGGGGAATAGCTAATATGCAAATGGATCTAATATACAGGATTAGCTAATATGCAGGAAAAAGAGGACTAAAACGTTAACATTTACTAACAACATCATCACATTTTTGCACTGGTTACAATGGAGTTACTCCTGAGTCTCCCTCCAGGGAGAGGAGAAATGTGAGGGAGGGAGCTGCCTTTCCCCACCGCCAGAATCTTTCCCTATACTGGGGAAAAGATCTGGCAGAGGGGAGTGGGACACTGCTAAAAATAGCAGTGTAGATGGGGAGGCACTGCTTGGGAGCCATGTAGGGTATGCACCCTAAGGTTCTGGAATATCTTTTCTCTGCTCGCCTAAGCAGTGCCTCGCCCTGTACACTGCTATGTGTATACCCATGCTAAGGGGGCATGCGGTATATGTACTCTACGTGCCACCATAACCTAAGACTTACTGGTCTGGTCATATTTGAATTACAGTTTTGGGTATCGTATAGGACAAAAAGATTTTTCCTAAGTGCGGTTAGGGTCAAAACTATCAACATTTCATCTTTGAAGAACGCCAACATCTGAATTCTTGGAACTCGTGTACTCAGGAGTAACCCAGATAAATAAATTATGTAAAATCCCCAACACACACTGGTTAACATGATTACTCTAGAGATTCTCAGGGAGGAAACATTTATATTTACAGAATTGTGTTCTACAGCATGCCTTCTGAGTAAAAAAAAATCTGACAAATTTATAAATAACACCATAATTGCTTTAGCTGTGGCTCAAGGGGTCCATGTTTGATGGAGACTCAAAAGGAACTCAAGTTCAAAATGTGACATTTTTAAGGCTGTTAATAAAAAAGGTAGTGTATCTACACGGATGTTTTTTCTCTCATTATTTTTGTATTTATTTTTTATGATTTCCCTCGCTCCCCTTTCAGTAAGGATACTAAAGAATAAGCAACAATAGAAACTGAAGGCTAAGATTTAGTCATGGGTATTTTTAGTAAAAGCTATGGACAGGTTATGGGCAATAAACAAAAATTCACAGCCCGTTACCTGTCCATGACTTTTACTATAACTACCCCTGACTAAAACTTAGCAGCTCCTGGGTCCGTGGGGCACCATTGCTCTGGGGGCCCCGTGGGCAGACAGCTGGCACCTGCTCTGGTGGTGGGGGCTGACTGCCTCCCACCACCCGCTGCTCCAAGGCCCCCGGGGACCACTGATCCGATGGCCTCTGGGGCAGCCCTCAAGCGGCCGACTGCCCCCAGGGCCAGCTGCTTGAGCAGCCCTGGGGTCAGCCACACCAAGTCACGGAAGTCCGGAAAGACACAGAATCCGTGACTTCTGTGACAGACTTGCAGCCTTAGGGATAACAGATGTAAGACTAATACCAGGGTTCAAAATAGATAGGAATGAGAGTAGGTCATGCTGGTGGCGGAGAGTGGCACTATATGTGAAAGAAAACAGAGTAAAATATAATAAAAATCTTAAATAAATCAAACTGCACCATAGAAGCCCTATGGATAGAAATCCCATGATGGAACAATAAGAGTGGACCAGTAGAATATACTACCAAGCACCTAACCAGGATGGTAACAGTGACTGTGAAATGCTCAAGGAAATTAGAGAGACTACAAAGGCAAAAAATGAAATAATGCGGGATTTCAGTTATCTCCATGTTGCCTGGGTATGTGTCACCTAAGAAAGGGATACAGAGATATACATCATTAATGACTGCTTCTTGGAGCAGCTTTTCCTGGAACCCACAAGAGAGAAGCAAGTGTTGATCTAATCTTAAATTGAGCACAGGCTCTGGTCCAAGAGGTGAACATAGCTGAACTGCTCATTAATAGTGAACATAATGTAATTAAATTTAATATCCTGGTATGGGGGGAAAATGCCAAAGAAACCCAGCACAGATGCATTTAACTTCAAAATGGGGAACTATACCAAAAATGACAAAGCTAGTTAGACAGAAATTAAAAGGAGCAGTCACAAGGATGAATTGCCTGTAAACTGCATGGAGATTATTTAATATCATAATACAGGCTCAAACTAAATGTATAACCCAAATAAAACACACAGTAGGTAAATAAACACAGTAAAGAGAGTAAGAAGATCAAAAATTGCCACCCCGGCTAAATAGCAGAGGAAAAAGGACATTCTTTAAAAGTTGGAAGTTAAATCCTAATGAGGAAAATAGAAAGAAGCATAAATTCTGGCAAGTCAAGAGTAAAAGTATAATAAGGCAGGCCAAGAAAGTACTTGAAAAGCAACTAACTAAAGACACAAAAACTAACAGCAGTTTTTTTGAAGTACATCAGAAGCAGGAAACCTGCCAAACATCCCGGGGGGTCTCTGGATGTTCAAGGTGCTAAAGGAGCATTTAAGAAAGATAAGGCCATTGCAGAGAAGCTAAATGAATTTTTGCACTGGTCTTCACTACAGAAGATGTGAGGGAGATTCCCATACTTGGGCCATTCTTTTTAGGTGACAAATCTGAAAACTGTCACAAATTGAGGTGTCAATAAAGGAGGTTTTGGAATAAATTGATAAATTAAACAGTAATAAGTCACTAGGACAATGTGGTATTCACCCAAGAGTTCTGAAAGAACTGAAATATGAAATTGCAGAACTACTAACTGTGATATGTAGCCTATCACTTAAATCAGCCTTTTACCAGATGACTGGAAGGTAGCTAATATGACACCAATTTTTAAAAGAGGCAATTATAGGCCGGTAAACCTAATTTCAATACTAGGCAAATTTGCTGAAAACTGCAGTAAAGAACAGAATTTTCAAACACATATATGAACATGATATGTTGTGGAAGAGGCAACATGGCTTTTATAAAGTGAAATCCTGCCTCACCAATCTATTAGAATATTTTGAGGGGGGATCAAACATGTGGACAAGGGTGATCCAGTGGATATAGTGTACTTAGACTTTCAAAAAGCCGTTAACAAGGTCCCACACCCAAGGCTCTTAAGCAAAGTAAGTAGTCATAGGATAAAAGGGAAAGTCCTCATGGATCTGTAGCTAGTTAAAAGATAGGAAACAAGGAGTTGGAATAAATGGTCAGTTTTCCCAGTACAGACACATAAATAAAGGGATCCCTGAAGGATCTGTACCGAGACCAGTGATGGTCAACATATTCCCTAAGTCAGGGGTTGGCAACCTTTCAGAAGTGGTGTGCCGAGTCTTCATTTATTCACTCTAATTTAAGGTTTTGCGTGACAGTAATCATTTTAACTTTTTTAGAAGGTCTCTTTCTATAAGTCTTTAACATATAACTAAACTATTGTTGTATGTAAAGTAAATAAGGACCCGGGCAGTGTGTGTGCCATGGAAAATCAGCTTGCGTGCCGCCTTTGGCACATATGCCATAGGTTGCCTACCCCTGCCCTAAGTGATCTGGAAAAAAGGGATAAACAGTGAGGTGGCAAAGTTTGCAGACAATACAAAAATTACTTGAGATCGTTAAGTCCAAAGCTGACTGCAAAGAGTTACAAAAGGATCTCACCAAACTGGGTGATATGTAACAAAATGGCAGATGAAATTCAACATTGATAAATGCAAAGTAACCCCAACTATATATACAAAGTGATGGGGTCTAGCTGCTGTTACTACTCAGGAAAGACAACTTGGAGTCATTGTGGACAGTTCTCTGAAAACATCCCTTTAATGTGCAGCGGCACTCAAAAAAAGCTAACAGAATGTTAGGAACCATTAGGAAAGGGATAGACAATAAGACAGAAAATATCATAAAGCCACTATATAAATCCATGGTTTGCCCACACCTTGAATTTTGCGTGCAGTTCCAGCTGCCCTATCTTAAAAAAAACAAAATAAAGATACATTAGAATTGGAAAAGGTGCAGAGAAGGGCAACAAAGATAATTAGAGGTATAGCACAGCTTCTATATTAGGAGAGCATAAAAAGACTGGGACCACTGAGCTTGGAAAAGAGATGAGTAAGGGGGAATATGATAGAGGTCTATAAAATCTTGAATGGTGAGGAGAAAGTGAATAAGGAAATGTTATTTATCCCCTTTATATAACACAAGAGCTGCGGGCACCCTATGAAGTTAATAAGCAGCAGGTTTAAAACAAACAATAGGAAGCACAGCTTGTGAAATTTGTTGCCAGGTGGATGTTGTGAAGGCCAAAATTATAACTTGATTTTAAAAAAAGAATTAGGTAAGTTCATGGAGGATAGGTCCATCAATGGTTATTAGCCAAGATGATCGGGGATGAAACCGCATACTCCCGGTGTCCCGAAACCTCTGACTTCCAGAAGTCGAGACTGGATGATCACTTGATCAACAGGGGATCACTTGAAATTGCCCTAATCCATTCATTCCCTCTACAGTGTCTGGCAAAGCCACTGTCAGAGACAGAATACTGGGCTATATGGATTGTTGGTCTGACCCAGTATGGCCATTCTTATGCTCTTTTATATTTTGGGTCACCATATTGAAAAAAGTCAGCATTTAGTTAGATGTAGCATAGCATAAAACTAAATATGGTAAGTAAAATGATGGAATGGTAGTAGAAGGAGATATTAGTATTAGACTGGGATTGGTCAATCCTCAGAGATGATTAAGAAGTGATATGACAAGTGTTTAAACTAGCCCTGGGTTATAACATTACATCTGATTGTCTTTTTGAGGTTAGTGGACAGGCCAGAACTGAGGTTTTTTTCCTGACTTTTCTCCCACACTGATGAAAAAAAGGAAGAACTTTCTTTATTCAATATTGCCAACCCTAAGTGTAGTTAGTAGGTTAGTAGGTTCCTTCAGCCTCCACACTGGGTCAGTGATGTTGCACTGGATGATGATGTTCCACACTGGGTCATGATGTCAGTGATGATGCTCCACACTGGGTCAGTGTAGGTTAGTAGGTACCTTCAGCCTCCACACTGGGTCAATGATGTTACTTGGCCCTCCAGCCACATCACTAAAATATAACCCCTTCCAGGGTAACAGAAGTCCAGACATACAAGCAAAAGATTCTTCTACCCTCTTCAGCCCACCTTTTGGGCTACCTTAGATTCTTTCCCTTGTCTTATCTGTTAAAGAGTGGTGATTACCAGGTTGCTTTCCCTGAGTCCCGCTCAGTCTGCTACTCAGCAGAGTTCCCTGCCTTCTACAAGAACCTTCTTCCTATAGTTCCACTCTGAATTCTCACAGCCATTTTTATGTTCATTAGGCTATGACCTAACCACATTAGTCCAACCCACTCAGACTGGGGGGCAACTAATTATAGCACAGGCAGGGTGGCTCCATTTTATTGGGGCCAATCACCTTGTGGTAGGTGGCAATTCTAGATGTGCAGCACATATATAATTCCTTTGGATGTGTGTGGAAGTTATTCAAGGAAAACGCACTTCATGATCACCTTCTTCTCCCACCCCACTCCGAATGGACTTCTTTTCTCAACAGAAACCCCTCCTTCAAAAGACTAGCTTCTTACATAAATCTGTTCAATTATATTCACTAATAATACCTGGACCAGAGTGATGTTAAACCTCTGATCTGTATACAGCATGCACCTGAAATATGTCCTATGTTAAATGTAGACTGGAGATCCTTGGGGCAATAACCATCCCTTTCCTTAGTGTTGCCAGCACTGTCCCAACCTGTCAGCAATATCAACAAATAACAATTAATAAATAAAACCAAAACACCTGCTTCTCTTGCTATCTTCCAACCTTCTTTACTTTTGTCTTTATCTACTCCATGATCAATTTCTCTTTTATTCATCCCTCCATCATTCCTCCAAAATCCATTTTGCCTGTTTGTTACTTTTCTATAGTAGTTCTCCCTCTGTTCAGACCTGTCTCAGATGAAGTTTTCGTAGGCCCCAAATTCCTATGACCTCGCCCTAGTTTATATCAAAAAAGCTCAGTGGTGCTGCTAAGCTAGGTTTTAAACAGCCTTTCCTAGATCATACCATGACCACACAGTCTTTGGTGATCAATAAAAACCCCAAAGCTGGAATTGAATGATTATTCTCCAGGATTAGTACCCATAACTGCAATTTTCATTTTTTAGTGATAGCTAATTCATTTTTGAATTCAGAAGAGGGAGTACATCACATTCCCCAACTATGGGAAGATTGCAGATCATGACTTTTACTCTATTATGCTCTAAGGATTGCCTGAAAAAGCAAGAATTTTTATCTCACACATACAAAGATGCCATTAGGTATCATCTCTCAAAAACAGATGGTTGTTCAGAAACAGAAGAGGCATTATTTTGGAAAACAATTTAATCTTGATCTGACCAGACCAGCAGGCAGAAATTTGGAAAACACCTAACCCAAAAGTCACGCTGTTCTTGCTCCTGAATAGGGAAAAACAAAATAAGCTAATGCTTGATGTGATTCACAGCACTGTCTCAAGTCATTAAAAGGACTAGTTTCCCTAATATAAAAACATCCAATGGATGGGCTGTGTTCAGGAGGGTACCTATTGCACATAAACCTTAACTTAAACTTTAACTTAACTGTGACATCATAAGTTAAATAAAAGTGCAATTTGAATTTAGGCTCTGGGCCAAATTCTTCACTTTCTACTCCACAGTAGCCTTTATTTAAAAATAATACATAATTAATTTGGTTACACAGCTGCAAATTCTCATTCGCTGACAATGTACTCCCCACAACTTTGTATGTATGTGAGGAAGAGGGTTTCATGTGGGCTTTGTCTGACCAGGAGGAAGAAAAGGAGGCCATGACTCTTTTAAGGGTCCCCCCCTCATTTGGGTTAAGGGGATGTGGGTCACACGAACCAGGGATGGACCAGAAGTGTCTCAAGTGGGCCAGTAGCTCATGGGCATGTGGTGGAGGGAGGATATTTATATTCTGATCCCATGAGGCAGAGATGATTTTGTTTTAAACGGTGCTGCGCGTCTGCTGTTGCTCTTATAATGTTTGTTATTTCAGGAATAAGCAGAAGCTCCACCCCTGCTGCCCCCCACCCTCCACTCTCCCTACACACTACAGAGCACAGTAATCCCATGGTAGAAGCCTTCATAGGTACGGTTCTAAAATATGGAACAAAGCATCTTAAAACACACGTTCCACTTTCAGATTAAAGCTATGCAGCCCATTAAATTCTACCATCTCCTTTTTTTCAGACTTCTCAGAACTACGTCAAGTCCATTCACTTGAAGCAGCTTTTGCATTCTATTGAGAAGAGCCTAATCACAAAAATATTAAACATATTAGGTTGTTAGAGCGCCACATTTTGCTGCTATTCTGTACTAAGACTGGAAACAGTCTAGGGACCGAAATGGTTTTCCCTGATCCTCAGGCACAAAGAACAACTGATGTCAATAGCATATGATTGGAGTGTACTCACTATGCTTTTATCATAGTGACCCAGGTTGAAATTAAATGCTGCAAGCCCAGGGACAGAAGCTGTCAACGGTATGGCTGGCATATGAATTCAGCTAAGTACAGTCAGTTCTAATTAATGAAAAGCATAGGCTTCTTGCCTAGACAGATACTGCAAAGAGTTTATAAGAACTCTCTTGGTAGTAATACCAGTTAGCGGGACTGTTATGTAGGGAAAGAGGTAATTTATGTATGTTGGCTCACAAATTAATATACTATTTTGTTAATTAATACAGTTTCTGCAGGGGTTCAATGACTGAGAATTTCTAACCACTGACAAATTGCTATAGAAAATTGCATTCCTTCTCCTCGCCACATATTTTCCTCCTAAAACCGCTCAGATCAATAAAATGTGAAATCCTACATTAATGCAAGAGTAGGCTAACAAATTCAAACAAAAAGAGTCAAGAAAGAGAGCTGCAAAACTAACTCAATGTTACTTTGCCACATTGTATATTCCTCACAGTATAGTGTTCTAACAGTTAAAGCAGATATAAACAACTACACATATACATGGGGCTAAGTTAATGTTGGTTTTGGAACTTCAGTGTTTGTGTGATGGCTGCCATACCAGGGACCTCCACAGCTAAAGGATAAACTGCCACTGCTTGAGCTAAAGCTCCATAAAGAGAGCAGTACCAACTTATATCCTAAACGGATCAGCACAGAGAGGGACTTGTAACCCTCTGGAGACCGTGTTACATTTGCATATGAAAGTATGTCAGGGTTCCCTCCCCACTCTGAACTCTAGGGTACAGATGTGGGGGGCCACATGAAAGACGCTCTAAGTTTATTTCTACCAGCTTAGGTTAAAAACTCTCCAAGGCACAAATTCTCCCTTGTACCTTGGATTAGGTAACACTGCCACCACCAAGTGATTTAGACAAACTCAGGTAAAGGACCACTTGGCGTTCCTACTCCCCCTTATATCCCCCCAAGCCCCCACACCCCCTTTCCTGGGGAGGCTTGAGAATAAACAAGATGACCACAGACCAACCTTGGGTTTTTTTAGGACACACAAAAAAATCCAATCAGATTCTAAAAGAAACAGAACTTTATTAGAAAGAAAAAAGGTAAAAGAAGCACCTCTATAAAATTAGAATGGAAGATAATCTTACAGGGCAATCAGATTAAAAAACACAGAGGATTTCCCTCTGGGCCAAACTTTAAGGTTACAAAAATAAAACCAGAAATACACCTTCCTCTCAGCACAGAGAAAATCACAAGCCAAAACAAAAATAAGCTATCGCATTCCCTTGCTAGTACTTACTGATTCTAATGGAGTTGGAAAGCTTGCTTCCTTGATCTGTGTCCGGAAAGCACACACAACAGACAGACCAAAGCCTTCCCCCCCCCCCCCAGATTTGAAAGTATCTTGTCCCCTTATTGGTCCTTTTGGTCAGGTGCCAGCCTGAACTTCTTAACCCTTTACAGGTAAAAGGATTTTGTGCCTCTGGCCAGGAGGGATTTTATAGTACTGTATACAGGAAGGTTGTTACCCTTCCCTTTATATTTATGACAAAGTACAACAAAAAATGAAAAGACATCAATTCTATAACTAATGGTAGGGCCCTACCAAATCTGTGGTCCAATTTGGCCAATTTCCTAAACAGATCAGCACAGAGCGGGACTTGTAATCCTCTGGCGACCGTGTTACATTTGCATATGTAAGTACAACAAAAAATGAAAAGACATCAATTCTATAGTTAATAGGTAAGGCCCTACCAAATTTGTGGTCCATTTTGATCAATTTCACAGTCAAAGGATTTTAAAAATTATGAATTTCATAATTTCAGATATTTAAAATCTGAAATTTGACAGTGGGGGTCTGACCCAAAAGGGGATTGTAGGGGGAGTCTCAAGACTAATGTGGGGAGGGTGGTGCTGTTGCCACCCTTACCTCTGCACTGCTGCTGGTAGCAATGCTGCCTTCAGAGTAGGGCCCTCGGCCAGCAGCCGCCACTCTCTGGCTGTCCAGCTCTGAAGGCAGAAGCACGGAAGAAAGGGTGGTGTGGTATGGTATTGCCACCCTCACTTCTGCATGCCTACCTTTTATTTTCTTTGGTAATTATCTCTGACCTTTTCTGCCTGCCACTTATAATCACTTACAATCTCTCTGTCTGTAGTTAATAAATCTGTTTTATATTTTACCTAAAATAGTGTGTTTTTATTAAAGTGTGTGGGAAATCTCAGCTCAGTTTACAAAGGCTAGTGTGTGTCCTCTCCACATCTAGGGAGGAGTGGACTGGGTAATGAACTTTCACTAGTCAGGTTTCTGACCAGGGCAAGACAGTACAGTTCTGGGTTGCCATGCTGGGGGTTTGGGAGATTTGCTGGTGCTTTTCTCCGTGTGATTTGTGAGTGGCTCAGGGAGCATTCATGCAATCTAGCTGCGTATGGGGCACCACATGCTGTTGTACTGAATGCTAACAGCACCTGGAGGGGGTTGCTGCTTGTCACTAGCAAAGCAGCGTGAGAGACAGCCCAGGCTGGAGAGTTAAGAGGGCACAGCAGTACCCCAGTTCCAGGTTTTACCCCAGGGATTCCGTCATACTGTGAATTTGGTGAGGCCCTACTAATAGGCACAAGTGGCCAACTGCCATTCAAGGTTGATCATAAGCTATGAACCTGAAGATGCAGCAGGGCCCAGTTAACAAGAGGTCATCAAAAGTAAGCACTACAGACCCAAGGTCACATTCAGCTCTCTTGCACCTCTGTAATGCTCACTAATTCAACTGGGTTGTAAAAGTAACTGAGGACAGAATGTGGCTCTAATTATAAATGGCATACATGAGCATTTATAAACTGTACATTTCTAAGAAAAAACATAAGACAAGGAATATGAGATTTGGGAGAATGTTTTTCACAACTTAGAAAATTCTCAGCCTTTATACAACTCAGGCAAGTTATACTGATCTTTTGGTTTAAGGTTGGAGACTGGTTTAAAATTGCAAGTCACATTGAACATTTTCCCCTCCCTCTCCCCACACAATTCATAGGGGGAAAGTTTCAAAAGGGCCTGGAGTTCAGGCCAAGAGACAGGAGAAATAAGACAGCACACTTCAATGGCTTCATGCACCTGCCAAGTTCTCCCCCCGCCCCTGAATTCTTTGTTACGTTATCAGTATGAAATTTTTGATTGCTCCTAACTTTGGTACATTAAAACCAATTATTTTCAAACCAGACACTAATCTTCAATGACTACTATGATGTGCCAAGTTTCATCATTCAGATTTCAGAAGGGCTGTTTTGATGCAAGACAATTCAAAAGAATGTGTGTTTGTTTGTTTGTTTTTAAATGAGAATGTGTAATTTCCCCCTTACATTAAAAATCAATCATAGGATTTTGCTCAAAGTTGCCAACTAATTTAATCTTCGTGAATAACCCAAGCATAGAAAAATTCAGGCCCAGGGGGGTGAATGTTTCAAACTTACAAGTACATGAAGGTGAGGTTAAAAAGGGGAACTGTTCTGCATAATTAATTTATATAATTTACTATAAATATGTTTGCTACAATAATCAGGAGATTGTGATTCTAGTTGAAGTTTAGCAGGAACAACAAATTTACACTGTCACAATCTTACATGGAAATTGTAGCATAGCTTAAGTTCACTTAGGAAACCTCCAATACAGACTCTAGATAGGGAAAAATGGATTAAGTCTCTGAAATGGCCTACTTTCCAGTTAAGATAATAGGATATTTCCTTTTCAAGCATTACAATGAGAATGTTAATATGGGATTTTGACTGAAAATTAAGTATGGCATAACATACTCAGGGAATATCAAACCATTCAGTGGGTTTCAGTCTTACAAACAGAACAAAATACTTTAAAAAACTTCTGGGCTGAATTCTGGTCTCATTCACAGCAAAGTCAAGACCAACTCCATTGGACAAAACAGTGTTACCCCGGATTTACAGCAGCATAGCTGAAGGAAGAAATTGGCCAAGTGAGTATATAAAGCGTAGCTAGAGTTTAAACGTATTTTTGCTGGTCATTGATGTGACAAAGTGGGATGTCTATCAAATTTTCATTTCCATTTTGCATTGTAACCTCCATCTTGGGTTGGAGTGATCTTCATTTCATAGTGTAATCTCCATTTTGGATTAGAACATCCATTTTCTAAAAGGCACTTGGCATCTGGTTGAATGACTATGACTGAAACCATCATAATGCTTTTGAGCGCCATTAACTACTTTGTGTCTCAAAGACCAGACCATTATCCTAGGAAAATGGACCCTACACAGAAGCCTGACCAGAGAGAAGGGGGAGGGCTAGAATTTCATAGCTGGAGCATGTGGAGAAAAAAGGACAGATTGTATTTAAGAAGCGCTTCTCTGACCCAGCGGGGTATCCACATGCCAAAAGACTAGGCTAGAGAGACTGAACGGACTCTGTCTGTGCCTAAAATGCTAACCAGACAGACTCATAGAAGGGGTGAGATTGGACTAAGGAGAAGGGGGAGGAGGAGGGGTAAGTGAACACAGCACTGTTATTTTGCAAAGATTTGTAACTCTGTAGTCTTGCTTTCTTAAGAGTACAAGTGACTTTGGTTAAGAAATTCCTTTGTTAAAGTTGCGTTCCTTGCTTGCCTGCCACATTGTCCCTGAAGGGGTTTATTGAGATGCTCAGAGCATCCACAGTGAGATGCATGTTAAGGGAATGTGTATAATCAACTAGTATCTTGGAAGGGCTGAGTAATGGTTTTAGGGTCCAAGGTGGCTGGGCTGATGTGCTCTGTGTACTAAGGAAGGGTGGCGGACAAAGGGTCTGTTCCTGGGAGTGTTCTTTGCAGAACCAGAGCTACAAACTGTGAGGTGGGTCTACCCAGACCCAGAAGTTGGGTCCACTCATCAGACAGGGTGTCTCACCAGAGAGATGGGACTGGGCAACATTGTGACAACTGAATGCTAAAAGACATTGTAAGGACAGTTAATCCTCACAATGCCAGCACAATTCTGAGGTCCAGAGTCAGGCACCTTTACTCACTGAGTAGTCATTTACTTCTAGAGTAGTCCCATCATTGGGCTACTTGAAGAGTAAGGGACTACTCAGTGGCCCAAATTGTGCAGCTGGCTGCTTGTGGGCAGATCTGATTGAGGTCACAGATCTAAACAGAACAACTAACAGAATTATTTTCTCTTTCACAATGCTCTAATCACTTCAGATAAAAGGAGACTCCATTGTAAAGATTAACTAAAGCTATCACATTACAAATTAAAACTAAATTAACTAAAGCTATCACATTACAAATTAAAATTTTGATTCCGTAAACTCTTTGGAGCAGGGACTGTCAGGAACTATATGTTTGTCCAGTGCCCAAAACCAATGGAGCCTCATCATATAAGTGTTAAATACATTTTTTAAAAAAATAAAAGTACAACCACAATAATTTACAACTGCACGGTCTTTTTCCTCCCACGTTCTTGAAATTCCACTGGAATACATTCACATCTGAGGTGAGGAACAACTCCCATTTGGATCACAGTGCTACGCAACAATTTAGGAGAGGAAGTTAATGTCTTACTCAAATAGGTTAAAAGTTGTTGAAAATCATTACAAAAAGTGATTGGATGAAAAGTTGTTTAAGAAGGAGGTTTTTACATGAAATAAACACATGGAAGTATGTTTAGCAACATCTCTGAAATTCTGAAATTTTAGCAACATCTTTAAAATTCTCAGATTTTTTTTGGTCCATGCTCCAATAGATAAAAAATTCTAATCAAAGAAATGCCTATGCTTTACAAAATTATATTTAGTGTCTGGACAAGTTAGGTGTATAATAAAATCCATAAAAACAAGCCTGAATTCTAGTATTGAAATATTACAGTTCCAATTCAAACAAATCTAGAATATTTTGATACCATAATTTAAAACATAGGAAGAAAACTTTCAGCCACATAGGCGGCATAACTCTGGATTTACATCTATGTAACAGAGGAGAATCTGTCCTCTAAGGCTATGTCTACACTATTTGCCTGGACAAGTTATTTAAAATGTTTGATTTGGAGACAATTCATAAAGGATTTAGTTAACACCTATATGTTTGTGTGAGATTAGCTCTATTAGTGCTTACTTTCAATTTGAAACATCACTCAAATAAGCAAATTTAATTTTGTTAAAACTGAATAATTTTATGTTACTTGTTTTTTTAGATGAAATGCTACTTATTGATTATAACTACAGATTAATGACTATAAATGACAAATTGTTGACTGAACATCTAAAGAGATCATCCTACCCCAAAGAGCATGTAACATTTAATACTGGTTGTAAAAGTCCTTTTATTACAACTAATGATTAATACCAAGCTTAATGAAAAGGTTACAGTGTCTGTGTGTTTCTAGGATTGTCAATTCTGGCATTTGCTTCTTTTTGGAAAGCAGTTTCATGTTTAGTTTAGAGAGGCACAGAGCCAAATTCAATCTCACTGATGATGGTTTAATCCATTTATTTCAATGGATTTCCTCCTGATTTACATCAATGAAACTGAATCAGAATTGAACCAATGTGTCCCAGAGATTAAAACTAGGGGGGAGGGGGCCGACACCTGAACTCTCATTCCATCTCTGTCACTAACTTGTTCAGCGACCTTGAGCAATTCACTTTAGTTGCTGCCTCAATTCACATACTTTAAAAGGGCTTAATTAGTGTTTGTAGAAAGCTTTCAAACAGGCATTTCGCAATCAAGTGGAGAACCCCAGCTCCAGAACTCCCAAGACCTTTTCAGAAGAAAGCCTTGTTTTCACTAATCCCATCAGAACTAGTCATGGGCCAACCAATTTGATGAACAAGGAAAGGCATTATTTTTCACTAGTCTCAAACCAAACCAAAACTGAAACTGAAATTTGAAAAAGTTTGGGTTGTCATCATCTGTTTTTCTATCATCTGTTTTTGTACTGCATGGTTCTTACTGAGACCAGAAGCAGGTGTATAAAGTGTTCTGTCTCTCTCACAGACACACAAACATGTACTCCTCGCGATAGGTCTGTCTTGACCACGAGAACAAAAAACTCCTCCTAGATGTTTCTCCAACTCAGTTTAGCAGACCCAACCAGTTAGAATAGTTTGAATAAGATTCTGATAAACGTGTGGGTGCTTTTTTGAACCAAATATTTGAGATTTTTCTACGTTTTACTCGTGATAGAATCTCTCCCTTTCAGTGATAGCCATGGGTCGGGCATTAAAGAGAATCAACTTAAATAATAACAGAGTGGAGAGATGGAATGTGAGCTTGCCCCATTAGCAGAGGTCCACTAGGCTGCAGTAGGAGGTTTAAAGAACATGTGCTTCTCAAATAGCAAACTCAAACTTGTAATCCCAAGACAACAATGGGCTGGTGTTGCTTCTAAACAACCTTTTCCTTCAATCTAGCCCATTTCTAGGCTGTCCCTTTCCTGAAGGGCCTCTCATATTCACCAAATTTTCAAACAGTTTGTACACAGCTGAAAAGGGGGAAAGATCTCATACAAGTAGTCTGTAGATTCTTCTTTATCAAGTCTTTCTACCTATTTAATTGGTTAAATGGTCTGCAACCTGTGCCCTACCCTTCAGGAAAAAAAACTTTCAGATCCTCATTGGCAGGCAGGCCGTAGTTCTCAGTGCTCTGGAATGCTACTCTTTCTAGGCTTACAAGAGCGGTCCTCCCTCTGTCCCTCAGAGAAGCCAGCTCTCTGGAAGTGCACCCTTCCTTTTATTTTCTGCTTACTTCCAGATTAGATGAAGGGTCCTCCCTTCAGTTTGGCATTTCTGGCACATGTTACTGAAGGCAGCACCAACTTCAGACCCGGCCTGCAAGGGAGAATATTAACCCCTTTTTGCTTCTGTCCAGTGTGGAGTCTGTACATCCCTTCACAATGTGGCAGTGAGCAGAGAACCTAAGGCAAGATTTGGAGGCTGATCATCCACACCAGGCCGGCCTTTTTCCAGAATTGGCCATGCAGTTAGAAAATGTGGCCTGCTCATGTTTGCTCTGGGAGTCCATAAAAAGTTTCTAATGGACAAGTCCTTAGTGCTGCCAACTCTCTCTTCTTTAAGGTTCAAACCTCTGGAAAATAGTGCAAATATTATAATTATATTTTAACCTGTATAAAATAGCAATGTCAGAGATAAGTCATCCAGGAAAATAGCCTGGATCTTTTACTTCATACAAATGTTATTAATATCAGCAGAAGTCACTGAGGTTTTCCATTAACAAAGAAGCCAGTATAGTAGTCTCAGTGTTATTTATTGGAATACAGTGTGGAATTTAATTTCCTGTCTTTTTTTTTTAAATGCTGCAAACATCAGATGAAAGCAACTGAAGAACTGGGAGACAACTTCAGCATACTCACTCTCCAAGTCAGCTATGTAGCAGTCTGTGTGGTCATTCTAAAAGCTCTGAACTAAAAATCAAAGGAATTCTTCCTTTTTTCTTGTGTCCGAGTATGTTTCAGTTTTTATACAAGGTCATTTTATCATTGGGTATGCTGCCTGGTGGTAATATCATTACTGTGCAAAGGATGATGTTACTGTCTCTCTAGACATCAGAGAGACAATGATAGAAATCCAACAAGACATAAGACTGTTCCTGCCTTGAGGAGCTGGGAACCTAAGGTATTGATCATACCATTTGTGATATGTTGGTTGAATGTTGTGACTGCATGGGGTCCTGTCGAAGTCAAAGTGGCTCCGTATGGGCACAGAAACCTGCCTTGTGCAACAAATTGCATCCCTCCTCCCCCACAAATGAGATACACTGGGAAAAGTTACTTCAGAGAACTGCAGAGTCCCACTGCAAAAATGCACACAAGGAAGTACACATATGAACACTTGACATTATATAATGAGTCTCATGACATTGAACCTCAACTCCTGGAGTGACGTGATTACATGCAAATATCAGCTTTTAAAATTATATATAGATATAAATATATGGATATAGATACATTTAAAAAGCTGATATAAAGTAAGTTTCTAGCCCTGATACTTACAGAGAAAAGCTTGAAAATGTGAACTCAAAGCTCAGATCCTGGAAGATAAATATGAGGAATTCAACTTTTTGTTTGAAAAAAAATCATGATTCTTAAGGCATTCATGATTTGGGGACTTGACAAGATTTTTTGAATGGTTGGAATTGGCGATAAATATATTATCTTCTGTAACTGTCAATTATTGAACAATGTTTGTGTTTCTATTTTTATATTTGGGTTGGTCATTTACATTCTAGTTTTATAAAACAAATTTTCACTGATACCTGCATTCTGTCTTATTACATCAAACTATCATTCTTGTTATACACAATACAGTACACACATTTTTCTTTTAGACGACCACCATCATAGTAACAAAGGACCCAAGTGCCCTCCAGTCAGCTGGAACTAATGGTAGTTAGAGCATGTAGAACATATCAGAAGGTTTAGCACAAGGGAGGGAACAAGCCCAAACTCATAAATGAGGATATTGGCTTTGGCTGAGTGTTTGTAATGAACTGTGTTGAACTCAAGATCTTGTGCACACTAATAAGTGTATGAGATTTTGTATTTCATAGAATCATAAAAAATGTAGGACTGGAAGAGACCTCAAGTAGTCATCAAGTTCAGCCCCTGCACTGAGGCAGGACCAAGTAAACTAATATCACCCCTGACAGGTGTTTGTTTAACCCATTGGAAACCTGTTCCAGAGTTTAATGACCCTTATAGAAATATTAGAATATTAAATATTAATATTAAATAATTAGAAGAAAATAGATTAATTATTAGAAGATTAAATATTAGAAAAAAATTCTAACTGGCTGCAGACTAAGCCCATTATGTCCTGTGTTACCTTCAGTGGACATGGAGAACAATTGATCAATCGTCTTTATAACAGCCCTTAACATATATGAAGACTTATCAGGATATCAAATCAAAGTCTTCTTTTCTCAAGACTAAATGTGCCCAGTTTTTTAACCTTTCTTCATAGGTCAGGTTTTCTAAACTTGTTAACATTATTACTGCTTTGTTCTGGTCTCTCTCCAGTTTGTCCACATTTTTCCTAAAGTACGGTGCCCAAAACTGGACACTCTACCCCAGAGCCTCATCAGTGCTGAACAGAGTGGGACAACTGCCTCCCATGTCTTGCATTGATACTCCTGTTAATTCACCCCAGAATTTTAGCCTTTTTTCATGATTGCATCACACTGACTACTTGTGATCCGTTACAACCTCCAGATCCTTTCAAACAGTACTACTAGGCAACCTAGGCAGTTGTTCCCCATTTTGTAGTTTTGGATCTGATTTTTCCTTCTTAAGTGTAGTCCTTTGCACTTCTTGCTACTGAATTTCATCTTGCTGAATTCAGACCAATTCTCCAATTTGTCAAAGTAATTTTGAATTGCAATTCTGTCCCCCAGAGAGCTCGCAACGCCTCCCAACTTGGTGTCATCTGCAAATTTTATAAGAATACTCTCCATTGTATTATCTAAGACATTAATGAATATATTCAATAGTACTGGACCAAGGATTGACACCTGTGGGACCCCACTATATACGCCATCCCTGTTTGACAGCAAATCATTGATAAAGTACTTTTGAGTAGAGTCTTCCAACCAGATGTTTACCCATTTTCAGTGCAATTTCATCTGGACCATACTTCCCTAGTTTGCTTTTGAGAATGTCATGTGGAACTGTCAAAAGCAGTGGTGGGCAATCTGCGGCCCGTGGGTCACACACGGCCCGTCAGGGTAGTCCGCTGGAGAGCCACGAGACAGTGTTTACATTGACCGTCTGCAGGCATGGCCGCCCGCAGCTCCCAGTGGCCATGGTCTGCCATTCCCAGCCAATGGGAGCTGCGGGAAGCGGCAGCCAGGACATCCCTGTGGCCCGCGCCACTTCCTGCAGCTCCCATTCACTGGGAACGGCGAACCGTGGCCACTGGGAGCTGCAGGCAGCTGTGTCTGTGGACGGTCAATGTAAACACTGTCTCACGGCCCGCCAGTGGATTACCCTGATGGGTTGTGTGTGGCCCGCGGGCTGCAGGTTGCCCGCCACTGGTCAAAAGCCTTACTAACAATCAAGATATGTCATGAACTGCTTCTCCCTTGTCTGCTAGGCTATTAACCCTGCCAAAGAAGGAAATTAGGTTACATGAACACACACAATTTGCAGAAGTACAGTTCACAATTCATATGCAAACCACACTTGATGGGAAAGCTTTCTGTGCAAAGTGGAATTGAGAAGGTTCCTTAACAGAGTAGCCAAATGCTACAGGTTGTGGCTTCCAAAAACCATAGCTGGAGAAATATATTTAAAATCACAACTTTAACACTAGAAAGTGCAGCTTCTTCATGACTATACTCTGTTCTCAATAATGCTCTCACTGGCATCTAAACATTGCAGATTTTATACATCTAACAGAAGAGACAGAGGGTCAGGAAAAAATGTTGAGGTTCCAGGAGAAAGGTTATTTTTATTTTTAATGCTACTGAAATAGCACATTGATCATTCGGGCATAGCCATTGATCAAACTGTCCATTCAACTATGGAGGAAAATTAAAAGATAGAAAGGCAGAACTGCAGGGTCTCAGTGTGTGGATGAGATGGTGGTGTAGGGAGGAGTTTAGATTTATTAGGAACAGGGGAATGTTTGGAGAAAGGGGGAGCCTATACAGGAAGGATGGGCTCCACCTAAACCAAAATAGAACCGGATTGCTGGCATGTAAAATTCAAAAGGTCGTAGAGCAATTTTTAAGAAAAGGGCTGGGGGAAAGCCGACAGGTATGGAGGAGCACATGGTTCAGACTGAGACGTCCTTTAGGGAATGATTTATTAATGGAGATTCTCTATATTCAATAAGGAGGAGAGGATGGAAGATGATAAAATATGGTTAGAATCTGATGAGAAAGTCAAATGAAAAGGAGTCCAGTTCTATTACATCACATAATGGCAAACAACTAAAAAGTGACAATTTTTAAGTGCTTATATACAAATGCTAGAAGTTTAAATACTAAGATGAGTGAACTTGAGTGCCTTATATTAAATGAGAGGTTTCAGAATAACAGCCGTGTTAGTCTGTATTCGCAAAAAGAAAAGGAGTACTTGTGGCACCTTAGAGACTAACCAATTTATTTGAGCATAAGCTTTTGTGAGCTACAGCTCACTTCATCGGATGCATACTAAATGAGGATATTGATATAAGCAGCATCACATGACATGATGGAATGAGAATAATCAATGGGACACAGTAATATCAAAGTACAAAATATCCTGGAAGGACAGAATCAGGTCGTACTGGTGGGGGAGTGACACTATATGTGAAAGAAAACAGAATCAAATGAAGTAAAAATCTTAAATGAACCAAACTGTACCACAGAAGCTCTATATAGGAATTCCATGCTTGAATAATAAAAATGTAGCAGTAAGGATATACTACTGACCACCTGACCGGGATGGTGATAGTGACTGTGAACTGCTCAGGGAGATTGGAGAGGCTATTCAAAAAGACAACCCAATAATAATGGGGTATTTCAACTATCCCTATATTGACTGGGTACGTCACCTCAGGAAGGGATGCAGAGATAAAGTTTGACACCTTAAATGACTGCTTCTTGGAGCAGCTAGTCCTGGAACCCACAAGAGGAGAGGCAATTCTTGATTTAGTCCTAAATGGATCACAGCATATAGTCCAAGGGGTTAATATAGCTGAACCGCTTGGTAATAGTGACCATAACATAATAAAATATAACATTCCCGTGTGGGGTGGAGGGGAGAGACATAAAAGCAGCCCACCATGGTAGCACTGAATTTCAGAAAGGAGAACTACACAAAAATGAGGAAGTTAAACAGAAATTAAAAGGTACAGTGCCAAAAGTGAAATCCATGCAAGCTGTATGGAAACTTTTTAAAGACACCATAACAGAGGCTCAACTTAAATATATACCCTAAATTAAAAAAACAGAGGACCAAAACAGTGCCACTGGGACTAAACAACAAAGTATTAGAAGCAGTTAGAGGCAAAAAAAAGGTAACCTTTAAAAAAGTGGAAGTTAAATCTTACTGAGGAAAATAGAAGGGAGCATAAACTTTGGCTAGTGAAGTGTAAAAATATAATTAGGAAGGCCAAAAAAGAATGTGAAGAACAGCTAGCCAAAGACTCAAAAAGTAACAGCATTTAAATATATACATATATTCAAGCAGGAAGCCTGTTAAACAATCAGTGGGGGCACAGGATAATCAAGATACTAAAGGAGCCCTCAAGGAAGATAAGGCCATTGGGGAGAAACTAAATTAATTCTTTGCATCGGTCTTCACAGCTGAGGATGTGAGGGAGACTCCCCAACCTGAGCCATTCTTTTTAGGTGACAAATCTGAGGAACTGTCCCAGATTGAGATGTCATTAGAGGAGGTTTTGGAACAAATTGATAAATTAAACAGTAATAAGTCACCAGGACCAGATGGTATTCACCCATGAGTTCTGAAGGAACTCAAATGTGAAATTGTACTGTAGTCTGTAACCTATTGTTTAAATCAGATTCTGTACCAAATGACTGGAGGATAGCTAATGTGACACCAATTTTTTAAAAAGGCTCCAGAGGTGATCCCGACAATTATTATCTGGTCAGCCTAATTTCAGTACCCAGAAAATTGGTTGAAACTATAGTAAAGAACAGAATTGTCTGATGCATAGGTAAACATAATTTGTTGGGGAAGAGTCAACATGGTTTTTGTAAAGGGAAATCATGCCACACCAATCTACTAGAATTCTTTGAGGGGTCAACAAGCATGTGGACCAGGGGGATCTATTGGATTTAGTGTATTTAGATTTTCAGAAAGTCTTTGACAAGGTCCCTCACCAAAGGCTCTCAAGCAAAATAATCTGTCATGGGATAAGAGGAGAGGTCCTCTCATGCATCAATAACTGGTTAAAAGATAGGAAACAAAAAGTAGGAATAAATGGTCCGTTTTCAGAATGGAGAGGGGTAAATAGTGGTGTCCCCCAGGGATCTGTACTGGGACCAGTACTATTCAACATATTTATAAATGATCTGGAAAAGGGAGTAAACAGTGAGGTGGCAAAATGTGTAGGTGATACAAAACTACTCAAGATTGCAGTCTGCTTTGGACTTAACTAAGAGCTACAAAGAGATCTCACAAAAGTGGGTGACTGGGCAACAAAATGGCAGATGAAATTCAATGTTGATGAATGCAAAGTAATGCACATTGGAAAATATAATCCCTACTATACACATAAAATGATGGGGTCTAAATTAGCTGTTACCACTCAAGAAAGAGATCTTGGAGTCATTGTGGATAGTTCTCTGAAAACATCTACTCAATATGCAGCGGCAGTCAAAAAAGTGAACAAAAGTTGGGAATCGTTAGGAAAGGGATAGATAATAAGACAGAAAATATCATATTTCCTCTATATAAACCCATGGTACGCCCACATGTTTAATATGGGGTGCAGATCTGGTCACCCTATCTCAAATATATATACATTGAAATAAATTGGAAAAGGCACAGAAAAAAGGCAACAAAAATTATTAGGGATATGGAACAGCTTCCACATAAGAAGAGATTAATAAGACTGGGACTTTTCAGCTTAGAAAAGAGACAACTAAGGGGGGATATGATAGAGATCTATAAAATCATGACTCATGGAAAAAGTAAATAAGGAAGTTTTATTTACTACTTCTCATAACACAAGAACTAGGGGTCACCAAATGACATTAATAGGCAGCAGGTTTAAAACAAACAAAAAGAAGTATTTCTTCACGTAATGCACAGTCAACCTGCGGAACTGTTTGCCAGAAGACGTTGTGAAGACCAAGACCAACTGGGTTCAAAAAAGAATTATACACTAGGTGAGGACAAACTAACCATACTTCACAGGAAGACAGCTGTTCCATCTGCATAGTCCTGTACTGCTGGCATTTTTTCTTTGACATTGTAATCATTTAGTACACTGTAAACCTCAAATATCTGTGACATTAATGCTAGCTACTTCATAGTTCCTCTTTTTTCCAGAGATGGGAATACAATAGAATCTCAGAATTACGAACACCTTGGAATGGAGGTTGTTCGTAATTCTGAAATATTCGTATTTCTGACATTATGGTTGTTTTCAAAAGTTTACAACTGAGCATTGACTTAATACAGCTTTGAAACTTTACTATGCAGAAGAAAAATACTGCTTTCCCTTTTTTTTTTTTTTTTAGTAGTTTACATTTAACTCAGTACTGTACTGTTTTTTCTTCTTTTTTTGTGGGGGGAAGGTGGTTCTCTGCTGCTGCCTGATTGTGTACTTCCATTTCCAAATGGGGTGTGTGGTTGACTAGTTAGTTTGTAACTCTAATGTTCATAACTCTGAGGTTCTAGTATACAATCTATTGTAATGAGCCTCAATATGAATTGCTAGTAGAGTTTTAAATTCAGAAACAGAAGGCTGCATTGGTGGGCCAGTCAAGAGGACTCAAACATAAATTCTTAGTGGTAGATAGCTTGAAACTTTCATGTAATATCCAACTTTGTGTTGTGAGTCACAAGACCTCAAGTAAAAATTAGATGTTAAAGTAAAAACATACTTACTACAGATCTTAAAAATCAGGTATTATACAGACCTAGAAACTGGTACGTTTGCATTATTGCAAGATGGAATAAGGAAAGAATCACACAAGTTTGGAGACATGACAAATGCTTTGGCTGCATACATGCTAGACACCACCTAAAAATCTTGCAGAGATAGACTTAGAAGTTTCAGCTCCAAAGAGCAAACACTGTACCAGTTGAGCTAAACGACACTGTTTGATGTAGCAGTATTACTACATCCTCTTTAAACCAGCTAACTTTGCATCCAGAATAAGTGGTACATAAACACAGTAGAGGAGTCAAATAGAAAACCTATCTAAGTAGGAGAAGATTAAGCAAGTTGAAATCTCAGAAAGATATCTTTGAATAGACTGGATATTTCAGAAAGCATCCTTAAACAGGCCCAAACAGAACATATTGAAGCTGGGCTAACACCAGCAGAAAACAGCAAAGATGTCTGATGGTTTCAAGATTCTCCCCCACCCCAATCCCACAGTGGTGGCCCAGTGTTGTATTATTAATGTACGCTTGAAGAATTCTGTAGTGTGTGTGGTACTAGAATGTGAAGCAAATGTTAACTGCACATCTTACACGTAAAGTCTTTAAGAAAGGTTAAAGAAACAGCAGCTCAAAACCAACAAATTTTTAGAGAGAAAAACAGAGAAGTCAGAAAGAAGTATTGGAGCAACAGACATAAGAAAAACAAACATGCTTAAAATGTCATGCCCATTTAGCAGAGATTAACATAAACCTGTCATAACATCAGGAAATTAATACTGCCTCAACATTATACATTTTATGAACCAGATACATTTTTAAATCTGCTGACTGTTCCTTCAGGTCAGCGTTGATCATTTAGAGTTTCATAGCAAGGAAACAGAGCAAGAAAGAACTTCAAACACAGAACCTGTATTTTTTGTCTTTGGTTTAGAACATAATGTTGGCAATTTCATTATTTAAGTGGAGAAAGTATACTTGATGGAATATGGCTAACCATTATAAAGTGCACAGAGATGGCAGTTTGAGTCACAACCATATTCTAGGCTTTGCCATGTGCACTTCTTATTAAGATGTTATATCCACTTCTTTTGAGTTGGATACATCTAGAGAAGTAGATTATTGCTAGATAAAAATGTTTCGCTATCTTTTTTCATTGTTTCATGCCATGCCAGGTTACACTACATGAAGTCATGTCTCATTATATTACACAGGACATAATCTGAGATGTAGCAGTGAAACCTAACACTAACAGAAATGAGAAGACTTGATACATACTGGCTTATTTTTACCATTTCTGCTGCATAAAGCAGCCATAACCCCAAATAAATCAGCTAGTAAAAAAAGATAACTGATTTGCATCATAGGAGCTGGATTATATGGGTGAATCTGGCCCTATATTAGCTTTTAATGTACTGCTTACTGTGAATATAAACATAAGAACATAAGAACGGCTATACTGGGTCAGACCAAAGGTCCATCTAGCCCAGTAGCCTGTCTTCCGACAGTGGCCAATGCCAGGTGCCCCAGAGGGAATGAACAGAACAGGTAATCCTGAAGTGATCCATTCCCCATTGCTCCTTCCCAGTTTCTGGCAAACAGAAGCTAGGGACACCATCCCTGCCCATCCTAGCTAATAGCCATTGATGGACCTATCCTCCATGAATTTATCTAGTTCTTTTTTTAACCCTATTATAGTCTTGGCCTTCACAACATCCTCTGGCAAAGAGTTCAACAGGTTGAGCAGTATCATATGGAGTAGTTGAGCAATATCATACGGAATAGTTCAAGATTCATTACCAAGATTCCTAGTTACCTCGTTTTATTGATTATTTAGCTGAAAGTTGACAAAGATCAACTTTTTCAACACTCCCAAAATCAGAGGTGTAGAAAACTCAGGAGAGAACCAAACTGCAATGCCACTTCAGAATAATAGAGCCGTGGGTTGCATGTAATGAGATGTGATTGAAAAGAGACAAATAGCATCAATAAAAATTAAGGGGAAACTAGCTGAAAAGTTGCAAGCCCAAGAAAGAAAGAGGACTGATAAAGAGCAAGATCTTGCATTTTGCCACTGTTGTAAAAATGAAGCAATGCAAATTAAATAAAATGTAATGAAACCCAGTTCTGTTCTTGGACACAGATATAGGTGATTGCATATAAGATAGGGAATGCTACTTTACAAATCCCTTGGGCAACCATATTTAAAATACTGTGTGCAGTTCAGTTTATGAAGGATATACTGTAGCAAAACTGAAAAACCATGCAAAAGAAAGGCAGCAGAGATGCACATTTTTGGAGGGAAGTTAACTGGAAGATTTTTGTTGAAGGAAAATTTTGACAAAATAGAAAAAAGGTTTTGTTTCCAGCTCTAGCTTGAAGTTCAAGAAACAAGAAGAAAATAACAAAGCCAAATGTTTACAATGTTTACAGTGTACAAAAGATAACTTGGAAGGGTTTATTTATATCATTGAGGTATCAACATAACAGAAGAAAAATATGTATTCATGTTCTCAGAGGATTGCAGGACATGGAACAAATAGCTAAAAGAACAAATGTAGACTACATATTAAGTTACTGGTGCAAAAGTAGGATGAAAGTGGAACATACTGCTAAGTGAGGAGTTCAAGATACCAACACTGCACATATTCCATAATAAAAATAGATAAAAGGCATTGGTAGTAAAGATGCAATGAGTCATTCTGCAACATGCCAGGGTGAGGGGCAGTGGGAAAATCAGATTGGATTGCTCACAAGTTCTTTTGGGGCTTTACTACATATGACTTTCATTCACACCTTTATTATTTATAATAGCAAGTAGTCCATCTTTTACCATATTCACACCATCTGGTCACTACATGCAGTGCTAGGTTATTTGTTAACTGGTTAATTATTTGATATAGATATATTCCATATAAATACACCATATTTTTGGTTATGGATTCCAGTTTTAAATTAAACCAAAAACAAAGGAAACAACTAATTGTAACATTTCCAAGCATTGTTTTTAAAACAAATCAGAAGGAGTAAAAATAACCCCTAGGAAGTGACATTGTTTTTGGAAAAAGGATCTTGGAAAAACATTGCACATCCTGTTCATGAGGGCTACTGTAAACTACACTGCAAGGATACATTGACCAGTATGGCTATTCAGAGGCATGTTTTTGTTTGTTTGTTTGTTTGGGGGGAGGGTGGAGGGGAAGAGGCGGTTGAGCACTTGCAGAATGTTTCCTAAGCTACTTACTACTATCCTCCCTGTTCTGTGCAGCTAAGATGACAGCACTGGAGAGCTTGAAATGGAAGAGATCCAGACTTAATTTAATTCCCGTTCAGATGATCTGCTCTATGATTTCAAGTTGGCAGTGTCTCTTAAGGAACAAGTAAAAGACTATTCATTGTAAACTATTGACAAAACACCAAAAATGCATGAACCAGCTCTGGCAGCTTCATTTAAAGTCATAAACCAAGTTATGCCAGAGTTTAAAATGTAAGACCCATGTGTTTTGTTCAATGGCATTACAAAATGTACATTTAGCAGCTGGTCATTCAAAAATCATGTTGTTTTTCCATGACATGTTCGTGGCATTATTCAAATAAATTTACAACGGAATTAAAGTGCAGGTAACTCTGCTGTTTGCATGACATATGTGCTAATTAAGGGCACAATTCCCTTTGAACTAGGGCTTTAGTGGGGCAGAGATATAGTCCTGGCTGTCTGCACCAGATGGGTGAATATCACCTGAGGCAATTCCTAATGTGACTCAGTAAATTCCATTATTGAAGCCACTGATGTGTTTATAGGCTGGCAACCATTCACTGCTCAGCAAGGAAGTTACTGAGGGGAAACAAATATACATCAGGTGAGAAATTAAGAGAGCCAGGCTTAATGCATTTTCTTTTTTTTAAGTTTGAGTCTTTGTTTTTGTTTCATTGCTAGTGATGAAGCAGCAGATTTTTGCTCACTTTATACAAATCTCAATTCAGTTCAAAACCTGATTTCTCTAGGAGGGCCAAAAAGTTCTAAGAAGCCAAGTAGAAACAGCAGCCCAAGCCAAAAAAAAAAAAAAAAAAACCAACCAAAACCAACCTAAAATCCAGGAGTCCCTAATTATGATCATTTTGTAAAGCTGTTTAACCTATAAATCTGGCATCTCAGATTATTTCAAGCCATTCTATCTTCTAAAATTGTACCAGACATGAATAAAGGTCATGACAAGTTACATACTTGCTCCATTTAAACGTAAAGTTCTTTTTGTGAATGGCAGAGGGAAAGTGAGGAGAGAGACAAGAATTATAAACTTTCAGCCAAATGGTTACAGCTTTATTTTAAGTAAAAGGTTTCATATCTCCTGAAGACAAACTTTCATCTTAACTGGGAAAAGTTTTTTTGTTTTTGTTTTTTGTTTGTTTGTTTGGGGGGGGAGGGGGAAGCAGTGGAAAGCAACAGCTACTCTAAGCAGTAACTGATCCACCCATTTTTCAATACTCAAATGCCAAGCATCACCACATTTCTTTGGCCTAGCAAACCTGGAGTATTTCAAGGCTATAGCCATTGGAAGTGCTGATCGTTTGCACAAGGCAGCCTCCAGGCTCAGATAAGAAACAGATGCCCATGCAATCCACAACTCTGAAAAGGGAGCGAGAAGGTGGGTGTAAGGCAGTGCTAGCCCACTGGGGGCCCTAAGCGGGAATATATTCCCCCCCCCCAACACATAATTAAAAGCATATAGAGGGCCTCCCTTGAACTACTCGGAGCCCTAAGCAATTGCTTAGTCTGCTTATGCCTATCACCGGCTCTGGTGGAACTCAGAGCAGCATGTGATCCCCATCTGATCCCCAAGCTTCCCATTAAAATGATACTTTTGGCACTGAAACTTGACTGCCATAAAAGCTGGGGTGTATCACATAAGTGTCCACTTACTTTTATCAGTGCTTGTGATAGCGATCTGGTATGACAACTTTGTTTCCAAACAAAGACTGAAAAAGCTGTTATCAGTAGCCCATTGATTTCATATTAGGCAACAGCTTGCAAGATTAAAACTATTGATCTACAAACAGATCTGTGGCCTCCTGAGGGAGACAGAAACCCTTGAGAGTATAGTTAGGTACCTTAACAGACTGACAATAAGATGGAAACTTGAGTTTTAATTGATGGAGTATATGTACAAAGCACTGGGTTGTCTACCTGAAATGAACCACAGAAAAGATACAATCTGAGAACAGGTAGTGTAAGCTTCTTTACACTCCACCACCAACATACCTGACTTGCAAGCTGAATGGATCACTCGCTGGTGGTGAGAAGTTGGTTCACTCTTAATGCTCTTTGAATTCTTGCCTTCTTTGCTGAGAGCGCCACAAAGAATGCCAATTTATGCATACTGTATAGTGGTTGTTTTTATGACATGGACACCAGTCGAGTAGGAACTGGAGTGATCCCACCATTTTATTATGCATATGCCACAGAACGGTCATCAGATGGTAGGAGTTTTGGATAGCTACCAAAAGAAGCCAATAGAATTGTGACTTGAAAATGAGACTCCATTTACTAATAAGAAGCTCAACTCTGAATCCAAAGCCCATTTCTTCTTAATTCGTCCAAACCCCTTTAGGATGAGCTTTCCAGGTAAGCCAACTGGTTATTTCACTGTTAGACTAAGTGTGTGTTGTGTTTTCTTACTTTCTCATTCAGTACAAACTAACTAATACCTAGAATTGCCACGAGGGAATGTAACGTATTTCTAACTTTATGTTCTCTTCTGACAGCTCCATCGGAGCAGACCTGGCTGTCACATCAGGACAGGAGTAGCAATAAAAAGAATGTTCAAGTCTTTCCTGAGCATTCAAATTCTATGAAAGCAGTAACAGCTCTCTGACTAAGCAGGGTGAAAACTATTTGTGTACAGTAAAAAATAATGAGCTATCTGCATGTTAAGCTTGTCATGGTCACAGATACAGGGTCCACAAGCTAAGGAAGAAACTGGATTAAAATCAGTATTCTAGCCAGATTTCCACAACATCAAGTGTTTGTCATGCTACATTATAAATAAAATGACAGGCTTAAAGATTTCAGTATTTAAATTTTTAATCATTGGAATCACCGGTATAGGGGTCCAACACCACTTCCAGTCATATTCACTGATAAGCTCACCATAACATCCTCACAGAACAGATTCAAGAAATATGTTTAAGAAACTATTAAAGCATAAAGTCCCTTTCCCTCTCCTTCATGAAAAACAGAAATTCTGGCTACTTTTCTTGAGTCAAACACATCTTACTTGGTAGAGCCAGAAAAATGGGGCCTCACCTAGCAAGTGTGGACATACTGGTGTGGAGAAAAATTGTTGTAGACCAAGAAATGGGTTAGGAAAGAGATTGAAATGTTGGCATGTTTGGTGAAGCTGAGGCATTGCAGAAGTAGACAGTTTACTACATCATGACAAACTGCAATAAAAAATGAGAATGTATATAGAAGTTTGCAAGGGAGTCCCTAACACACACTGCTTGAATTCATAGGGCACAGAAGGGATGAACAGGAACTTCTCTGAAAGCAAAGCTTTACAAGTCTTTTCGTTTCAAGTTATTCTTATTCTGTTTCACTGCTTTGTTACCGCCCCAAGATTCCTTTATTAGGACTTTGAATGAGCGAGATAACTCATCTGATGTTTACAACGAGCCCACTGCATGGTGAAATTTGAGTCTGAGCTGGCTGAATACTTTTACAACGCAGACATGATCAGTGAAGCACAGAGTTACAGTTTGTCTATCTCTAATGATGAGTCTCACTACTTTGATTTGGATAGCACCTCAGAAGCATGAGACAGAGCAATGTCATGACTGCCAAGTACTTCATCTGGGGTGACAGTCACGCATCTGCCTCTGCTATTGCTCTAGCACTCATAAGCAGGGCTGCAGGGAGCAAGAAAAGTTTCTTCTAAAGTTCCTTCTTGTGAATAGATATTAGGGGCTGTTTGGGCTGCTGAACATGTAGACAATTCCTCTTCCGTTCTCACTGCTCTCCTTGCTGACTCCCATGCTGTCACTGGGCCTCTCTCTCACAGTGAGACTGACTAGGGAAGAGAAAGAAGTCTGCTGTATATACAATATGCAAAAAAACCCCTAAGTTATTATGAAACCAAATGTGCCCAAATCTTCAAACATATCCAACTTGCGATTTTTATTACTATTATTATATAGAGTAGCTACCTTTTATATTTACATGACTCCCAGCTTCAGTTGTGCTTCATTAATAAAATGTGAAGAATAAATTCCTTTCTCAGTTATGCTGGTATAAAATGATAACACCAGGGCGGGAGAGGAAAAAAAGAATTTCTCATATCATTCAACAGCAGCAACCCAAGGCATATAATGTAATGGCATTAACAGATTTGGGTCCAATCTTGCAAGGGCAGTGTTAAAGACACTCTGCACCTAGCAGATGGCGGTCCACACTTTATAAGATCAGGGCCTTGTGAGAGAGTCCTCCATCCAATTTTCCCCAGCTGGGAAACAAAGTATATATTAGAATGTTGGAAGCTGCCTTTCTTTTATGGGAAAAAAGCCATTGCCACGTCAAACCCAGTGGTTAATTTTCATGCCAATTCCAATTTTCGAAGATTATTGGTAAGGAAAGTATGCAATATTTATACTTAGTTTATTGGGAATTAATTATTATAATGGATAGAGTAGACCACAGCTAAACCACAAGAGCTCCAATTTACTCTGTGCTGCAGAATACTGTTAGAAGAGTTCAAAATTGTTGTGGAGGAAAATAATGATATGAGGAGAATATATAGGTGTCAGCAAAAAGGAAGGGGAAATTGGCTAAAATAAACCTGTGGACCAGTAGAATATATAGTTATGTAGTCAAATTTAAGACTAGAGGAAGATAAAAAGCATGAAAAGAGCTAAGAGGGAAATACAAGGGATTTTCAGCACCATGGCAGCTTGATGCAAACAAGTGGGAAATGTTAACATGGGGTTTCAATACTGAAGGATATAGACCATTTAGAACAATCAGGAAGAACAAGATAGGAGAAGAAAGTCTTTTTTATATACTGAAAAAACAGACTGAAAACAATTGAGGTGGTTGAACTTGGAAGAAATCCATTGACGCAGAATAATTTTGGCTTGAAAATAAATCAAGAAAGTAATTTGATATTAGAAATTTATTATAAAATGTTCTGAAGGACTGAAATAATGGGTAAATAACCAAAATAAAATCTGTTATAAAAAGAATAATTAAAATCTATTTGGATCTAAACCAGATAGAATGTAAAGTCAAGATTGTCAAAAAAGATGGTAGAAGCCTCCTTAAATAACATAAGATATTAATAAAGGGAATAGAAAGGGAAAACCTTGAATTGGACAGGAATGGTGTCCCTAGCCTCTGTTTGCCAGAATCTGGGAATGAGCAACAGGGGATGGATCACTTCATGATTACCTGTTCTGTTCATTCCCTCTGGGGCACCTAGCACTGGCCACTGTCGGAAGACAGGATACCGGGCTAGACGGACCTTTGGTCTGACCCAGTAGGGGCATTCTTATGTTCGTATATAATTTATTTTAATTAAAACAATTTGGGGCAGAGAAGGAGATTCACAAAATCAATTACCATAAAATAATTACCGGTACATTTGAAAACAGAAGTAAATGGAGGTTTAACAAAAAGTGCAGGATAAATGATGTTAAACTACATCCTAATACATTCTGGAAAGAAGCATAAAGGATCCATGAAATGGAAAGAAACAAGGGAGGGGTGGGACACCAAGGAGACCTTGGAAACGTTTAAAACTAAATTAATTTATGCCTGATGTTTACACAGATAAACTAGCAACCAACTCTTGGTATAATGAGCAAGGTTGATTGCCAAAGAAACACCAGTAATAACTAAATGTATGTAGTAGCCTTACAATAACATTCGGTGGAAACGGGGGACAGGAGAGATTAGAAAATAAAACTAAGTGTTAAAAAGCATTAAGTAAAGATGAAGAATGAAGACTGCCCAAGAGATAACATGCATAATACAAACATCAGAAGTATATTTTCTAAACACAAAACAAGAGAATATTGAAGAGGACTATAACAGAACACAAGTATTTATTGACAAAAGGGACACATCGGCTAAATAAATCAATGTCATTTAGTTGGTTATGAATCTAGAAAAAAGTGTGTGAAGAATACAGATGTGTAAATCTGCATTTAGTGTGACTGGGGAAAAAAAGTTATAGAATGTAAGCCTGTTACAATGAATCCTCTGTTACATGAGTAATCCTTGCATACAAATAATTCCAGTGTTCTATTTGTGCACGTAAGGATTTTTAGTACCATGATTTATGGCAACATCCTTGCTTTGGTACTAGTATGTTTGCAGTAGTCAGGGGCTATGTCTATTGGGAACCAAATAGGCTATGAGGCCAGAATTATCTAACACCGGGCCAATGATGTAAATCAGGAAGCTAGGCTGGGCAACTTGTCTGTGAATTATTTTCCTTCCTTTGATCCCTCTTCTGCTCCAATTTAAGTCAATGGCACTGGGCTTTTAATGTATAAATATCTTAGCAGCAGCAGCATGAAGGGAATGACAAAATTACTTGATAACAAACAAGGCAAAATGGATGGGAAGCAAAATAAAAAAAATAACCTTTCCGGAGGCAGATAAGTTGCTTCTTACAATGTAAGATAGTGAGATGTATACTATATTAACTCTAATATGGATACCATTCTTAAAAATAGAATAAATACACAGCAGCCATGTACTACAAAAGTACTCAGCTGGAGAAGGATCTGGAAATCGTTGTGGATGCAAATATCGGCAGTAGGTGGAACTTAAGTAAAAGAATTCTGTTCTGTAGAAATAGAAGTACTGAATGTACTTCAAGTCAAGGAAAATATTCTAACACTTTAACAGGGACTAGTGAGGTCACATCTGAAAAAGCAATTCTTTTTTTAAGTATATTATAGAATTGGAATGTGTATAGGAGATAACAGCTAGAATAATAGAGAGTTACTGAAAATGATTAGAGAAAAATTCAGTGTATTCTCTACAGGAAGAAGAGAACTTACCAACATGAACATAATGAAGTGAGGATTGCTACAACACTCTCTGAGTTGGGATAAATACAAGAACAGAGAGTCAGGACTTCGGATTAAGAAAGGGCAAATACTAAAGAAATATAGGTAGGATTCCATCAGCCTGTGAAGTGAAGGGTAATGATAAATAGTGCTGGGTGAATTTAAAGAATTAGTATTAGTCTCTGATCATTCAGATTGTTATCTAAACCTTTTAAGTAATCCTCTCCTTCGATAGTCTACTCATGTCAAACCACACATTTGATGTTAAAGGGTCCTAGTGAAAGTTGATCTGAGGGAGTCAGACATCAGCCCATTCCTTTCCTCTTTAAGTAAATCCTAGATGGGCCACCCATTTCCATCTTCCAGGTGGCAGGGTTAGGAGGGGGAGGCCTTCGTCCTTTTTCTAGAGAAGGCAACAACAAGTGGGAGGTGGGATGCAGCAACTTCTGAGCTGGGTCTCGGCTACCCTTTTCTTCTGGGAAGAGAGAGGGAGGAGGGATTCCAAATCTCCCTAGACCAGCCATAAAGGGGAGCTAAGCATTAAGAGTGCACTAAGGTCTATGTTATTTTCTGTTCGTCTGCCGTACTGGTTTCCCCATCCGTACTATATTAACAGCCCAACGAAAGATTACTGTAAAACTAAAAGAAAAGGAGTACTTGTGGCACCTTAGAGATTAACCAATTTATTTGAGCATGAGCTTTCGTGAGCTACAGCTCACTTCATCAGATGCATAAAGTTCAGGCTGATTAATGATGGAAACTTACAAGCACAAGAGAATCATATCCTCTCAATACTGTAATGCTCCAAAGAAAGGAGATAGTCAGGCCAAGTGAAAAAAATGCATAGATGGTGCAAATTAAATGATGGTGACAGGGAAAATTAAAAGCTTTCACCAAATGATGTTGTGGTAACCGACCAATTTTAAATAATTTTCACAGACATTAATAAAGTTTGCTTCTAACAAAGTATGAGATTCCAAGTTAATCATCAATCTCCAAAAATTGGCCCCAATCCTAAAGAGCTGCTCTGTGGGGGTGACTCCCACGAAGCCTATGGGGCTCCAGGTAGGCCCAGCTGTCCACCTGCACACGGCAGCATGTAGGGTTTGGTTTATCGTTAGCAAAAGTCCCAACAGCAGTGGATGTGGAAGCAGACTTCTCAAAAGGATCAGAAGACCTTCAGCATCAGTTGCAGCAGCGTCAAAAGGCCAGGTGGGGGAAAAGAAATCTACTTCCTATTTCTCCTTGTATTTACACAAAATACGCACATGCATACTCCTGCAGCTTTTGTGGGGTTAGCTAGCTGTGGACTGAATCACGTGGAAAGGAGTGAAGGGCACCTCACAAACAAGCCAGTTGGCTCAAAGAAGGGACAGAATAGGGACACATCCCTATTGTATAAATTGTACAGTTGACCTTTAAAAATGTGCTCTGTACTACCCACCTCATACCCTCACCTAATGATGCTAATTGAAGCTCTATGATCCAAGCCATATGTCTATGTGCTGTGCCACAGACTTTTTTTTAGGGGGGGTGGTGGTGATGGTCAAAGTGTATTATTTACCATGGTATGTAGTTGCCTCTGGCACCTAGTCCACTGTTAGCAAGAAGGGAAATGTGTTGGCTTTAGTTCAATTGGAATTTAAAAGCTTTTCTCTCTGAGCGTCTAAGCAAAGATGGCAGCACCGTAATGTCAGCATTTAGAAAGACAATACACAGATAGATTTTTAAAAAGTCACTAAATATATGTAACCAGGTAGAAACCTTCTATTACTTCACTGGAGATTTTGTTACACCATGGATGTATTTGGCCCAGGGTGCCATTTTATTTATAAAGTATCACAGTTGACTTTTAAGAAAAAGATAGCCATGTCTGTTGAGATGCATAACAGCACCAAGTTTGTGATTCCTATTTCACATGAGATTTAAGATTGGATAAACTCACAAATAGCCCATATTTCTTTGGAGTAGGTTTTCAAAATGTTTCACAGACTACTTCAGAGTATTAGCTTGCGAGAGATGACTTAAATCTGCTATAGAAGACTTCTAGACCTGGAGATTATTTAAGCCATCCCTCCTACCCCATCACCTGCCTTTTATGTATGAAAAGGCATTTCTTTTGTTTCAAAGTTGGCAGAAAGAAACCTAACTAGTTTATGAGGGAAGGACCCTGCAGCAAGCAGAGGCCACATATCCACACTGACTCAAGAAACTGAGAATCTTCCTCAGATGTATGGACTGAACCCGCCAATTTAGGCAAGTACTTCACATTAAGAATGCACATACTCCTGTTGAATTTAATGGAACCACTCACATTTAAAAGTGAAGCATGTTTAAGTATTTCCAAACTGGGATCTTAGTTTGTTGCTTCTTTGCTTCCCCGTTCTAAATCTATAGTGCTAATCAGCACAGAGGGACACTATGTCCTCTCTGAGATTCATTACCTTTTTATCATGAAGAATTTACGTAGTACAGTAAATAAATACCAAGCACCTCATAAGTGATAGAATACAACACTACTTCAGCTATGTTACACCTTCTTGACCAGAAAAGTAAAACAAATATCCAAAAATGTTATATGAGTTAAGAGTATGGAAAAACGGCCTGGAACACTTTCCTTTTTTTAAATACTGGCATTTTAAAAATGTTAACAAAGTGTTTGTGACATTTCTAGAAGAGGAGAAGGCCACGGACAGGCAATAAATAGCATGTTGCAATATATCTAGAAACAAAGGATAATGCAAGCCAAACAAGAGAGAGAAGAGGATATGTTACAACCCTGGTCTTGGAAATATTGTGAAGATAGCTAAAAATATGGTCCATGTGTTCAGATTCAAATGACACACACTCCCCACACACAATACCAGGCAGGTATACACAGAGGTACAGTACTTATCCTGGAAATTTTTCGTGAATAAAAAGTTATTTAAGTGCACAGTAGACTCTCTTTCTTAGAAGCCAATGGAGAAAACTAGGTGCTTCAACCCCCCTATTAGTAGAAAATTAGAATGTCATGGTAGTGATTTTACAGGCCTGATTCCAAATTTCATCCCTGAGGGGTATGAAGTAGAATTAGTGTAAATGAGAATAAGCTTGAAATCAGATTCTGTTAAAATCCCATCGTTACCTCTTACTCGAACAGCTTAATGGGACTAAATCGGGGGCCCCGGATAATCTTCATCCAAGAATATTAAAGGAACTGGCATATGAAATTGCACTCCCATTAGCAAGAATTTTTAATCAATCTGTAAACTCAGGGGTTGTACCATATGACTGGAGAATTGCTAACACAGTTCCTATTTTTAAGAAAGGTAAAAAACCAATCCAGGTAACTACAGGCCTGTTAGTTTGACATCTGTAGTATGCAAGGTCTTGGAAAAAATTTTGAAGGAGAAAGTAGTTAAGGACATTGAGGTCAATGATAATTGGGACAAAATACAACATGGCTTTACAAAAGGCAGATAGTGTCAAACCAACCTGATCTCCTTCTTTGAGAAGGTAACAGATTTTTTAGACAAAGGGAATACAGTGGATCTAATTTACCTCGATTTCAGTTAGGCATTTGATACAGTTCCACATGGAGAATTATTAGCTAAATTGGAAAAGATGGGGATCAATATGAAAATTGAAAGGCGGATGTCAAGGTTCCTTCACCACTCTGAACTCTAGGGTACAGATGTGGGGACCTGCATGAAAACCTCCTAAGCTTACTTTCACCAGCTTAGGTTAAAACTTCCCCAAGGTACAAATTAATTTTATCCTTTGCCTCTGGATTTCCACTGCCACCACCAAACTTTAACTGGGTTTACTGGGAAACGTAGTTTGGACACGTCTTTCCCCCCAGAATCCTCCCAACCCTTGCACCCCACTTCCTGGGGAAGGTTTGGTAAAAATCCTCACCAATTTGCATAGGTGACCACAGACCCAAACCCTTGGATATTAGAACAATGAAAAAGCATTCAGTTTTCTTACGAGAAGACTTTTAATAGAAGTAAAGGAATCACCTCTGTAAAATCAGGATGGTAGATACCTTACAGGGTAATTAGATTCAAAACATAGAGAATCCCTCTAGGCAAAACCTTAAATTACAAAAAAGACACACAGACAGGAATAGTCATTCTATTCAGCACAGTTCTTTTCTCAGCCATTTAAAGAAATCATAATCTAACACATACCTAGCTAGATTACTTACTAAAAGTTCTAAGACTCCATTCCTGTTCTATCCCCGGCAAAAGCAGCATACAGACAGACACAGACCCTTTGTTTCTCTCCTTCCTCCCAGCTTTTGAAAGTATCTTGTCTCCTCATTGGTCATTTTGGTCAGGTGCCAGCAAGGTTACCTTTAGCTTCTTATCCCTTTACAAGTGAGAGGATTTTTCCTCTGGCCAGGAGGGATTTTAAAGTGGTTTACCCTTCCCTTTATATTTATGACAGTGGATAAAGAACTGGTTAAAGGGGAGACTACAGTGGGTCACACTGAAAGGTGAACTGTCAGGCTGGAAGGAGGTTACTAGTGGAGTTCCTCAGGGATCAGTTTTGGGACCAATCTTTTTATTACTGACCTTGGCACAAAAAGCAGGAATCTGCTAATAAAGTTTGTGGATGACTCAAAGCTGGGAGGTATTGCCAATACAGAGAAGGGCCAGGATATCATACAGGAAAATCTGTATGACCTTGTAAACTGGAGTAATAGTAACAGAATGAAATTTAATAGTGAAAAGTGCAAGGTCATGCATTTAGGGATTAATAACAAGAATTTCTGTTATAAACTGGGGACGCATCACTTGGAAGTAACAGAGGAGGAGAAGGACCTTGGAGTATTGGTTGATCACAGGATGACTATGAGCCGCCAATGTGATATGGCCGTGAAAAAAGCTAATGCGGTCTTGGGATACACCAGGCGAGGTATTTCCAGTAGAGATAAGGAGGTGTTAGTACCGTTATACAAGGTACTGGTGAGACCTCACCTGGAATACTGTGTGCAGTTTTGGTCTCCCATGGTTAAGAAGGATGAATTTAAATTGGAACAGGTACAGAGAAGGGCTACTAGGATGATCCGAAGAATGGAAAACCTGTCTTATGAAAAGAGACTCAAAGAGCTTGGCTTGTTTAGCCTAACCAAAAGAAGGCTGAGAGGAGATATGATGGCTATCTATAAATATATCAGAGGGATAAATACCACAGAGGGAGAAGAATTATTTAAGCTCAGTACCAATGTGGACACAAGAACAAATGGATATAAACTGGCCATCAGGAAGTTTAGACTTGGAATTAGACGAAGGTTTCTAACCATCAGAGGAGTGAAGTTCTAGAACAGCCTTCCAAGGGAAGCAATGGGGGCAAAAGACATATCTGGCTTCAAGACTCAGCTCGATAAATTTATGGAGGAGATGATATGACAGGGTAGCCTAATTTTGGCAATTAATTGATCTTCAACTATTAGTGGTAGATATGCCCAATGGCCTGTGATGGGATGTTAAATGGGGTGGGATATGAGTTACTACAGAGAATTCTTTCCTGGGTGTCTGGCTGGTGAGTCTTGCCGACATGCTCAGGGTTTAGCTGATCACCATATTTGGGGTCGGGAAGGAATTTTCCCCCAGGGCAATTGGCAGAGGCCCTGAGGGTTTTTCGCCTTCCTCTGCAGTGTGGGGCATGGGTCACTTGCTAGAGGATTCTCTGCACCTTGAAGTCTTTAAACCACGATTCGAGGACTTTCTAACTTTACAATGTTAAAACCAAAGTACACTTCTTTTATCCTGAATTTCTCACTCATACATTTCTATCAACCTCCTTTTCCTGGTACCTAGATACTAAGCACAATATATCCAACACAGAGGAAAATTAGAACTAAAATCCAATATGCTCCTTGAATTATACAATATAATTTTGGGGAAAAAATTGTTGTTTTTTTCACTATTCCATGCATTTTTCTCATTACTTTTTGTCTTGTCCTAACAAAAACAGTATTCTCTGTAAGTGTTCAAAATATGCTTGCCTAGCTAGTCTCTAGGAATTCATCAATAGGATCAGTTTTATTAATATTTTCTTACATTCTGAAGGTTGAATGTTATGAGGTCTCCCAAGTCAGTGTGAAGCCCTATAATGGTTGCAAACTTTACATTACCTAAGCTTCTACTGTTTTAAACAAAGTACAGTGTCTGGTCCCCTTCCTTGCAGCAATAGCCATGGATGATTCTTGCAGTGAGGTAGTGAGGAGGAGACTTTGGGAAATGTGAATCCTAGAAATGGAAGGTGAGGCTGATACCTCAAGTCCACCGATTTTGAAGTGCACAGCTTCCTACCCATAGCAACTTCATCTAAACCAGGTTCCCCCTCTCCCCTTAGGCAGCAAGGGACAATTTCTTCAATATTTCTCCTCCAGCATTCAATCTCATCCACAACTGCAAAGGACATGCAATATTATATATGGTGGTATACATACAACACCATGTAGATGGTGGGGGGAGAAGGCAGGAGGGCAGATGGCAACATCTTTACACACCAATCCCAGAGGTAGGATATATGGTAACATCTGGCCCCATATTCATGGTGTTTCTTTGACCAGGGAAGCAGGGAAAGTTATGGGCTAAAGAAACAAAGATGAAAAATCTATAGCATTTATAACTTCTGTGAGCACCATGTTAAGATTGCTTCCCTCAACCATGCAAGACAAGGGTTTCAGATTTAGCGTGCCCTGCTACATGTCCATTAAAATAACTGGGAGATGGCATCCAGCAGCCCTTCTCCCAGCCCAGTATATAGCTCTAACTTCCTTTAAAGATGGAGGGAGAGCACATTTACCTTGTTTTACTCTTTAGAGAAGATCTGCTATAATTTATAATAACTAAATAAAATGGTCAGAATAAATAAATATAAGCTATGCAACCATTTTTCCATCCCAAAGTGCAAATACTTCCAGGGAGGAGTAACTGTCCAAGACTGCCTAGAGGGGCAGGAGTCAGAGGTGCCACTTCCATGTTCACCACATTTGGCAGTGCTAAAAGGGTCAAGACCCACTGAGACCACTGGTTTCTGCACAAGCCTCTTTCAAACACTGAGCTTTTTGAGCCATATGAATACTATGCCAATAAAGATTTTAGGGCTTGGCCTCAGGGCAACAGCAGTCTTTCCCAAAGGATAATGCAAATGCAAGCTATACTACGTAAAGAAGATACAAAACAACACAGGAAGCCACTTATTTTTGGCCAACATTTCGATGTAAAGCAGTGCCAAGTTATATTTCAGACCAATGAAGAAAGTCATGGTAGACTGATTATTAATTTAAAAGATTCAGAAAGTCTGGTGAAATCAATGACTGGATACATGCACTGTGAATCTTTAAAGTGCCTATGCTTTTATATAAATCTAAATGAAATCTATTTAATCATGTACTGCCACTGTATTTTCGGCACTAGTTCAATAGTGAAGCTCTTATCTCTCTGGACCATATCACCGTGTTCAATAAAATTCCCCTTTGTGCTACAGAATCTGTGTATAAAACCACCACCATTCTCTAATCCTACTACAGAACATTATTCGCTACCACATGACTTATTACTTTTGTACTAAATCATGATTCTTTTTGTTAGAGGTTCTCAGAGACCAATACAAAAATGTCACATTGTTGAAATAGAACAAAACTAGGATATTAGGAAAGTAGAAACAAGTTTTTGATGGAATCCTGTCACTACAATCAGTGGCATACAGTTGGACAGAATCTAGAAAATACATTAGTATTAAACTGAACCTTTGGAAAGTAGCAATTTAATTTATAAATCCAGAAAATATTTTTTTTAATGGAAGTGCAACTTTTTTAAAAAATTTCTGTAAATCGGAGTATTCTAATTGCCACATCCAAACTATAGTCTCCGGGAGTCAGGCACACATGCACTATATGACAGGCATAGTTTGAAATCCAGAAATTAGTACACTTTCATACTCAAAATTTAAGAGTTAGTTTTTTAGAAAGGTCTGATGCTGTAAATGTTCACTGCACAGAGCAGATGGAGTATCATTTGTAGGCAGACACATCATCCAGGGCTGGAAGTAAGGTAGATATCATAGACCTTGTACATTTTGTCAGAAGTGGCTAAAGGTGAACTTTCAGCCTGCAGCACACAGAGGAATAATAAAAGAATGCTCAATCCAAATTAAGTGTAATTGGCCAGCACACTGACTTCCATTTCTCTTGGCTATTATTGAAGATATTAAAACATAAGTGAAGGTTTCCCCATGCAGTTAAGTTTCTATTTCTCCAACTTGAAGTGATATCGTACTTTGGTACTTATTTCATCAAAATATATTACCAAGCAAAGGACAATTCATCCAGCAGCATTACATCACTGCAGGTTCAAAGAGGAACAGAAGAAAGCCCTCCCACACTGTCTGATCATTAGAAGACCTGGTTAAAAACAATCATGAAAAATAAATCTTAAGAACTGAGTATGTCTGACTATTTCCAAATAAAGTTCATATAAGTTTTCTGAGATCCAGCAAAACAATTTGCATGCATGCTTTACATACGCATTTTCAACAAACCTTATTCTCTGACAAGTCCCACTGATTTCAGTGGGTCTACTCATGGAGTTGGTTTTACTCAAATAAGCAAGGCTATTAGAATCTGACCTATGGTAGTACACAAAGCCTGGCAGGAAGTATTTCTCTTACTTATATAAGCTACTTCTGAGAAGAAAAGCAGAATTAAATTGCTAAAGCAAAAAAGCACAGGAAACAGTGATGCCCAGACTAATGATGAACAGTATATGGGAATTTTAAAAAGGAAATCTAGAAGAGGGATAGGAGGCTTGGAGCAGAGGTTCGAAAATGGTCTTTGGAACTCTTGCTAGAGGCGTTTGTAGAGACAGGAGTGTTTGGCTGCTCATTAGGGATTCATGTGGCTAAATCCCATCAAGGTCATAGCTGTCAGTCACCTCCAGACAATGTGCAAGGTGGCTAATGCAGTACTGCCTGATGCTACCGGGAGAATCCTGGTTGGCTTGGAGCAGATTATGCATTACATCTGGCTGCCACTGAAGGAATCCTTTGTACATGGAGCACATTGACTGCAGCAAGCATTGGGAAAAGAAATGGAGTTCAGAATATAGTTTCTGTGGAGCTACCAGAGATCTGAAAAACATATATATGTCTGCTTGATGCCCCATGTGCTATAAGAACTTCATGAGCTGCAGACTGCAGGGAGCATGGGCAAAACAGCAGAGGAAGGAAACAGAAGCAAATAAAGGCCTGTGAGGCTAATCCACAATATGGAATTATTCAACTCTGTACATGTTCCCTGCTGCCTCCGCTCCTTCTTCTTTAGGATCAGTGGCAAATAACTGAGGGGGAGAGGGGCTGTCATAAATATAAAGGGAAGGGTAAACACCTTTAAATCCCTCCTGGCCAGAGGAAAAACCCTTTCACCTGTAAAGGGTTAAGAAGCTAAGATAACCTCGCTGGCACCTGACCAAAATGACCAATGAGGAGACAAGTTACTTTCAAAGCTGGAGTGGTGGGGAAACAAAGAGTGTCTCTGTCTGTGTGATGTTTTTGCCTGGACCAGAGCAGGAATGCAGGTCAGAACTCCTGTAAAGAGTTATTAAGCAATCTAGTTAGAAATGCATTAGATTCAGTTTTGTTTAAATGGCTGATAAAATAAGTTGTGCTGAATGGAATGTACATTCCTGTTTTTGTATCTTTTTGTAACTTAAGGTTTTGCCTAGAGGGATTTTTTATGTTTTGAATCTGATTACCCTGTAAGGTATTTACCATCCTGATTTTACAGAGGTGATTCTTTTACTTTTTCTTTAATTAAAATTCTTCTTTTAAGAACCTGATTGCTTTTTCATTGTTCTTAAGATCCAAGGGTTTGGGTCTGTGTTCACCTATGCAAATAGGTGAGGATTTTTATCAAGCCTTCCCCAGGAAAGGGGATGTAGTGCTTGGGGGGATATTTTTTTTGGGGGGGGAGACGTTTCCAAGTGGGCACTTCCCCTGTTCTTTGTGTAACACTTTAGTGATGGCAGTGTTTAACCTAAGCTGGTAAGAATAAGCTTAGGGGGTCTTTCATACAGGTCCCCACATCTGTACCCTAGAGTTCAGAGTGCGGAAGGAACCTTGACGGGGCACAAAAGGGACTATGATAAGGAGCGGGGGGTGGGGGGGAAGGATCTGTGCCTGGTGGTGAGGATGCTTGTTGTCAGGAAGAATAAGGAAGGGTTTTGAGCCTGGAAATGAGTTTTCTGAGTCTAGAGGCTTATATGTGTCAGAGAATGGTATTCTGATTATGGGGGTGTCCTGTGGGAGAGGCTTTACAGGTGAAGGGGGTGGTTCTGATCTTGGGTGAGTTAAGTAAGAACTAAAGTGGTTCTCATCCTGAGGGGGTTGGAATATGTTGGGAAGAGAAGTTTGGCGGGAGCTGGGGTGGGCGGGCTTGAAGAGGTTCTGAATCAGGAAGGGGACAGGTTGAGTACAGGGAGAACTGAGTCAAATAGTGGTAATGTGTGTGTGTGGGGGGGGAGGGGATGATCAGGTAGAACTACAAGGGAGGAAGAGGGATCAATAGTATAACCCTTCCTTCCATTGTAATGGGTTCCAAGCTTGGGAGAGGAATAATCGGTAGATGAAAGAAGAGAGAGTCCTTTTCTTCTGGCTTTCTCACAAGCCTGCTTTATCCCCCTTCTAAACATTACCCTGTAATACCCAGCCATAATATCCTAGTTTTGCTGGTTTGAAATACGGTCCTCCTGAAGAGGAGAATAGAAAGATGTATCAAAGGGCACCCTTCACTCCACCTGCAGCCAGACCATTTATTTTGGCAACCAGTCACCACTGTGTGGAGAGCTTGCTGGTCTCAATATTGCTGGTTGGCTCTCCTTGTTTTCAGCCATTCTCTTACATGAAGTACACTAAAAATTACAGAGTGTATTTTCCTATTGCTTTTCCATGTAAACATGTAGCTACCACAGGGATGTTATGCAATCGTGAATTGGAGGGAAAGGAGTACATGGGATTACACACACACACATACACGTACATGTGCACACACACACACACACCCTCAGCACTTTTCATTTTAAATGAAAGGCACACTTTGTTGGCCTTGCCTTTGCTGCTATAAATTTTTAGCAGAGAGTACATATGATTTATTAAGAACAGTTTTCCTTTTCAGAAGAGAATTTTTTTTAAAATGGCCCGAGCTACTTCATTCACTCATACGCTTCTGGAAGGGGTTCGGATATCCCTTCTGATGAAAATAGTGTAGAAACCCAAACAGAATAGAAACAAGAAGGGGAATACAGGAATAGTTCCATGAGACTATCTCTGGATTGAGATGAATTTTTTGACCAACTCTATAGAAATGTCAGATTGGCCCAATCCTGCTCTCAGTGAAGTCAATATTGAACTTTTCACTATTGAAATCAGAGGGAACAAAATTTGCCTACAATAGTTCATTCCTCCTGAGAGAACTAGGAGGGCTTGAAAGAAGAGACATACTTTTCTGAGATTGACCGTGAAGACTAAACCTCTTGAACTAGACTAGATATGGCTGGGTGGCCATTAGTGTCCCAATAATCAGGACAGAAAGTTCCAATTAAGAAAAATGTCTTTGATCCCAAGCACATATTTACAGATACAAATGTGTGGGGGGGGAAAAGGGGGGCGGGTAGCGAGAGTTGAAAGACTGGATTAAAATGTCACCCACAAACTTGCATGTTGCTACTGAGCTCAAACCTGGTAAAGTTTGGGATGCCTATTAATATATGGATTAAAATTATTCAGTTTGAATGTGTGTAATTATGTCTGGCAATGACACTTCCTATCATGATAACATTTTGAGGAGATGCAGTCCTCTCTGTATGTGGCTTGCAGTTCATATCATGATAAAAAAATGCAATGTTTTCAAAACAAAATGGGCTTCTAAAAAGGAAAATAAGGATAAATTTCCCATTATAAACAGGCCCCTCTTTATCAATTTATGACATCTGACAAAAACATGTACTGTCCACAGGCCAGGAGACTTAAGTTGGAAAATGTTGGCCACCCTCCAATATGTAATTTTAATTTACAACCTGAAGTTCAGCTACAGTAGTGACTCAGTTCACCTGTAACCCTAAAGTCTGACCAAACTAAACTATAGCCATTTTGGGTGCATTTAGCCACCATTAATTAAAAGCAAAATGCCACACAAATAAAAATAATCAGGGCTTTTACAGGGAAGGCCAAATTGCTGCAGTTGCAGCTTTGCTAATTGAAATACATTAAAATAAATTAAACCATAAAAATAAAAGTGAATAGTACTACCTTGGTTCTAATTACCCCGATGAATAAATTTTATTATTTACTAAAAATACTAAAAATGATTTGCTAATAAAAATAAATGATTTATTTTAGCTAAAAATAACCCAGTAAAAATTACTATAAATTATGTATTTTATAAACAATTAGTTATAAAAAAATAAGTAAAAGCAAATGCCCCAAAGCAGTCAGAGAGCTTTTCTTCAGGCAAGGAGCTGATACCTAAACTCCCCATAAGCTGGATGGAAAAAAGACCCCTGGAAAACCGGCTGGTGTTCACTCAAAACCATCTCAGACTTTGGGTAATTATGTTTGAAGTGTTTTAACCTATAGCATACCAAACAAAAAAACCCACCTGGGCTCAAGAATTGCTGTTTATTTTCATGGCCATAAGGGGATATGTGGTTCTGCATGAACCAACCCCAATTAAAGCAACAGACCCTACAGGAAGGTGAGGGCCAAAGGGAAAAAAAGAGAAGAGTGTTTTGCGAGGGTGCCCATAGCCTGGAATAATGACCATTTTGTCATGCACATGTGCTCAAGATGTGGGATGGGATGTCTGAAAGAGATTGTGTGTGTGTGTGTGTGTGTGTGTGTGTGTGTGTGTGTGTGTTAGTGTGTGTGTATAGTGAATAAAATTCAGGAAACAGGGTTCAAGGTAAGCCCCCAAAATGCCCAGTTGTGCTCCCAACAAATAAACTACCTTGGGGTGACTCTGGGACGGGAGGGACATTCCCCTGACCAACAGAGAGTGGAGGTGATTCTTAAACTTCCGATTCCCACAAATGTATCAGCTCTTAAATACTTTTTAAGAATGGTTAATTTCTTCCAAAAAGTTATGAAGGGATTTTCAGAAAAGGCAGCGCCGCTGCATGAATTGTTAAAGGAGGGAGCAGAGTGGAATTGTTGCTCTCAACAGCAGGAAGCCACGGTCCAGTTAAAACAAGGTTTAACTCAAGCTCCAGCCCTAGCATATCCTGGGGTAGGACAGCTGTTTGTGCTGCAACTGGCAACTACTAAGAGAGGGATGGGAGCTGTACTATATCAAAACATGGTACAGGGCTCTGCCCTGTGGTATATGCCTCCTAACCTTCCAGTGAGGTGAAGAGGGGATTCACCCCCTTTAAAAGGAGATTTTTGGCACTAGTTTGGGCTTTGCAGCATTGCTAGGGTGACCATATTTCCCAAAGGGAAAATGGGACATTGTGTGGGGCTAGCTCAAGCCCCCGCTTTCCCTGTTGGATTGGCCCGAGCTGCTCATCCGAGCCCCCCCCACCCCACATGGAGCTGGCCCAAGTTTCTTGCCCAAGCCTGTTCCTCCTGCCCACATGAGGCTGGGGCTAGCACCGGGCTGACATCGCCACTCCAGGCCTCACACTCACACATATTACTCTACATCCCACTTTTTTAGTAAAGAGGGAGCAAACAGGAAAAATGCCCACTTTTGCAAAAAAAAAAGTAGGGATGGCCAGGAGAGGGCTTAAAAAAGGAACTGTCCCAGTCAAAAGCATCGGGAATTCCCTTACCCTTGGGAATATCTGGTGGAATTGTACCGTGTTACTGAAAACTGCCCACTCTCCAGTAAAATATGTGCTCACTGGCAAAATTAACAATGGCTATATATCCAGCCCTAGCAAGCCATAAGCAAATCAGGGCTGATGAATTTGCTGAGCCCCATGTGGGTGCTCAAAGCACACTTAAAAAATAAAATTAAAAAAAAAAAACCTCTCCAAAAAATAAGGTGGGGGAGGAGTTACTCAGACCCATTTAGTAGTAATTAGTAAGTAAAGTTAGTAATTTTAGCTTAAATGCCTAGTAGTACCTCCCACTATATAGGGAGAGGGAAAAGTTTGTTTTGATTTGTGTTTTAAATTGTTAACTGTGTGAATGCTGAAAGACCTTGGAAACTGTGCACTCGTGTGCTGCTTTTGCGGGCATTTGGATTGCAAACCTGCTTATTTAGTGGTGTAAATGCGGAACCTGTTATGTTCAAGGCATGGGGAAACTTCCCTTAAATAACAGCAAAATGTAAGTAAACAATACCCCTAACATCACTCACCCCAACATCCCAGGAGAAAAATCACTTTTTTAGGCCCCTTGAATGAATATAATTCCACTGCAGTAAAATTGAAAGGCTTCAATTTGGACAATGTAAATATTAGCATGGAAATGAGCGAAACTGGCAACGTGTTATGGTTTGGGTTGCAAATGGTCTATGCTGGCAAGTACAGAATCCCTACCATTTTGGTGGCAATACCACCATCCTCATATATGCATAAGGGCTAGTGGGGAGGGGGTGCAAATTTGTTAATGGGGGCAAATTGGATGGTATCCAGTTGGGTACGGTTGTCTCCGAGTAAAAACTGACAAGGTGTTACTTAATTGTAGTAAGCCCAAAGTAATTTATGGACTGACATCTCCAAGCAGACGATACCGGGGAAAAAGTCAATTCATTTTAGACTGAAACAATCCCTTTTACTCCCAAACATTGGGCAATAAAGTCAGGGTGAGGAGAGACTACAAATAACACTACCAGAAGGAAAGTGGGAGGTTATTCTGCCCTGAACTTCAAATATCCTAGGTCCTCAAAAAAAAAAGTACAACAAAAATAAAAATATATAAATAAAACAATTAATGCCTTAATAAAATTAATATGTAGCCCAATATAACAAAAATGGCTCCTTCAAAAATCCATAAAATAATAGGCATAAAAATATTAATTTTAAAGCCCCCTGTAACCAATTTAGTCTGGGCATATGTAGTTCAAACCAATATAAAAAAGCAATTGATAATTCAACCATCCCACACCCTAAAAAAAAGTAATTATAAATCTCACTTTAGCAAACATTTTGGTCCTAAAATCCCACTGCAGAAAGTTTGTCCAAAAATTATATAAGAGCTAAAAAAAATTAAATATATCTTCATAATGTCCCCAAGTTGCACAAAATTCAAATGTATTGTATTTGTAATTATTTTTATTCATATTAAGATCTTTTATTTTTGTGCTAATTGCTTTATTATATATACGTAGCAATTAGCACAAAAATAAAAGATCTTAATATAAATAAAAATAATTGCTAATACAATAAGCACAGTAGAGCACCACATACAAATATTGGCAATACCCCATAATATTGGCAGTGGTGGGCAACCTGGGGCCTGCAGGCCATATGTGGCCCATCAGGGTAATCTGACTGTGGGCTGTGAAACATTTTGCTGATGTTGACTGTCCGCAGGCACTGCCCCCCGCAGCTCTCAGTGGCCACAATTCTCTGTTCCCGGCCACTGGCAGCTGCGGGGGACGGTGCCTGCGGACGGTCAGCGTCAGCAAAATGTCTCACAGCCTGCAGACAGATTACCCTGATGGGCCACAGGTTGCTCACAACTGCCTTAATCAGTTAAGCTCCATACAAGACAAAGTGGCACAAGTCTTGAAAAAATGGAAGCAATCCCAAGAAAAGGATCACTTCTGCCTCTTGCTGACTGTTGACGTGCTCTAGGACAATGTTTCCTTGGCTCTGGCATGCAGTAATAAAACCCAGAAACCACAAAGTATGGACCATAAAAAAGGCCCAGTGGTAATACATAAATAAAAGCCTGCTTAAAAAATCAAAAATTGAATATAAATGTAACAAATAGTTCAGAGTCACAAACTATATATTTTAAAGTAACCAAAAAAACCAAAACCCTTTTGCCTTTAATCCTTTTGCAAATAAATCTGTTGTTTATGTGGATAACAGCTGTGTATGTCTTAAAAGTTGGTGCCCAGTGCTCATAATTATGTGTACAACATAATTTATAATCCCCCCAAAATAGTGTTTTTGCCATATTGTATCTATTAAATGTAATTTTAAATGCCTAAATTAAAATACAAATCAATTAACAATAAAATACACATCATACTCTTATATAATGACTGTACCCTTACAACAAATTTAATTGTACTAAAAATATTATTTAAGCATCCCCAGTTATGGAATTATTTATATGTCACTAAGCAGGAAGCATGCAGGATCATGGTCACTGTGCATTATTCTACCAATAAATTTTAAAAAGTAATTAAAAAGGTTAGCAGAAATTCAAAACACAAATGGTGGGAGACATTGTTGGGCGTGTCCCGCACAGCAACAGGAATCTTTAATTTAGCCTTACATACAATTTTAGTGATTCTGATGTTTCATGTGGCATTGGTGGCTTTATTCCTAGCACTGGCATGCTGGATAAGGAGAAAGATCAACTGGTTGAAAAGCCAGTATTTCTGCAGACCCTGAGTACGCCTCAAAAACAAATAAAGAAGGTCTGATCTCTAATAAGGCAAAATAAGGGGTAAAAAGAGAGTGCCAGTGAGAAAATTATTGCTTGGTCTTGGTTGAAACCCTTGAGCCTATGCTGGGGCCTTTCACTAGCAACCAATTAAACTCATTGTGTATGAATGAAGGTTCTAATAGTAAAAACAAAATATGATCTTCACAAGGAGGGGAGTGTAACCCCAAAATTTGACCAAACTAATCCACAGCCATTTGGGGTATTTAGAGCCACCATTAATTAAAAGCAAAACACCACATAGCTAAAAATAATTGTTAAGGCTCTCATACGCAAGGCCAAATTGCTGTGGTTACAGCTTTGCAAATCAAAATAAAAAAATTAACAAACCATAAAAATAAAAAAAGTAAATAGCAAGCTTATTTCTAAATACCCCTAACAAATGTTATTGTTATAATAACTAAAAATACTAAAAATGATTTGCTAATAAAATAAGCAATTTATTGAAGCTAAAAATTATAACCCACTAAAATTACTATAAATTATATATTTTATAAAAAGCTAACTACAAAAATATTAAATAAAAATATATACCTTAAAGCAGCCCAAAAAAAGCTTTTCTTTGGGCAAGGAGCTATCTCCTAATCTCCTCATCAGCTAACAGAAAAAGAGCCCCGAAAGCCCAGCTGGTGATCATTCAAAACCATTTCAGACTTTGGGTAACTATATTTGGAGTGCTCTAATCTTATAGCATATATGTCTATGTGCTTAAAAACTAATAAAAATGTAGTTTTAGGTAAATGATTGATACAAACCAGAGTGCTTTTATCAGACAAAAAAAGCTTTGTCCCCATTAATTTATTCCTGACACCGCCTAAAAAACCAGTTAAATTACTACTACACTGGGTTCTAAAATGATGGTAACACACCTAGGACTAGGAAAGGGTGAAATAATCCTTATTCTGATCGAAAATTTAACCAAACTTGGAATTTTAAAAAATTAGCTTCTCAAACACTTCCATACTTTCTGGCTCTTGATAGCTGCTTAAGTTTCAAAACATCATAAGAAAACCTTCCCATAGTTTTCCTTTACTCAGCTTTACAGACTAAAGAGGTCCAAATAGTTCAAACAAACATGCAGCCTTTTGGAATTTACCTGAATGGAAATTCCAAGTCATTTGAGGTTTGCCTGTCACTACAGTAGATAAATCTGTTTAAACATTTTCTCAACTGGTATTGAAATGCAATGCTGAAAAATGACTGCAAAGAATGATTGATGACTATACCCAGTTCCTAGTAAGTAGTAGGAGGAAAATGTGGTTCAATTGGTATTTTGTTATCAATTGAATTACAGGAATCCTTTCCACTTAAAGAATGGGATGAGAGGTAGTTAATTTGGAGTGAAACAAGGCTAAGAGGAATGTAACTTGACAAAACTTGCATTTTGAAGAACTAATGGTGATTAAATTAAAGGTGGTTAAATTGTTTCCATGAATTAAAATAAGAAGTCTAAGGAAATTAGTATTCTAAACAAATGAATATTTCTGTGGTGATCCAAACATTGAATGTCAGACAGATTTTTGAGGAACAAAGAAGCTAGATGCCCAACGTGTGGTCCTTTGGGGTGGGGGGGGAGGGAAATCAGCCTGACTGGGAAACTCCACTGATTTTCCTCCCTAGAATGAGGACAAAAAAACTAAACAGCAAAAACATCAAGAAGAAAATTGGATGTTTAGAATCTTAATTTTAATAATCCAAGGCTTGACTAGTAATGAAGGCAAAACAATTGTTAAAAATGCGTGTATAAATTGGAAGAGTTGTAGTTTTAAGCTTATGCACTAAATCTGTTTGAACCCACACAGATGCAGTTTTGCATATTATTTACCCATATAAAGACTTTAGGACTGGATGTAATATTAGCAAACCATATTTTGATACTTCAATGTGCACTGAATAGTACCTTAGTCCATGAGTAGTCCAATAGACATGGAGAGAAAGTTTGATCCTAGATAATGATTTTGCTGTATTAATTAAATTAAAAAACCAACAAAAAGTTGTTTGTAACAAATGACCTAAAGAGTTTGATATAATTAATCTGGAAGATAACTTGAAGTAGTTAACATTCAGCAGGAAGGTAGCTTTTGAGGGGTAGAGGTAGACACGGGACCCACTTTTAGAACCTCAGAGTTTCAAACACCTCGGGAATGGAAGTTGTTCATGACTCTGTGCAAAATGTTATGGTTCTTTCAAAAGTTTACAACTGAACATTGACTTAAGACAGCTTTGAAACTTTACTATGCACAAGAAAAATGCTGCTTTTAACCATCTTAATTTAAATGAACCAAGCACAGAAACAATTTCCTTAACTTGTCAATTTTTTAAAAAATTTCCTTTTTATTTAGTAGTTTACATTTAACACAGAACTGTACTATATTTGCTCCCTCCCACCCCCGCTGCCTGATTGCATACTTCCAGTTCCAAATGAGGTATGTGGTAGACCAGTCTGTTTGTAACTCTGGTGTGAGTAACTCTGAGGTCCTACTGTACTTCATGGCATATTTTAGATTACGTGAAAATCTGTGATCCCGTGTAGAGCATATAAGTGATTGAAGAAGAGACCACATATCCTTATCCCTTCTCAGAGAAAACTTAAATCTTGCTAACATTGTTTTATGAGGGAGATAAAGAATTGTGGAAAGTACAGATGACAATTTCTATCAAACCCCTCCTCCAGTACCAAAAAGCTTGAGGGTTTTTTATGTTCATTATGTCTAAACTGAGGGCATATGAATAAAGATCAAAGCAATGAATGCCCGTGTATCATTTAACATCCAGACTTAATAATATCCCATGACAAATAAATACCATGAGAACATTAGCTATCATAAGTCATAACCTGTGAATATTAAGTAAAGGTAATAAAAGACTGCAAAACACAATGTTAAGGTCATTTGCCACAACCTGTAGATTTTCTTTTCTTCATACTGTCAGGAAGGAGTTAAAATTCAGCCATCAGAAAAGCCAGAAACTGCTGAGAAGCAAGGACATAGTTTCTGTCAATACCTGATAACTTAGCTCAGCTTATATGGTCAATGCCCGCCCAGTAACTCAGTTCTTAGAACAATGCTAACCCTCCCTTCACAATCCACTGGATGTCTGTAAGCACTCATCCCTCCCCCCCACCTCCTTCTCCCGCAAGGTAGCCATAGATGCTTGATGCAATATGTTCACCTCTATTCATACGTGCTGTTCTCATTTTTATCTTTGTTTCGGGTTCTCTCTTGACTTGTAACAATGTCTGTCTCTGTATGTACAGATAAATGCAAATGAATTGATAAGAGAATGTGTATAACTGGTCACTATGGCACCATATCTTTGAAGCTGCTTGTCAGTCTTCCCGGTACCGTGAGTAACCCCTCTTCAGTATTGTCTGTGCTTGCCTGATTCTTGGGGAAAATAATCTTTTTGCCTAACAATACAAACATTAATAAAATATTGAAGACAGTACTGGCTTATAATATATATATCCTGAGCTTTGACAAAAGCCTTTCAATATTTAACTTCTCCAAAGATTAAAGTCTATTTCTCAGCATCTAGTTTAATCTATTTTAGGCATATCATTAAGGCCTCCAGAACCATCATACCTAAGGGTCATAAAACTTAAGAAAAGAGAAATATTATTAAATGCCATTATTGTAGATTATAAACTCTTTGGGAATGTTTTCTTGGACATATGAAAGCATGCTGAGCACATTTTTGGCACTAACAATCTAAACAGCAATAATTACCATTTTAAATCCCAGCAGGAAGCGGTACTGGAATAATTGTATAGTGGAGGCACTGAAAGCCACTGAACAAAGCCTGGAGGCATTTGGCTGGTATCCTTACTTCGAGTCAGGTGGTGCTACTGCATCCCCAGCACCCTTTTTAGCAGGGCACCCTTCATGTGTCTGACAGTAAATCCAAATAAAATACTTAGAATTAAACATAAGTGTCCAAATGTTTATCATCAATGAAGAGTTTCTAGAATTATTTATAAAATTCTGTCAACATTTTCCCGCACCAACTCTAGGTTTACTGTGCCTTTCAGATGAGACTGCAAGGTGACAAATGGGCAGTAACGATCCCATGACTTAAAAAAAAAAAACCCAAGATGTGATTAGCCCCAGTCTCCTTGGCCAAGTTTCCACTATCTGATATTATGCAGTATGTATATAACATCCTCCACCTCAGTAGTAGGTACTGCTCAATGATGAAGTGATTTTTATTCAGAACTGAAGTTTGCAGACTGCTGTTAGGATCCTTTAAGTTGAAAGATGCTATATTGGTCTCTTTTAGGTACTTATATACCCCCCATCCTTACCTGAGTGCCTGACAATCATGTTACGCATTTATCCCTTACAACACCCCTATGAGGTACTATTATCCCCATTTTATAGATAGGGCACAGAGATCAAGTGACTTGCCCAAGGTCATATAGGAAGACTGGCAAGGTACAGTCTTGAACCAAGGCTTCCCAAGTGCTAAACTAGTGCCCTAGCCACTGGGCCATCAGTATCAGTGCAACTGGAACTAACACCACGCAGGACCAAACCTCAGCTGATGTGAAGCCAATGGAGCTGTCGATTTATAACAGCTGAAGATCTGACCTAATCTGTTCCATCTTGCAGAAGACTACTAACAAGGGTTGCATGAACATTTGCAATGAAAAATAATTTTTATGAGCCTGGGTTTGAACTCAGTTTGCAGCACATCTTGGCAAACAATTCAGTTTGAATCCACCCTCTTGCTCAGCAGATGTGAATGGTCCATTGTCAAAATCTCAAAACTGAGCTTGTAAGGTCTGCACAACCCTATATCCAAGCATCTGAGAATTAAATCCACCTGTTCTATTCTTGGACTTGTCTGCAGATAGTTATTTTATAAATTAAAACACAAGTTACTGTAACATGATGACTGCACACATTTGAGAAGAACTGTAGTAGAAAGTATTTGTTTTGGATGATTCATCCAGAGTGGGAGAATCATTCAGTTTACATAAAAAAAGGAATAGCTCATCTTTGCAAAATAAAAATAGTGGCGGGATTAAGAAAACAGCTCAACACACTATGTGTAATTAGTGAGCTCAACAGCATTGTAGAGGGGACTCAGGCTCTCTATAATTAGATTATAGTCCAATTATAGTCTGATTTTCAACTGTCCCCATGCTATCTACCACTGCGCCCCCCAGACCCTCCCAAAAGAGAAATGTAAGAAATTCTCCTCAAAATTTCACGTTATATTGCATCCCAGTTTAGAATTTTTTCTTCAAAATGTCACAGAAGTGTCCCACAAGGAGTTTTTAAGATGGAGGACTAGCTCCTCAGCTGATGCAAACAAGGCATAGCTCCATTAATGGGACTATGGCAAAATACACTAGCCTACAGACTGGCCCAATGTGTTTTCAAAGTTTCCCTCTCCTTTAATTTAAAGATTTTTCTAGCTTCATTCACACCTTATATGTTCAAAATGGCTTGAGCTATAAATTCCAGAATAGTTTTGTTCCTATGACAGGGAGAAATGTTACTAGTAAATCAGGTGACAGATTAGGTGTAGAACACAAAGTTCTGAAGAGCTGTTTTTCGCATGTAAACCAGAATACATTTATACAATACACTGACCTGGTGCCAAATTGTGCCACAGCAGCTGATGGACTGAGTCATTGGAAAGAGTCATGGGAAGAGAGGAGACTGTGTGGGATGGTGCAGTCATGAATCCAGTATGGAAGATATATTCTCATTCTCATAATGGAGGTATTCTGGATTGGCAAGAAAAAGGGATGCTTGAAAAGGGGAAGAAAGGAGGTTGGTGGAGTATGGAGGAATGGCAGCGAAGGGTTTAGGATGTGTTGGGGCCAGGGAGCACTGTTTTCAAGGTTTATGTGGCATATTTTATGTACATAAAATATTTACATATAAACCTGGACTGGAGAACAGTGCTCCCAGAACAGCAGTCTAAAAGTAGGTGGATGAGATACAGGAAAGGTGTGGGGTGATAGGATGGCATGAGAGAAGTCAGAACGTACAGCACTACTGTTATGCAAAAACTTGAAGGATGGGTTTTCAAAAAGTTTGGCCAGCTGACTTCACTGGGAAAAGAGTTAGACCAATGCTGAGAGCTTTTGGAAATCCCATCAGACATGTAAACTGAGACTGGAGAGCATGGCTCCAAGACAGTTTCACACCCCTGGACTCCCTCCTGGTACTTTCCCCTGTATGCCCAGATCCAAACTACCATTGTGATGTTTGAAAAGGTTAACATTGGATCCCTTTTAAAATGGAGGGTATTCATCCTCTACATCTCCACTTTCCTCCTCCAATAAAATCTATGTTAAAGTTAAGTGTAGGAAGTGAAGAAAGGGAAAGCTAGAATTATATAAGTCACATCAACCTTAACACCCAGTTCTTCACTCACACACATCTCCCCTCCCCCCCGCCACCAATTAAATAGTTTCTTGCTGACCATTGGCATACCAATTTTAACACTATCACTGTAGCTTTGATAGTGTCCTACATGCCTTGTTCTATGTGCTATCTAGAGAAGTGATTACTACTGTATATAACATATGGAGAATTGAAAATATGATTTACACAGAGCATTGCTTGTATAAGTGGGTTTAGATACACATTTGCTCTGTATTACTAACTGTAATGGTTTGTTACAACAACAACTGGTGTTCTCACATACGGGATAGTTTTATTATCTTGCATAAGATTTCGGATTTTTCATAAGCGAGCTTTGTGTCTAATGAGATTTATCTTAAAAGGGTTGCACGGAATTATTTTGCTCAGGGGAAAAAAGATTGCTGCGTGTGCATGATGTTTAGTCTGGAATTGTTACAGTAGCTTTGCTTTTGGGATGGTTTGTTATACCAACATCCAAGCTTTGTACAGTATTTGTATGAATGAAAGCAGAGTATGAGAGTTCTTTATGCACTTCATGAATCAGAATTGTGGGATGAATACATAAATGTAGACATAATAGCTGTTTGTGCAGTGGTCAGTGACAGTGTTTGTACTGGTGGATGTGTGTGCAGGAATAGTGATAGGAAACCTCTAGGTGTGAAGAGCAGCTGAAATTCTCCAAACTATCCAGAGTTCTTGAGTCTGCAGCATTGGACTGGAAATGACATAAGAATAGTTTATTTATTTAGTATTTTCAGTTAAAATGGAATTACATATGAGAACAGGCCTTGTTTTATTTAGGCATTTCTTCTTCTAATCCTCAAAAGAACAAGGACAGGTATAAATATAAAGAAAAAAATTGCCTGTTTCCCAGTTCTCCAAAACAAAGAAACCCAAATAAGAAGAAAAGGAGTACTAGTGGCATCTTAGAGACTAACCAATTTATTTCAGCATAAGCTTTTGTGAGCTACAGCTCACTTCATCGGATGCATTCAGTGGAAAATACAGTGGGGAGATTTATATACACACAGAGCATGAAAAAATGGGGGTTATCATACACACTGTAAGGAGAGTGATCACTTAAGATGAGCTATTACAACAAAAAGACTTCAAAAACAGACTCCAAGGAGAGACTGCTGAATTGGAATTAATTTGCAAACTGGATACAATTAACTTAGGCTTGAATAGAGACTGGGAGTGGATGTGTCATTACACAAAGTAAAACTATTTCCCATGTTTATTCCACCCCCCCCCCCTCCCCCCACTGTTCCTCAGATGTTCCTGTTAACTGCTGGAAATGGCCCACCTTGATTATCACTACAAAAGGTTTTTCTTCCCCTCCACCCCTCCGCTCTCCTGCTGGTAATAGCTCATCTTAAGTGATCACTCTCCTTACAGTGTGTATGATAACACTCATTTTTTCATGTTCTGTGTGTATATAAATCTCCTCACTGTATTTTCCACTGAATGCATCCGATGAAGTGAACTGTAGCTCACGAAAGCTTATGCTCAAATAAATTGGTTAGTCTCTAAGGTGCCACAAGTACTCCTTTTCTTTTTGCGAATACAGACTAACACGGCTGCTATTCTGAAACCCAAATAAGAAGATTCATTTTCAGTTTTAGCCAACAGGTTAAGTATGTTCTTATTTTATCTTTGGGGTTCCATCCAGTGCTAGTATAGTAGCCCATATCAAATGAATATAGCCTTTCAATGCTATTTGTTTACTTTTTAAAAATCTTATTTCCTTACAATAATAGTAATCTATTTTCCCCATTGGCATGTTTTCTTTGTATTAATCTATGCTGTCACTGAGGGAATTCAAAGCAGGAAACATTATGCCCAATCAGGGTCTTCACAATAAGGTCTTGTGATTGTGACTTTTTCCTGACCTTACCTAAGTCTTTTGTACAATTTTTAAAAAGTGTGTTCTTGAAGAACAGACATTTTCTCTGGGGCAGAGATGTCTGTGCTTTTACTTACAGACCACACAGCAAAAATGACATTGTGTCCGAGAGGCTGAAATGCCATTTTGGTTTCAGACATCCATCTTTTATTTAACTTTCACTCCTGACACAGGCTACAGCTTTTGTCAGAAGGAATTTTGGTTTGGATTTTAACTTTGTATTTATTGCAACAGAAGGCTCTGACACATTCAAGTGTGGTCCCTTCCTTAACTTATCCACTCAGTTAAGAGTTCAGTTTACCCCGATGAACTGACTCAGGAAATAAGCTAGTTGGGAGGTGTGGAGATAAACTAATAATGACACTATTTTTTCCATGAATTATGCTTTCTCCCTGACTAATCACCCTTTCCACAGAATCTTATGGCTGCGGAGATAGGCAACAGCTTGGAATAGGAATTGCCATACAGTTTCTGATCAGTGATCCACCTAGTCCAATATTCTGTCCCTGATAGCAATGAGTACAAGATGCTTCAGAGGAAGATGCAACTTCCCCTTCCACAAGCAAAAAATCCCCTAACTGCCTAACTGTAGGGGTTAAGAAGATATCCCCCTTATCTATGCTACTTATATGTCCCCTACCCACATTACCACAGTGTCTTAGACTCATACTTTAATGTATGTATTCACACGCCACCAAGGAAGTATTATCCCCATTTTACAGATTGAGAAGGGAGGCACAGTGATAATAAGCGACTTACCTCAAGTCACACTGGAAATTTGAACCTAGGTGTCCCAAGTTAGCACCCTAATCACTAGATCTTCCTCTCACCCTGAATCATCAGTATTTATATCCCTTCCAAAACTCTAATTATTATAAACTCTGGATACTCTTGTTATCCATATAAATGTCTAATCCTTTTTGGAATCCTACTCACCCTCATTGAGGATGGGGGGAGGGTGAAGCCATGCTCCTCTTTCATTGCTTTTCCTAGAGGCTGAACAAGTCTTACTTGTTGATCCCTGCCCTATGCAACCTTAGAGTAAGAGGCACTCACAATTGGCCTTCACATTGAACCTTCTCCAAAGAAACAATATTATTATATGACATTTTTCTTACTAAGGTTGGGACATACATTGATGTAGCATGCTAGTATTGTCACCATTCTTATAATCGATTCTTACTGTCATTTAAAACCAGAAGAACTCTGTGTATCTCGAAAACTTGTCTCTTTCACTAACAGAAGTTGGTTCAATAAAAGATATTACCTCACCCACCTTGTCTGAGATAATTCAAGAGGCCCACAACAAAATATGTTATAAATAACATACATACTGAAAATTCCCTAACCTATAATGCCTGGGAGCATGGGTAGGCCCTTAACACTTTTTAAGGTCAGCAACACATGCTAGAGGGGAAAACACTATGCTCCTTTTTGAGGTGTCCAGAGTGCACTCCATTCAGCTATCCTGACAGTTCAGTACAACTCAGGTCCCAGTTTATGGCCAACACTGTTTAGTTCCATCTCCAACCAATCATAGCTAAAAGTACTAAGCAAAGAATTTGCCTTTAGTGCTTATGCTGTTGAATACCAGCTCTACTTAGGCATTTGGTGTGCTTTATTTCAGTCATGCAAAACTCTGAAGTTAAAACATTTAGGGCCTCATCCAAAACCCACTGAAGTCAATGGAAAGACTCCCAGTAATTTTAATTTAGGGTTTTGTATCATGCCCTTAGATAGCAAATTAACCTTCTTAAAGGCCATCTCTCAGGATGATCTCTTGTTGCTGCTTAATATCTTTTTTCTTATTTGTTACAAATGAGTTGAAATTGCATATTGGTAATGTAATTACTTCTGATCACTGTATCAAATGGAGATGATACAGTAGACGGTAAAACATGAAGCACCTGAATACAAAGCATTTTCCAGTACGTGATCTAGACCGTAAATGAAGACAAAATGTTAATATATATACAACAATGTATTTTTAAGTGGCACTCAGTGGCAGTACCTGATGTTGGTATTTTAGTTTCAAGCACAAATATTGACAAGTCTATTGGAAAAAACTGAAATGTCATTTAACATCATAGGGAAAAAAATGTCAAAGATAGTAAATCTGTAGCATGCCTGCTAGACCAGACCACTATGAACATTTAGAGCATACTGATGTGTTCATCATCTGGAACTCAGTATTCACTGGCAATATGAATAAAACCTGCATTTGGTTTTCATACCCATCTAATGTATTTACATAGGGGTTCATTAATTAAATGGTGAGAAGTTTTTATGTAATATGATTACAGTATGAAGCATGGGATCATCTAACCTACCATGAAAGAATGACAGAGGGGAAACAGCAACTAGCACAATTTTTTCCCCTAAGTTCACACACGCACATTTATTCCCTGGGAACCATCCTCCCTAGGCTGCCCCACTCCCATGAATCAGGCAATAGGGAAGCCATGGCCCAGGAATCAGGGAGTCTGGCTCTCTGGGCTTCCTGGCTACCCATAGCCATACCAGACAGAAGTTTGTTTTGAATCTATCAAAATAAATTGTTACAATTAAAAAAAAATCTGGATTTATGTTTCATAAAGAATTTTGGAATTTTTTTCATTCCAAATTAGAACAAAAATTTTCAAAATTCAAAATCCTCCAGGAAATAGTTATTGTTCTTGGCCCAGCTCTACCAACACTCTCTCCCTAGTTCTGCATCTCAGTCTCTGTCCAGCCAGTCCCAGTTCTCTCTGGCACACTAACTCCTTGACAGCCAGATCTGTTTTGTCTCCTCCTGCCCTGTTTCCCTCATCCCAATCTCTTTATTCAGACAGTCTCACTCTCCCTCCCCCCAGCTCCTCATCCTATCTCAGTGTTCTTCCCCATCAACTGGCACCTAGTCCCTGTGCCAGCACCCACCCCCTCATTTCCCTCACCAACTCCTGGGCCCAATCAGTGTCTCCTCCCTTTCTCCCAGTCCTAATCTCCTTGCCCAACAAGTCCCAGCCTCCCATCCCCACCCAGATCCAGCAACAACCTTTCTTCCCCCACCATCAGACTTCGACCAGCCAGGCCGAGTGCCTGTGTGGGGAAGGGAAGTCATTACAGAGACATGATCCAAGCTTTCAGCTCTGGTGCTCAACCGTAGCCCATCCCAAAGCAGTTGGGTGCATCTATTACTGGGAACATAATGGTCAACACCAATCACCAATAGTTCATCTAGTCCAGTATCCTGTCTTCTAACTCTGGACAATGCCAGATGACTCAAAGGGAATGAACAGAACAGGGCAATCATGAAGTGATCCATTCCCTGCCATCCAGTCCCAGCACCTGGCAGTCAGAGGCAGGGACACCCAGAGCATGGAGTTGCATCCCTGATCATAGTGGCTGATATACATCGATGGACCAATCCTCCATTAATTTATCTAATTCTTTTTTGAACCCAGATATAGTTTTGGCCTTCACAACATCCTCTGGCAATGAGTTCCATGGGCTGACAAAGAAGAAGTGAAGAAGTACTTCTTTTGCTTGTTTTAAACCTGCTGCCTGTTGATTTCATTGGGTGACTCTTGGTTCATGTGTTATGCTAAGGGTAAATAACACTTCCTTATTCACTTTCTCCACAGCATGCATGTTTTTATTGACCTCTATGATATCCCCCCTTAGTTGTCTCTTTTCCAAGCTGAGTGGTCCAGTCTTTTTTTATCATATCAAAGTTGTTCTGTGCCCTGAATAAGTTTTCTTCCCCTTCTCTGTACCTCTTACATTTTTAATATATCTTTCTTGAGATGGGCGACCAGATCTGCATGCAGTATTCAAGGCGTGGACGTACCATGGATTTATATAGTAGCATTATGATATTTTCTGTTTTATTACCTATATTCTAATTGTTCCTAATATAGCTTGCTTTTTTGCTTTTTTTCTTTGACTGCTGTTGCACAATGTGCAGATGTTTGCAGAGAACTATCCGCAATGACTCCAAGATCTTTCCTGAGTCATACCAGCTAATTTAGATCCCATCATTTTGTATCTATACTTGGGATTATGTTTTCCAACATGCATTAGTTTGTATTTATCAATATTGAATTTCATCTGCCATTTTGTTGCCAGTCACCCAGTTTTCTGAGATCCCTTTGTAACTCTTTGCAGTCAGCTTTGGACTTAGAATCATAGAATCATAGAATACCAGGGTTGGAAGGGACATCAGGAGGTCATCTAGTCCAACCGCCTGCTCAAAGCAGGACCGATCCCCAATTAAATCATCCCAGCCAGGGCTTTGTCAAGCCTGACCTTAAAAACTTCTAAGGAAGGAGATTCTACCACCACCCTAGGTAATGCATTCCAGTGTTTCACCACCCTCTTGGTGAAAAAGTTTTTCCTAATATCCAACCTAAACCTCCCCCACTGCAACTTGAGACCATTACTCCTTGTCCTGTCATCTTCTACCACTGAGAATAGTCTAGAACCATCCTCTTTGGAACCACCTCTCAGGTAGCTGAAAGCAGCTATCAAATCCCCCCTCATTCTTCTCTTCTGCAGACTAAACAATCCCAGTTCCCTCAGCCTCTCCTCATAAGTCATGTGTTCCAGACCCCTAATCATTTTTGTTGCCCTTCGCTGGACTCTCTCCAATTTTTCCACATCCGTCTTGTAGTGTGGGGCCCAAAACTGGACACAGTACTCCAGATGAGGCCTCACCAATGTCGAATAGAGGGGAACGATCACGTCCCTCGATCTGCTGGCTATGCCCCTACTTATACATCCCAAAATGCCATTGGCCTTCTTGGCAACAAGGGCACACTGTTGACTCATATCCAGCTTCTCGTCCACTGTCACCCCTAGGTCCTTTTCCGCAGAACTGCTGCCTAGCCATTCGGTCCCTAGTTTGTAGCGGTGCGTTGGATTCTTCTGTCCTAAGTGCAGGACCCTGCACTTATCCTTGTTGAACCTCATCAGATTACTTAACTTTCTTGAGTAATTTTGTATCATCTGCATACTTTGCTACCTCAGTTTACCCTTTTTTTCCAGATCATTTATGAGTATGTTGAACAGCACAGATCCCAGTATAGATCCCTGGAGAACACCACTATTTACCTCTCTCCATTCTGAAAACTGACCATTTATCTCTATCCTTTAGTTTCCTGTCTTAACCAGTTACAGATCAATGAATGTACCTTCCCTCTTATCCCAGACTGCTTAATTTACTTAAGAGCTTTTGGTGAGAGACCTTGCCAAATTTCAAGTCTCTGCTTCAAAGCATAGGGGGCATAGACCTCTGCAAAGAAAAGGTTACTAGAATCTTTTTCATATTGGCAAAGCAGTGATGTTTTCCCTAGCCTTGTTCTCAGAAACGGCTGAATGATTTTGGAGGAAAATTCAGAAAAAAAGTTGAGCGTAATGCTGATACCTAGCATGGAAAATTTCAGAGTGAACAGTTAAAGTTTGGCAAAGATATATGCAACCAAAACCAGGGCCTTATAATGGGAAGTGTCAACTAACCTTAAGAGGCAAAACTACCAGCCCCACCTGTAATAACTGAAGATAAAAATTCACGAGTGTACACATTAAAAACATCTCATAGCCTATTAATGAAATATACAGGTTCTTTAACTGAACTGTAAAGACTCAAAACCAGGTGGTAAATAATAAAGAAACACTCAGCAAATATAAGATTGTATAAAATAGGTAAAAATATATGTACAAAAGACTAAATGTTGGTTCTTTCTACTCTTTAACAGACTAAAACTAAATATTGTTATTGGATGCACACTGATTTTCACCTCTAAGTGCATTTAATAGAGTTAATATATCTAGTTCTTAAAAGCAAAACAAACACATTAAGAGTGGAGGATACCAACTCTATAAATAAGCTCCACTTTTGCAGCTATGTCATTATATGAAATAGGAAAAATATGCTAACTGCCAGAGCTTTGGAATGAACTCATGCAGAACGATGAAATTATACAAATTAACAGACAATCTGATGATACATAATTAACCTCTGATTAATTACTTTAATTTAGGCACCAGGATTAATTTTTTTTGGTGAAAACCATAACAAGCAGAAAGAGCCACACAAGGTGTTTTCAATAAAAGTGTCTGAATTTGCCAACATTCTTCTTAACTCAGACCATCCTTTCCCATTATTACATCTCTCCTGTTCAAGTCTTAAACATTGTCAGAGTTTGCTCTTATTTTTAATCTTACCTCTGCTGGAATTCGTAGTCATGCTTTAAATTTATTCTTGTCTTTTTTGCTGCCATTAACTTTGTTATGGGAGTCCTGAATCCTGATTTCCTAATCTTGGGGTCTAGAACATGGAAAGTAGGCCACACTATCATTCCAGAAAAATGGGACCATAGTATATTCTCAACTACTCTGCATTATGACAGGTTTGAGACATGTCAGAGTACTATTAAATGTGCTGAATCATGTAATTGAGGCTAGCACAGTACCATCTAAGTATCCTACTATAGCAATGGAAAATGAAAATAGAACAGCATCACAACTCATTTTACAGATCCTGAAGTATTGGTTTTATAGTTTGTCTTGTTTCCAGATTGTGTCTGATATTTTGGTTGTGGCTGTTGAGCAGTATGTATATTACATTAGTAAACACCTGTCCATGCCAAAATCCAATTCAAAGTTGTAGTCCTAGCAATCTAAAAATGTTAGAACTTATTTTATCCTACCTCTCTAACCTCACTTATTCAATTCACTTCTCCAGTCTTTACCTCTGCCTTTTCCCTGTGATTCTTCACAGTGGAAGACTGTTAGCTCTTGTGCCGCTCCTCTATTGTTCCCCTTCAGAGTCATCTCTTCTCTATCTATCCAGAGACCTTCTGTTTTATTTAGCTTCTTCTATTAAGGCTTTCAGTGAAGCATTTTAAAGTGCTCTATGGGTGCACAATAGAAACAAATTATAGAATATTGTTGAATGCCAAACCGTCAGCTTATTGCTTTTTCAGCATCAAATTAGAACTTCTATAGACAATTTTGAATACTGTATTTTAATAGTGTCAATACATTTCTGAAAACACAGTGTGATACAAAATATTGAGGAAACAATTTTTTTTTAGGATTCACTCTTACCATAATTAATTGAACTTCCATTACTATTAATGGGAATTATGGTATATGATCATAGCACTGTTTCTTTCTATATTAAGGAATCTGCTTATGTGCCAACTAGGCAAAATTTCAAACAAAACAAAAACATATTCATAAACATAATTCATTCATGTGAATTTGCTTTATATTCACAGCCCCATACACAGCTTCTTTTCAAGTATTAATATGAATGTACATTTGCTTGCAGAATGTGTGCATCAAGAAAATGTTGTGAATACCCATGCAATTTTATATTTGCACGAGTATCTCCCCAGAAGAGTCTGAACAGTCATCATGAAAGCTCTTTGAGTTTGGAAGTCATCCAACCAGGGAAAAGCACTGCCTGCATAGAGCACATGGGAGGAAACAATTATTAAACCTCTTTTCAGAAGACCTCAGTTGTTCCTTACCTTAATACAGCTGACATTTGCTAGGCTTTGGCATCAAACAGATGCACATACCCTTTCTTTCTCTTTCCCTCTGTAGGCCTATAGAATGGTGCAACATTATTATTTCAACATTTCCCATTATTTCATTGACATATATGGCCAGTTTAAGGTCCTGGCAGTCAGACACTGAAGGCCTTTGCAGTTCCCTAGAGTCAAAGAACCATCACACATGCACACTGTCTTAGACAGGGAAGTAGCATCTGACAATGACCCTAGGCAAGTCAAGGATTTGGCTAGAAAATGCAAACCCAATTCCTCCAGTACCTAGAACCAGCAGCTCTTCTTAGATCTTTAATGTTGCCTCTGGCACCCTGAAGTTATGTCCCTGAATTTTTAATACAATAGCAAATAAATAATTGAAATAAGTAAATTAAATGCCTGTACCAACAAACTTTTAATGCTAAAGAGCACATAGCAGCCTAAAGTGACAGCCTACTATTTTTGTTACCCTTGTTCTCCTTCCCTCATTCATTCTGCATTGCCAATTTATCACATCTTGTCTAAAATTTAGGTCCCAATCTTGCCAATAATACTACCTAGCTCTTATACAGCACTTTTCATCAATAAATCTCAAAGGTGGTCAGCACTTGAGTACATGCAAAACTTTGAGAAATTATCTGCCTGCATGCATCAGCTTCCAGGACCAGTACCTTAGTTTAAAGGCTTTGGAGTAGTGATTTCACCATTCAAACATACTGCAAAGTGCTGAGCACCTTCAGCACCTATGCAACCTAACTGTTTTTAACAGTAGATTAAAGTAGCTATTGACCTTTGTGATAAGTGGTATATATACACTCGTGATAAATAATAAAATTAGGGCTGTCAAACGGTTAAAAAATTAATCATGATTAATCAAATGATTAAAAAAATAATTGTGATTAATTGTTCTGTTAATAGAATATCATTTATTTAAATATTTTGGATGTTTTCTACATTTTCAAATATATTGATTTCAATTACCACACAGAATACAAAGTGTACAGTGCTCACTTTATACTTATTTTGACTACATATATTTACACTGTAAAACAAAAAAAAATAGTATTTTTCAATGCCCCCATTACAAGTACTGTAGTGCAATCTCTTTATCATGAAAGTTGAACATACAAATGTAGAACTATGTACAAAAATAACTGTACTGAAAAACAAAACAATGTAAAACTTTAGAGCCTACAAGTCCACTCAGTCCTACTTCTTGCTCAGCCAATCACTCAGACAAACAAGGTTGGTTACAATTTGCAGGAGATAATGCTGCCTGCTTCTTGTTTACAATGTCACCTGAAAGTGAGAACAGATGTTCACATGGCACTGTTGTAGCTAGCATTGCAAGATATTTACATATCAGATGCACTAAAGATTCATATGTCCCTTCATGTTTCAACCACCATTCCAGAGAACGTGTCCATGCTGATGATGGGTTCTGCTCAATAATGATCCGACGCATGTTCATTTTCATCATCTGAGTCAGATGCCACCAACAGAAGTTGATTTTCTTTTTTGGTGATTCCGGTTCTGTTTCCACATCAGAGTGTTGGTTTTTTAAGATTTCTGAAAGCATGCTCCACACCTCGTCCCTCTCAGGTTTTGGAAGGTACTTCAAATTCTTAAACCTTGGGTCGAGTGCTGCCGCTATTTTTAGAAATCTCACGTTGGTACCTTCTTTGTGTTTTGTCAAATCTGCAGTGAAAGCGTTCTTAAAATGAACAACATGTGCTGAGTCATCATCCGAGACTGCCATAACATGAAATATAAGGCAGAATGTGGGTAAAACAGAGCAGGAGACATACAATTCTCCCCCAAGGAGTTCAGTCACAAATTTAATTAACACATTATTTTTTAACAAGCATCATCAGCATGGAAGTATGTCCTCTGGAATGATGGTCGACGCGTGAAGGGGCATACAAATGTTTAGCCTATCAGGCATGTAAATACCTTGCAATGCCAGCTACAAAAGTGCTCATCATCTTGGAGGATTGAGCCTTGAAGGCAATCCACTCACTCACCACAACAGATCAAAATCATGAGCTCCATCTTGTAAACTCTCCAGGATTCTGAAAGCAGAAATTCTGTCTGCAAAGGTCCTGTAAGATCAGGTCACTTATCTGGACACTATAACCAGCAGTTACTGGAACTGAATTACGTGGGGCTATGCATTATTAACAAATGTAGAGTTTAGTCCTTAAGCTGTTTGAACATTACCAGCATTTTACAAGTAGCATGGTGTGCTTTCACACTTTTATTTGTAATATCAAATACTTTATGCATTGACTGCTCTGAAGTTTCTAGCCTTTATCAAGAGGTACACATCTGCCTTTGGACGTACAAGATGCTGCAGCATTTCCATCAGATCTTTTAGAAAAACATCAGATTTGGCACAAAGCCACTGCACATTTCGCTTTTATGGCTATTATGCTTTTTGAATCCAGTTTATGACTTAGTACCCATTAAGAAACAATTATCTTATTTAGCTCCTAACACAAAAGATGATGTGCTTTAATATGGCATTAGATGACTCGCAATGTCACATCCTTCTATATAAAATTGCCTAATTCAAGCCATGCAGTCAGAGGAATATTCATTGTAAAGCCTGACTGAATGAGAAATCCTTGCAGCATGATTTGTAACTCAAATCAGCATGATTTGTAAATTCAAAGGCAGGGGGATGGAACTGATAATGCTCTGCTGCCCCAGGTTGTGCTGTCCAAGACAGCATGGTGAACCTCAGCTGCCACAGTGGGCCCAGGGAGAAAGGTAATCTCTTAGAAAACTGGATTATCCAGACATTGTGGGATTGTTTTAAAAAATCATGTAAATGGAACTGCATAGCCTCTTGCGAGCATGGCACATGTATTTTCTATCCACTTTAGCCCACCCCACTCAGGAGGTGGGCGAGACATTCTCCAGTGTGCAACTTGAACTGCTGTGTCCCTTACCTCTCCAGCCTGGGATACCTTTTACATTGCTTGCTAGTGAACAGGCTCTGTTCACTCACAGCCACCAACATGCAAAGTCACTCCCAGCTGAATATATAAATGCTATACCCAGCTTTTCATGAATAGATACATGGTAACACCCGCATACCCCTCAGTCCCAGTCTTTACCCCCAGAAATGTGCAAATTGTACCTTTCAGCAGCCCACTGGATGGCACAAGATCATAAATAATCCATCATTGCAACAACTGGTAATGAATAGCATTAGCCTGGTTGACCTGAGTAGAGATTTCTGAAACACTTCAGTCAAAACACACTGGTTGAGATAAAACAGTCAAGGAAGTTTATTAAGATAGATTTGAAGTGATTATAAGTGGTGAGGAATAAAGGTCAAAATTGGTTAAAAAAATAAAAGGATAAACAGGCAAGCTAATTCCTCAATTTTACCAAGCTAAGTGACCTTGAAAACAAAACAAAACAATTTTTTCCCCTCATCCAAAAGCTTACAGCAGTATGTACTAGCTGAAAAGGCTTCCAGGTAGAACCCCTGGTTCTAAAAGCTTCCTTTGTTCTTTCAAACATTGTAGCTACTGTGAGCAGAGATTGAGGGGGAGTTAATTTGTGTGTTGTGAGCTCTCCATTCTTAGGGCATGTCTACTTTAGAATCTGAAGTTGACCTAGTTGGGGCGACTTACAGCCACCGTAATAATTACTGTGGTGGGTCATGTCCACACTACGCTCCTATTATCGGTGGTGCCAGGAACCTGGGAGCCACCCAGACTCTGGGCATGGAGCTTGCAGCCAGGAGCTTGCAACCAGGTGGCAAGCCAAACCAAGAGACTGGGGGGGGGAGGGGGAGAGCAGCCAGGCTCCTGGCAGCAGGGAGCCAGGCAGTCAGGGGGGCAGTACTGAAGCTGAGAGCTTCCCGGCAGTACCGAGGTGGAGGGGGCCTGCCGGAAGTACTGGGGAGTCAGGGGTGTAGCAGGGCACCGGGAGCCTCTGGGCAGCAGCTGTGCTTGGAGTGGGGAGTCTGGAGAAGCCAGGCTCCAAGCGGAATGGGTGCATCCTGGCTGAGACCAGGCATGACAAGTAAATTTTTTTTCAGTCTGTCCTGCTGGCAAATGGTTGTTTCAGCAGTTAACAGTTTTCTAACACCTGTGGTCAGTCCCTTGTTGTGTCTGAGGAGCTAGTCTGTTGGCGTTTCACAGAATTACAGTATATTTCAGTTACAAACATCGTAAAATCTCATTGCTGTACACACATTTTAACAAGACAATGATGTTCAGCAGATTATGTTATTTCAAATGATACCTCATGAGGCATACTTTGTACAGAATATATCAGTCACATGACAATGATGAACATGGGGTACAGTGTGTCAGTGAGATATTATATTCTGCACCAGATGCGTTACTGTAGTAGCTACAGAAACTAACATGGAGGTGACAAAAGCATGGTCATAGTGCAATGTCTGCACCTGGGAGAAAGGTTGTATTATGGCCGGTCTCAAATGGAAAAAAGGAACTAGACGCCACCTCTGCCAAATGCATATCATGAAACCATACAGAAAGAGTAGGACCCTGATACTCTGAACCTTGCCGGAAAAAGACAGCACAACACCCTCGAATGAAGGGCCAGGCACAATCTTCCTCTATTCCTCCAGATAATTTTATACCCCAGTGCATTTCTTCAGCCTTGTCTGGATGAAATCTTATCCAATATGTTCCTAGCCATCGCCAAAGCTCCTGAAGGCACTGAGGCAGCAGAGGAGCTAGAGGTAGGACTGAGATGCAAAGTTTAGAACCTAAATTTATAACTCGTTGTAAAGCTTTGAAGATGTCCATATCTGAAGCTTTCAACTAGTGTCTCTAACAGACGAATCTATATTCAATTAAAGTTAAAGCTATATGCCATCTTCAGACTGGTTACAGCCCTTGCCTCCCAACCTTTCACACAAGAATTACATGTATTTAACAATACAGGGGACAAAATTCAACCCAGAAATACCTAATATTTGAAAACCTTCAGGGATGAGGTAAACTTACAAAACTCTATTGCTCAGTGTAGAGCGAGCAGAAAATGTTTAAGGTAGCAGCACCTATATTTAATGTTGCTCAACACTTTCCACTTGAGACCCTGTTTTCAGTTGTGTAAACTGTTCTGGCTGGAATTTACCATGCCAGTTGCTTGCCTCCAGGTGATTTTTTTTTAAAGTTACACCGACAGTGGTTCAGCCATTTCCGAGAACAGGTTAAAGAATAATACGTTGCTTTGTCCATGTTAATTTTTTTATAAGAATTTAATTGAGAACCTCTATCCCATCAAAGCTTTGGAGCAGGGACTTAAATTAAGCAAGGAGGTGCCTTTGTGTCAGGGATTAGTTTTTTGCCATCCACATGAAGATTTGACCAAAGCTGACCAAGTTATGAGCCTCTGAAAAAAATATCAGTTGGCACGTATTTAGTAGAGGCTTGTTAGAGTTTGGCATCTAAATTCTCAGAAGGTTCCATCTGCACAGAGCACACTCCATCATCTCCCAGCTGCTGGGGTTGAGTAGGACTTTTCCAGAAATTGTTCCTTTCAGTTGCAGGGGGCTATTCTCGTGCCATTTCTACTGTACTCAGTTCTTTCCCCTCTCTTCTTCCCTCCCCTCCACCCCCATTCAGGTGCCTACGTAGCGTCAAGGAGAAAGAGGAGGCAACCTGATTGGAATGCAGGCAGGTGAAGACTAAATGGAGTAAGATGGAATATAGGAGGTTGGGGGGGAGGATAGGAGTCTAGAAGAAGGAGCACATGGAGTGGGGAAGAGAGCCACAACAGACAGGGAGGAGAGGATAGGAGCTGACCTGAGGAAAATGGGCAGGGGGCAGAGACAGGAAGGGGTGGAAGGATAGAAGAAGGGGGGGGGGGGGGGACACAGGAGTTGGAGAGGGAAATGACAGAGACAGAATGGGACAGGGAAAGTGGGGTTGGTAGCAGAATGGTTTGTAACATTCCTCTATAGACCTGAAATTGAACCTAGGATTCCAGGGTCTTGGTATTTCTATGCTGGCCACCAAATAGCTGTAAAACCCAATAGGCAAAGTGTGAGTCTCTACTCCTTTTTCAGCCAGTCCACACAGAAGATAAATTTCTATTGCTAACAGTTACTCCGCTAGCTCAAGCAAGCTCAAGAGGATTGTACTGTGGATCTAGACATCTCATCTCTGCTGATAACCCAAGGTGGGGAGCAACATGGTTTCATGTGGTAGATTTCTGGTTTTTCAGTTTGCATTAAAAAACCCTGGAAGTTACATCCCAGAATAAAACCATTTAAAACAGAATGCTAATATTGGGGGGGAAAAACCCACAAGTTAGAATAAGTCAGTATTAAGGTTGCCCATGCAACTTTAATTCATCTCCCTTGTGTGTAGGCATTATGATACAGTCTGTAATTACATTATCACACTATTCTTTCCACAGGACCTCTGCCTGATTCAGTCCACAAGACAGTCTGTGCCCGGGGACCAACCAGAGTTGTGAAGTGAATGAGCCTGTTGTCTGTAGGGCCTCTCCTCAGTTGCAGCAGTTGGGATGGTCTTGTGCTAAAGGCAGTTGAGTACTATGCTAGAAAATTGGATTCCATCCCTGCCTCTGTCACAGAATTCCCATACGATGCTGGATAAATCACTTAGCCACAGGTGAAAAGTTTAGTTTACTATGTGATCCTCATACTGATTAACCAAGTTGAGACACCTGGGGTCTGATTTGCAGAAGTGCTGAGCACTGATTTCATAGATTCATAGATATTAAGGTCAGAAGGGACCGTGATGATCATCTAGTCCGACCTCCTGCACAATGCAGGCCACAGAATCTCACCCACCCACTCCTGCGAAAAACCTCTCACCTATGTCTGAGCTATTGAAGTCTTCAAATCGTGGTTTAAAGACTTCAAAGGAGCAGAGAATCCTCCAGCAAGTGACCCGTGCCCCATGCTACAGAGGAAGGCGAAAAACCTCCAGGGCCTCTTCCAATCTGCCCTGGAGGAAAATTCCTTCCCAACCCCAAATATGGCAATCAGCTGAACCCTGAGCATATGGGCAAGATTCAACTGCCAGATACCCAGGAAAGTCAAAGATTTGCAGAAGTCAATGGGAGTTCTGCTCTGAACATGTGAAATGCTCTACAACACTCCGGGGAAAAAAGTCAGGCCATAGCCTTCTCAAACGGAGCCTCCAAAATTAGGCGACATTTGACAAATTTGGCCTTAATCTCTCTATGCCTCAGTTCTGCCTGTGTAAAATAAGGATAAGAAATAGCACCTCACCTCACAGATGTGTTGTGAAGATAAACCCATTAATGCTTTTTAAGCAACCAGATATTATGATGACAGCAGCATAGAAAAGCCCATAAGGAAATTAATATTGTAGTCCAAGGTTTCAGTGGTGTGCAGTAAATAAGACATTGGGGGGCGGGGAGGCACAGTGAATGATGAAGAGAAAAGGAAGCATTTAAATAACCACACATTCCGTGAGCACTCTCTGTCCTATTCCGTTGAAAGAGGCAAGTGTCCTGTGGAACAAATAGTATGTGATCATAATGAACATGCACAAAGGTGCCAAATTAAGGTTGTACAGGCAACCCAAATGCTGGCATTTCTTAATTCATCAGAGCTTGACTTTGCAATCTTCCCATTCTTTTAACACAGCTTTGGGGATGAAATATTTGTTAATAATTGTCCATTTTAAGTATATGTCTCTGTAATACGGTCTATAAGATTACATAATTTTGAGGGGTAAAGTATACTATGTTCAACTGTGCTCTAATAAACAAAGGAAATTTTCCCTTGGAAAGGACATCATAGATGTTTATGGAATTATGCATATAGTCAGAAAGTAATTACTTTAACGTCCAGAAATCACTCTCTCAAAAGTTAGGGGAGAATATCTTCAATCTGCAAGATAAGTGCATAAATATTGATATCAGCAGGGATAGCACTTCTGTTTGCAGTAGGTATAACTAGAATGTGAAAATTTCTTTGTTCTTGCAGGTTTTAAACTGCTCATTTGGAGACCATTTCCAGAACAAAATGCTTCCAACTTCTAGCACTTTCATTTTATTTCATTCACAAAGTTCCTTTCTGGTGCATATGCAAGATTACTGATTTGGTTTCAGTGCCCAGTTGTGTATCTCTGCTATTTTTTTCATAATTAAAGCAATTGTAAGGACAGCATGTCAACCACTAAGCAACTCATGCAAAGCCACCGATTTTTGCTGTGCATCATCATGTGTACTTTTGTGTAATTTCAGAAGTCCTTGATTATGCTTCACAGCATAGTCAATCAGAAGGAGCTCTAAAAAGATTTTCATTTCAATTACGCATGCCTCATTATCATGCCTTCAGCAAACTGGAAAGTACATTACAAGGTGAGAGCCAACATGATGAGATGGAAAACAAAAAGCATAAGTGTCTTATAAGGATTCATAGATTTGTGGGAAATGATATTAATTTGTGATCATATTAATCATTAATACAGCATTGTAAATGTATATGGCATTTTACAAACATCGCCTGCAAGCTCTTCAAAATGTCCTGCACTAGAGACAGACAAGACAAGACCTGGGACGAGGGTTCAGTGAGGTATATGGAGAGACAGAATTGTCAGGGGAACAAGTTAGGAAGAATTCCTAGAAGTAGTGGTTTTAAAGTAGCTTTAAAGAGGGTTTGGGGAAAGAAGTAGTAACTTAGCAGATGGGAAATGGGAAACTATTGTAAACATGGGGGGCAGCGTGAATGGGCTACAAGACTAGGAAGAGGTGACAAAGGGAGCTAATGAAGAAACCACAATTGCACTCTTTAGCTCTCCAACTGTAAGATAATGCCAATTGTGGAAGTACATCAGCAAGTACCATCAGTGTATGCTACCGACCAGAGCCAAACATTAATTTATTAGTGTGATGATGGCACACCAGGTGCCAGCTCACGCCAAGGCCCCAGGCCTCACTGAACATTTAAAAAGGCATGGCTGGAAACCAGTCCTGCTTCTCTGTGTGTCAGCATTATCAAAATAGATATTAGATGTTAAGTTGATAAGAAAGAATTTAGACTTTATGAAATGCTTGTAGGATGCTGCATGTATTGATCTCACTTACAACCTCTATAGCCCTTGGTGAGTGTTTGATTTGTAAACCTCTGTAATTGTGTAACTCAATCAGGAAAAGAATCTAACCATAATGTAAAGTGGTCATCCTTCATACAAGATGGCCCACTGAAGGCAAATGAGGCATTGTGTAGTATCAAAGGACAGAGGCCCTGTTGATTGCATTCTTAACTCCCTCCCGGAAGGAGACCCCTATGCATGAACTCATCCCATCAGTTTGGACTCTGGGGTGGAGGGCTTTAGGAGTTTACATTTGTTACTGGGTTGGTGAAATCTAATCACAGAACATACCACAAGTCTGGGATGTCTGCCCTGAGGCTGCTACTCATGGTCGTGTGCCACACCAGACAGTGTGATAATTAGTATAGATGTGTGGTGAGATATTAGGATTTTATTTTAACACAGCAGCCAAAGCACTACAAAAATTTTAGGAAAAATAATTAAACTTAAAGCTAATGCAGTATAATATACACTAGGGTTAAGTGATGCAAATGCTAAACAGAATATGTATTTAGAAGACACAAGTAGCAGATAATCACACACTGAAATTAAAATTTGGTAGCGACATATTGCAAGCTCTTCTGCAGCTTTAATTATTTATCTATGGCTTGCTGTATTCTCCCACTGAATAAATTATTGGCATTCAAGCAGCTAAGCAGAGGAGAGGCCATTTAAAACTGTGGCAGTGTGAGATTCATCTCATAAAGTTTATAATCTATTAATTAGTGTAAAGAGAGGCTGGATTTCAAAGATCTAAAGAAGCTATGAGTGCAGTTGAAAATTAGCACATTTAGCTCAGACCTGTCTTGCTAAAGAGGATTACGCACTGTGAATACTGCTGCTCCAGTGTAAAGAGCTATTTGTGTGGCTAGAAGAGGACATACAGACTGTGGAAACAAGTGGGATGTTTGGTGAGCTTATTTGCATATCAATAGTAAAATGTACTTCCATCTCACAGCTATTTTAAGCAATGCTGATGTTAGAACTAAGAACAAATGTAAAGGTGTGTACAGTGAGTTCTTTTCTGCTCTGTACTTCCAATCAGGTGGCTAAATTCACTCTACCTTGAATATACACACAAAACTACAATTTTATAGAAGCATTTATCAAAAATGGTACAGGTTGTGTGTCAAGCAAGGAGGAGCTATTCTGGCTTCTGCAGCTTGTATTTGGGCACAGAAACATGATTAAAAAAACATCATAATATGTGCCAGTGTAAAGGATTTACTTCCGTTTTCAATGGTCAGAGTTTGGCCCAAATATTGCACTGAAATTGTGAGGACTTCTTGCATAGCTTCAAATATTTTGTACCTTGGGACCATCTCAAGTCACATATTGAAATCACTAGATTTTCTTCAGTTTCTTTATCCTCATTTCTTTTGCTACACTTCCTTCTTAGGATTCACGTTAAAAGCCTCTTATTTTCTTGTTAGGTCCAAAACACATTTAGCATTACAACAGTTTTAGTACTTCCTCCAGAAATGTGCATCTTTTATTAACTTGCCTATTAATTTGGGTAACTCAAGATAACAACATACTGATCCTGTCCTCAAGATTTTAGCGTGGTACTTGTCACAGGCAGGCCAAGTAGAACTCCCCTTGGCTGGACACTTGCTAGGCCGCTGCATTTGGGCCTCATACACTAGGCCCATGTGCTCTTAAACTTCTCTGCACTTCAGTAGTAGGCTGTCATACTATCTCTTCTTTAGCACATTTCCTGGGCACTAACACTGTCCATCACCCTTAACAGGAATGGGGCCCTCACAGTCCAGCTGCCGTTGGCCCCCAGGACCAGTCCTAATCGCAACAACGCCACAGCAGCTTAATCACAGCCCTTCCCAGATCTCCAGGCTGGTGGCCACACTGGGTTTATAGTTACTTCTTCAAGGACACATGACAATGAAGCAAAGAGACACTCGGACTCTAAGGATTCCCTCCAAAAAAAACCCCCAAAAAACCCACACCACTTTTGCTTTAGATAGCACAAGACATAAACAGCTCTATACAAAATAATACACATACCTGTACATAATTCTCTGCCTCAGTTTCCTCACCACTCGAGTAATCTTTGGGCTTAGGTTAAAATCCTCCCTCTCCCCCTACTCTCCAACATATAGCTTCTCCTACAAATCATGGACTCTCTCAGGTTTCTTCTTCCTCTCTCTCTCTAAAATTGCCAATGTAAGACCCTTTATTTTATAACCTCCAGACTCCTTTGTCAGGTGATTCCCTGATCATCCTCATCAAGTGATCAAAATCCCCTACCAGATGATCCATTGCTTAGTTACCACTGAAGTCAATGGAAGTTTTGCCATGGACTTAGGGGGGGGGGGCAGGATATCATCCCCAGTCACTTAACTGAGGGCTTCCTTAAAGACAGACAAATGGAAAAATCCTAAGCAACTGTATGGACTGGAGAGACAATTTTAACATGAGTTCTACATACCTCTACAATGTTGTGAACTCAAGCCAACCACATTATCTTAGCACATGAAAAATGGAAAGTCAAACTCTGTGTGTGTGTGAACAAATTATTTGAGTTTTATGTCAGTTGTTATCTTGGTTACCTTTTAATGGTAACCAAAATTCCATCAGTCTAGCTAATCTTGTTGGTTAATCAGCTCCAGAGCATGTGTCCTACACAATTAATCTTTATCCCCAATTCAATGTCGTTGATCATAAATGCCCAATTTACTGCCCTGAACCTTTGAGATAAGTGAACATTTTCTCTCTGTGTACAAATTACAGATTCACCTGGCACTAGCAGAGAAAAGCATTGTTGTACATTTCATATCTGTCAGACACCAAATAGGATTTCTGGATATCTTCTTCAAAATATTAGTTCTTTTTGCCTCAATGCCATTTGTACACATATCTACAGCTCAAACCAGCTTGTATCTGCATTTTGAATCATCTTACCTAACTTTTTAAAGTCATTTGGTTTATGTTTTGCTTCAGAAAACTGCCAGTTTACACTTAATAGAGGTCCATACCTCAGCCGACTGTTAAGATTTCCCATATAATGAGCCCAGTATTCTCCTTTATTACATGGCCAGTAGAAGAGAGCAAATGGGTGGTAAGTGCATGCAGACCAAGCCAAGAGACAGCACAGAGGGGAATCACAACACCTAGCTCTTATATAGCACTTTTCATCAGTAGATCTAAAGGGAGGTCAGTGTCACTATCCAGATATTACAGGAATAGTGGGGCTCCAGGGTGAACTGGCAGAGAGAGAGATAAAGTGTGTTGCTCAGGATCACCCAACAGGCAGAGCTGGAAATAGAATCCAAGTCTCGTGAGTTCCACCCCAGTACTCGGGCCATCGCAGTGTCTACCATCCAGAATCACCTCCAGGCTGTAATGCCACACACTTTGTGGTGACTACAGAAAGGAGGAGTGGCTGTTGAGAAGGGAGCCTACTTAAAGAGAAGCTGCTGCCCTGTATGATGTGTTACAGTCTAAAGTTGTTTTGTTATGTAGCCTATTACAACCTCACTTAACAGTGACTAAGTTACCAGTGACAAAAAGAAAAGGAGTACTTGTGGCACCTTAGAGACTAACCAATTTATTTGAGCATAAGCTTTCGTGAGCTACAGCTCACTTCATCGGATGCATACTGTGGAAACTGCAGAAGTATGCATCCAATGAAGTGAGCTGTAGCTCACGAAAGCTCATGCTCAAATAAATTGGTTAGTCTCTAAGGTGCCACAAGTACTCCTTTTCTTTTTGTGAAAACAGACTAACACGGCTGTTACTCTGTTACCAGTGACACATACTGTTTGACCTGTAAAACCTGGTCAAAGAAAAGGGCTACGGGTGACAGCCGTTTGGCAGCTGAGACAGCTTTTGTACCAGCATTGAATGGGAGATGGGAATTCAAAGATGTGTGTAGCACTTGATGCTACCCACAGAGGCTGGGATCCACATGGGTTGTGGATTATATCGGAATATTATTCAAGGCTATTAAATTAATTTAATAAATACTTTATCTGTTTTAGAAGTACATTTTTAAATGTGGATGCCTCTCCAATTGGAAGTGCTCAGCAAGAGTCACTGCCCAAACCGGAGGGAAAAAATATAATCGTATCTTAAGGATGCTCTTCCCAGCATGCTGCTCTGGCTATCAGGAATGTGACTGGCTCAAGGATTTAAAATTCTCTAGTCACTACCCATTCTTGTGAGCCTGTTTTTTTCTTTTTTCTTTTTCAAGCTTAGTGTTTTAATGTAGGGAAAACACCACCCTTTTTCCATCCCCTCATACAACCTTTTTTTCCCCTGTTACTTTATTTCTCTTTCCCTGTGTTTGAAAATAGATTACTATTTCCCAGACTGCTCTGCTGGCTCCAATGATTTTTTTTCTCTTGCTTGACAAGGTAGGAAGGATGGCGTAGCCTCCAGGCCACCAAATACTGGAGTTAGGAGGCAGTTTATATAGCCTTTCTGCAAATGTCAGGGTTGGTCCAGGTTTCATGATAACTTACTGCTCTCTCAAGAGTGAAGCTATTAAGATACACAAAACAGGCAGGTCACCAGATTGCAGCAACTGTGAAACCACAGGAGTCATTGGTAGCTTTCTTACTCTCTGCTTCTTCATCCTAACAGCACTTCCTCTTTAGGGCTCCAGGACAAGAGCTGAAAGGTGTTCCCTACTACTCTCCTTATTCAGTAACTAGTACTTTAGCTTTGGTCTTTTGTTAAATCCCACAAGTAATTCTTAAATGGGGCTACCCTTCCTTTAACACTAGGTGTGTTTGAAAAGCCGTAAGAGAAGATATTCTGTTCTTTTTGATGTTTATTGTTCCTCTTTTGCTCCATTTACAGAACAATTCTGGAATACGTTTAGCTTCTTCTGATAATTCTGACAATCTCCTCAGTTACAATATTCTTTGCATTTTTATTAGGGTTGTCAATTAATTGCAGTTAACTCAGGCGATTAACTCAAAAAATTAATCATGGTTAAAAAAAATTAATCGTGATTAATCGCACTTATGACAATAGAATACCAACTGAAATTTATTACATAGTTTTGGAATTTTTCTACATTTTTGACATTGATTTCTGTTACAACACAGAAAACAAAGTGCACAGTGCTCACTTTATATTATTTTTGATTACAAATATGTGCACTATAAAAATGATAAACAAAAGAAATGGTATTTTTCAATTCACCTCATACAAGTATTGAAATGCAATCTCTTTATCGTGAAAGTGTAATTTACAAATGCAGATTTTTTTTGGTTACACAGCTGCACTCAAAAACAAAACAGTGTAAAACTTTAGAGCCTACAAGTCCACTCAGTCCTACTTCTTATTCTGCCAATCGCTAAGAGAAACAACTTTGTTTACATTGATGGGAGATACTGCCTGCTTCTTATTTACAGTGTCACCTGAAAGTGAGAACAGGCATTCACATGGCACTTTTGTAGCTGGCATTACAAGCTATTTATATGCCAGATATGCTAAACATTCCCATGCCTCCGCATGCTTCAGCCATCATTCCAGAGGACATGCTTCCATGATGATGATGCTTGTTAAAAAAATAATGTGTTAATTAAAATTGTGACTGTACTTCTTGGGTACAATTCTGTATGTCTCCTGCTCTGTTTTACCCACATTCTGAATATATTTCATGTTATAGCAGTCTCGGATGATGACCTAGCACATGTTCGTTTTAAGAACACTTTCACAGCAGATTTGACAAAACGCAAAGAAGGTACCGATCTGAGATTTCTAAAAATAGCTACATCACTCAACCCAAGGTTTAAGAATCTGAAGTACTTTCCAAAATCTGAGAGGGATGAGGTGTGGAGCATGCTTTCAGAAATCTTAAAAGACCAACACTCTGATGTGGAAACTACACTACAAACCACCAAAAAAGAAAATCAACCTTCTGCTGGTGGCATCAGACTCAGATGATGAAAATGAACATGCATCAGCCTGCACTGCTTTGGATCGTTATCAAGAAGATTCCATCATCAGCATGGAAGCATGTCCTCTGGAATGGTGGCTGAAGCATGAAGGGATGTATGAATCTTTAGCACATCTGGCACGTAAATATCTTGCAACGCCAGCTACAACAGTGCCATGCGAACGTCTGTTCTCACTTTCAGGTGACATTGTAAACCAGAAGCAGGCAGTATTATCTCCTTCAAATTGTAACCAACCTTGTTTGTCTGAGTGATTGGCTGAGCAAGAAGTAGGACTGAGTGGACTTGTAGGCTCTAAAGTTTTACATTGTTTTATTTTTGAATGAAGTTTGTTTTGTACATAATTCTACATTTGTAAGTTCAACTTTCATGATAAAGAGATTGTACTACAGTACTTGTATGAGGTGAATTGAAAAAAACATTTTTTTTGTTTTTTACAGTGCAAATATTTGTAATAAAAATATAAAGTGAGCACCATACACTTTATATTCTGTGTTGTAATTGAAATTAATATATTTGAAAATGTAGTAAACATCCAAAAATATCTAAAATAAATGGTATTCTACTGTTGTTTAACAGCGCGATTAATCACAATTAATTTTTTTAATTGCTTGACAGCCCTAATTTTTATGCTTTGATTTTTTTCCCTCGTATTCTTTGTTCCTTTTATTTCTTCTGTTATTCTTGGTCTTTGATTTTAGTGGCTTATTAATAATTTTTCCTTTATCTAATATCTACATTTCTCTTCTATAAGGGATTTTATTTCATACAAATATTCATTTCCAATCAACATTTTCAGGACAGTATGAATTCCTTCCAAGAGCTGAGTTTCACTTATTTGACAATGAGATGATTACATTTATATAGCTGATTTCATCTTCAGCGTTCCCAAATAATGATGGTCTGGAGCACACTGCTTTTGCCAGAACTATGTTTGGACTCTGCACACAGATCTCTCATTTACTGGGGGAGGCGTACTTTGGAGGTCAGCCACCTTCATGGAGCTCTAAACCTGTAGAGGGCATACTGTGGGTCTGAAGGAGTCAGAAACTGAGTGGATGATAGAGAGAAACTATTTTTTCCCACTCCATCTCTGTGAAGCTTAAGCCTGAAAGATGATAGTCTGGGGATGTTCTGTCTGCATTCCACTAAGCCATACCTCCAAAAGGCTCCTGGGGCAACTACAGCCAGAAAGAGTATGATTGGACCTGGGGCCAGAGCATGTGTGGAGACACAAGGGCTGCATGTGGATAACCCGGGTATTTTGTAGATCCTGGGACTCTGCCAGGTTTGAGAGGTAGTTCCTGCTGCATATTTCATGGACAGGACTGTGGGCAAACACCAATGGCCCTGTCCAAACAGTGCTGAAGGAAGGCTGTTTGGGGATTCTTACTGAGATTTCCTCCCCAGATCCTTTCTTGTGGGTTTTTCCTCCAGAGGGGATGATCTAAGCCTACTTAGTTACATGAATAGTTTCTCCACCACTAATAAACCCACTTCTTGGGTAGAAGAAAGTTATTTAACAGAAAATAACAGCACTTAACAGTTTAGGATGGTCAGGTAAGAAAACCACCATATTGTCTAGATACCACAGTTTAGTTTTGTACTTGTTTTTAGTAAGGAGATTACTGAATTCAGTAAGATTTCCCCTGCCAGAGAGTGTTTCCACAGTTTTTTCCTTCTCAGTACCCAGGCAGTTGAAATACCTAGAGATAATTATTTTCCCCATCTTCAGAGATTTTCTCTTTTTGCAAACAGATCTACTAGTTTATCTTTCAATCTTAAGGTATTAATATTCCTATGGCTGTTCATTAATTGTGCCATATCTTTCAATTTGTTCATTTCAAGTCAACCAGTCTGCTGCAATCCTCAGACTATGCACATCTCTTCCTATAGAGTTCTCTGATAGTAAATGGAAAACAACATTCCTCCAAGAGAAAACATCAAATACAAACTTGGCAAATATATAAGTATAAAAGAACAACAAAGTATACCACATTAACACGTGTATCTAACATGTAAGAAAAAATGCATGAGTGTACGCTGGATAACTGGAGAAAAATTAAGTGATCATATAATGAAAGACTTTTGCAAAACCTGCACACAGGACAGAGAAAATGTTCTTCAAGCAACCTCAACTTTGCCATTTCTTGATTTCTGGAGCTAAACTACACATGCGTATTCTTCTGTTCATTTAGAGATTATATATTCCTCTGGAGATCAGTGGTGGTGGTGAAACATCAGATCCATCTATTTTCTCCATCCCATCATTGTGCAAAACCAATCAATTTCCTGCCTTCATTCTCCTCCTACCTACTAAGAAAGGTCCGTTGACTGTTTCCTACCTCTTCCTCTCAACCACGTATACACTCAGTATTAATAACAATGCATACATATTTAACGCTAACTTTTATTAGACATGGTCCTAAGTGGCCTCCCAGAAGCTGTCATAACCACCATAGACATCCATCAGCTTCAAGGGAATATCTGGGTCCCTAGGTAAGGTCCAGGATGCGGGATTTATTTTTCATTTCCTAGAACTTAGGACAAGGCTTGCATATCATTTAAGTTGTTTACTGGGAAACAACTGACAAAGGAAGAGTTTTACTATTTTGCTGTGACGCTTGTCATACAGAAATGGAAAAGGCCAAATTTTGCCCTTGGGAAGAACATGACTGGGTGCGCTGCTTTAGAAATTCTTAACATTCCTTTTTACTTATTTGGAATTTAGAACACGGGGATTTCCAGGGGAGAGGAGCTCTTGAAATTGTGTTAGTTTGTTTTGGTTAAATAACCCCAGAGCTCCTGATGTGGTGGCAGCTCTATTCTTTCCCCTCCATGTTAGCTTGAGGATGGCTCTTTATTTAATTTGTAGCTCCTTCTCTGCATAGAAAGTTCTTGCTCTTGTGGAAGTTCAGCAAGTGAAGGTAATGCAGAAGGATACAGAAAAGATTTATGCCCCTTTCCTTCTCTTTAGAGCAGCAGGTGGCTAACTTTTCCAACCCTCCTTCTTAGCAGAAAGGAAAAATTGTTCTTTCCCTATTTAAAGGATTAAATGTTCTCTGGGGGATGTTGCGGGTGGCTCAGCTAACACTACAAGAACCCCGTATTACTTACGGTGGGAGGGAGTTTCTGTCTAGTTTTTCCTTTTTCCCCTAGCTCAAAGAAGTAGACGTTCTTATTGCAGAGAAGAGCATGTGATAGGGTTGTATTTAGGGTTTGTTTGTTTTTCTTAGCTTGAGCAAGGAAGACACTGAATCCCTTAACTACTTCCTGATAGTTGTGGTGGTTATTGGTTTCTGACCAGCCTAGATATGGCTAATTTAAGGAGTCACAGGTGAGTAAGATTCATTTAGCAAGAACTGAGGCAGCCTGGATACTATTTGTTACTTGAATGGCTTCTGTCACAGAGGCCTATAGTTTATTTGGGGTAGAAAAAAGTCTGAGTTGGGATATACATATAGTCCATGTTAACTTTGTTTTTTTCCTGATAATAAATGTTTGTGTGCACGCTGGCTGTTATCCACTAGCTCACAGTCACCACATTTTGGAAACCTCTCTCTTCACTTGGGCTACAAAAATAAGAGAGATTCTCACAGGTTCATGACACATTTTTGTGTGCAAATACCATAGGATGCAAACCTGGGTACCTTCAAATACTGCTGTTCCTGAACTGAGCACTTGGTCTCTAATATGCTATTAAATTAAAAGCTGAAAGGATGGGTATAGCAGAATGATAAACCTTTGAAATAATTTCAGCGGCATGAATAATTAACAGGGCTGCTATGTTCCCAAACTCCTATGCATTCAATCATATCCCAACATTCTTATTACAATCATACAAATATTTGGCTTCTTTTTATGATAGAAAAGGTTTATGTGGTCATTTTTCTCTCTACAAATAATGTGTTCTTTTCCATTCCTACTTTTATCGGGTAGTTACGTCTTTGTACTTGAAGTCTAGAGGAGCCATAATTTTTTGTCGTCTCTTGGCTTCTCTGCCCACTTCCCAATTGGGCTGAGCTAATCCAAGTCCTGCTTGTCCTTATTAAAAGCATGGGATACTCCTCTATACATATTTATTCAGTATTCTGTAAATCTACTATGCAAGTAAGTCTCTTGATTTGAACAAACTTAAGTGACTAACCATATAGTCCCTTGAAATTACTGTAAAGGCTTCTAGTTCTACAATTACTTACAGAAAATAAAAAGCTCTTTAAAAAATGATCATGCTTTCATCACTTTTCCAGTTCTGTTTAATGCACTACAAATTAAAATTGGTAGTCAATTAAAATCTTGCTTTATTTTTCTTTTTGCAGAGCTCATCTACTTCCTTAAAAAAAAGAAATACACATTACAAAATGTGACTTAAAAATGGAGGTCTGTTTGATTGCAGGAAGTCCACGAATACAGCAATGTATTGAGCACTTTCACTTGGACCTACAGAAATCAAAGGGAGTCTTAACTCTGATTTCAGTACAGCCAGAATTTCATCCTGTAAATCTTGGAGGGCTGAATAGTACAATGGTATTGGTAATGGGCTACAGAACCTTTCATCTCTAGGTTACTAGTTCAAATCTGATTTAAATCAGAAATGACTAGCAGTTACCAAAAGATGGTTACGTTTGGGGTCCTGTGTTAAATATGTTAGTGATCCCAGTACAGTACCCAGGGGACAGTTCTACACATAATAAAAATCACCATGACATCTGACACAATGGTTTTAGTTCTAAGCAGAATAGGCAAGGAATGAATGGTCATGGAAAGTAAACTCCGTTCCCATTGGTAAGCAAGGCAGTCATCCCAAATGGCAGTTAAAACTACATCGCATTCCCTTAACTTCAGGTACCACTACACACAGTTATGTTCTAAACAAATATATACCATTTACAGGTGATGACATCCAGTGCTATGTTCCTTTATTGTTCCAATCACATGATAATACAACTTTATCATCCCATTTTTATTCTGCTTGTTAATCTATTTCTGACTTCCAACCTTCTAAATTTCTGGGCAGCTTTCACAAAAGCTGTTTTATAAAAAGAACTTCCCACAAGCCACGTTTTCTTCTGTCTTCCCATATGTTGTGTTTGCCCCCCAAGATTACTCCTGTCTAACACCCAAGACAGACACACTTCAGTATGGACCTATCCCCAAGTAAGTGTCATATAACTGGAGAACTCTTTTTGAACTCTCCAGTCTAGAAATGCCTGCCCTATGTCAGTGAAAAGGTGGGAATGCCTCCTTTGCAGCTGTATAGTTTAAATAATTTGTTTATAGCTCTGACAACCCACAAGAAATCAGATCCCAAGTATGAACCTTAATTTATAAAAAAACCAATAGATTACCTTTAGAGGATTATTTAATACTGGTTTTTTCTGAGATTCCAAAGCCTGCACATTTGGACTCCTGGCAATTAAGGCAACTGATTTACCCCACAAATGAAAAATAACTTATGCAATTAACTGGTGCCCATAAGTCTACTGTAAATATGGTAAGGTTGGTGAGGCTGGAATTAAAGGATGCCTCAAAGTGCTAATGAAACTAATATGGTGTATGTAGTGAGCTTCTTTATTTGTTGGGAATGAGAGTTCCTTGTGGAGAGGCAGTGTCTGATTGATGTATCGCACCATGTGCATGTTAAAGCAGGTTTCTTATACGAACCTTTCAAAGCAAGGAAGTGATCAAGTTAAGTTACCTTAACTGGATTTTTAAAAAAAGGTTTTTTATTGGTGGGAGTATTTCCTAACTATTTAATTAACTCTTCAGAATACTGTATAAAATATACATAGTAGAGTTAATATTGAAGGTAGATTGACCCTCAATTGTGTAGATCTCCTCATGACACCTCGAGGCATTGTCCAATAGCATCAACAAGTGATTGGCTACATCCTATAAAGTCGCTATAAAAGAGATAACTGCTGTTACCATCTTAACCTGAGAACCCAGACTCTTCATATACATCTGCGAGTGGAATACAAGTAACTGTAGCTAGAATGAAACAGGTGCTCTGAAGGAAGACCCAGAGAAAGCCCACTAGACCTGTGGGCAGGGGCGGCAAGTTTTATGGGCCCATGGTGCCCAGGCTCCAACAATATTCAGGGTCCGGGGGCCCAGCTCCACCAACGTTCGGGGCTGAGTCTCTCCCCCGGCCCCGCCTGCCACCGCCACACACCTCACCCGAGTGTCCCCCGGCCCCCACTTGCTGCCCCCACACGCCCACCCTGGGGCCCCGGCTCCCTGCCTCTCCCCTGCAGATGCATCCTGTGTCCGCTCTGCCAGCTCCTGGCATCAACTGCTGCTGCAGGGGTCCTAGTGCCCCCCATCCACCAGTGGCAGGGCAGGCTGCCCTTACCCTGCCCTTCCACCTTGAACCCTTACATTTTCCAGCAGGACCCTCCACCAGCACAGGGGGCCCCACACCCGCAGTTACCGCTCCTGCCCCATGCTGGGCAAGGGGCAGCCCCATCCCTCACCCCCAGTGAGGCTACAGTGAGCAGCAGCAGGGAAGGTGGCGCACATGTGATGGCAGACCCCCCACCCCAGCACCCACCACAGGGGAGGCAAGGGGGCTTCCTGGACCTGAGAGGGTCCCTAGGAGCATGTGCGGTGACAGTGGTGAGGGGTGAGCGTGCTCCCAGGGGGAGAGGGTGACCCCTCCCCCAAATCTCACTGCTGCCGGTGGAGAGAAGGCTGGGGGGGAGTCCTCCTCTCTGGCCCCAGCCCCGGGGCAGCCTGCCTGTACCCTAAACTCCTCATCCCCAGCCCTGCCCCACCCCAGAGCCTGCATACCCAGCCAGAGCCCTTACCCCCCCACACCCCAACCCTCTTCCCTAATCCTGAGCCTCTCCAACACCACAAACCCCTCACCCCCCCCCCGCACCCATACCCTCTACCTTAGCCCTGAGCCCCTCCCAAACCCCAAACCTTTCATCCCTGGCCCCAGCCAGAGCCCTCATCCCTCGGCACCCTAACCCTGTGCCCCAGCCCTGAGCCCCCTCCTGCATCGTGAACCCCACAGCCCCACCCCACAGCCCTCACCCCAATCCTCTACCCTAGCCCTGAGCCCACTTCCAAACCCCTCATCCCCAGCCCCACCCCAAACTCCTCACCCCTGCACCCCCTCCCTCCGCACCCCTTCCCACTTCCAACTTCCTCCCAGAGCCTGCATCCCCTCCAACCTCCCTCCCAGAGCCTGCACCCCTTACCCCCTCCTGCAACCCTGCCCCAGCCTGGAGCCTGCACCCAGCACCCAAACTCCATCCCAGAGCCTGCACCCCAGACCCCCTCCCCCTCCCAAACTTCCTCACAGAGCCCAACCTCTCACCCCTTTTGCACCCAAACTCCCTCCCAGAGCCTGCACCCCTCCTGCACCCCCCGACCTCCTCCCCCTACCCAAACTACCTCCCAGAGCCTTAGGCAGGAGGGGGTGGAGTTTGGGTGGGCGGAGTTTGGGGGGGGTGGGGGCGGGTTCTGGGCACCTCCAAAATTTCTACAAAACCTGCCACCCCTGCCTGTAGGCCCACTAGACCTCTAAGGTACCATGAATATCTGCATAGAAATCCAGGCACGGAAGGCCCCAACGGGCATATTTAGTCTCTGGAACACTTGCTGCTACCAATGAAGATGCTGAGTGTTTTATTATCCTAGTCCACTCTGCTTTAGAATTCCTAAATCAATTGCACTACGATGAGTATATTTCAGGGTAGTAGCAGGGTTTGCCCAGGAAGGTTTGAAATGGCTCTTCACTCTGTCAGAAGCAGCTATAGGACTATATTGCATTTCTTCACATATTATTCATAACCCCAATAAATATTTATAATAAATATAATAAAATTATAAAATTAAATAAAATTATAATAAAATAATAAAATTAGAAATGAGCCAAATCCAATTTTATAACAGCAGTTCATTTTAAATGCCACATGGTCAGCAACCCCGTCAGAAAATTCAATGTCCTGTACTGTGTAAGCACCCAGTCCTGATCACCTTAATCCCATGCAAGGACATGTCTCCTTTTCACAGGAACTCAAGGTAAGTACCCCGACCTAGCTGTAAAATATAGATAACGAGGCTGGTAACGAGAAAGGGAAAACATGTAGTTTGCCATGAATTATCCAGTGAATATGCAAGTTAGTCAGATTACACAGTATGTACCTGAATCAGAAAGAAGAAAACACAGAGGAAAATCGCAGATGAGTAGTTAGACATACACCAGGGATATCTGCCAACAATCATAACTACAAAATAGACTATATCAGACAATGGTTTTGTTATTGGATTCATAGCAAGAAAAGTAGATTTTCATCGTAATCCTATATCAAATACAGGAGTGTTCTAGATGATTTAATGAAGATTAACAAAACATTTGAAGAGTAAATACAGATCTTTCCATAATATTGTAATGCTAAAATGATTGCAGTCACAGAATGCTAGAAGCTATGCCCAGCTGATTCAAGTTCATACCACAGACTCCTATGGAATACTACACCAATTCTTTTTCATGCTATTTTTTTTCATGATCTAGCTGCAATACTTTGAAGTGTGTATGTAGTGTGTGACTTATTCCCTCTATACTATCCATGTCTTCCATTATCCTGGAACAGTAAAATAAAAAAAGATAAGCTAATGTCTTTACCTAAAGAACAAGTTTTAAACTACATCACTTAGCTGAATGAGAAGGAAAGACTACGAGGCTTGTGACAATTTTAAAGGGGAAAATGATATCCTTCAGCTTTGCCAAGGGGATGTTCATTTTTCCCAGCCAAAAGTATAGCAAGATACATTCTCAGTCTCTCTTGAAGAAGGTCAATAAAACCAAAAAGCTTGTATTGTGACATATCACACCTAAGATAAGAAAATAAGGAATACAAGAAATATTCACAGGAATTTTTATAGCACAGTATTTCTAGTTACTGAAATAATAAGCATCTGACTGTACAGTTCTAGTATTGTTTCAGCACCATTTACAAATTATAGCTTTTTATTCCTTTTCTTGCATTATAGACTGTTTCCTTTCCTTCAGTCATCGCACACGCACACGCACACGCACACGGCTACCTCCTCAGTTATTCTACCACTATGTTAATAGCTTCCTCTCTCAGGTAGTCACCTGTCACTTCAGTGACATGTGCAGCCTCTTCCATTAAACTGAACTGGACTTGTGCTGCCCCTCTTTGGGCAAATTAAGCAACACATTTCTGCCTACCCAATTTTTTTTTTAATCAAAATACACAAAAATGGACCAATGAAATAAATAGTAAAAATAAATTCTCTTTACCTTGAGCTTCAAAATTTGTTAAGGAACACCTGTGTGTTAGGTCAATTGTCATATGTAAGAACACAAACCAAAGCTCACAGAAGTCAATGGAAACACCCTTCATGTATTAGAAACACATCAGGGGATTAACTTTTTCTATAAATTGCTATTACTTTTTCATCAAATGTAGTGGACTCATACAGGAATGGGAATGTCTGACTAAATTGCTACTGCAGTGGCCTCATATGCTTGCTGATTGATTTGTAAAACCTCCATGCAGCTCCAAGAAATGATTTCCAGGAATGAGAAATGTCTGATTTTTTTCATGTGTAGTGTCCTTTAGAAAAAAATCTTAAATGTCCAAATTTGATGGCATAACACATTGGTAACAATCATTTCTTGTACTCTAGAGCCCTATAATAGGATAGTGCTTTCATATGTGTGTTGTCTGTAATGACAAGTGAAGTGCTGGAAGTGCCTCAAACTGTGTCTCAGATATTTCATGTTCAGTAAAGGCACGACATTTCTTATGTTTAAAAGGTAAACTTTAGCTGGTCAAATTTGGCTGTGTCATTTTCAAGTGACCTGAGGGCTCCTGCAGAGGCGACATGCTTAGTATTTGATGTGTATAATGCAGGCTACGCCTTGTAGTGGATCTGCTGAACTGCGTTCAGAATGTCAGACAATTGTTGCATCTTACACCTCTTATACCATGACAACACCACCATATATATTAATGGCACTCAGGAGGAAAGTGATACGCTAACCAGAGCCACTAAGAGATGGAGGATCCGTACTGAAACTATGTAAAAACAAGAGCTAAAAAAGGCATAAGCCTGTGCATAGATGTTGATGTTTAATTTTCTGTTTTCACTGAACTACAGTCTGGTTAGACACATGAGCCTGTGTGAGCCTTCTATGCTTGACTCTTAAGAAAATGAACAACACAATTTCATGCTTCTCAATAATTCAAGACAAATGTTCACACTAGTTTGTTTGGGTTTGGTTGGTTGGTTTCTACATCCATAAAGAAGAATGAAAAAAAAATTGAACAAAAAGAATCTGGGCAAAATGAACACAGCATACAACTAAAGGAATCACACCCAATCAAATTAAAAGTGTGAAACAATAAAATATGCTGGAAAACATTTTGGGTAACATTCTTGTACTACATGGATGCAGATTCCTTGGACCTCAAATGTGAAGGTTTCTTTTTACCCATCGTGGATTGGTAAACTTTGTCTACTATTTACTAATATACATAATACTTCAGACCATTTATAACATTTTACAGTATTCAGCTATTTGACTTGGGTTTATCTGTCAAGCACACATATTTTCATGATGAAAATAATCTACATGAAGGTTTTCCAGGGTTTCTAACTCAGTTTGTCAATAAAAAAGAATACAATCAGCTTAGTTTAAGCCAACACGTTCAGTCTGATAACCAAACCATTCAGAGTGTGGTAATACCCAAGATGCACTAGGCACTTTCTAAACCCAAGAGAAGGTAGTCCTTAACCCAGAAATCTTACATTATAAAGAGACAGGTGAAAGAAGAGGGGAAAGGGTTTATAAGAGCATTTTAACAATAGTTATTACCAATACAAACAGAGTGTTGCTTTTTTATTTATTTTTGTTTTAATTAAACACATTAAATCAGCATTTTTCCTCCACAATTCAATTGTCTTGTCTTCCCCCAATAGCAGTTCCTTGTTTTGGTCTGTGTCATTACACACATTCCTCATTTCCCTCTGCTTCATTAAAGATCATGCTGGGAAGGAGGAATAATACAACTAACTATAGCCCAACTAGTGCCTCAAACTGCTCTCCCTATGCCCCACAAGTTATACATATTATAAAGAGATAGAGGCCATAATCCTTTTCCCTTCTTTTCTCAAGGGTTACTGTAGCAAGAGATACTTTGTTTATATGAGGTAAAGAAATATACCTCAGATGTTCGCTTACAAGGCCTTTTCTAAAGCAAAGGGTGCAAAACAACTAGTACCTAAATGCTTGACTGTGGGCATTGAGGTGTTACATAAGGAAAGGGGGAGAAACAAAAAAACACAATAGCAACAACTTCATAAAAATAGAATGGAATCATGTTTGAGTTATGCTGTGTTCCCAGATTCATTAAAAAAATTCATAAGACTCGAGTTGTTTGTAAAGTCACTTTTGTGTAGTTTCTTCAGAACTTTCATTGAACTCATTTCAACATTTCTGCTTATTTTCTAGCTTTGGGAAGAGAAAAACATTATATTTAAATTGCAGCTCCTCATGCACTTAATCATCCAGCAAGAGTCCATCTTTTTTTCAGTATGACAGTTTCAGACAGATAGCTGATTGCTTGAATTTCTAAGCCTTCCCTGCCTACATGCTTACCTAAAATTCCATCTGTTCATTAACACTGTTACTAGTAGGGCAAAATTCTTTCTACCTGCTGAGAAAATGCACACAGTACACAGCAGTAAGCAGAACTGACACAGGGAATTTGATATCAAGATTTCATAATAAGTAGAAGTTTTTATGCCATTAATTCCTCTTGTGCCCTGAGTCGTAATCTATGATTTTCACAGTAAATGCAAAAAAGACATTTATAAATGGCAAACAGCCTAAGTAGTTTATTACTTCCTGATTTATAGTATCCCATTTTTCCTTATGCCATTTAATATAATCAAGGAACTTTCAGGAAGCACATGAACTAACCCATCAACATTTCTGTGGCCAGGAGTAATACAAGAATTGCATCATCCCTGGGTTTTGCTCCTCTGTTTGGCCTCCCCACTATTTCCCTTTTCCAAGGATCTCATACTACTAACATTTACTTATGTACATGCTTAGTTTTTAGCATGTGAATAGTCCCAGGCAGGTCCATGGAATTACAGGCAGGCCTATAAATTAAGTACATATGTAAAAATGTCTAGGATTGGGGCCTCAGTCTCTTCATTCCTTCTCAAACAGGAATGGAGATTAAAAACACTGAAGCAGAGTACCAATAGATGATCCAGTGCTGAGTATATGATGCAAACGATCTAGTGATATTGTGGTAAGGGCTATGGAAGAGTGGAACTATTTTGTGGCTGTCTGCCCTTGAAAAGGGCAGAGCAGTTCTTACTCTAAGAACCCTGGGGGAGTGGGGAGAGAGCCAACAGGCGCAGAGAAGTACACTGTTTGGACACACATTCCTTAGGGGAGATTTTATTAAATAAAGGATACTCTATATTCTGGTAAAAAGGACAGATAGGAACTGAAGAGAAGCAGTCTAATGAAAAAGTCTCATTCAGTTACATCATTTGGAGGCAGACAACTAAATATTGACAAATGTTATAAGTGCTTTTATAAAAATGCTACAAGTCTAAATACTAAAATGGGTGAACTTGAGTGCCTGGCATTAAATGAGACTATTGATAAAACAGGTATCGCAGAAACTTGGTGGATTGATGATGATCAATGGGACACAGTAACACTAGGGGAAAAAATGTATAGGAATGACAGTAGGTCACTTTGTCAGAGGAGTGGCATTATGTGAAAAAAGTCAAATATAGTCAAAATCTTCAAGTGAATAAAACTGTACCATAGACTCTCTAGGGATAGAAATTCCATGCTTGAATAATAAGAGTATAGCAGTAGGAATATACTGCTGACCACTTGACTAGGATAGTGATGGTGACTGTGAAATGATCAAGGGGATTAGAGATGCTACTAAAACAGAAAACCCAACAGTAATAAGGGATTTCAGCTATCTACATATTGACTGACTCCATGTCACTTCAGAATGGAATTGGAAATAGACACCACTGACTGCTTCTTGGAGCAGCTAGTTCTGGAACCCACAAAGGGAGAGGCAATTCTAGATTTAGTCCTAAATAGAGCACAGGATCTGGTGAAAGAGGTGAATATACCTGAACCATTCAGTAATAGTAACCATAATGCAATTACATTTAACACCCTGGTGTGTGGGTGTGGGGGAGGGGTGCGTGGGAGGGAAGATACCAAAGAAATCCACCAGAGTAGCATTTACTTCAAAAAGGGAAACTACACAAAAATTAGGAAACAAGTTAAATGAAAAATAAAAGGAACAGTCACAAGCGGAAAAAGCATGAAAACTAAATGAAAGAAGAAAGAAAAGAAAAAAGAAAAGAAAAAAAACTAGTGAGAGGACAAAAAAAAAAGATAGCATGGCTAAACTGCAGAGTAAAAGAGGCATTCTGAGGCAAAAAGGTATCCTTTAAAAATTGGAAGTCAAATCCTATGGAGGAAAATAGCCATGAGCATAAACTCTGGCAAGTCAAGTGTGAGTATAATTAAGCAGGCCAAAAAAGAAATTGAAGAGCAACTCGCAAAAGACACAAAAATATTTTAAATATTTTAGGAGAAGAAAGCCTGCCAAATAATCAGTGGGGCCATTGGATGATCAAGATACTAAAGGAGCACTCAAGGAAGACAAGGCCACTGTGGAGAAGCTAAAGGAATTCTTTGCTTCAGTCTTCACTGCAGAAAATGTGAGGGAAATTCCCACATCTGAGCCATTCTTTTCTGTGACAAATCTGAGGAATTGTCCCAGAGTCAGGTGACAATAGAGGTGGTTTTGGAACAAACTGATAAATTAAATAGTAATAAGTCATGAGAACCAGATGGTATTCACCAGAGAGTTTTGATGGAACTCAAATATGAAATTGCAAAACTACTAACTTAAATCAGCCTCTGTACCAGATGACTGGACAACAGCTAATGTAAACCATTTAAAAAAAAAAAAAGGTTCCAAAGGCAATCTTAGCAATTACAGGCCAGTAAGCCGAACTTCAGTTCAAGACAAATTGTTTGAAACTATAGTAAAGAATGGAATTATCAGACATATAGATGACTATGATTCAACACAGCTTTTGTAAAGGGAAATGATGCCTCACCAATCTACTAGAATTCTTAGAGGAGGTCAAACAAACATGTGGATAAGGGTAATCCAGTGCATATAGTGTACTTGGACTTTAAGAAAACCTTTGACAAGGTACCACACCAAAGGCTCTTAAGCAAAGTCAGCAGTTATAGGAGGAAAGGGAAGGTCCTCTCATGGATCAATAACTGATTAAAAGTCAGGAAACAAAGTGGAGGAATAAAATTATTATTTTCACAGTGGAGAGAGGTAAATAGGGGATCCCCCAATGATCTGTAGGAGGACTTGTTCCTGTTCAACCTATTTATAAATGATCTGGAAAAGGGGTGGGAAACAGTGAAGTAGTAAAATCTGCAGATGATACAAAATTACTCAAGACTGAACTCAATTATGGATTTAACTACAAAGGGATCTCACTAAACTAGGTGACTGGGCAACAAAATGGCAGATGAAATTCAATGTTGGCAAATGCTAACTAATGAACATGGTGGTAAAATAATCCCAACTATTCATACAAAATGATGGGATCTAAATTAGCTGATACTTCTTAGGAAAGATCTTGGAGTCACTGTGGACAGTTCTATGAAAACATCTGCTCAGTCAGCAACCACAGTCAAAAAAGCTAACAGTGTTAGGAAGCATTAGGAAATGGACAGGTAAAACAGAAAATATCAGAATACCACTATGTGAATCCATAGTGCATGTTAATACTGCATGCAGTTCTGGTCTCCCCATCAAAAAGATATATTAGAGTTGGAAAAAGTCCAGAGAATGGCAACAAAAATTATTAGGGATATGCAACAACTTCCATAGGAGGAAAGAGTAAAAAAAGAGTGGGACTATTCATCTTGGAAAAGAGATGACTAAAGGGGTCTATCTGATAGAGATGTATAAAATCATGAATGGTGAGGAGAAAGTGAATAGGGAAATGTTATTTACCCTTTCACATAACACAAGGACCAGGAGTCACCTGATGAAATTAATAGGCAGCAGGTTTTAAACAAAGAAATGGACGTATTTCGCACAATGCACAGTCAACCTGTGAAATACGTTGCCTGGAGATGTTGTAAAGGCCAAAACTATAATGTGGTTTTTAAAAGAATGAGATAAGTTCCTGTAAGATAGGTCCATCAATAGCTATTAGCCAAGATGGTCAGGGATGCAACCCCATGCTCTGGGTGTTCCTAAACCTCTGACTGTCTTCACTGTCAGAAGACAAGCTACTGGTCTAGATGTAGCATTGGTCTGACCCAGTATGTTCTTCTGAAATGTTCACATCCTGAATTTCAAAATTCTATCAATTTTGATTACATCAGAATTAGTCACTGTTGTGGGAATAGGTGCTTCCGGTGGGCAATTTCTCTATCTTTCATCCCATACACACAGTAGCAGCAAAGATCTCCCTGATGAGAATAGGGTGTTAGTCATGATTGGAGTTTGGCAGCATAGGGAATTGTGACTCTGCCAGACCAGGTGCCAGCTAATGATAAGGCCATCACTGGCAAACACATAGCTGGAGTCCAGTCTGGTTCACCAGTCTGGTGTGTTAGCATCATTAAATTAAGTGTTAAGTTGATAAGCATGTGTTTAGACTTGATGAAATGCTTGTAGGATTCTGCATGTATTGATCTCACTTGTAGCATCTGTAGCCCATGGTATAAAGTTATGTTGAGTGTTTGCATTGTAAATTTCTGTAATTGTATAATTCAAACAGGAAAGAAGCATTAATTAATACAGTGTGCTGGTCCTGCACATAAGAAGGCCCACTGAAACCAAATGAGCCATTGAAACAAAGGATAAAGATTGTGTTGATTGCCCCCCCCCACACACACACACCTGTACACCTTCATGGAGAGGCATGGATACTTATTCCATCAGTTTGAACTCTGGGGGAAGCGAAGAAAAATGCCTTCCCAAAAGGAATTGTATCACTATGCTGCCTGGAATTTGGAGATGGCAATATTTCTAAGCTTAAACAAGAGATCCCCAAGCTGCTTAGCCAAGGTTACCCCTAAAGGACATGTAAGGTTGCATATTACAGCAGCTTCTCTTATCTTTTGGAACTTCACACACACAAATGAGTAGGTCTATGTTTACCTGCTTTCACCTTGTAAATAACTCCTTTGTCTTAGTTAATAATCTTTAGTTAGTATTATAGAATCGGCTACAAGGGTTATCTTTGGTCTGAGATCTGAGGTACTACTGACCTGGGGTAAGTGACTGGTTAATGGGGACTGGGAGTAACCTGAATATTGTTGTGATTTTTGGTGTAAGGGACCATCTATCACAAAGGCAAGCTTGCCTAGGTGGCAAGATAGTCCCCTTGGGCACTCCAGTCTGTGACTCCTTGTTAAGGTTGTTACAGTGCCTGAGGAGTTCACACTTGATACTTGGTTGGTGAAATCCAAGTTTAGACCACACAACTACTTTGGGGTTTGTGCCTTGGTTTGTAACAGTCTGCCCTAGGGTTGGCACACAGTCATTAGTCACACTAGACACCTTTACAGAGAGGACTCTTCATCTGAGGTAAAAATGAATTAAAAAGTGTTTTAGAGCTAGCTGAATTTTAAGTAGCTAAATCACATCACACAATACATGAACCTGGAAAATGGCACTTTACTCACCCAGTCCTGGCAAGTTTCCCTCTCAAATCATTCAGTCTGATTAGCTATAAAAAGACCAACCTTGCATTGAAGCACTTTAAAAAAAAAAAGCACACAACTAATTGGATTCTCAAACACTGAATTCTTAAAAGCATATTTTAAGGCTTCATCTCCTAGATAAGTAAAGGGGAATTGGAGGGAACCAAAGCTTTTTTTTCCTCTTCTGAAGGACCATTTGGGAGTAAAAGAAAGTATTTTCTCTGTAAATCGTTTTCTCTGCTGCAGTTGTGTCCAGCTTACTGTGCTGACAATACTCAACTACTGAGTGAAAGGCAGCATGGTGTCATGATTGAGCATCCTATCTGATCCATTAAGACATGGAAAAGAAGTCTAATGTCGTAGATAATGAATGATAATGGTAGTGAACAGGAAGGGCTAATGGGTTTTATATAACCCAACAGTGTACAAGACAACTCAGTATGTGTTTTCAAATGTTACTGTTGAACTGATGTAGAATACAGTTATGTCAGCATTGTGGAATTCATGAGCTTAGCAATACATATTTTAAGTTACATTCACAATTGTTTGCTAATGTCCTTCCAAATATAATGTGGACCCACTGTGCGCCTAAATATATTGCATCCCACTTGTACCCTTACAAGAGCTTATTATTCGGTCATTAGTGGCACAGGCTGGCCTGCTGCTTATGTATATGTGATCCTATTCATTCTGCAAAAGTGTTAAATGCAATTTCCAAGAGTTCCTTCACTTTAGGTAGGACATAAGTGGAGAAGACTCAGACGTAGCCAGAGGTGAAAGTAAGCCAGTCCGGTCCGGTCCAGTGTACTGGACCAGCTTCCCCGGCGGTGATTTAAATGGCCCGGGGCTCCAGCCACTGTGGGGAGCCCTGGGCCCTTTAAATCACCACTGGAGCTCCGACAGCCAGAGCCCCAGGGTAGCAGCACCAGGGCTCCGACGGTGATTTAAAGGCCCGGGGCTCCAGTCGCTGCGAGGAGTTTCAGGCCCCTTAAAGCATCGCCTGAGCCCACTGCCAGAGCCCCTGGGTAGCGGCAGCAGGGCTCTGATGGCGATTTAAAGGGCCCGGAGCTCCACTGCGGTAGCAGCAGCTGGAGCCCCGGGCCTTTTAATTTGCCCCTGAGCCCCGGGGCTCCCAGCCGCCTCTGCAGATGGTAACTCCGGGGTGATTTAAAGGCCCTGGGGCTCCCAGTCACAGCCCAGAGCCCCAGGGCCTTTAAATCTTGATGTGAAGGCCCGCCTCTTCCGGTTGAGGCCCCGCCGCTTCCGGTTGAGGCCATGCCCCCGCTCAGGACTCCGGCGTACCGGTAAGTCCTTTAAGTTGCTTTCACCCCTGGATGTAGCAGATCTGGTGTGGGAGGCACAAAATGTGGGACTGTAACCTCCATGACAGTGTCTGTCACATAATTCCCTAACATGTGGAAGAATCTCCCCAGGTACTACTTGTTGGTTTGCGCTCTGTGGGAGGAAGAAGACCAGACTGGGGGATTTGCACTCTCTGTAATGTTGTTCCCAAGGGGCAACATCTTTTTAGATTTTTTTTTTTAATAGTCTGTTGGAAGATAATATAAATTGCTTAACTTAAACAATCAAGTTTCCTGTATTTGCTAGATTACTTTTAAATCAGCCTGGGATAGGGTATACCAACCCCACAGTGAGCCAGAGTTAATGGGCTGGTTTTTGTGCCCTGTCCTGCTACACCCGCACTCATCATCAGGTAATTAAGGAGCAGTTAAAAATGGAAGACAACAGCTCAGTTGTTGACTGACAAGGAAGGAGTAGAGAACTTTCATCCTCTGCCCCCTTCCCTCCTTCCTTTCCTGGAAGAGACAGCCTTGGACTTCTGTAGTGACTGAACGGCCAGAGCCCTGGTGGAGGAAGTTGGGCCTGACACAGGACTAGTAAGTTTCTTTTTGACTATTTTTTCTGTCCTTGATAATAAAAAGACTTCGGGCCTAGGCTCGGTTGTGTGGCAGAGGCTGGAGGGACGTACTAAGACTGTTGCAGGGAACCCCTACCCAGGAGAGGTGCAAGGAAACTCCCTCAAGCTTTAGTCTTTTTGCACCCCACTTGAGTCTGTCCAGTAGTTTTTTCTTGGATACTGAAGAGTACATGGTCACACAGCCATACCTTATAAATACAACATTAAAGGGATGTTAACTGCATGTATATTATGCAGTTTTTATTTACAAAGTGTTATTCTATTAACTCAAGTTCCTTCCCTTTCAGCTACCACTGCTTCTGGATCTCAAGACTGAAAGTTACTTCTAAAGTTAAGAGAACTTCATCTGTGCAAGAGAAATTCACATAGCTGGTTTCCAAAACTTGGGTGGTTACCAAACCTTTTGTCCCCAACACTGTTCTGCTACTGTTACGCAAGAACATGTGGACACCTCTAGTTGTGCACTCTAAGGGACCAGAGTAAAGCTGATCATGACAGAGGGTCCTCGACTGCATACCTTGCTACCTCTGGCAATTCATCAGTGGCTGAGTATTAGATTTTAGAGGGTGGGTATCAGTTCAGTATAGCATGTAAGCCTATTCCTAGCTCCATCCCTAATCAAAGTAACTTCAGTATATGTTTAACTTTAAGCATGTAAAAAGTATCTAAGTTGAAGTACCTACATAAATACCTCAACAAGGGATGGAGTTCTGAATCAAGATCTTAGTGCAAGATTTAACTTTCATGCCAATTCTTTGCTGAATGGGGTTGATCAGATACATGGAGAGGGGGAATCCTGGCCTCACTGGTGTCAATAGATATTTCACCCAGTGGCAAAACTCCTAGCTCCATTCTAGTTACTGTCTTTTCTGATCTGAGAGCTGTACTGGGTTGTCTCATCTCCCATAGGGCATGGGGATAGGCACATACACAAATATGAGTAAAATAATATCTTGAACCTTACTCACAGGTTTTATTTATGTGACGATGTTCCACTTCTGATCTGAATACCAGCATTTATCAGCTGTAATGGGAATTATGAAACATCATCAACCTCTATCACTGATCTACCCTAGAGACATGGTTGGAAAGTCCAAGATTAAGGCATAGGTCTAAAACTATTTCTGTATTTTTCCTACCCTAGCTTATATGTCAAACATACAAAAGAGCTTTATAAACTAGTGTTTCCTTAGACACAAAAAACAACGCACCACTTTTTTTTTTTTTTTTACACTGGTGCAAACAGGCAGCTTCACTGAATTAAGTAAGATGATAGGAAAAACTACAGTTTACTTTACATCTATTGTGCAACACTTCTATACAAACAGGAAGCTTTTCAAAACTGATGAGGATGAAAACAATTCATTTACAGTGATTAAATGGTTCTGGCCACGGAAGTGCAAAGCAGTATCATCAGGCAACCCTGTTCCATCTAAGCTTTTTTTTCCCCTCAGAAGAACTCTACTGCTTTGTTCTTTCTTCCTATCACAGGGGTGGGCTAACTACAGCCCACGGGCTGGATCTGGCCCACCAGCCATTTTAAGTCGGTCCTCAAGCTCCCGCAAGGGAGCAGGGTCTGAGGCTTGCCCTGCTCCAGTGCTCCGGCTGGGGAGCAGGTCGGGGCTGCTCCACACAGCTCCTGGAAGCAGCCGCATGGCCCCACTCTGGGGCTCCAGCTGGGGTGTGGGGTCGGGGGCCACTCCACGTGGCTCCCAGAAGCCATGGCATGGCCCCACTTTCGGTGCCCCAATGGGAGCTGCAGGGGTGGTGTCTGCAGATGGGGCAGCCTGCAGAGCCGCTTGGCTGCACCTCTGCATAGGAGCCAGGGAAGGGACTTGCCACTGCTTCCAGGAATCGCTTGAGGTAAGTGCCACCTGGAGCCTGCATCCCTGAGCCTCTCCCCATGCCGGAACCCCCTGCCCCAGCCCTGATCCCTTTCCTGTCCTCCAAACCCCTTGATCCCAGCCTGGAGCATCCTCCTGCACCTCAAACTCCACATCCGTAGCCCCGCCCTAGAGCCCACACCCCTAGCCGAAGTCCTCACTCCCGCACCCCACTCCCCCACCCCAGCCCGGAGCCTCCTCCCACACCTTGAACTCCTCATTTCTGGCCCCACCCCAGAATCTGCACCCCCAGACAGAGCCCTCATCCCCTCCTGCACTCCAACCCCAATTTTCTGAGTATTCATGGCCCGCCATATAATTTCTATTCCCAGATGTGGCCCTCGGGCCAAAAAGTTTGCCCATCCCTGTCCTATTATGTTTCACATTCATTTGAACTACACTACCCAGCTCCTGGAAGACTACTTGGTCTCTTTGTACTAAAGTGTACAGGATTAGTAAAATAGTGAAGTCTCATTAAGTAAAAAATGAGCTCCTATGAGGACCGGTCTACACACAAACTTGCACCATATAACTACCTCAGTCTTCTAAAACTGATTGAGTTTTTGAATGGTATTTCATTAACATTGTACATGTGAACACCTTTTTGGAATAAAAGTGACTAAGGTCAATTTAACTAAGGTTGGTAACAAATTAAATAACTAAACTGATTTTAATGTGCACCTTTTTCTTGTCTTTGGCTCAACTTCGGAGAGAGGGGATAGCCAACAACCAGAGAAACCAGGCAGAAGAATTCAGCAGGTCAGCCAAGGACCTACCAGCCATGGAAACAGACACTCCTGTGAGGATCCAGCCATGAGAGAGACACCAGAAGGGGCGGACTAAAGGTGTTCTGAGGGGTGCAGTGGCACCCAGGTCATACAAGGTGGCTGTGCATGAAGGACAAGGAGATACTTATAAGCCAGCAGACACAACCCCCAGATAGTCTACTGAGATAATCAGAGACCAGAGACACAGAAAACCATCTGGAGGCCCACCCCACAAGAAGAGGAGAAGACTTCACAGAACTATAGTTTGCTAGACTTGGAGTCAGAGAGAGAGAGAGAGAGAGAGAGAGAGAGAGCGCGCGCGCGCATTCCCAGTCTGGCTGCCTGTGGACGAGACCAGACTATGTAACCAACTGCACCTGTGGTAAATATGAGACTCCAACTCAGCTATATGTAGCAATCTCTGGCCAAAGGGGCAGGGTGGATGGGGGCCTGGACATTGTTTTTTAATGTTTATCTTAATATTTGTAAAATAGGGAAGATGTATCTAGATCAGTGGAACTGGAGTCAGAAGGCCAATGTTGCCTGCACGGATTGTTGCAGATAGGACACCAGTGGTGCTGGGAAGGTGGGGTGCTAGGCTGGAAGCAACCCAGCCACATGGACAGAGCAGTGCAGAGGGTCTAATAAAGTTCCACTTGTTCAACCTAAACTGCATTCATTTGCCGAATGAAACATGCAGCAGCTTTAAAAGTCTTTAGTAGTATTTTAATATCCTGTTACAGAGGAGAGGTGTAGCAGTGAGAGCGATTGCTCATTGACTGGGTTTAATGTGGATGGAGTTAAGGAAACAATTTTCCTCCACCTATATTTCACATGCAACAACCTCCCTAGATAAATATTAGAATATAAAGTATTTGTACAAGATGTTCCAATATTAATTATCTGTTTCTGAGTTTTGCATGGGCACAGTTTAACCAGCTGTTATTCATGTAGGTGCTAATTTTGGACCAGGAGTCAGAAAGCAAGGAGATGGTGCTATTTATTTATTAATTTTTACTCAAAGGCATGCTGGGCATTTCCCATGTACTGGCTTCCGCACAGGTTGTCTCAGCAGCTCTTCCAAGAGCTCCATCAAGAGAGGGGAGATGGGGTTTGTCATTAAAGGACAGGACTAGAGTAGAGCTGGATGTAAATTTTTCATTCAAAATGTTTTGTCAATGAAAAATAGCTTCATCAAAATGGAAAATTTCCATGGGACATGCCATTTTCTACCACTCTTTTGGCTTTCCATCAGAAAACTAATAACTTGAGTTTTCAGCGACTGACCATTTTCCGCTCAAAATCCCAAAACTAACACTTCGGGCAGTGTGTTAATTTGTCATGTTCTTAAAAAAATCAGCTTCCAGATTTAAAAAAACAAAACAAAAACAACTTTAATAAAATGTAGACAAAAGTAAAAAAACAAACAAATGAACAAAAAACCCCACAACCTCATCAAGGTTTTTTATGGGGACAAAACATCTCCTGAGCAGCTCTATTCAGTGATCTCGAGTCAGATCCTGGCTCTGTCACAGATTTACTGTGTGATTTGGGGCAGGTCACTTAATCTTTTAGTCTCAATCCCCTTGAGTTAGGAATAAAGAAGATGGGAAGGCCATTAAGTGGCCCCTAGGAGGAGAGGAGAGAGGCACCATGTAACTATAAGAACAATTGCAGAAATGTTCAGGTTAGGACCATGGAAGTCTACCATCCTTTAAAATACAGTGGAGTGAGTAGTCTCTGGTTGCAGTGTGAGACTTAGAATCATAGGATCAGAAGGGACCCCCAAGAGGTCATGTAGTCCACCCCCACCCAACTCAGAGGCAGGATTATGCATACCTAGATCATTACTGTCAAATAAGTCACACTGCTCATAAATATCCTTGTTTTATAAAACTGTAAAATGTAAGGTGAAAACTAGGTAGATGAACTTTTTATTTTTTTTTGCAGCACTTAAGCTACAACTATAGGGTCATTTCAAAAGCATGTGTTTACTTTTAAATGACTGACTAATACTTTGTATACCAACTCTGTTTAAAACATTTACCATTATATTCATGTATATAGGGAGGCAGTATTTGTATACTTTTCTTTTGTCACCCAGGACTCAAATGTGAGATGCTGCATCCCAGTGTGCCTAATTAAACAGATTGTGGGTTTGTTTACACCTGAGTTAATCCACTGAAATCAATGGAGTATACTGTTCTGCTGCCTGGAGTGGCTCATGACCATGAGTGCCTCCCTCACAGCAGAGTGGCAAAAGCAGGGAAGACACCACAAACTGGTGGTATGTTCTATAATTAGAATTCAACAAACCAGAAAACAAATGGATCACTGCATCAGTCTTAGAATAGAATCACAGACAGTCACTTTAGGCTCCCCAGTTTCTGTCCACCCAGGCAAACTGGACTTAGTGAAAAATGGTTACTTACAAACAACACAACATATTCAGGTTGCTTCCAGGCCCAAGAGAGCAGTCACTTACCCTAGATAAACTGGTATTTTAGCTCATGCCAAAGACAAGGCCTACAGTCAATTCTGCAATAAACCTTTTGTTAGTTTACTAACTAGGGAAAAGAAAAAAAGTTATTTACATGTTAAAGCAACAAGCATATAAGACAAATGAGTTTCAGTCTAAATCCTAAGAGTGACAGAGTTGTAGTGGTCAAATTAAAATGTTTTTTTTCATGGCTAACCCTTTTTTCAGGGCCAAGCAACATAGGAATCTCTATGCTTTGTCGTCAGACGTCACCGGTGTGGTGCTCTGCTCTGTTCAATGATGATGACAGTTGGCTGCATGCGTGTGTTCCCTCTGTGTGCTGCCCCGGCTCTGTAGATCGCTGGCACAGCAGACCCCAAGAGAACCCCCAATGACCACAGACTCCGATAAGGTACGAAGGCACCCGGCCAGGTGTATTGTCAAACGAAGCACAGTAATAATTTCCCCCAGACTCTACAGGACATACTACGAATGTGTGGTGGGATTTATCACTGCCCCCTAGGCCAAACAAAGACAGCCCATCAGGGGTACACTTTTATACACAGATACCAACAAGTTACACATCACTCCTGACATATTGAGGTGCAACCCCTCTACATGTCAAGGTGCTGCCTTTACCTTGTACAGGCTGGTTTGAGCAAAACAACTCTATCCATCCTATCATCCTTTTAACCCTGGGTCAGCATGTTCCTGTGATCTCTGTGGAACGTGCTAGTGCTGGAGTGTTCTGGTACCATCCTGGCACGTGTTTACACCACTTGTGCCCAGTACCTTTTAGGTATGTGTGTTTTTGGAGCATCAGCCCTCTTCATGCCAGATTTTGTCAGCAGGGCCTGCCTCTTGCTCACAGCTTAACTTTGTTTTATATCAGCAAAGTCTTGACCATTACTTTAGCTCTGGTCTTAGGCCTCATACTGGGCCTCTGATACAAGGACTTATGTTTCAGGACCTCATCTTACTGCATGCTTATGTTTAGGAATCCTTGCCCCTCAGAGTCCAGACAGCATAAAAGAGATTCAGTTTCTCCTTGTCTGGGATTTATCATCCCCTCCTCTCCAGAGTCCAAAACTGATGGATGAGTTCATGTGTAGGTCTCTCTAGTGGCGCTGGAACAATTTTTGTACTGGGAGTGTAGCGCTGAGAGCCATTGAACAAAACTGTAAACTCTGTATATGATGGTAAGCACTTCAAGCTAGGGTGCTTCCACACCCCAGAATCCCTAGGTCCAGGACCCTGGGGTCTCTCCTTCCTGGAGGGAGTTAGGAATGCAGTCAATAAAATGTCTGTCCTTTGATGCTATACAACATGTCAATTGCTTTCAATGGGCCATTCTTGTATGCAGGGTGTGCACTTTACCTTAGTAAATGGCTTCTTTTCCTGTTTGTTGAGTTACACAATTAGAGGGGTTTATAATGCAAACAGTCAACTTTATTCCATGGGCTATAGAGATAAGTGGGATCAATACATGCAGCATCCTACAAGCAAAAAGTCTAATCACTAAAGACATTCATATCAACATACCATCTAATATCTATGTTGATGATGCTAACACACAGGTAGACAAGACTGGTTACCAGCTATGCATCTGTAAGGGTTAAGTGAGGTCTGGACATGAGCTGGCACCTGATCTGCAAACACCACACCCACCAGTTTAAAAACAGCTGAGAGATGGAAATCCTACCAATAATTTCTGGATAGAAGCTGCACTGGTGAAAATAACCAGAAGCCGAAGATATTGCTTATGTTGGTCCCTGCTTGGCTATCAGTCCCTGCTTGCTAACAGTGCAGATGAACATTTGAGCAGGTGACTGGAAACCTTTCAGTTACAGGTTGATTTTATAAAACACCAGCTCTAATATGCTAAAGACATAGATTATAGAACATTTTTACTATTTCTGCCTGCTGCTTATTTCACAGCATGCTACAAGCTGAGACTGGAAACTCCTGCCAGAGAATGCTGTTTCTAGCACTTTTAATCCAATGCTTTTGGCAACACCTGATCCAGAAATAGATAGAGGAGACTTAACAGTGGGAGGCAGAAATGTAGTTGAAGAGGTAGAGATTCCTGTACCTTTCAAAGAATCATGTTGCACCACTACCTAGTTTGTGTTCATGCATGCAAAATATGAGCGGGCCAAAACGTGAGACTTTTTTGAAAATGTCCTTTTTTATGGACAAAAACGTGAAATGATGCATATTACATATAAAAACAATTAGAGTTGGTTAAATTTTCAAACACATTGCAACAAATGGACAGTTCTTTGCAAAAAATAAAAAAAAAAAAAACTTGACAAGTTTTCCCATTTTTCAACAGCATATGTATACATTATATAAAATTGGTTTGAAACATCTTCAGTTTATTGTGTGGGGGAGAGTTTAAATTGAAAATGTTTCATAACAATTTTATATACTCTCCCCCACATACGGTAAATAGAAAATGTTTCAAAACAATTATTTTGTTTAAGAGTTGTTTTACATCATGCCACGTCATGCTGGGTGAAATCTTGGCTCCACCGAAGTCACTCAGTGGCAAAATTCCCATTAACTTGAATGGAGCCAGCATCTCTCACTGTGTTAAACATAATGTGCAGCAAACAAAGAAGAAAGCAACCCTGGTGTGTTTGACAGTGAAGTAAACTGGTCACTTTTCAGCATTGTATGTTGGAGTGGGTAAATCATTTAGCTTTGCTGTGCTTCGGTTTTGTCATCTGTAAAAGGGAGTTAATTAAGTCACTAAAATTCCTTTCAAATACGTAAGTCAATGAAGTATATTCTTCATTATCCATTAGTCCTGCATATGTTCACTTGTCATATATTTGTAAATATTGAAACAGCTGAGATTCTACAGTATACCTAAGAGACCAAACAGGAAAAGTTAATGCTTACAAAGTGGCAAAGGGTGCTTCTTGAAAGTGATAGGTGATTTCTAAATAGTTTGAGAGCTTTCTTAAACAAAGGGTATGTCTACGCTACAAACATGGCAGTAGCACAGCTGGAGCTGTGCCTCTCTAGAACTGAAGAGTAGATACTTACTGCAGTGAAGGAAGGGGGTTTTCTGTCAAAGCAGTAAATCTACCCGCTTGAGTGGCAGTGACTAGGCAGATGGAAGCATGCTTTCAGTTTGCACAAATGTAAGTTGATATTGGCACACCATTACTCCCTGGTTTGAAAACATGACCAGGAAAGATTGAAAGACCAAGGTTAAAACAGAGATGTCATAGTTCCTTTAAAAAAAAAAACACAACGTTAAATAAGAATGGGGAGTTGGCTCCCTGCCGTACCAATCATAGGAGTCCCCAATTACATCCCGTTCATTTCTTTAATGAACACCTCTTTTTAAGTGCTTTTCCAAGCCATTTATCCAGTCACTGTATTCCTTTCCTATGGAGTACCTGCACTGGACATCTGCCACAAGGAGGTTCCAGCAATTAGCTTGGCTGCCTTCCCCCCCAAACCCAGTTGGGTTCCCAAACATCTCCAAATGTGCATCTTTTATATCAGTTAAAAACATGACAGCACCTAAGTTGGACAGGTGAACCCCATCTTCCCGAAACAACTCTACTGCCCTATATACTATGCCAGGATGTGAAATTACTGCCCCTCCAATGGTCCAAAGGAATTTAGCTACCTCCCTGTTCACATACTTCCTTGCCCTGTCCACCCTGGGGGGAGGGCTCATGGCTCCCCGCCAGACTCTGTGCTGAAGCATGTCTGACCACACGATGTTAACTCCTACTATGACTGTTCATTTATACATTTCTTGGATTGTATGTAAACTGTTACTGCTGGATTTGCTCACACATGGTGTGACACCTTGGCACCCCAATATTCACCACTGTCATGTAATTAGGATATATTTTGTAAAAAGTATGCCTTGTGGGGTATCATTCTAAAACTTTTGATCTGCTGGACATTAATATCTCATTGGATGTGCTATCGTTGTTTGTAAAGTTAGGCTATGTATGTGTTACTGAAACATGTTGTGAGGTTGAAAACACCCACAAGCAGCCTTTCAGGCTATAAAAAGACCAAACAATGTTAATGGCTTATTGAGAAAATGCACACGAATTACCCCAGAAACTGTAGAAACCTCTCAGAGATAGCACTACCCAATGGGAACTGTTTGACCCAGGTCACAGCAAAAGAGCTTCCCAGCAACTGGGAAGACAAATTAAAAGGGGGAAAATGACATTATCTGGGTACCTCATTCTCCCTACAACACACCTGGAAACAGCTGAGGAATAAAGATTGAACAAGGGGGAATTGATGGTCCCAGGCTAAGGGATTGCTAGCCTGTGTATGAAAACCTGGGACACCCAAGCTGCAAAGCCAACGCACCTTATGCCTTAAGAATCTGCCAACCTGTTTATCACTCAGAGTGAGAATTTGCTAATTCATATCCTACCTATCTAGTATGTTAAACTCAGTTTGTAGTTTTGTTTATTTACTAGGTAATCTTCTTTGATCTGTTTGCTATCACTTATAATCACTTAAGATCTATCCTTTTGTAGTCAATAAACATATTTTATATTTTAATCCAAACTAGTTGCATTTGACTAAGGTGTTTGGGGGAATCTCAGCTTGGTTACTACAAGTGTGCATGGTCCTCTTCACATTGAAGGAGAGGCAAACTGGTTGTTAAACCCATATCTAGGCCAGATTTGACCAGGGCAGGACAGTACTGCTCTGGGGTCCCAGGCTGGGAAGCTGGTGGTCAGAGAGCCTGCGTGTAACTGCAGCTGGGTGTGTCCCTACCTGTATGAATGCTGGTGAAAGTGAAAGTTGGGAGGGCTTTGCAACTTGTCACAGCACCACAGTGTGAGAGGGAGCCCAGTCTGGTGGGTCAGAGGGCTCAGCGGTACCCGAGTTCCAGGTGGCTCCCCGAGGGGAACCAGTCACACATGGCTAGAGATAGCTAAATAAGCATGTACACATGTGAACTGGACATCTGCATGGGCACAACAGGTACACCTAGAAACTGACTGGAAAAAAATCAGATAAAAGCCCACAATTAGCTAATTTGCATGAATACATTCCCAGCAGTTTGCACAAATGTAAGTTAATACTGGCACACCATTACTCCCTGGTTTGAAAACATGACCAGGAAAGACTGAAAGACCAAGGTTAAAACAGAGATGTCATAGTTCCTCTAAAAAAAACCACAACGTTAAATAACCAAAGTTGGAATTTATGTTCGTCATGGATTCTTAATGGCAATATATAACAGAGTCAATTAACAGTAATGCAACAGTAAAATAGCAGACCAGGATTAGAGCCATGGCAGGCTTAGATAAGACATTACTGACCAAGTGGTACTGCTGGAGTGAGGTAGATTCTTAGCTAGTGTAAGTCAGCCTAGCTCCAACTGAGGATCTTGTCCAGAAAGTGTTTAGATCAAAGGTCATGTGTGGGCCCCATGTCTAGTAAAGATATCTGAATACAAATAGAACATTTACATGATAATAATAATCAAAATGCTTTGTTCAGTTTCATTAATATCCCAACATACACAAATATCCTGTGTGATTTAACAGAGTATATTTTCTCCACTTCCCGAAATACAGTTGTTTCAAATAAGAGAGGTGTAGGATTATATGTTGTTGATTTACAAAAGAAAGTTTCTTGCAACACAATCACAATTGAAGCACATGGTTAGCATTATGTCTACAGAATCATGAAAGAGCCAGGATAATAATTTGCATGCAATATCTATAAAATACAAACCAAAAGGTTCACAATAGTACTTTCTTCCTAGAACCTCAATAGATAGGCTAGTTAATAACACTTTCTAAAAGCAATTGATTGCAAATGACACAGCAGAACATGGAAAGCAGACAGTTATAGTGGGGGTCAAGATTTTTCTAATTCAAAACGTAGGTTTCTAACTCCATAGTTAGGCACCTAAATAAGTGACTGTGTTTTCAGAAGTGCTGAGTACTCAGCAGCTCCCATTGGCATCATAGTTTATCTCTGAGACATGTAAGTCTGCAGCCACTGTAGCAAAAATAACTGATTTAATTTACAAAGTATCAGGCATTTCACCAATATTTAATATGTATGCCATGAAACAAATAATTGCACCTGACTAGTCACAAGAGGAATCAAGCAGTATGTATCTGTACAACAGCTGTAGATAGAAAATACAATTTGTTGCTATCAGGAGGTGAATTATTTCTCACAACTGCAATAATGTCTTCCTTTGCACACAATCTTACAAGAGCTTTCTGTTAGTCTTTATTTATCTTATTTGTAACAACAAGAAAGTAGACTTGATAAAATTAAGGCATGTGTACATCTGAGGAAGAGAGTAATTTAAATTGTATCAGAATATGTGAGAAAAACCCAGAAATTAGAAGGGCTATGACCCTATTAAACGTAGGCAATGCCACAACACAACAAGGCAACATTCTAAAGATTTTATAGTTACATCTCATGGTTTAATCTGAATCACAGTTAGGTATTCCTTGATTTATAATACACATTGTGGGCTGGATCCTGGGGACCAGCTCTTTTGGAGCCACCACAGCTCAAGAGTGGGAGACTGATGTAAAGGTAGCTCGAAGCCACCTTTGTAGCTTTCTGATCTTTGGGTGTTAGGTATCAATTCCAAGGAATGATTTAGAGCAACCAGCAGCACTAGGCCCCACTGGCCTGTTCTGCCAGCTAGAGTTTGCTAGATTAACAGTGCTCCAGCCATGGCCCTTACACACATCCTCTATGCTGGGTGGGACAGCGTAGAGTAGGCTATGCTAGCTCTGTCACCTGGGGATTCAGCATACCTGGGGTATCTCCAGCTGGCCACTTAAATGGATTTTCTGATACTTTAAACCTCTGGAAAAGTCTAGAATAAATGCAAGTCCAGGCTCTGGCCATTTGTGCACAACTAAACCAGCTTCAGTCTGTAAACTGAATTTCCTTTTGAACTAAAAGTAGAGATTCAGAACACTAAAAAATATTTGCTGAAGTGCTGTTTAGAATGATATTATGGTATTGTTCAATAAATGACTGACTATCATCTGTCAGTGCTTCCTCTTGTATCCAATTCTCAAGTTTCTAGTCCAGCCAATAACTTGCTCTGACCAAAGTGACAGATTCAATTATTCTAGCTGAAGAATGAAGGAAACAATCTTCAAATGTGAGCAGAAAGTTAAGGTTGCCTTTCTTACATGTAAGTGGCATAAATAAAACATCCGGGACCAGTTTTCAGATTCTGTCTATAATGTATGGCAAAGAGGTAGTTTGTGGGTAATATTATCAGGATCGTACTCCACAAAGTCCTCACCCACCCTTTGCATTGATCAGGAGGCTGATAAATGCTTTTTGGTATGCACACACACAATCTCTGTCTTCTCTTAACAGACAATTGGAAACAGAAAACTAATGATTCCAAGCAGATAATTTGCTATGTTGACAGTGAATGTATGTCAGTCACTGGGAAGAAGATAATCTATCAAGTTTGTCTTTAAATAATATTTTTCAAATAGTAAGTCATTTACAGCTCTTTTAGTAAATAAAGTTGTTGATCAAGTTGCTTCATCATTGTATCATGGACAGCACTGTATGAACTATATATTTTGAAGACAGAGAGCCTGATTCTCATGTACACTAAGGCCCCCTGACACCACTCTGGTAGTACAAACGGGACTTAGTATAAATGAGAATAAGGGATTTTTTTGCTTCTGCTCATAACAATTAAGATTCTTAAATAATTCTGCCCTGAAAAATGCACCATGATGGGAAAATGACTTATTCCTGAACGGCTAAGGAACTGCACCTGTGTCTGGAGTTTGCTCTATGATACCCTCTCTCTACCAAGATCATGGAGACCAAAAGCACAAAACTGATGAGAAACAAAGCATTAAGCTAACAATCAGGGGAGAAGACTGTTTAATGATCATGAAGCTGGGGGGGGAGGGGATTTGCATTCCAGGGAGCTTTCCTTATCTTGAGACAGACAATGCTATTTGGGGAATATAAAGACAGGCAAAGAGCCAATCTGGTTATTCATCACTGAGGGGACTTAGGGTTCAGTGCCTTCTCAGCCTATGAAAGCTGGATAAGAGTAGTTGGAAACTAACTATAGGTGAGAAACCTGCTTAGACAAAGATCACAAACTGCTGAAATTAAGTTTTAGTCACTAGAAAGCATGTTTTTTGTTTGTTTACTTGTAACCATAACTTCTGTCTTTTATTCTTACTGATCACGTAAACCTCTGTTTCTTGTTAATCAACTATTCTTGTTTTATTACAAAACTCTCTCAGTGCTGTGTATTACAGTGAAGTGTAAGTCTTCAGATAATCTAACAGGCTGGTGGGTGTTCTCTCTCTTTGGAAGCAGCAAGCTTAATAGTTTGTGTGAGTGTCCAGAGAGAGGGACTGGACACTGCAGAGAGACATCTCTGGGGAATTCAGGAATTGGGGTTCACTGATTGTTACCTATTGTCCCTAGTTTGGGTTTGGCAGAGTCCTGAAGAGTCTGCTGATGAGCTAGTGTATCACACAGCTGACATATAGCTTAGCAACAGCAACACTCCCAATTGCTGAGGGGTAACACAGAGGTTCACAGCTGTGAGTGTCCCCAAACAGGATGTCACACTGGCACTTTCCGTATTTTCAGAAAGATTTCTTCTCATACCTACATGCAAACAAAAATTACTCCAAACCAAGACTTAGACTGGGCTCACCTCAAACTACATAGTTACTACTGACACCTCCACAAAAAGAAGTAGTTCTCTCACTAACATAATCCAAGCTATTATTTTGCTTTGCCTGGCTGTAAAATAAAGAGAAAAGGACGCCTGTTCAAATAAAATAAATGGCACAAGGGAGGTTCCAGGAACTGAGAAGCTTTAAGGAACAGAAGGGCCAAAGCTTTGATCTCTCTCATAGTACACTGAAATCCCTAAGCCAGGTTCCTTGTAGAGTTGCTGCCACAAGTCGTGGCCAATTAAAGAGACTGTTGATGGAGGCAGATGTACTGTGTACTAGAAGGAAATAGCAATAACATCAAACTTTAACGAATTAGCTTTTGATGCTCTATTATATTTTAATTAAGAAATATTTGTAATCTCTTGGGGGGGAAATCAAAAGCTCAATTTAATTCTGCTGGTGGTGAACAAAAGCCCATTACTTTGAAGGGACTGATAACAGTTGAGATGACAAACACTTGTATGTTGAGACTTGCCATCACGTTTATCATTCAAGCTTGTCAACAGCAGGAAATTGCAATTCTCACAAATAGCTATTCCCTGCTGAAAATTTAGAATTAGATGTTCTCTGAAGTGTGCAAAACATTTCCTTGTCAGGGTTAGTTTTGGACACTATCATGTGTTATGAGTTTTTTCATATGATCATGCCACAATGGAATACACAATTATACAAGATCAATAGGCTAGATCTAGTTCATTTTGTTTAACCTAATTTTGAAAATTAAGCTGAAATATTTCCTTTGATTTTTAAGGTTTGAGACACACAATGAGTCAACTCCAAAGTATCTAAAAATCTTCTTAAAGGTGGATGGCAGCACCAGTAACCACCAGCTTCGTGATATAAAATCCATGGTGGAAAGCCAAATGCAGAATTTAAAGTTGGGGGAAAGAGAAAGAGTCCTAAGTATGTGTGTGTGTATGTATATATATTCTCTCATTTCAGTGCAATGTTTTGCATCTGCCCTCTCTAGAGTGGAAAAGGAACCCAATCTGAGGCACAATGCTCTTCCTAGGGCTTCATAGCTCCACTGCACTACTTATGGGTCTTTGATTTAAAAGCCAGTCTGGTCCTAAGTGTTTACAGGATGGAGAAGAGCTTGGTGGTCGTTTTTTTAAAAAAAAATCAGTCGGAACATATAAAGTAACTACATAAGATTCACTAATTATGTATTTATGCAAGACTCAGTCTTGATAGCTGTGTAATTTGAATGCACAAGGCAGTAAGTGATTTTATATGACCAACCCACTGAAATATGTTAAATTGTAAATAAAACATCTTCAAAGAGAACACTTCTTAAGGCCAAATCTTCAAAGATTACAGTACAGAAGACACACACAAGTTCACTCAGCAGATTTCACAGAAGGCTCACAGTGCTGTGAAACTTCAGACCCTAGGCAAAGGAGAGAAAAAAATTACCTCATCTCTGAATGGCTTCACAAGATGCCACTTGTAGTCTGGGCCTAAGACTTGAAGACTGAATATTGAGCAATAACTCTTCGTATCCTAAATACCGTCCATAAATATTTATCACATCTAAGTGAATAATTATTACTATTAACATTTAAGACAAAAGTATCGAGGAAAATATATTTTAACATGGTAAAAAAATGTATGCCATTTCTCCACACATCAGCATAGAGAAATGCCCAGTATATGCTGGCCTAGTTCAGCTCTGTCCAAAAAGCTCTATGCAACAGTACCAGTGATAGATACCACAGTTCTTAAACCAACATTCAACTGTATATTGCTTGCATAGGTGGAAAGTAGGAAATTCCAAGCAGTCAGACACAAGGGAGAACATTTTTAAAAAAGAAAACAAAAATATTCTTATAACTGTGGATAATTCACCCAGAGTTAAGCCCCCCCTCCCCCCCTTACACACACACAAATGCTGGACATCAGATTTCCTTGACAAATTCTAGTGCCATCACATGGATCTGCTACAAACACTAGCAATTATGGGTTAACATAATTGAATGCTAGCACCATAAACTATGGCAGTTCATGTATTTATTTTGCAAAAGCATGCCACCGTGAGGCTAAGCACCCCTGCAGTCACACCATGCAGTATACTGCAATGGTTTTTACACAAAAATATTCCATGTGAGGTATCATTTGAAAGCTAACACCACACTGGCCAATAATATCATTGTAAAATATACATAACAATGTTGATGGAGGCAATGTTGATGTACTGTGTACTAGAATGAAATAGCAATAACATCAAACTTTAATGAATTAGCTTGGGATATTTTGGATTCTCCCTAATATTATGCTTTAAAGCAGTGGTTCCCAAACTTGTTCTGCTGCTTGTGCGGGGAAAGCCCCTGGCGGGCCGGGCCGGTTTGTTTACCTGCCGCATCCGCAGGTTCGGCCGATTGCGGCTCCCACTGGCCGTGGTTCGCTGCTGCAGGCCAATGGGGGCTGCGGGAAGTGGCGGCCAGTACGTCCCTCGGCCCGCGCCACTTCCAGGAGCTCCCATTGGCTTGGAGCAGCGAACCGCGGCCACTGGGAGCCGCAATCGGCCGAACCTGCGGATGCGGCAGGTAAACAAACCGGCCCGGCCTGCCAGGGACTTTCCCCGCACAAGCAGCGGAACAAGTTTGGGAACCACTGCTTTAAAGTTTCTCACAAAAGGGTGTTTAAACCAGGTTTGTCAGAGGGGGTTGATAAACAGATTTTCTCCAGACACAGGAAAGAAGCCAAAACCTCAAAGTAGGTATGACCCAAATTCAATGCGTTATTCATTTGTATTGGTCATTGCAGCAGGAAGAGAATCTGCACACTAGCAAGCATCAGTGGGGGAGGAACAGGAACCAGAACAAACTGCTGTGTTTTTGTCTTTTTAAAGGAGCAATAGACCTTATTACTCCTCTGAATGTTCCACGAAAGGGCTGGACCTTTCAGGACAGATGGTTTTGGAGAAATTCAGGAATCGGGGGGCGGGGTTGTGTGTGGAAGAGAGGGTGTTGGGATCACTTTGCTAATAGTAACCAAGGCTGGTGGTCACCAGTGTGTGGCTCTACTGTAACAAGCAGGCTGCTGGAGTCAGAGTTGCTGAACCAGGGCTGCTGAATGCTGACTGGGAGCGTCTGGACTGGGAGCTACACCAGCAGATCATTATAACGCACTCAGGGTTATAAGACAAGTGGTGATAAAACCTCTCAATGGTCTGGGTTGAACACCAAGTTTGACAGCCACCCTCTGAGTACGGCTATTAGTTACTTAGTATTTCAAAGGGAGTGTCAGTTTTGCAGCACTTTACAAATGTCCATTTATCAAGGTTTTCAGAATTTCGTTGAAGGTAATGGACAACCAAAAAAATTTAATTATAGACTAGGATTATTTGAAACTGCCTCTGCTCCCAGTTAGTGAAGGATAATTTACCCCTCTCTTTACAGCAAGCCTTTTAACAGCCTGATGAAAAAGCTAGGGTGAAGTTTCCTCTTTACAGCTTTTAAAATGTAACTAGCCTGGTTGCAAGCATCTAACACTGGCACTATGGAAGCGGTATTTGTAATTTGTTTGCAGATTTTTGGCCCTTCCATTAATAAAAAGCCTAAAGCTCTTGTGGAGCGTAATCTGCTCTGAAATGCAGCTATTAGGAAACAAAGATATCTGAAACCTTCCTTTTGGGTCAGCAACATTTTTCAAAAAAGTATGACACTGCAGCTGGGATTTTTAGAGGCACCCACAGAGAGCAGGTGTAGCACTGGTTGGAAATATTTCAACTAAACAGATTTTCAGTGAACAATGCTAATTCATTGAAACAAACATTATGTGGGAAAGGGTCAGTTTCAGTGAACCTTTTATAGGGAAGGTTTCTCAGGTCCAAGATAGAAGTTCTGATCGAAGCCACAGAAAGACTGACCCCAGAATAACCAACAGTTTGGTGCTTAAGGCACTTACCTGGGATGTGAGAGGTAGGTTCACACCCTTGGTCTGAGTCAGGCAGAGCAAGGACTTGAACCTGAGTCTCAGAGTCCATGAGAGTGCCCTAATCATTAGGTTATTGGCCTCTGAGGTGGGCCTCACTTTGGTTTTTCATGAACAATTTTGAAAGGTCTCAGTTTCATCCCGATGCGGAATTTAATTTTTTTTCTGAAATTTTCATGGGATGGGAAAACCATTTCCCACCCAGCTTTAGTTGGGTGCACAGATCCCATTGAAATTCAGTCATAGTTGGGTGCCTAATTTGTTTAGACTCACATAAAAATCCCAGCAGGCAGATAGACCTCTGTTCTTGAGTCACTTAACCTTAAAAAAAACAAAAAACAAAGAAAGTTAGTTCTCTGTTATTTCACCGCCCGGAGTGTGTCTCTCATCAAGGGTGAAGAATATCATGCTGGCAGCTCTGGGATATAAGTTTTTTTTAAAAAATAAATAAATAAACTCAGCTGTCAATTTTGAAGCCTCTCAGGAAGTAACTTCATAGTACAGCAAGATCTGGTAAACTACACATGCATCCAGGAATTTCACAGGATCAATCTCTCAACATTGTAAGTGGTATTGTGATTTAACTTTCTATTTCTCTTTAAGGTTGAATGCATTACACTAGACCCAGACTTCTGGATCTACCCAAGATTTTTGTGATATAGTAAAATATACCTGAGGGACTGTAAAAGGGTTCACTCACTATAGGAGCACCTCCTATGGTCAGACCTGGCATAGTAGCTATCTCCTCATGTGGTGTTGCCTGTCAATGGTTGCACCATCACCGCAGTTGTCTCCGTTCCCACAACTTAGCCCTCCAGCCAGGGTTAGTCCACCTCTTCTGGGGTAACAGAATCCAACCAAGCTACAGTCTAATAACCTTATAGCAGGTCTTCCATCTATCCCTGGGCTCTGTGGTCCTTACACTCCTTACCTCAGATGGAGTCATCCCACCTTCCCCAGTGAGCGATAGGAGAATCCAAGCCTTCCCTAGGCTCCAGCCACAGATACCATAGCTGGCAGTCAAGGTCTACTCCCTCAGACTCCTTGTTGCCTACCCGGAGCACTTCCTACCTCTTCTATCCTCCAACGAATGACTGCAGATTCTCTCCCTACAGCCCCCTTTCTTCTACTTCTTCTTGTATTTAATGACAAACTCACATTCTGAGGCCATAGCCATCAGGTGCTGGATTTCATGAAATATAGTTAGTCTCTTTTTTCCTCAATATTTTTTTTTAAATTGTAATGTTGCTTTTAGTGTTGCCCCATTTTCCTGATGCTCTTACTGGGTATTTTAGTGTAAACTTTGTAATTTTTAGGTGCCTGAGTTTGTCATACAAAATCTCCCTATCAATGTTACACTCTTTAGACTCTGAGGATGTGATCAACTTTCTTTGACCTTGCATGTCTCACACAGCCCGGCTTTGTATTTATTATTTAAGGAGAAGTTACCGAACACTGTGGCTTAAACAGTAAGTATGTGTAGTAGAGCTATCTCACTCTCTCTCAGGTTCTTGCAGTAGGTCAGCATTTTCGATTCTGGGGCATATTTAATGAAAACTTTTCCACCTTATTTCCTTTGTCCATAGTTCCTGCCACTCCTCTTTTATTCTCTTCATTTTTAATTAGATTTTTAAACATCTGTTCACTTAGAGGGACCTCTATGTCAATTTTTGTTGTTGTTACACCATTTTTGCTACTTTATCTGCCACCTCGTTTCCTGCTATCCGAACATGCACTAGAATCCATGCTATTTCAATGTTTACTCCTGTGTATTCCTGATACTGAATATGAGACCTGTCTCCATTGTCATCTTGTCAGATTCACTATCCAATATAACACCAACATTATTCCTGCTAGTTTGACAGTCATAAAAGCTACAAAATTGAATCATCTAATGGATTTCTTTAGTCCAGGCATTGGGACACAGAATGCTCTCCCTGCTCTCCCAGTTCTCTCATCATTCGACCCATCCATAAAATATTTGGCAATGCTTGTTCCATTTACCATATATATAGCAATTTGCTATATTTCAGTATTTAGCTCTCCTTCCCCTTGTCATCTCATTGTATAGTTCCACATTTATATTATGAACTTATGGACAATATGCATTTTCCCTTCACTATATATGCTAATTTATTTTCTTTGTTCCTTTGTCTATATTTTAATCTTATTAACATTAGGCATTTTTGGTTTCCCCATGTCATGCTGTCCACTAAATTCCCCATGTTCTTTATATATTTGCTAGTGTTTCCATCATCACTGTTTCCTCTGACTTTTGCCCAAATGGTTAAAACCAATAATTTCATTCTTAATGCTACAGGCATTTCACTAGCAGCTATCTGCATTACACACAAAGGAGTCGTGATGAAGGCACCACATGCAATGTGTAATGCCTGGGCTAGAATTGAGTCTAGCTTCTTAGTGAGCTGTAGCTCACGAAAGCTTATGCTCAAATAAATTTGTTAGTCTCTAAGGTGCCACATTTACTCCTTTTCTTTTAGCTTCTTTAGGTTTGTTTTTGATGCTGAAATAAATGTTGGCATCTGTACTCAATGGATTGATCTTATTCATGCTCTATAAAATATTACCATTGCTTTCTTATCCATGTCCCAGGTGGTTCCAGAAATACTTCTAAGTAGATAGAAAATATTGTAGATAAATGTAAAGGTAAAATCTATGTGATCCTTCCATGTTAGCTGGCTCTCACAAATGTCACACCCAGGAATTGTAGCTCTTAACTATATCTATTTGTTGTCCACATAGAGTTTACACTCTGTTAAAAGTGTGTTGACCAAAAATTGCTGTCCAGAGTGTTTACACTCTTAAAATTTTCTTTTTAATGATGGTCATTCCTTTAGTTTTGAGATTTGAAAAATTAAAGCCCTACTTTTCCCATTCCACACTTTTCCTAACTGCTTTGTTAATTCACTTCTCAGTTATTTTCTGGTTCCTGTTTTTAGACCATATGGCAGAGTCATCTGTAAATGAGGAAGTGCCTATTCTTGCACTCATCCTTTTTGGGAGATCATTTATCATTATATTGAATAAGGTAGGGCAGATGACACTCCTCTGTGGAGTACCATGTGTATATGTTACAGTAAGCTTTCCCAATTCTGACCTACATAGTTTTTACTTGACAAATCCTTTATCCACCTATACATTCTTCCTCTTATGCCCATGGATGTTATGGATTCAATAAGCCCTCTCTCCATAATGTTTCAGATGCATTTTCAATATCAAGGAAAGCTACTCATACATTCTTTTTCTCATTTTGTGTGTGTATGTTTCTGTCTACTATATGCTCAACTGTATTCCTTCCCCTCTTGAACTCACTTTGCAGATTGTCCATAAATCCATTTCTCTCTAGATAGTTAATCTTTCAGTCACCATTCTTTTTATGACTTTATCCACACATGATGTAAGAGCAATTGTCCTGTATGCATCAGGTGTTCTTCACAGCTTTCCTGGTTTCCACACTGGGACTAAACTGTATATTTCCACTCCATTGGTAGCTCATCTTTTCCCCATATACTGTTGTAAGGGTTGGCAGTATTTTCAGAGCCCTCTTTCTGCTACGAACTTTCTGGTTTTATAATCACCACCCAGCCCCTCCCTAGGTGGACTTCATCAATTAAGCCTGGCTTTCTTTCTCTCATAGCTGCTACCAGGTGTGATATTTGGCCTGTCAGGCCCACATTAACCTGTTCATGGCCTTTGTGAGGTACACACCCCATCACAAGGACACAGTTACCCTCTTTTTTTTTTTAATAACTAAGCACAGCTCTGTCTGGCACTATCAAAGCAGAAACAAATTAGTCCTCCCGCTCTCTTTTTATATACAATGCCATTCTGGGTCATCAAGCAGGCTCGTCACCTTCCATTTTATTTTCTTTACCAAGTCAATTCATTGCCTTTTTAATACAAGGTACAGCAGACAACTGTGACTGCCTCTGTTGTTGGTGTCTTTAGAGTTGTGGTAGCTATAGATGAAGATAGATTCACGTAGATAGAATTCACGAAGATAGATTCACCCTTTCTTTTCTCCTACACAATTCTGATCTGAGTCATATTTTCCCCTTTCCTCATGCATTCCATACTTTCAGTCAATCCAACAACTTTCTTTTTTATTATTTTTTTATAGACCAAATGGATTCAGATAAGTTTACCTAGGATCCCAAAAGGGAGCTGAAAGTATTTAAAAATCACACTAAACCCTTGAGCTTTTTGAGGTTCGCCCATCATTAAAAATTCATATGAATCCTCCCTAAAACAGACAAAAACCAGACATTTATTTCATCTCTATTAAACCTGAGCAAGTTAATTTAATCTGGGTGCACTGTAATCCACTAGAGTGGATCAGATAGATATGACAAGCATAAAAATAATTAAGTTATTTCCTCAAGCACTAGCATCATTCTACAACTGGTTTGGTTAATTCCACTCTGATATAGGAGTTTCTGTTTAAATGAAAAAGGCAGTCCTCAGAACACAATAAGAGATCAACCACAGTCTGTGCTGTAGTGCTCTCTAATGAGTCATGTCATGTCTTTTCCAATGGCTTGTTAATTTTTTAAAAGTACATCATTAAATTGGTATCTTGAGGCTAATTTCATGTGATTTTTTTTAAGCAGGCTGGAGGCTTCAGTTCTAAGATCAGGGGTAATTTGGGAAGTGGATAGGTAAGATAAATTACTGATATTCTATGTCTACCTGTTTACATAAGTTGGTGTGAAAATATCTGCGTAGCTAGGAAAAGAGACCTATTCTTACAGCACACCAAAATGTCTCCCTAGCATTCAGTTTCACGATTCAGTGAATATAAAAACAAAACAAAAACAATTTTAAGAGTGACAATAGTTAAGTTTTTTTTTTTTTAAATCTCTGACCAGAAGCTATGGTTAAGTTTAACGGAGCAGTATGCTGGGTACCAAAAGCACCTCTAGCACTATCCTCCGGTTCCAGTTCTCTGCTCTGAAGTACCAGCCTTCTAAAGAAAGATTACCCTTCAAAAGACACTACCATTTTCTACTGCTAGATAGTGATGTTGGAGGCAAACAATAGTGAAGGATAATTCAGTGACAGCCCCATGTATGTACTTGAGAGCATAATCAGAATCTAAATGAATAACCTTGGGTTGTGTTCTTCCAGTCAACCACAGTTAGATATTTTTTCTCCTACTATAGGCGTGAGTGCAACGATGGCAGAGATGGTTCTCCACTAACCCCACTGCTGTCCTTGCTTATGTTCTCTAGCGCATTGGTATAGCATTAGGAAATCAAGGGGAAATATGCTTGCACATAGGAAACAGATTTGGTTAGTGAGAATATTATTTACACACACTTTCATTGTCTGTAGGCTCCTAATAATCCTGAAAAGTGTTTTAGAGTTAGCGGTCTTACTGACATGTATTATCTACTGCTTGGTAGAGTATGACACTAAATGGGAAGTTTGCCTGGACAAGGATTAGGTAAAAGCTGATTAAGGAATTCAGGATTTGGCCCATCTGTATGGCTTTGCATAACTTTGCTTTAAAAAAAAAAATCAGAATGAGTTGAGATTTCTCTCTCTGCTTCGTTCAAACCAAACATAAGTGGCTATTTTAATGTTCTGTTTGGCAACCAAATGAAAAATCAGTTATTCACGCAGCTCTGCTAAAGAGCTGCATTATTCTCTAGACAGGCCACCTAAGCTTAGGGAGGAAACAAACCTGAATTTTTTTCCCCATTTGCATAAGAATTTATACTGGAAGGATTTCAAGATATGGATGATTGCTTGAAAAATTACAGCTCTTCAGATAGTATTTTACATGTCCTAAAAAGATGCATGTGAGATTACAGATTTCTGAGAAACAGATTAGTTAAGAACTTTAAAACACTTAATGCTAAATAGTCCCCAAATACAGCCAAAATTCTTTTTAAGTCACGAATATCCCTCACTGGAAGTGACTCGTTATTTATGGAGTTGCAGGTCTGAAGTGCCAAAACATAAGGGTAAGGCATGTCTGAGCCTCTTAATTAGAATAGCGCGTTACGCCCTAGTGAATTTGTCTGTCCTTTTGGTGAAGTCACAGTTTTGATTTTTTTTTTAATGTCAAATGTTGGTATGGTGCACTGTTTATGGGTAAGCTTTTGTTTGCTAAACTTTCTATTGTATGAATTATCAGGGTCTTTACTCTTTCTTTGAATAACACTGGTGCTAAGTAATTGGGAAAAGGGTCGGAACACTGAAGCAGTGGGTTAATATTTATGATGCCATGTTAATGTTGACTGCCGCAGTTCTATTTTTTTTTTTTAGCAACAATGATTACAAGCCTCCAGCTCTCAGCTACATTTAGTAAAAAACATTACCTTGGAAACGAACAGAAAGAGAAGAAAAATCCATCTACTTTACTAATCCACTCACTGGTTTAAATCTATAATATAATGAGCTATAGCTTTGCATAGGGGCTACTTGGACATTATTACACCTAATTTTATCTGATTAATTGTGACAACCTGTAAATGAGGTTTATTGTTAAATTAGATATTTTGCAAACCACAGCTGGCATTGCAAGTTGTTACTTCAATGTCAACATTCAATCGTGGCAACAAGTATTAAAAAAATATATAGGTATTGTAGCTTGAAAATGCAAAAATCATTTTTATAAGACTCAGGCCTATACATCCAAAGCCATTATAAAATTTTGAACAGCACTGCAGTATCAGGATACTGTCTTCCAGCTGACTTTCTCAAGCATTGTAAATACTGTAATCTCAAGAGAAGCATTTATGAAAATATTTACTGCCTACTAATAGACTTTCAAAGGCCAAAGCATTTACAATGAGCTGTTGGAAATAAGTTGTTCTTTTAGATGTTCCCCCTGACTCAGTGGTGGTATTTCTATATCCCAACGAGTCCTCTCTCATTTTTCACTTCTTTAATTCCCCCTAATTTTGAGGATTCTTATAAGAACTCCAAAAAGAAATGGATGGATGGAACTCCCATCACCTGAAGCTCCCATTGTACTAAATGAAGTGTGTGGTTCTCAAATTACAGTTATTTTTATTTTATTGTCTAAATACCAATATAACTTTAATTAGCAAAGTTTGTAAATTTTGGACAATACAATGCAGTGCACTATTCCATAATGATCCTTCTAGCCAATGAAAAAGTATTATTGATTGGTTGTAGAAATAATTTCATCCATTACTTGATGGCTCCCTAGAGTACTCTTTATATGACCCAGAAAAGGAATGGACTAAATGAAAGAATCCTTGTTTGAAATTCTATGGCCTGTGTTCTGCCAGAGGTCAAACTATATGATCATAATGATTCCTCTAATTCTTACAGGCTATGAACGTATACTAGCTCACCATTGTTCCACACCACTGAAAACTTAAGGGAATTGGAGACTAAGGTTAGAAATTAAACCTGGATGTGGCATTAGTGAAACCTACCAAGTAGCCCCAAGATTTCAGCATTTAAATATAAAATTGAATTATGAGGAAAAAATAGCCTTTACTGCTTCTTTGTCCATTATTGGTAATCCTCCATCACAGAGCTAATACACTGGAAAAACTCATTAGAAATGCTAATGTGCAACATAATCCAATACAATATATCTCCATTTATTTGCAGCACAACATAAATGTTATGGGTCTTTCTAGTCTTGTGATCAGTTTGTTATAACAACTTTATACAAGTTGAGAGCCACATATTATGTATACAAGCAACATTATAAAATTCTTAAAATGCAATTTGCCTTTCTTCAAGAGTAAAACAAAGCATAATTTATTTATGGCTCTGAATGTCTGGAAATATAACATGGAACAATAAGCAGAAAGTCAAAATGTCTATAAACTGCAATACATATTTATATAATAGGAAAAAATAATTTAAGAAAAAACAAAAGTGAAACAATTATATTAAAAAATGCTGAGGGCCAAATGCACTAAATATCTGCTGGCCTCTAATAGAAGAGAAAAATAGGTGAATATATAATAACTAATACTTAATTTACTCTAACGATCAGATTTTTATATTCAATATATTTGCGATATTTTGCAAATACAAATGGCATGAATTTTATTGACCACTAAAGTGAAAAATGGATGTCACTGGGTAGAGAAAAGGTATGCTACAGTATGAGGAGCCACAGTGTAAGCTTCCCTATGTAGATCTGCTAATGAAACTCAGTTTTGCCATGCAATATACCCTGCTATCCCAATCCTGAAAACATCCCAGGCCAGAAAAGGTTGCTAACCATTTTACATTTTATACATGGTGGGTTTCCACACAAAGTCAATCTTCTTGGAGCTGAATTAGTTTCAAATTAATTTCACTTTCTGATCTGTGACATTATTGCTAAGCCTCAAAAATAAAAGGGTAGAAAGTCAGTTCCCCCCATACCACCATTTCAAAACGATGATTTCAAGCTCACCTGTGTAAGGTATTTTGAGGTTCCATGTAACAAAGGTAGTGGTGATTCCAAAGAGACATGGGTATATATTATATAGTCATATAAAGGGAATTTATAAAACTCTTAAAAATGCAGCCATTAATATTTCTCCAGAAGTCAGCAAAGTATTGACCTATTTAAGGTCCGTCTATGCTCTAGATTGAGATAATTCCAATGAAAAAAATAGGTCACTACGTAACGGATATGGATGCAGTGCAAATGACCAACCTTCGTCTTGTTTTTAGTTTCTTCTTTCCCTGACACTGTTCTCATTTCATTTCATTTCTATATAAAAACCATGGCAACACTTACCACAGATACACTAGGTGGCCAATTAGGGAGGCACATATGTGGTGGGGTGGAGGGACAGGTTTCTGGCGAACCCCTCTCCTAAAGCAGCAGTTCCTACCTGCACCCTACATCACATGGATTTTCACAAAGCTGAAGTTTTGCTTTTGCTTTTTCAGTAGTAACAGCGCATGGAGACATTGAAGAGGGATAAGCAAAGAACAAGTGATCTTGAAGGTGAAATTGAGAGGGACGGACATGTAACAGGAGCAAACAGGCAGCAAATGAACAGAGGTGAACTGAGGATATGCAAGGAATATGGAAGAAGAGCATGTAGAATGAAGACAGAAGGATGAGAGCTTTTTCATGGGGGGAGGGAGAGAGAGGAGGGCACAGAGAAAGGAGGAGGTAAAGTGATGGGGAAGAGACCCCCAAGGGAGGGAAAAGTGAGTGAGTGGGGCTGGAGGTTTCTATATCCCTAACTGTTACCCAAGGAGTCAAAAACATGGGAGGAACAGAAAATTCCTCAGCTCCAAAATGATAGGGAGGGCCCCCTACACCAGGCATATTCTGGAGGAGAGGAACCTTATGTCTGCATCTAACTCTCCCCCATGATGTTTTTCTCCAGCATTGGTGGACCACTCAAGTTACTTCTCCTTTTCCAGCATTGTTGAAGCTCGCAGAACCACAATGTGACCACTGATTTGTAAAAGGATAAACACAGCTAACAAACTCAATCTTGCCAAGATAAAGCAATTTTGATCATAATTCTCCACTATTTGATTTTCAGGAAAGGCTAGTGTTTACAAGAAAACCCTCCCCCTTTCAAAAAAGGGCATCTTCTCCCTCCAACTAGGCCAGGTACTCAAATTAAAATGTGAATTTAAAAATCTGTTTCAAATACCAGAGTCTAAAACAATAATTATTGAGACCGTTTAGTTCTGTACCATTGTTCCTTTCTTAGCCTCATAAGGTTCCATTTGATACAGTTTCAGAGGGGTTTTTTGAATCTACTTTTATCTTCTGTTCAATGAAGCTGGAGAAACTTACCGTATTCATACAGATTTACTGCATTAACATAGATTTATATTAAAAACAGCATGTCCTGCACTGTTCCCTCTAAGCTGTGTGCATGTATGCGTGTACACAGATCCTAAACCCTGCGCACACAGCAAAACACAGTGTGCACAAAAATTTGCACAAAAGCACAATAATTTGCACAGAAGAATTTTTTTGTACATACGGCCTGTCAAAAATTAGAGGGAACATTGTCCTACAGAGAGATCGGTCATTTGTTACATTGATTAACTTTTTGCCATATACTTTTAGTACTTCAGCTTACAAAAAGGAGGTCTCAAAAATATATTCCCTAGTAATTTGACTGCATAAGTAGTAACAAATTACCTATATGGCCTTTTATTTATTAATGTTCAAGTAGGTGTTTCCACTAGTATCTTGGAGATCCTTCTTTTGTCATTAGTATATGGAAGTGTCTGGATTCTTTCTGAGGGAGGTAAAATGTTAAATTTCAGAAGCTTCAGAAGCTTTGCCTAAAAAAAGCTCACAAAACCAATATTCATGAAAAGCCAAATTGTACTGTGATGCCCTAAATATCTCTCTCTGATGGAAGGCCTGTGCCTTAAATTTAAAATTCCTATGCTATCTATCCATTTTATATAGATGAGCATGCAGCATATCAGGCTACTGTAGTCACTGGAATACTAGAAGATACACAGTGAAACAGTATATAAGTGTTCATATTAATTCTCCCTAACTGAAAAATGCATTCCATTCTGGAAGATGTTCTAGAATGCTTTTTTCAAGTAGAAGATTCTACTAAATGTAACGCATTCACTACCAGTCCATTTGTTTGTACTTACATTTATGTTTTGCACTGAATAATAAATATTAATTATGTATATACAAAATAAGCCTGTTTAAGCATCTGTGGCTTGTATACCCTTCCATTCTGGAATACCTGGAATCTGGGATGAGGACTAACTGAGCTCCCTTCTTCACTCCCCTGGACCCCACACAGCATCAGGAAACACCTGGCAGCTGTTTCCTGGCTCCTATATCACTCTGCAACATCAAGACAAGAGATAAGAAGCATACACAGATGGAAGATAGGCACTTACAAACCCCTCCATGGGCAAGGGGGGGAAGCCAGGAGATATGAGGCCATGGAGTTTCTGCCACTTCATGTAGTCATACAATAGGGTTAGCTCTCTATACCCAATGGGCTTTTCCAATATACCGTCCTCCCTTTTGGGCTCCATGGGGCCCCCGCGACTTTCCGACGATTGATGGACAGATTACTTCGACCCCATGCCAAGTATGCTGCCGCCTATTTAGATGATGTGGTAATCCATAGCCCTGACTGGGAGACGCATGTGGGGAAAGTGGAAGTGGTATTAGATACTCTTAGACAGGCTGGCCTTACCACTAACCCATCCAAATATACAATAGGGTTAGCCAAGGCCAGATACCTTGGGTATGTAGTTGGAAGGGGCCTGGTGAAGGCTGAATGGAACAAAGTTGAAGGCAATACAGGAATGGCCTTGCCCGATCTGCAAGAAGCAAGTCAGAGCATTCTTAGGGATAGTGAGGAACTATTGCCAGTTCATACCTCACTTCACCACAAGGGCAGCGCCTCTGATGGACCTGATAAGAGCTTGTGGCCCGGAGATTGTTAAGTGGACTGAAGTGGCAGAAGAAGCTTTCACAGACCTAAGGACGGCCCTTTGCAGCCATCCAGTGCTCATAGCTCCAGATTTCAAAAAGGAGTTTCCTACAAACAGACACCTCAGAGGTAGGACTTGGGGCCATCCTTCCACAGATGGTGAGGGATGCGGAGCACCCAATCCTTTACCTTAGGCGAAAGCTCCTGCCCAGGGAGCAATGGTACGCCATAGTAGACAAAGAATGCCTAGCGGTTAAATGGGCCATGGAGATACTACGGTACTACCTGCTTGGCCAGTGGTTCACCCTTGTGACAGACCACGCCCCACTCCAATGGATGCACACAAACAAGGAGAGGAATGCATGAGTGACTAGATGGTTTCTATCCCTACAACCTTTCCACTTCCAATACAGCATAGAGCCAGAAGCCAACATGGCAATGCGGACAGCATGTCGCAACAACACTGTCTCATCCCAAGTAGCCCAACCCTGTGGTGTTGAGCAGGGGAGCGAGGATATGTGATACAGGAGGGCCAGGGAGCAGTGGCCGAGGGGAAATATATAAGCCCTAGGCTAATTAAGGCATGGTTCCCTGTAGACTAGGGAGGGTTGCTACAGGTTAATTGGAGCACCTGTAGTCAATTAAGCCCTGTCAGGAACCTAATAAACCCCCCTGCTTCAGGCAGTCAGGGGAAGAGGAGGAAGGAGAGAGGATGGGAGCTTAGAGATGTGTTGTGAGAGCTGAAAGACCAGAGAACCAAAGTAAGGGAGAGCCTGCCCTGGCAGGGCAGGGAGACTCCCTCTCACAGTGTCTAAGGACCAGGGGTAACCCCACCCAAGGGAGAAGAAGGTAAGAAATTCACAAGGGTTGAGAGGGGCTGGGACTCAGAGCGTGGAGCAAACACAGACCCCTTCCCCGCTTCCCTCCTCTACCACCTTCCTGGGCCACTAGCGGGACCTTTGGCACTCAAGAGCAGGGGCAAAGGGTGTTGTCTTAGTTCCCCCCCAAGAAAAGTGCAGGACCCACCATACAAACATTGGCCATCTTGTCCCTATATATATATATATATATATATATATACCCAAATCATGCATTTAGAAGAGTGTACTTGATTTACCTTTTCTTGAAAGCACCTAGCATGGTAACAAGTTGATGCATACACTTATAGTATATTAACCTGGCTATGTTCTATGTAGTTGATAGATCTAAAATGAATAAGTTTCTCTCTTAATAAAAGTTTGACTGCATTAGTCTAAAGGTAGTTTGTAAATATTACAGTTCACCTAGAATCCAGTAATCAACTTACTAGTGAAGGTAGTGACAACTGTTTACTCAGATGGACCTTTACTGACAATTCAGGTGAGTGAACTTTAAGAGTCATATAAAAATAAATGTAACAGTAATTTACCATTTTCCTGCATGTAGTGTCTCAGTTTCCCCTTGATAGATTAGTTCTCCAGCTAACCTGTTGTCTTCCCCTGACAGTGTAGTAACCGACATAAGTGTTGTGTAAACATGACCGAAGATCCTAATTGGGTTTGCAGTTCCCCACCCTGCCCTCTTATTATCTTGAACACTGGTCTGGGACCTGAACAAGGATTTATCCTCTCAGATACCCCACGGAGACATTAATGGGATAGGAGAGTCACATTTGAGGAACCAGCAGTCTTTTTACATGAACCCAAAACAGGTATAGCAACAAACAATAATAAATTATAAAAAATTTCATGTTGAAATAAACCCTCATTTTAAAATGTAAAATACAATAAAAATATCAGAGAATGAAAACAAATAGTTTTAAAAAATGAAATCCAAATCAATATTTTTGGATGACAAAACCACCTCCTCCCCCACAGAAATTTTGTTTGAGGAAATTTCAAAATTGCAACTTTTTGTTCAAATTCAGAATTTTTTTTTAAAAAAACACCAGAATTTCCTGCAGAATGGACATTTCAAGTTTCAACCAGCTCTAGAGACAAGTTATAAACTAGATGGAACAGCTACTAAGCAGACTCAAGATGATAACCAATTTTTAGTCCTGGGTCTAGCTAACAGATTGTCAGTTAGTGTAGGTCAATCCCAGCTACCCAAACCTTGTGTCAGACATTACAGACTTCTAGGCAACTGTTAGCTAAGAGGAAAACATGGCGCATACCACTTACTAGGTTTAAAAAGAGATTTCATATTCCTAGCATATCACAGAAAAATCCCGAGTCAACAAGGGAAGTAAAACTAAGCAGCAAATTTGACTAAGGGACAGCCTCAGTCACTGTAGCCCATAGAGCTAGCTTTAGCATTTTATTTTACTTCACAGTAATGTAAGGAACGTACAGAATCCTGTAAGATGTTAGCTTAAGCAGTTAGTATTAGGCGTGAGCCTCTGAACTCTGGCATAGATAAATGGCCCAACCATCACTCTGAGTTTTGGGGAACTGGGATAGCATGCTTAAGGGGGAAGTTTGTACATAACAAAACCAAATAACCACAGGAACATTGAACTCATACTAAGCACGGATAATTTAGGATAGAATTGTTGGCTGATGCTTAACCATGAACTTGCCTTGGCAACAAGTTGATGTATATGGTAATAAGCTAAAATTATTAATCAGTTTGAATGAATATTCATGACAGGCCATAGGCCCTATAATAAGCCAGACAATCATGTAAATAGGGTTGGTCAATCTCAACTTTGGTCTGGATCATCTGACTCGTTTGGCATGCCAGGGACAGAGCAAGTTCTTTGTATTTCGCTACCAGATCTCCACAGAAGGGTGGGAGTATATTAGTAAATGCAAGGGATGGTACAAAAGAAAAATATATAACAGTAATAAAAAGTTAATGTTGTGGTTTGGAGCTTCTGTCTTTACTAATTGTGCCAATAAAATGGCTAAAGCTTTGCTTTGACCCCAGTGTAAGTGCCTTCATTGTGCACACCAGGGTTCCCAACCAGATATTGACCTCGATAAACTTGATTTGTGTTGTGCTGGATTCTGGGACTAGAACCCTACCACCCCCAACTGTTAGTTAGTAATAGCTGGAAATCAATAATTATCAACCACTAAAGAATTGGGCTACAGTCACAATCCTTCCCCAACTTTGGTCTTTCCCATATTGAGCTCCCACTATTTCTTATGCAGTCCCTGCAGGCAGTCACCTGACTCCTCAGTACTATGCTCATTCTGGCAACTAGAACACATAAAATTCTGGCCTTAAACTCAGGCTATGTCTCTGCAACAAGCATGCTGAGCCATGGATGAACCCAAAGGACTATGATTCTGTTATAAGACATTTATAATTATGAAGATTATTCTACTGCCAACTTCCTACGTGCCACTGTGTAAGTCACTTAGCTTCTCTGAGCCTCAGTTTCACATCTGTAAAATGGGGATAATAGTATGTCAGTTCCTCATTGGAGTGTAATGCGGGGAGGGGAGAGTACATTTTTTGATTGTGAGGTGCTCAGGTATTACAGTGATGAGGACCATATAAGATAATCAAACATGAAAAATTCAAGAAATAAGTTTTCCTTTATTAATATCCCAACTACTGTAATAAATCCTTAAAAATTGCCCCTTTTTTATGGTTGTGAGAAGTCTTAACCAGAAGAATAAGTCCATGATATCAGTGTAACATTTTATTGTCTTAAGAGCAATAAATTGTAAACAATCAATTGCAAAATCTCACTTAGTTCTTCCTACTGTAGATTTTCAAAATAGAATATTTAGTGTCAAAACAAAATATCAAAAAAGCAAACTTCTTTTCTTGTACATGTCTAAGAAGACATAAGCTTGCAACCTTTTTATCCTTTTTTATTAAATCAAAAAAGTGTATATTTTCTCACAGCTCATGCAGCTGTTTGATAACAAGTTTGTCAAGATGAAAAATGTGGCTCCTGTACTTTAAGTTGACAGTGTGTACTTTGATGATAAAACTTATAAAAAAGCAATATTTGTTATATATTTTCATGGAAAGCCACTACTAAGAAAATGAACACTTGGATAATGAAATTCAAAATATGTGGATTAAAAGCAGGCTTGCTGTATGTGTGATAGATATATTACTTGTTCGTTTAGCTTAAATGCAATCTTTATGTTTCAAGATTTGTCTTTTTCATATGCTTGATTAAAAAAAATCAAAGACCTCTGGATTCTTACCACCTTATAAAGGACTTTATTAACAAATATAATGCTCATGAGCCCTTCAGCATAGTAAGAACTTTAATACATGCACAGGACTGAGTGAGATCATTAATTTATGTTGCACATAATTATATGAACTTCAATTATACTGTATATAATTATGAAGACAAGACATTGTCTTATTTTACCTGGGAAGCCTTTATCAATGGATCATTTTAAAAGATATTTACTAGTAATTTCATAATCCAATCCAAATGAAAGGTTCTGCTGCCCTATTTAAATAAAAAGATAAAGGGACACTACTAATGGCAGTAGAAGGGGCCAGAGAGAGAACTCAAGACTAGATAGCAACTATACATAAAGAGGAACCTTGCAGTTTGAACTACATCTGAAGATCAAGGACATGCAGCAAAATCAGAACTTCCTAATTTGTGTGAAGGTAAAAAGTCATAATTTGCTTCCAGTGAAGTGTAGGGAAGTGAATTTTCAATTGAGTTTGCAGGCGGAATGGCTCAGGGGATTGGTAGTGGTATATGAAGCTTTTCATCACTAGGATGTTCATGAAAATCTCACTCAGATTCAGTAGAGACAGGAAGTCCTTAATCTCTGCTGGTTCTTTGTTGATCTACAAGAAATGAGCTGTGATCATGGTCCAGTGTCTAGGGGCACAAGCATGCATCTCAAAATCAGCACAACCACCACTATAAACACTGTTCTTGGCAGGCTCTGTAAAATACCAGTGATTGTTCAGGCAGAGAGAGCTGTTATCCTGTAGAGCAGGTCACAAAAGCAAAACGTTTCCCAAGGAAGATTTCATGGAAAAAATTCCCAATGATTTTTTCCATTTTCCACACAAAATTATGAAATGAAGCAAAATGTTTCAGTTTTTGGATACTGAAACAAAACGTGTTAAATAATTTAAAACCAAAATAATGTATTTCAAAAGTTTCTGAAGGACTTTAGGTCAGAATGGAAGTTTTCCACATGAACATTTTTGACCAGCTGTACTCACTCCTCTCTGTGTGAGGAGAATCCTTTTCGGCTAGAGCTGAGATGCATTAGAAGGTAACTTGAATGCTAGCTGCTGGTGCAGTACCTCTTTTGTGGAGAAAGCGAAGGGGTAACTGGTTTAATAAATGTGTAGATTCCAAGGCCAGAGGGAACCATTGCGATCATCTAGTCTGACCACCTTTATAACAGGCAATAGAACTTCCACAGAATAATACCTAGAGCAGATCTTTTGGAAAAAACATCCAATCTTGGCTTAAAAATTGTCAGTGATAAAGAATCTGCCACAACCGCTGGTAAATTTTTCTAGTGGTTAATTACCCTCACTGTTAAAAATTGAGTTCTCAGTTGTCAGTCCATGAACTTCCACAACAACTAAATTTACAACCAAAAGTTAAAATAAAATTATCTTGATTGAGCCAATACAATAGTTGTGCATGACAGTGAGAGAGAAGGAACTCATTAACAATGCAGAATGCAGGGAGTGTGTGTATATTCTGGCCTTATGTCCTTGATGTGAAGTCTTCCCCATACTGCTCAGGTTTTCTAAAGGTAAATACTACAAGGAAAAGTGAGTTTTCAGAAGAAAAGGCTTAAAACAATTTTCTAAGGTAGGGAATAGACTTTACTCTCTTTGGTTTTGAAAGAAGTCAGAGCAGTAAGATGGAACACCCTTCCATGGTGATCAGAAGAGATGAAGAGGAAATGAATCCCAGAATAAAAATAAGGGGGTGTGTACTGCAAAGGGGTCCACAACTATTGGGTTCCCCACTGTTACAAAACAGAGTGCTTGGTTGATCCAGTTGAACAATGCAGCCCAAAGTGAAGAAGCATCTCTCAGAAGTGTATACTCAGTGGGGAGCAAGGGGAGAACATAAAAATGACTTCAGTTAGATTTGTGGATGTTTAGTACTAGAGATGGGCAAATTGATTTTTCACTGTTGGCAGTCCCAATAAAAATTAAGTTTTGGGTTCAACCCAAAACGAACATTTTTTGGCAAACTGAAAAGAAAAAAATGGAGTCAGGTCAACATGAAATGTTTTTGATCTGACACCAAATGATTTTGAGCATTTTTAAAAACAAACAATAAAGGACAAGATTCAAAAAAACACCAGGAGATGGGGATCTCCCTTATAACTTTTAGCCCAGTGGTAAAGGTACTCTTCTGGGATGTGGAATAAAGTCCACCCTCTCTGCTGAATAGGAGAGAGGATTAGAACAGTGGTGGGCAACTTGCGGCCCATGGGCCACATGCTGGTGGGCTGTGAGATACTGTTTACATTGACCATCCACAGGCCCGGCTGCCCACAGCTCCCAGGGCCTTGGTTCACCATTCCCAGCCAATGGCAGCTGCGGGAAGCTGTGCAGGCCACAGGGATGTGCTGGCGACCACTTCCCACAGCTCCCATTGGCCAGGAATGGTGAACCATGGCCACTGGGAGCTGTGGACGTCCATGCCTCTGGACAGTCAATGTAAACACTGTCTTGCGGCCCACCAGCGGATAACCCTGACGGGCCGTGTGCAGCCTGTGGGCCACAGGATGCCCACCACTGGATTAGAACATGGGTCTTTCACATTGCAGCAGATTATCCTAACCACTGGACTGTAGGATAGTCATTTTTTCCTCAACCTTTTCTGTTGAAGCTATTCCACTGTATATAAATACTTAAATAGTCATTGGAGCTGGGACTTTAACATGGGTTTCCTATACCCTAGGTGAGTAACCTAACTACTAAGCAATAGATTCTCTCAATCTTTTTTTCCCTGTCCAAATGACTATTCATTGTTGTCATGAACTATGAATTGCCCCTGGGAATGACAATTGAGGTACATGGGCAACCAGGTATGGAAGCTTACACAACACTTCCTAGTGCTATATCAGGATATGCCTTGTGTTGTCTGTCCTTCATTTGCATGACCTTTAAATCATCCATTTTTGTTAAATGATAAAATGGGCGGCGGGGGGAGGGGGATTCTTAGAGGTGAAATATTATAGATGTAATCAAGACTATTTCAGATTTGTTATGTTTTGCCAAAATCTCTTTTCTTATGTTTTGCTAAATTTTAACAGTACACATCTCGCACATTTCATAATAATACAATTCACTTCATTCAGCTATTGTATTGCTCAAGGCCAATGCTAAATTCAATGAGGAATTGTAAAGCTGACAGCCAAAATAAAAACACACACATCCCATATACAGAACCAATGCAATAAAATATTTGAAAAACAAACTTGGATATTCTGCTTCTTATATTAACATGACAAACATGGTAATGCCTCAAAAATTAATAGCCTTCAGGAGAGCAGAGAGGCAAACAAACAGATTAACTGTGGGTCCCAGTAACATTCTGATTCTTTTGGGGAAAACCACTAGGACAGCCCTATAAAAATGGAACGTATTTTCTCTCCTTGGCAAGAGCCTCAGGAGGAATAAGCTAGGACAGTCCCAATATTCAGGGCTTTGTCTTATGTAGGCACCTATTACCCCCCACCTCCTGTCCCAATTTTTCACACTTGCTATCTGGTCACCCTAACTTGGAGCAAGGAACAAACTGAGAAGGTGTGATGTTATTGACATGAACTGGGACTGTTGTAGATCACTGTTGCAACCAAGGTCCTGTAGTGACACCAAATCTTGTATAAAGGAGGTCAAATAAGGTGCCTACGACAAGGTTATGGTTTGCTTGTTATGATTATGCTATCTGTATACATGTATCATTTTTGTATATAAAGTTATAAGTCCGGGATCAGCAACATTTGGCACGCAGCCCGCCAGGGTAAGCCCCCCGGCGGGCCAGGCCAGTTTGTTTACTTGGCGCATCCGCAGGTTCAGCTAATTGCAGTACCCACTGGCCGCAGTTCACCGCTCCAGGTCAATGGAGGCTGCAGGAAGCCGTGGTCCGCACATCCCTCGGCCCGCGCCACTTCCCGCAGCCCCCTTTGGCCTGTAGCGGCGAACCACGGCCAGTGGGAGCTGCGATCGGCTGAACCTATGGACGCAACAGGTACACAAACCAGTCTGGGCTGCAGGCCAAACATTGCCGATCTCTGTTATAAGTATTGGCTCTATACTGTCTGTATTCCAAACTTGTGCTATGCTTCTGGGTGGCACCCCAGACAATTTGGCATCAGCACTGCCTGGCCTGCTTGATGGCCCATTAAGGACCATCAGCTATACAACTGACCCACTGAAAGAAGGCAGATACACGTTGTGACTCAGCAAGGCATTCAGGGACATGCCTATGGACAGAACTATGATTTTTCATGTGACGTGCTGGATAGCTTGTCTCTGGAACATAGAAAGAGGCAACATGGCAAGAGACTATAAAAGGCTTCTGCAGTTCCTCCATCTTGTCTTCAATCCTGCTTCTTACTTCTGGAGGAACCTTGCTACAAACTGAAGTACTGAACAAAGGACTGAATGGCCCATCCCAGCTGTTGATGTACTCCAGAGACTTGATTTGAACCTGCAGTTTATTCCATCACTGCTACAAGCCTGAACCAAGAACTTTGCTATTACTGTATGTAATTGATTCCATTCAACTAGTTTTAGCTCTCCTCTATATTTCTCTTTTTATGAATAAACTTTCAGATTTTTAGATTCTAAAGGATTGGCAACAGCGTGATTTGTGGGTAAGATCTGACTTGTATATTGACCTAGGTCTGGGACTTGGTCCTTTGGGATCGGGAGAACCTTTCTTCTTTTACTGGAGTATTGGTTTTCATAACCATTCATCCTGAGTGGTGCTGGTGGGGATATTGGGAAACTGGAGTATCAAAGGGAATTGCTTGTATGATTTCTGGTTAGCCAAAGGGGTAAAACCAAAGTCCTCTCTGTTTGGCTGGTTTGGTGTGCAAAGGACCTTAGCCTTGGGCTGTAACTGCCCTCTTTTAAGCAATTTGTCCTGAATTGACACTCTCAGTTGTGTCCCACCAGAGGCAGCATCATTACAGAAGGTTAAAAAAAATAATAATCCAAACATATACTCCAAGCAGCACCCTCAAAATCAAGGAAGAGAGAAGAGCAGAGTAGAAGATTCATGAAGTCACTAGGGACAATGTTTTCCAAATATAATTGAAATAGGAGGTGCCCATGCACTGTGGTGATGGGGGTCAGTGTCAAATCCTTTGACAGACAGAAGATTAAGAGAATATACAACCCTGACTAAAACTGGATATAACCTATCCCTCCCTCCCCCTAATATTTGAAAGCAGAGGAGCCAAAACACAATGAAAAAGAGTGACTAATAAAAAACAAATACCTAACAGAAAACAGACCATTGTAAATGTGGTGTGACTAAGTTCCAAGCCTGTAATTGTGGGTCCCGCACTTCCTGGCAGATCCAGGTGCCTCTGAAACTCACTAAGGCCCCCATGTGACCTTCCGTTCACTGTGTAGTGGCAAGAGTCACAACCTATTGAGTTACTTTCATCACAGGCCAGTATGGGAGATGGAAAGGGGAAATACCCCACAGTCTTTGTTGCTCTGTAGAGCTCAGTAGGCACAATTTGCCCTCCTGAAGGGACTAAGTCTTACTTCCCCGCTCAAGGGGATCTCTGTAGAGGATGCGGGGGCAGAGGGGAGACCCGGGCCCACCCTCTACTCCAGGTTCCAGCCCAGGGATCCTAATGGAAGCAGCTGTTGGTGGTTTTCCCTCCACCGCTAGATGCTGCTTTCATTCCCTGGGCCACTTCCCCTGTGGTCCCCTCTTCCTAGCTTCACCCTTACCTCAGGATACAGCAATGCTTCCTCCTCCAGCTCCTTTCACCTGGGATCTCCCTAGGGAACTGGAAAGGAGAGCTTTTAAACAGTCTGAGTGAGACCTTGATTGGATCCACCTGTCTCCATTAGCCTAATGACCTTAACTGGCATCAGGTGTCTTGATTGGCCTGGAGTAGCCTTTGTTTGGCTATCCAGGGAACAGGGACCTGCTCATCCTCAGGCTGATATACCTGCCTTCCACCACTCTCTTATATCCTTCTGGTCTGACTCTGTCACAGTGGATAGTCATTTTAATTTCATTAAGTGGCACAAAGTTGGTGGCAGTTCAACCACAAAAATAAAAACAAAGTTTTTCAGTCAGGACTTCCTCAACATCTTGCTCTTGAGGTTTCAGAGTATGTTGTTTAGAAATAAGATTTTTTTTTTATAACTGTAAAATAAATCCAGTTTGGGTTACTACCTCAGGCTTTTAACAAGGGACTTCAACTTTAGTGAAATTCTCAGGCCTTTTCCAGAATCTCAGGCCTTGCAGACCTGCAATTGAATACTGAATAGAAGAGAGGAGGAAGAGAGGGTTGGTCCCAACTAGGCAGTCTGTAAAGAACACAGTTCTTGAGCTCCTGACATTTGCCCTTTTCCAGCATCACTTAAAATATATTATTTCCTTGGCCCAAATTTTGAAGAATGGCCAGTGATTTTTCTGATGCCTCCATTTTTGGGACACCAGCTGCAGATATCTTAAAGTCCCTTATTTCATTTTCTGGCTAACTTTTTTTAAAAATTATTTTTCTTTATGTCAATTTTTCCCCTTACATATAACAAAGACACCCTGTGGATGAGGATGAAGTAGCCAAGTTGAAAACCTAAGGATATTCAATTTTGAACTGTAAATAGGTGTGGTTACAACCGAGCCCTTTATCAGCTAGGTGTGGAGCTCTCCCTACCTAGAGGCCTTCTTCTTTGACTATCAAGTAGCTGTTTTTTACAGAGTTCCCCATTCACCATCTAAGGCCATGTCTATACTTAGAAGCTTACAGGGGCACAACTGTGTACCAATACAGCTGTGCCGCTGAAAGAATGCTCGTGTAACCATGTTATGCCGATGGGAGAGAGCTCTCCCATTGACATAATAAAACCAGCTCAGTGAGCGGCAGTAGCTATGTTAGCAGGAGAATGTCTCCGCTGAAATAGTGCTGTGCATATAAGCACTTATGACGGCAAACCTTATGTTTCTCAGGGGTGTGGTTTTTTTTCACACACTGGAGCGACAAAGTTTTGCTGACATAAGTGTTGTGTAAACATGGCCTAAGACCTTAATTGGGTTTGCAGTTACCAACAGTGCCCTCTTACTATCTTGAACACTGGTGTGGGATCTGAACAAGGATTTATCTTCTCAGATACCCCACAGAGACATTAATAGGATCAGAGAAAGTCACATTTCAGGAACCAGCAGTCCTCTTTTACATGAGCCCAAAGCAGGTATAACAACAAACAATAATGAATAAAATAATAACAATAATAAAGAAATATAAAACCATATATTTTGTTTTTTCATGTTGAAATAAACCCTCATTTTAAAATATAAAATAAAAATTAATTAAAAAATGAAATCCAAATCAAAACATTTTGATTGACCCGAAACAATTCCCCCCCACACACACACACAAAATTTGTTTCTGAGGAAATTTCAAAATTGCAAATTTTTGTTGCAATTCAGAATTTTTTTTAATCAGAATTTCCTGAGGAATGGACATTTCAAGTTTCAACCAGCTCTAGAGACAAGTTTGAACTAGATAGAGCAGATATTAAGCAGACTCAGGATTCTGACCAATTTCAATATTTCAGTCCTGGGTCTAGCTAATGAGTTGCCAGTTAGCAGAATGTTTATATCCCTTTAGTTAGTGTATGTCAATGACAGCTACCCAAACCTTGTGTCAGACATTACAGACTTTTAGGCAACAGTTAGCAAGGGTGACTAGATGTCCCGATTTTATAGGGACAGTCCCGATAGTCAGGGCTTTTTCTTATATAAGCGCCTATTACACCCCACCCCCATCCCAATTTTTCACACTTGCTGTCTGGTCACCCTACTGTTAGCTAAGAGGAAAACATGGAATATACCATTTAATAGGTTTAAAAAGAGAGTCTAAATTCCTCGTATATCACAGAAAAATCCCAGGTCAGCCAGGGAAGTAAAGCAATGATGAAACTAAGCAGCAAACTTGTCACACAGCTTCTAATAGCCCCTTACACACAGGAAACAGGTGCAAGTTGGACTGTTAGGCTACTCTGCCTTGTGCCTGTGGCCCCAGGACCCGCAAGCTTTCCCCAACCACATCTGAGGATCTGGGTCATTAACTAACTGATAATCACAGGGCATAAAGCAGTGAAGCAAACCAGTAGCTCATCCTGAACGAGAAATCAGAGCTAGTGAGGATATAAAAGGAGCTTAAATACTAACAAAAATGTTGATGATGTTGGCAGCTTATTAATGGAAAGTCCTTCAATACTACTGTATTGAACAAATGAATCATTGCAGCTGAGTGGTAGATGAACTCCAGTTAAGCATTCAGACTCATTATAACCTGCTATGCCTGCCCTCCATTACAGACCCGTGCTGCTTCTACCTGTGCCTGACTCACATTGCAGTTCCAAAATACCACTGCAAAATTTTGGGAATTCACAGTTTACACCAGCTGAGGACATTGTCCCTAACAGTTTCTTGTTCCTTTCTGATGTGTTTTTATGCATCCACAGTGACTGTTCCCCATGGAAACAATGACACTGGTAATCAGTGATCAAACAGCCTCCTTAAAGCAAAGTATTATTTACTTAGATGATGTATGCACTTAAGAGAAAACCGATTTTAAAACAATAAACAGACTGCACGCTTGTCTCGCTTACCAGGTGTTTTACCATCTTCCACATGGAGATCCTGATAAGTCTAACTTCCTATAGACTCCTCTGAAGAGCCTGCCTCTGTGTCAGCTTGTCCATTTCAGAGCTTAATGATTACTCCCTAGACACTCCCTGGCAATAGAAAAGCCTCCCCTCTCCTCAGAGGACATTTAACTGTTCAGAATTTTTTGCTCTCTGAGCACCCAAACTGGCAAAAGGAAGGATTGCATCTTCAGAGGAGACTGGACATAGAATCAAAGTCAGTAGCTTCCTCCCATTATCCTTCAAGTGTGAGCAATGTTGTTCTTACCAGGGGAGCCATTGTGTTGCCTTCCTACATAATGCCCAATGAATTCAAGCATTCTAGACATATAATAAATATTTTACTACCCCCCCGTATAAGTTATACAGTCTCTCTGAATAGCTAGGCTATATATCAGTATTCTTAGGTTGTTACAAAGCATCTCCATATCCATCACAATACAGTATTAAGATTTAAGAATCAAATATAATGAAGCTAGACCTTTGTGATTCATTTGGGTCTTACCTGAGGACAATTGTTCCTTGGCTGGTACTTAGAAAATGCTGGATACAGCATTAGAGGTGTCCTTGTAATTCTACCATGCATGATCTTGGTGCTAGTCTTTATATACATAAACCTGTCCTAGTTTCTGTAGTTAAGTGTTGATTGTACTCTTACTGGCTGTCCCATCTGAGAATCAGGAAGTTGTATCATAGTAGTATTTGGCCTGCTGTCACCGCTGTTCAATTCTATTACCTATTCCACTTCTGCTGTCTTTAAAAGTATGTGTGTTGTAGGCAATAGAGCCCATGTGCAGCTTTACATGAGACACTGTTTTGAACTCCTGCTCATGCCTTTTGTCGGTCTACACCTCCAGTTCAGTACTGCTGTCCAGAAGTCTCTATTTTGGGTGAGGTGTACATCTTCCACTAATAGATTTTAATGCCAGAAGAGACCATTCATGATCATCTAGTCTGACTTCCTACACATTGCAAGCCACAGAATCTAACCCACCCACTCCTGCTATAGACCCATAACCTCTGGCTGTGTTACTAAAGTCCTCAAATCCTGATGTAAAGACTTCAAGTTACAGAGAATTCACTATTTACTTTAGTGATCCAGACCCCACGCTGCAGAAGAAAGCAACCCCAACCCCCCACCAGGGTTCCTGCCAATCTGACCCCAGATATGGCAGTCATTTGGACCCTGAGCATTTCGGCAAAACCCAACTGTCAGCACTTCTGATGTTTTCAAATGAAGTTGTTCTTTGCCTGTTTGCTGCTCTGGCATCTACCAATTTCCAACTCTGACTGACTGACTTAACAGCAGTGAAGAGGCTCCAATGATAGCCAAGCAGTGCATGGTCACCTAGTGCTCATCCCTCAGAATGCGAGACTTCGGAGAGGACCAATTTTTGATAATTCAAGGAAAAGTAGTCTGATGCAATAAAATTAATTTCCTTACCTGTAATTTTATCTTGTCCATGTGAGCAGCCCTGATCTGAATTTAATCAAGCTGAATCCTTACTGGAACTTTCTATGGCTCATATTGTGCCTCCATACAAAACAGCTGGAGGCTTCCCAGGAAGGGTTTTTTGTCCTTTTTTCTCTCCCTTTCCAGCCTAGCAATGATTCTGGTAAGAAGAATCCTTAAATGGAATTCAGAATAACCATGAAATTACCCCATTTTAGCACTTTTCAGCATTGCTGTGGTTGAAGTGGGGTCCCGTGTTCATATCAGAGGGATCTGTATTCTTATTCCCACTCAGCTCAATGCACATACAGCTTCTCCCGTGCTCAAAGGCAATATCTGTCTGTGGAGACTTGAGGTTCAGTTACAGCAGGTTCCTCTTTACAGATACCCACAGTCAGTTTCTCTCCTACTTCTTCTTCCAGAAAATGATAAAAAAAATAGTCCAAAAGACCCAAACGTTTGGTCAGTCAGGGGAAGGTTATACCTAATACATTAGAACCCCAGATTGCTTCAGTGACAGCTGGTGAGAATACCCAAACCTTGCATGGAGAGAGCTGAATAACCATCATCCTGCTTGCCAGACACAGCTAGCATATGTACATGGGTCAGGGCTTGGGCTGGCCTCCAACTCAGTTGGTTGTACTCCCATAGCTTGTGGCGTGCTTAAGGCCCACTGGCTGGCCTCACTGCCTAGCACTCAAGGGAACAATCTGTCTCATTTATGCATCATCTGTAACCAGAGAGGAAACACTTTCATTTCACCCTCTCCCTCCTCAGCTCACTCAGGCAGAGGCAGCCAGGATTTTTCCCAGTGTAAAAGATCAGTTTTAAGAGGTGGCTTGCTTCTTAGCTACACTGAAAATCTATGGCACTGGAAAGGAAACAGGCTCCCTCCACTCTCAGAAGTGTATGGCAAATAGTAAATTAATTGTCTTCTGCAATGGGGTAAGGAGGTAGCACAATTGCATTTCAATAACTCTGAGTACACAGAAACAGTGAGCTTTAACCTGATGTGGGGGCTGGACCAGGAATTCAGGAGAAGCAAAGTTGGATTTTACAATAATGGCTAAAATGAGTTCTCTTTTATTAGAAAACTAAACTATGTATATTTCTTACTGATTTTTTATGTTAATAGTGATTCTAGGGATTTTGGCCTAGACTAATCTTTAAAACCCCTGCAACATTTATGTCACCGGAAACCAAACAATTAGATAATTATTTTAATTGTAGCATCTTTTAGACATCATCCCTAATAATGTGATAACCAGCTATTTTTTGTAATATTTTTCTCTCAGTAGAAATTGAATTGGTTACAAACAGCTGTTCTTAGATAGATGACACACAATGTGTACATTTTGAGACCACTACAGAAACTACAGAATTTTCATTCATGGATACTAAGTTTGAGCTCATATAGTAATGCTGAACCATCCAGGGATAGTATTAGTTGCATTCAGATTTATGTAGAAGAGTATTCCTTTTTAAATATAAAATATCACACCTGATAGCTGGTAGAGGTATAACAAGATCCAATGGCTGGAAGTTGGAGCTAGATGAGTTCAAACTGAAAATAAGGTTGCACATTTTAACTATGAGAGTGTGACAGGGTGCTGTTAGCAGCTATAAATAGACCCCCTTTGGGGATGCAGCACTCTGGTCACTTACGGTGTGTCTATACTGCAATTAAAGACCTGCTGCTGGCCCATGCCCCCTGACTCGGGCTAAGGGGATGTTTTATTGTAGTGAAGATGTTCGGACTTGAGCTAGAGACCTTGCAGGGTCTCAGAGGGTGGGCTCTAGTCCAAGCCTGGAGTCTACACTGCAATTAATCAGCCCCTTAGCCTGAACCCCATGAGTCTAAATCAAATGACATGGGCCAGCCATGGCTATCTAACTGCAGTGTAGACATATCCTTACAACATGCAGGGAAATGGGTACTTAGGGTAGGAGGGAATTAGATAACCTCAGTTTGGAAGTTTAGTGCGGATCACTTGCACCTCTAGGGAGCCTAATGAGGTAATTAGCTCAGCAGATGGATAGCTGGGAAAAGAAAGCAAGCAGTATAAAAGGCTAAGCCAGAGATCACGCCCCTTCTACTTGCAATGCATTGTCTCTGGAGCATGAGGCAAGATAAAATAGTAAAGGCACTTGATGAAGGTACCCAGCGGAGTATGTGTGCTGTTTAATCACCAGGAGGCCTTATCAGCCAGGGTTTCCAGGGCTGGAGGGAAAACCCACTCAGGTTGGATTCTCTATCACTTTACATCTTTCAGTCAAGATTGGGTGTCTTCTACAAGACATGCTCTTGTTCAGCCAGAAGTTCTGGGCTTGATGCAGGAGTGAGTGAGTGAAATTCTCTGGCTTGTGTAATGCAGGAGGTCAAGCTGGATCATCACCCTGGTTGGTCCTTTCTTGCCTTAAAATCTAGGATAATTTAATGGAAATTCCTTATATTAATTAGTATCTTACAAACCTAGGGCTCCCCCCACCTATAAATAATTAAGCGCATGTGTAACTTTATTCCTGTGAATAAAACCGAAATAGTTTAAATTAAGCCATGTAAAAAACCAGACAGTTATATTTTTCTGAGCCTATTCTTCCCACTTCAGTTTTTCAGACTAACAGACACCAGCTGTTCCATAAATGAAACTCCCATTGAAGCTAAACAGAGTCAAGTGTGGGGTAGAATAATGTTATATGGGTCAGATTTTTGGCGCTGGTCTAATTTTTTATTTTTGTCTTGAGGCTGGAAATAGTTCCATCCACATTTTTGCTCCAACAATGAATTGCAAGCACAGGTAGGAGCATTTAGACATCCACTTGTTTTCAATAGACTCATACAGATAGATACAGACTAACGAGGCTGTTACTCTGAAACAGATAGATATGTAACTACTTCTGTTTGTATCTGCAATCTGATTGCTCAAAGGGAATGTAGCTGAAAATCTGGTCTCCGAGCAACAAATACTTTCATACTAGCACTACTGTATCCGATAATTATGATCCAAACCTACAAGCATTTAAACATATGAATAACTTTACTAATGTGAATAAGCCCATTCAATTTAGTCAGGTTCTAACAGAATCTGGGCCCTTTGTTTACTGAAATATAATTACATATTTAAAATAATGAGATTATTCTGTGTTTTCTTAAATTGTGTTTTATGTAAATAAAGCTTACTAATGTGGAAAAAATCGAGAAGTAGCATAATATAAAAAGTAGGGATTCTTTCCAATTATTTAGCTTATGCTGTAGTTAGGATGTCATTTTTATGTTGAATCATAAAGGGAAAGAAAGTTTTATAATAGGCTTGTACTGCTACATGGCCAGTATGACACAACAGAGTTTAGGCTGGTACAGTCCTTCATACAAAATGTACTGAAATGGGAAGTTATTTTATAAAGCAAAATTTAACCCCATGAGATTCCCACTGGCAGCGCTGTACAAAGGGCAGCAATTCTGATTCTCAATGGTTTTTTGGGGTTTAATTTATCTTGGTCCATAAAGGCTAAATTTAACTGCATTTTGGCATTCAAACCTCAAAGCAAAATTCAGTCAAAATTGTTGAATTTCTCCTGACTTTGCCTTAGAACCACATGCAAGTTTATTATAGTAGCAAGTTTGCAAACCTTTGCTGAGTTTTACTTTGTAACAGACTATAGGACACTCCTGGTTTTGTAACTAAAGTTTTACACTGCTACTATTTTTAGCCAAGAGTTTGGGCGGGAAGGTGGGGGAGGGGGAGTTTTAGAATCCAAAGTAGAACTCACGGGCAGTTAAAAAAGAGTGTAACATACATACCAATCTTAGTGTTTACCCATTCTCTGAATGGAAAAGTACTGACCTAGAACTTGGAAGACCTACATAAAACCCATATCTGTAGCTCCTTTCAAGACCCGACTACTTTATCCACTAGTTGCTATTAGTCTAACAGAAATTAGGGATGGGTTCAAAGTCCAAGGTTTTGTGTTGCTCCAGATCAGCTCTAACAGTCATTGATTCTGGGTTGGATGATCCTGACAAGGATCAAATTTATAGTGTCAAATTTATCCATTGAAGACATACCAAGAGCCATCTGTGTCCAACAGCTGGGGTCTAATCGAGTACTCCCTGTGTACCTAGGCTTCACATGGAGCATTGAAGAGCCCAGAGGAAGAGCACATATTTATATTAGGGCCTGCACTACAGACTACAGTGAAGGCCAGGAATCTGGTGGAAAATTATGCTGCATCTGTTCAAAACTTACATGTGAAGGGTACGTTTCAAGTTCACTTTGACAGCCTTAAATGCATACTAAAGTAGGCTCAGATTTATTTATGTTTTGGCACAGTTCCCCAGCCTTAGAAATTACAGCAAAGTATAACTGGATAAAAGGAACTGTCAAATATAAATAGTTCATTTTTTCATAAACAAGTACAGCAGATTTTCTAGATGAATACTCACAAGGGAACTAGTGACAGGGTATTTCTTTAAAATGAAATAATTTCCCCCACATATACATTCTAGGAAAGTGCTGCTTATTGGTCTAAGGAAACCTGAAGCAAGTCCACTTCATTCAAAATACATATTTTTACCTGGACCCAAAGCATATAACGTGAGTCAACCTTCCCTAATAGGGTACTTTCTGTCTCTGAAGTAGCAAAGCAAAATGTGCATCAGGGACTAGTATAAGTACCACAGTGAGTTCTCACTGGGGACTGAATCTGTGACTTTCAGTGCCAGAAGAATGAACCATTACTACCTGAGCTAAAGGAGTCACTCCATTGGTTGCCAGCATAGTAGACTCACAGCATCTATTGTCCAGCCATGGTCCAACCCAGTATGACCATTCTTATGAGGTATTCATAGCAACACTGACCAGCAAATTACATACTTCCCCTGGTGAGAGTAAGGCTGGCCTGAGTGTCTGAGGTCCACAGCCATTCAAATCCCAGGTAAGCCACTATTTGTAATAGCTGACACACTGGGTTGTCACTAGAGCTGGTAGACATTTTTCCAATGGAACAGTTTTCTGGCTGCAAATGCTGATTCAACCAAATGAAAATGTTGCATGGGAATGTATTGATTTTGTCAAAATTTGCAATGAGAAATTAGCAAAACAGTTTTGATAAGGTTGAAACGTTTTACTTTTGCTTTATCATTTTGGCTATTATATATTAATGTTATAAATTATGATATAATATAAAATATAAAAGTTGAAATGATAAAGATGAAATGAAAAATCTCAATACGACAAACTATTTCAAAATATTTTATTTTGTGAAAAAATCTGAGATTTCAAAACCAAAATTTGAAATCTTGGTGTTTCCTATAGTATGGAAATTCCATTTTTCTGCCAGCTCTAGTCATCACTACAGATAGAACCTGGGACCTTCAGCACTAAAAGCATGATCTTCTATCATATTAGCTAAAGAAGTAGCAACTTTAGTACCTAAATGTAATATGCTCATTCTCTATAGATTCTCTGTGGCTCAGCCACTAGAAAAAGATGAACTTACACCAAACACTGGATTACATTAGCACAACGTGTGTGATTTTGTACTGAATATTCACATTGTGAATTTCCCCTCCGCAATAAAGTAAATACATCATGTAAAGCCCATATGATGAGTTGTTATTTTAAGTGGCTGCTGTCTGGAGGCAAAACTGATTCATATGTATTTTGTGAATAGAAAATTTAACTGATTGCAAACCACATGGACCTGGTAAAAGGGCTTTACAAGTTTTTTTTACTCTCCCTAGATTAAACATGAATTACTTCTTGCACATAGCCCAAATGAGTAGAGTCCTCCGTTGTGTACAATGCATAATTTAGGAAAACATTTTGAAGGCAATATATAGCATCAATAATATGATTAATTAAAAAGATTAAATGTACTTACTGGTTATATAGTGCCAAATGTGTAATAAGCACTTTAGGGATGGGAGTGGTTGCAGAGTGATGAAAATATTGGCAATCTCACTCATAAGAAATTACAGGTCCAAAGGTTGGCTTCTGTATGTTACATATGCAGTGTAAGACAATTGTTTGCTTACCTTTATATCTATGGGTAGCTGCTAACCAAATAATAATACTGACTGCACTGGTATCATTGACTTGGATTATTTGCCCAGAGCCAGACTGGGCCACTGAAGGTATACTGCTCCCAATGAAGTCAACAGAAGCTTTGCACGTGCATTTACAAGCTGTATTTTTCCCCAGAATATTTCATAGTGCAAATCTTGCATGACTTATTCATGTAATCAGTTGCATTAACATGTATACAATATACTTAAAGTATTTTGTCTATTGGACAGAGGCTACCTATCACCAAGGGATAAACAAATATTTTCTCTATATCTTTGGGACTATTTTTTATAAGCTGTGTTGACAAAGATTTCACCAGCTGGCAACTATGCCTAAAGTACCTAGCAAATATTTGGAGGGGAGGATTTGACCCATAAAACACTATAGCACAGTGGGACTATTTTGCAAACAAGCTGAGCAGCATTTGTCCCTCTATACAGAACAAATTTTCCACAGCTCCTTTTAGGTGTATCCTTTCTATAAACATATCTGTAGGGAAAAAGGTTGTTTTCTCTCTTTATTCTACATAGCTTAGTGCACAGTACAGGTATGGACTCAAAGGCCATGATTCTTAGTGGAAGCAAAGATGTGCACAATATGGACTAGGAGGTGGTGCAAGGAGGGGTGCAAAGGTAGCGTTAAGCCACCTTTCCAGTCCCCTGATCTTGGACTCTCTGTGCACCAGACTGCTCTGTCTTGTTCAGAGGAATCCCAGCCACACCCAACACCCTCCAGCTCTATACCATCACAGGGAGGTGGAGTGGTGTAAGAGCCACTGCAATGGCTGTGGAGTATGGGAGGATCCTCTATGCTGAGGTACTCCTCCAATAGACAAGTGAAAAGTGGTCCTAATGATTTGGGCCCAAATACTGAAAGGCTGTCATCCTACTAAGTGGTGTATTCTTCTCTCAGCAGGGCCAGATTAACGCATAGGCAAACTAGGGAACAAATCTGAGGGGAGGCATTTTTTTAAACCAGTGCGGATTTGTGTATTAATTGAAAGAACTTCACTCGAGTGATGGCATTGCAACCTGGCACACCGGGTCACAATGCCACTCAAATTTAGCCCGGCCACCCCTCTATCGTGTTGCAGAATTCCACATAATTCCCCACGAGAGAAGATGGCACTTGGTACAGAAAATGTTTCCTTCTGCATCATGGCAGGGAGACAAGTTCATGTTTGTCTTGGGCCCAGTGATGGGTCAATCCAGCCCTGTCTCTCAGTACTGCATGAGAGCAGTTATCAGAAACATTAATGGGAATTATGACATTAAGACAAGACCTCTGAATCTGCTCTCCGAGACACACATTTTCAGTTGGCAAAGAAGTTTTATAGCCATCTCCAAATAGTCATGAAGCAAAGGTGCGATGAGCAAAGAACCGCTGACAGTGTGAATAATATTGGGTCAGCATATCTCTGGTTAATATTCTCAGCTGAGACCTTGAGTCAGCAAGCATTCACATGTGGAGGCCAAAGATGGGCATGGCATGACTGGTTAGCATAAACCAACCTTGTAACTGTGGAAAAGGTGAGCTACCTATAATATAGAAGGAAAAAAAGAGGCATTGCAACATACAAAGATTGCACAGAAAAAAATTCTGCACATAAAATGAAATCAAAAACGTCTGACCATTTTGAACAGGACAAAAAAATTAACTTTTCACAGAGGCACTTAACTATCACGCTTGTTTGTCATTATGTAATGGACATTTTCAGCAAACTGTTTTTCCCTTTTGTGAAACTGGAACTACATCACAGCAAATATGGGTAGTAAAAATGAAGGGATACATTCCACTTCGACATATCCTTGTCGATTGCATTATTTAATAATAACCACTGAATTGTCAGTGCAAATGCTCTAACATTCCCTACAGAGAGGACAGGAAAGGGTGCAGATGTAAAGAAAAGCCTCAAGAAAATGGAACTGCAGGGCTGTTGACATGATTTTTGGAAGCTTTCAAAGTCAGTGCTTTCAGGAGCGACGGTGATATGGTTTGATGGTCCTGCATCCTCAGAGATACTCAGGTATTTGGAAGGAGAAACAAATACTAAGGTACCATGCATTTCAATTCTAATCACTCTGTCTTTTGCTCAGTGTCACCTTTATTTAAATCCAGGGCCACAGACAGAATCCCAGAAGTAGGATTAATATCCCTAGTGAGAAAAAAGCATTTTAAGTTGACAGTTCTTATAATAATTGATGATTTTGGTCACAAAGTTAACTACCATAAAACCAGATTTAATGCATTGCTCAGAAATGATAGCTACAGCAGCATCTGTTTTTATTCAGTGTTTGTTAATAAATTTACTTTTGGCATAATGTGATAAATGTAGCAGAGAAAATGAATTGGGGCAGATTTGAAATTGCAGAATTGGAGTTATTGTATGTTCTAAGAAGCAAAACAACAACAATAACAAAATAAAGATAGGAGTTTTATAGCCTATGAGCGTTACTGAAAGATGAAGCTGAAGTGAGCCCTTGCATCAAAAGTTTTGCTTGCATATGTTCGAGCAAGCAGTATTTCTCTGAATGAACTCTAAAAGTTGTTTGAGAGGAACGATATAAAAAGCATGAAGATTTCACTCTGTCTCTCTCCTAGGTGACTATATTCAATCGTAGTCACTTGACAAGTTTTCTATGAATATAGAATTTGTTTGTTTGTTTTTTATTTAGTGGATTTAGTTGATCTTCTGTTTATTGAGACATGACAATTATGCTTCCTCTCCTCCTTCCAGAAAGCACCTCCTGTGACAACAAAGATGTAACAATAATTTAATGTTTCTCCATACTGGAATATAGAACACCTAGTAAGTGTGGTGGAGAGAGCTACACAGATCTGAGCCAAACCTCAAAAACTAATATGTACAAAAACTAGAGGAGCATCCACTGCAGTAAAAACAGCGATTCACACCAAGGGAAGTATGATAATAAAGATACAAAGCAAGCATATTTATCTTCATAAAGACTAACTGTGCTGTTTTACAGTTAAAGTGGTATAGAAACCAGAGACTAGCCAGAGCATAAAGATGATTTTCTTTGAAATTTCTGTAAACCCAGCAGGGCTCAGACTGAGGAAAGACTGTGAGGTGTACACCATTCACATTGTTAATATAGGTGAGAAAAGGGGACAAGGAAAGAGCAGACATTTCCCAAAAGATATTGCAGGTTGCTTAGACTATCCAGATAATTTTAATTTTTCATCTACTATAGAATAGGCAGAAACATTTGGCCAAAAGGTGTATCTGTAGTTAATCATGTAACTGAAATACTTTTTAAAATCTTCAAAAATCCCAATTCACTAACACTGGAATTCATCCCTATATATAGAAAGAGAACCAAAGGTGGCCCCTCTACACAGGAAGCATTTCCCCCTAAAGGAACACAATATTTTTGAAGATTTAAAGAACTTAATTATGATCCCAAGAACTGAGTCATACACTGCCAAAATGTGATTTGAAAGGCTTGTCAAGCCTATAATCTATGGTCTCAGGTTTTTGTGTTTCTTGTATATGCTTCATGGACTAGTTTAACCCTAAAGCTGTCAGGAAGCTGTCTTCCTAACTCTGATTTAGAGTTTTGAGACGTCATCATAGGCAGCCAGGGATATAACGACAAATAATAGCCTTAAACCAGGTCAAAGTAAGCAGCTGTAAAAAAAAAAAAAACTGATTCATAAAACAATTTTGCAATATTCCACTAGACATATGTATGCTTATGAGGGATTTCCAGAAGTTATTGTATTATTTTTAAACAGTTCAGTTCATTTTAAATTAATCATAAAGGGCAATGGAAGTATAGCTGATATATACATAATGTACATTTCAAAACTGAAATAGTAATGCCTATTTCTACCTACGCTAGACTATTAGTTTTCCTACCGGAAGAAAAAGACCCTCAGAAAAGTGACTTAGGATATTAAATTACTTATGTCAAACTTAGTGATAATGAGGTTTTAGTGGGATTTTATTTCATAAAATTTCATTAGTAGCTTGGGTCATATTGATCTGCAATTAGATGATGTATTGTCATATTGTATGGGGATTCTGAACCCTTATTCAGGGCTTGGTAAACTGAGCAATGTCCATTTTCAGCAGGCAGATATATAAAAAGAAAAACTCCGTTTTCAAAACCCAAAATCCCAGGGTCTATTTAACTAAACCATCTCAACAGCTGGGAGCTGGAGGGAAGGTGGAGTAGGGGAAGGGGGAAATGGTCAGATAAAAATTCTATTTTTTCCCAGCCCTCTAATATAGAAACCAGGTTGTATTCCATTTTTGTAAACATTTTCAGTCAGGTTTTGATTTTGGAAAGCCAAAAGCAGGAAAGTTTAGTTATGGCTTCCATTTTATTTAAACCAAAGTTCCCATCACTTATTTTGATTTGTGAAGCTGTGTAAATCTTTTTACAAATTGCACAGAATAACTAGCATTGAATATCACATTAAGGTTAATTTATTATTCTGCAGAACACAGGAAAAAGTTAACTTTCAACCTTCTGTAGTTATGTTATCACGTACATAGGGTAAAATCCTGAACAAAGCCTGAATAAAGATAGCTGTGCAGGGGAAGAATATGTGCTAGGAGACCAATTCATGGTACAAAGAGAGACTATGAAACTCCCATGCTCCTGGTAGACTCTAGCATGTTCCTTGGTGCATGTCCAAGTAACTCTGCTGGCTCCTTGAGGCTCTGCTGATTGCTCTTTGTCCTGAACTATGTGAATAGCTTGTTAGCTGTGGTTACTGCTTGTCCTGTGCTGGGAGGCAGAACTGGCCTCTTCGTACCCATCAAGTCCCTGTGGTCAAGAAGAGATGGTTAGAGCACTGCTCAGTATCATTCCACCCCGAGCTCCAAGTTGCTGGCCATTGGAGGATTGCAGGATGTGATAAGATAGAAAGGCACTTCAGAAGCCCCATTGCATAAGGGATTAACCCATATTCCTGCCCGTCCTATAAAACATCTACTTCCCTTGAAAAAATGTTGGTTGATCATTGGAAAACTGAAAACCAGAAAATATTACTGATAATTTTCTGCTTTTCTGGTCATTTTTGCTTTTATTTGCTTTCAGTTGCTACCAATGGGGGGGAAAAACAGTTCTTGTGCATTCAGCTTTCCAATGAAAAGTCAAATTTTCCTTGGAAAACTAGCTCATTGTCTGACCAGCTCTGGCAGTGGGGAAGTGGCTGTGAGGGCAGCTATCTGAGAGGCAGGGAAGTGGGAGGGTGTCTCCTTTCCCCTTTCAACTGGTTAAGAAGCTGGAAAGGTCTCTGGTAATTGGGACCCACTTTGATGGGTAGCTTATTTTGGTTTGGAATCTTTTGCATGTGAATCAATAAAAGCAAGCCCTGAAGAAAAGAGACTGAAATTTTGCTGCTTGTGAGTATTATTCATCTTTCTCAGGTGGTGGTTCTGCTTATAGGGGATTATTTTCTAGATTACATAACTATGGTATTTCTCCTCGTTGGGTCCCCTGTGGCATTCAGTGGTCTGCTTTTCATTCGGGGTCTGAATTGTAACTGATCAGTATTGAATTTGTATAACATAAGCCGCTGCATAACACAGAATAAGAATGGGTTCCAACTGGCTCATGCCAGAGTCTCTTAAAGGTACAATTCCCCACATCTTCCTTCTCAAGTCAGACATAACAATAACAGTCAACAATCAGCATTAACATAATGCACAATTTCAAAAACTTATAATCATCTATTAATTAAACCAAGTAGCAATGTTCAATTAGCCTTTGAGGTACCCTGAGCTGTTGTGTCCTGTGGGTCCTGTGGGTCTCCCAGCATCTATGGTTCATAGTCCTAGAGCGCCCCAAACCACAGAGACCCCTCCTAGATCTTACTAGAGTAGAAATAAATTACCACAAAGAAACAGTTTAAATGCAGCTCCTGGCCACTAAGAACTCCCAACACAGAAAAGCCAGGATAAAAATCCACTAATTTCCCCAAAAAATGGCTGGCAGTGATCTTGTGGCTGAACATGCCAGACAATTTCACATGGGTTTAATGTGCATCCTGGATTCAACATCAGAAAACTGAGGCCAACAGCAAATCCCTGCAAGACAATTATTTCTGTTGCTGAAAGGCAAGATCTGCAAAAGGCTACATCACTGAAACCAATTGTATAATGACATGAAAAACTTCTTTGGAGGGGCAGTGTAACCAAGTGGGCAGAGCACTGGACTGGACTCAGAAGTCCTGGGTTCTGTTCCCAGTTCTACCACTGGTCTTTTGCATGTCTGGGCAAATCACGTCAACCCTCCATGCCTCAGTTTCTCTATGTGTAAACTAGGGACAATGAAACTGACCTCCTTTTTTAAAGCACTTTGAGATCTACTGATGAAAAGCCTTATATAAAAGCTAGGTCTTATATTACTATTGTCCCTCAGACCCTAAGGTTTGTTACCCCAGGTAAATAGTGAGCCTTGGAACCAGTTAAGCAAGAATATGTGAAGAGATGCCTACAGTAATTAGAAGTGGCCAAAGGATAGCTCTAAATGTCTGCTACTTGTTAAAAAATGTGTTTGGTCTCTATAGGTGAGTTTGCATGGCACCAAGTGTTTCTTTAACTGATTTAGCCTAGGAAGATAATTTCTATCACACCACTCTCCACTGAAGAGTGTCATCATAAAAAGATGAGAAGGGACAAGTATGTTAGTCATCTCCTCCCACCCCATGTCAGAGTGGGAAATGGACTTGATTCAAATCATACTATTCTAACACATCTTCCCTCTTTGCTGGTTATACTCAGACTGAATGCTTTTTTCACTTCTATAGCTTGCCTCCCTGCATGGGGAGATTTTAAATATCTTAAACCTTGTTAAATTCTAAGCCAAAATGTCAAAACAGAAAGAAATAAAATAGCCTCAACCTAGAAAAATGCAGGCTAATACATCTAAAGAATGGTCATGCACAACACATTCAGTGGGAGGAAAAATAGTTTATCAAATTAGACAGGCTTTTAAAGTGCAACATGGCACCAACTGGGGCTGCTTACACAGTCATCACATGACATATCTAGGGATAATAAAATTCCATTACATCAGCACAATAATGGGCACCAGAACACCAGCGAGAGGGTGATATATTGGAAGGAATTTAGAGAAAAGTAATAGAATGGAATTAAAGGTCTTGAAGGGTTGACTTCCAGTTTTCCAAGAGCCATAGTTACATCAGATAGAATGAATAAATAATAGTGCAGAGACCGAAATCCTTGTTGCTTCAGGGCATAAACCAACCTCTAATTGACAAAAGCAAGATAACCTGCCCATAAGTGGAATTTTTATGCCATAATTGTCCACTACAGAGTATCCCTGGGGGGAAGGGAGGGACCTCCCTGCATATGGGCGGCAGAGGGGTAGGAGGGGGAACAAAGGGAGGTACTGTGAATCAAGGGGAAAGGAGCAGCTGGCTCAAGGCTGAGAAGGAGGATTCCAGGGGTCCCCATGTGCTCCCAGGCCCATTCCAGCCCCATGCAGGTCCCACTCTCTGCTCCCAAGCCTGATCCTGGGCACTGTGGCAGATACTTCAGCCTTTCTGAGTCCCGCTCTCACCTCCTTTCCACACTTCTCTCCCCCTGCTCCTCATGTCCATGGATTTACACTGGTGCAGAACCTCCACAATATTTCCATTGTGGAGCCATTAACCTCCCCACCACCACCGCCCCAGGTTCCACCACACCTGGAGTTTCTTGCACTTTCCTCTTGAATATCTGTGACAGCCAGAGATGGGATATTGGTCTAGATGGATCAGTGACATTTACGTTCTTTCGTCTAAAATGCATATAAATAAGTGTGTGTGTTCAGTGGCCATTTCACTATGGATCTGATCATACACGGGGAAATGCATGCACCAGCCCAGGATCTACACAGCCATAATGGTCTGCACTTGTTTATCCCTTTGACCTATTACCGTCTATTAAATTTCAGTTTCAACCTTTGGTTTATGATGCCTTGACATCATGAGTAAGTGCACCACATTCTTTATGTTTCACCTCTGCAGATTGTATCCATTATAAAAGGTTCAGCTCAGCAGGCTGCCGAAGGCACTGCATACCTTCAAAAACTCTTGTGTGGTTCTAACTATGGCAGTGCCTACTGATTAAGTTACATGATAAAGTGTTTGGGTTTTGGTTTTTTTTTTGTTTGTTTGTTTTTTGCAATTCAGACCAACACCTACATCTGGGAGCAACACCTTCTGTACATGGACACACTGGGACTTCATTCCCAGAAGTGCTGGAAACAATAAAGGGTGGATACTTTGCTGGCTCAAAATAGCATAATTCAAACTGGCATAGCACCATTCATCTAGTCCTGTTCCTGTGAACCACTTATTCCAGTATTCTGTCTCTGACACTGAATGAGTCTATACTGATTTAGACTGGCTGAGAATCTGGCCCTGATTCTTTAACCTGCACTATTGTAACTAATGATATTTATGGTTACTATTGCTTTCTGGTGAGCTGTGATGGAGAAAACAGCTAGTGGGAAGCAGGTCTAAAAAATAAGCTAGTGGGGAAATTCTGCTAGTTTGCCCCATGATTTGGAGATGGAGCCCATGGCTTAACATCCTTCATATTCTGTATATGTGTGTAAGATGATTAACTGTGTGGTACTAGAGTTTGTGTAAGCATGAATGATTACTTTTATTTCCAAAAGTAATACCTGTTAGAGGTAATATTTCTGGGAAAGATGTTCTGGCTGGATATACAGATAAAAGGGAATGCATGTGCACATAAACTCTGTAAGATAGAGGTAGTGAGTATTTTAATAACCATGTATCTCTTATTCAGAATATCACCTGTGGCTCATATTAAAATTCCATACTGTTATAAGCCTATCTGGGTTATTTTCTATAATTGATCTCAGTCATCCCTTCATTCCTTTTTTATGTTTATAAGCCTGAGGTAAAATGAATGAGGCCACCGTCCATTATACCCAGCAAGAACCTGTTACACACTGTGGACAGCAGTCATAACTACCCTGCTATCTGCAATATAATAAATAACTGTCAAAAATGTTCAATTGTAAAAACATTGCGGGCAATTTAGCAAACTCCATAAAATAAATACGCTGGCTGTGCAAACGAAGTGTCACACAAACAAAATTGGAAAAGCAACCTGGAGTGAAGTTACCATCACTGAAATGAATGACAGTTATGTAATAATTGACCACCTGCTGTGTAAACTGGGAAGCTTCATGATAATCACATCTACTTGTTTTATTGAAACCAACCTGATCTTATTGATTTTTGCATGACTACATAAACAGAACTGCCACTTGGTAACTGTAGGGGGTTTAAAGTAAGGTTAACACCACTATTTTGGTTGCATAATTTTTTAGCCTTCCAGGCAAAAAAGAAAAAGAAAAATTGGACTAAAACCATTTTATTTAGTATTTGTATTATGGCAGCTACTAGAGGCTTTATTCAGCAGTAAGCCCCCCTGGGCAGGCATTATGCGAACAAATAGTCCCTGCTCCAACAAGCTTACAATCTGTTTAGGACCTCACATTGAAAAACGACTGATTTTATAAAAATACATTGATGAAAAGTGCCAACCCTGAGTGCACAAAGTTAGGCTCCATAATAGATACAAACGGATTTGCAGGTGTTCAGCAGCCACGGCTGCCATTACATTCAGTGGGAGTTGTAGGTACTCCTCATTTCTGAAAATCTGGCCACTTCTATTTAGGTGCCAAAAAGGATTAGGTGCCCAACAAAAGTCTGAACATTTTGGCCAGAGAATTCAATCCAGCTTTTTCATATATGAGTATGCAATGACATCTATTTTATGAAGTCAGAAATTGCAAACGCTTACACATGAGTAGTAAAGAGCATGATCCAAAACCCACTGAGCTCAGTGGTGGACTGGCACCAGCTGATTGTATGATCATATGAGTAGTATAACTCCGCTGTGTGGGACAGCCTACTGGATAGTAGGACTGAGTCTGAGGGCGCCATTTTGAGGAGCATTTTAAAAGCAGCACACAGCACTCATCTATTGTACAATACGCCCGCTACAATAATAAGAAGTGAGTTAAAGGCCAGAAATATTTTGCAAACTACTGACAAATAGGTCATCCCATAACTAAGAACATAAGAATGACCATATTCTGTCTCTGACAGTGGCCTCTGCCAGATGCTTCAGAGAAAATTAACAGAACAGGGCAATTATCAAGTGATCCATCCCAAGTCATCAAGTCCCAGCTTATAGCTGTCACAATTTTAGAAAACAACCAGAGCACGGGATTGTGTGCCTGACCATCTTGGCTAAGAGCTATTGATGGACCTATCTTCCCTGAATTTATCTAATACTTTTTTGAATCCAGGTATACTTTTGGTCTTCACAATATCCTCTGGCAATGAGTTCCACAGGCTTTGGTTAATTTTTCTTCAAATTCTTTTTTGGCCTGCCTAATTATACTTTTACACTTGACTTGCCAGAATTTATGCTCCTTTCTATTTTTCTCTCTAGGATTTGACTTCCAATTTTTAAAGATGTCTTTTTGTCTCTTATCACCTCTTTTACTCTGTTTACTATAGTGGCATTTTTTTGGTCCTCTTAGTATTTGTAATGACTGTGACACATTTCAAAGATATGAAAAAAGGTATGAGAATGAAAGAATATTTATATTCAAGAACAGAGGAGATAAAAATACATTCAGCAGTTGCAACCAATGATGTAACTGGCGCTCAGATAATACTGTGAAATACAGATACATAAAAAGGGAACTGGAGGAAAAAGGAGAGTGGGACTAGAGGAGGGAAAGCAATGAATTTTATTTCACAAAGAAAATCACAGATCTCTATCCTTTTTGTTTCATCTCTCTAAAATTCCTGCTCTAGCCAACATCAATAAAGTAAATAAAATTCAGTTTATTGTTAACCCAATTTTGTTCAAGGACTAAACTTTTCATTTTTGGTTAGAAACCAAAGTATTACACTATTTGCCTGAAATATTCTCTCTGATGGGGTGCTGGGAAAAGCCGGGGAAGAGAAGGAGCGTACCAAGAGAGAATTATGGAGGTGGAAAGTGAGTGAGGAGGGAAAAAAGAGTGAGTTTCAGAAGTGTGGATGAGACCAGACAAACCTTTTTAATACTATCAGAACTACTCCTTGCAGCAAAGGGAGTGCTGCTAATTTTCCTACCGAAGGTAGAGCTAGAAAAGATACTGGGGTTTTGATGAAGGATAGGTGGCTGAGACACGACTAAGAGTGACACTATGCTTGCAGAGGTGGGGAAGTAAACATAGGAATTGGAAGAAGTTATTTATTCTCCAGTGCCAAGAGGGGGTCACAGACAGTGCAATTGCCTATAGCCTTATATGTTCTAAGGGTGGAAAACTCAGTTCAGCTGGAATCCTGAAGTGGCAGCCAAAGGTACTGCAACCTGCAATATAATACACCCTGCAGTGCAAAGACTACAGTGTCTGCAGTTGTGCTGTTTGACTGGATAATACTGGTGGGGGGTTAACACATTAAATTACCAGCTGCTCTGCTTATCTCTATTCAATATTTTTATTGAATTTATGGTAAATCTATTGAAACACTGTCAGACTGACTGCTGAGCACAGGAGACATCATCAGATTCCTATTTAAAAATGGGTCTGCTAATACAGATTTTGGGAAGGATTACCAAAAATTGCCTTGCTAACCTGAATCCTTAAGTGAATGCAGAACAAAACCAAAGATCACATAGCAGATCAGGACTTTAGTATCATGTGCAAAATTCAACAGCAGAAAGGACAATTAATTTCATGTTCTCAGTATGAAAAAACCAAAACATTTGAGGAGAAAAGGCCAGAAACCGAGAGATGAGATTCAGGTCATGAATAAGGTAATGTTGAGATATTGCTAACCTGAGAGCAGAAGAGGGATGTCAATGAAGTGGAGGGGTGAAATGTTTGTGGGAAGGAATAAAAGCAGTACAAAGAGCAACAGGAGAAACCCCAAGGTGCCAATAATCTCAAAAAGATGGTTTATTTTACTTATAAAAAATGTTTGTACTGAAAACACTTTCCTTGCTCATGACTTGCCATTTGTCAGAATCCTTACTAGGAAAGTCATGACCAAGGGTCAGAGCAGGGTCAAACCTGAGGGTCAGAGTACCAGAGACGTTCATAGTCAAGTTCCAGACTGGGGTCAATATGGTGTCAGAGTTCCAATCAGGTTTCAGGATCCAGGAGAAGGCATGGTCATGGCAGCTATAGGAAAGCCACACTGTTGCCTGGATAGTTCCTGGAACACCCTTTGGGTTTTTATAGAGCAGGGAGCCAACCAAGAGCCATGAGGCTGCTGCCTGCCAAACCCCTTGAGGTGGGACTTCATGTGAGCTGTGTCCTCAGCGAATTGTGGGTAGTGGAGCACAAGCGGGATATAATGTTGCTGGGTGGCAGTATGGAGATATCTGCTGCCTGGCAGGCCTAGGTTCAAGATACGATGGGCCTTACACATTACTAGGTGCTAATTAATAGGTCACTCTTTTGTAGAGCTGAAATATTGAATGTTATATTTAAGAGTGTTCACTTACATATTGTGTTCATTTTACAAGGTCCCTAAGCACAGTTGCCAACTTTCATGTGGTAAATAAGCACCCAACTTTCACAATAAGCCAAAAATCAAGCTAATCCTATTTCAAAACAAGGCCCAAACAAGCCAATCCCTAAGAATCCCAACACTCTATGTGACTAAATCCCCCCGGCGTGCAGTCTGGGACTGTGGTGGGCCCGCTGTGCACCCCTAACTCTCTCTCCCCCCTTGCCCCTGCTTGTCCCTTAGCCCTGTTTCCTCCCCCCCCGCCCCCCCGCATTTGCCGGGAGCCAATAAAAAAAAAAAAGAAGCAACAAGCTACACGCCAAAAACTAGCCAACAAGCAACTCACAAGCCAATTAAGCCAAAAACAAGCCCAATTTCTGCATTTTTTTCACAGATTTGGCACGTCAGTCCCGAAGTCCGTCCCGCACTCCCGCCCGCCATGAAAGCAAACTGCTCTGGCTCTCAGCACCACAGCACATCTCGCTATATATTTAAGATCCCCATCACCATAGTATCTGAGAGCCTCACCATCTTTAATGTATATATCATCACAACACCCCTGTGAGGTGGGAATACTATTATTATGCCCATCGGTACAGAAAGGAAGCTGAGCCTCAGGCCTTGTCTACTCTGGCAGCAGTGTGTAGGGTGTGTGTAGCTACACATCTCAGTGAAAAGCAGGTTGAATCCACACTGCAGTGTGTAGCTACACTTGGCAGTGAAAGGATCTAGCAGAGTCTCTCTCCACTGCTGAAGTCTTTCACTGAGGTGGGGAAAGACTCCAGCAGTGGAAACACAATGGGACACTATACTGCTAAAAATAGCAGTGTAGGCATGAGAGGTGCTGCTTTGGCATGTAGAGAGACTGGTAAGGTACATACCTTAAAGTTCTGGTGTGTCTTTAGTCACCTAAACAGCACCTCACTGTCTACGCTGCTATGTACAGCCATATATGTATTCTACATACTGCAGTAAACGTAGACATAGCTACAGAGAGGCTAAGTAACTTGATCTAGTAATTCTGGGACAGAGCAGGGAATTGAACCCAGGTCTCTAACACCTAAACTAGTGCCCTGACTATTGGCTCGTCCTTCCTTTCTATCCTTCAAAATCAATAGCTCCTTCAGAAAGCGCTACAGAGAATGAACTCATTGAACTTTCTTCTTAAAGTATGACCACATTTAAGGTAAATTCAGTATTTAATTCAGTAACCCCTCTCCATGTGTTATCACCAGACATGTTCTGCACCAAAACAAGAGCAACACTAAATATGGTGCATCCGATGAAGTGAGCTGTAGCTCACGAAAGCTTATGCTCAAATAAATTGGTTAGTCTCTAAGGTGCCACAAGTACTCCTTTAATTTTTGCGAATACAGACTAACATGGCTGTTACTCTGAAACTAAATATGGTGATGTTTGGATTTTCTATTATGAAATAGTTTTTAAATATTTTGGGGAAAGAAAGTTAGGGATGCTCTGTTTCACCCTTTTGAAAGCATTGTGGGACCGATAGACTTGTGCTTAAGGCCCTAGCCTGGAATATGAGAGCGCTGGGTTCAATATGTAGCTCCACCACAGATTTCCTGTATGACACTGGGTAAATCACTTATAAGCTAGATTTTTAAAATCAGCTTGCATTTTGGCACTTAAATAAGTCTAATTCTAAAAAGGGCTTATGTTGTGTGCTGAGTTCTTTGTAATGCTCATGATAGAGTGTTTCAGTGGGAGCTGCTGAATGCTAAGGATATTTGAAAATCTGACCCTTGATCGTTGTGCATTTCTGCCTCACTATCTTATTTTCTCCCACCTGTTGTCTCTCTTCCTTTTTTAGACTACAAGCTTTGTGGGTGAGGGACCATACCTCAGGACCAGAGCCACCAAGCAGCTAGCAGTATCCCTGACAAGGCAGTGATGTTGGGCAGACTGTGAATTAAAGAAACTAGGAACCTGCCTTAGGGTAACTTGGTTAAATCCTTGCTTGTGGACTGGCTAGATTCTTAGGACTCTGAGGTAATTACCTCAGATGACTCATCATTTTTGTACAGTGTCTAGCATGAGACCCTGATCTCAGTGCCGTTGTAATACAAATAATGAATAAATTGCAATATACTGAACATATATATTTTTACTTTTTAAATATTTTAAATAATTTATCCCAGTATTTAAATAAAATATCTATATTAGGACAAAACTTGCAGTGAACATGTCCCCCATATTAACCATTCCCATAGTATTTTGTGTACTTCTCTCAATAGGCTGCTCTCAGTAGTAGAATACCACCAATTCCAGTAGCTGGAGTTTACATAAAGAGACCCTGATTCATGCAGAAGAGAGAGAGAAGCTAAATGAAAAAACTGCCAGTCATTCTGCATTTATTTAGTGTATTTCTTGATATGAACAGGAAGTATGACAGGGGGTTACTTATTTGTGGCAGACATCTAAGAAAGCTCAGCAGGACTGCCACACAAAAGCACTTTGGAAGAAACAATAATATTTCTCTCTCACCTTTCCTCAGTGGGATATCAAATGTAGCAGTCGGTGGGAGGGAAATGCCATATTTTTAGCATGCCTGCCAGCATTGTCAAGCAGCTGGTAGGTGGGTGGCCCACAATATCCTCAGTGCCATTTTGTTACAGTTTATATTCCTTACTGTTATTGTACCCCATTCAGCTTCTCAGCTTTTCTTTTTATTTCTGACTTCTCTAAGTTTTTAAAATTTGAAGTTTGAAATTTAGTTGACTTTGAAAGCACACTAAGCTTGGTGACAAAGTCCAAGGAAAATGTATTTTCTAGCAGATAGGTTCCCTAGATCCTCCTCTGAAAAAAGATTTTGCTCTCAAAAGTACCTGGGTATCTCTCATTGGAGTTCAAAAGTTCCCTATGTTCCACACACGTGCGGTGCCAGCTCACCTGAATTATTGAAAATTATATCAGTAATTCCTAAAACTGGGGTTACAGAAAAAAATATTTATGCAAAGGTAATCCCACAGCATTTTTTGAATAATTTTGGGCAACCATCATTTTGCATCTGTGTCACACATTATGTCCCATATATTAGCCTTAGTAGCTGTCCATTCTATTTCCTTTGAGATGCTGGGGATACTCCCTCAGTGGGTGCATAGCAGTGGAGCAGGCTCCTATGTCATCCTTCAGTCCCCTGTGCAGTGGGTGTTCTAGGAATTTGGCTGTGTGTGTGTGTGTGTGTGTGTGTGTGTGTGTGTGTGTGTGTGTGTGTGTGTGTGTGTGTGTGAGAGAGAGAGAGAGAGAGAATGGGGGGTTGGGGGGACAGCCTTTCAGCAGGGATGACGACTGTCATTCTGGCTTTCCCCAGCTGGTAAATGGTCTCTATGGGCCATGGAGCAGAAAATCAAAGAGCCATAACCAACTTACTGACAGCCCTTTGCCCCAACACAGTGCCCAGTAGAAGCAAGACACAGCAAAGAATCTGTCTCTTTCTTCTAATATAGTATCAGATAAGGTCACATTCCAACATGGAGCAAATTCTGACCAAGTTATATTACTCCTTTGAAAAGTGGGGTCTGCGGCAGAAATCTTAATAGGACCATAAGGACTCTAAACACAGGGAGAAGAAATGGTTTAATGCACTGAGTATAACCACATTCTCCTATTTTTCCATTTTGGAGGAAAGTGGGTATATATTCAAGTACCACTAACCACTAACATTATTAAATTCTATCATAGTTAACAAAACCTGCCAGCAGCCTATGTATGTGACACTCATCAATATAATGCATCACAGTTCATTGGGACATACAGTGAAAATGAAAGGGGGAAAATGAAATTTAAAATAGAAAGAAATTATTTTATGCACTGTGTAAAAAGAAAGAGAGAGAAAGGATGTGTGTAATTCACTGTTGAAATATATTATTGAGACTATGAGCGTAGCAGGTTTCCAAAAAGTATTCAACATTTATATGGATAATAGGAATTTTCACAGTCATATTAGACACAATAGAAAACAACATACAAACCTTTATGTTTCAGTGCATAAGCCGGCTTCTAGCTGCCTGGAGTTAAGAAACTTCCCTCGGGGCAAGTTATATCATAACTGGTCTATTAGCGAGTTTCTCACACTTATGTCTGAAACATTTGGTAGCGAACACTATCAGAGACAACATATTGAGATAGACTGACCCATGGTTTGATCCAATATGGTATTTGCTATGCATAATATTTTCTCTTTTGCACAAAGAAACCCTTTTGCTTTGCTCCAAAGAAGCCTATATAGTCCATAGCTACACAAAGTGAAAAGCAAGTCTTACACTCAGTTTCCTTTTACATAATGACACCAAGCATATGTCAACAATCTAAACTGCAGGTGCTTGAAATACTCCATTTACAATAGTAGGAATAGGATTTGCAGTTCATATCACTACATTTCAATATACTTTAACAACTCTTATCTCTACAGATATTACACCTGTATGAAAAGAAATCAGATGTTCTTGTGTGTTATTATCATCTGCAGCTCAGGGGTGGGAAAAACAAAACCAGAAAAAGGTATCAATCATGCAGGCCTCTTTACAAACCAGATTTACAAGTGCAGCTAAAGAATTAGCTACTAATTATCACAAGGAAAAAGGAATATGAAAATGAAAATGAATTTTAAAGATCAAATGGAATTTAATATCAAATGTATTATCCCAAAGTGAATGTAATTTACATACTTAAATAGCATTATCCAAAAATACATTAATAAACATTAGAAAGTTTCAATGGTAGCAAACAAATTCTTTAGAGATGTGGCAAGCTGTTCAAATTATATGTGGATACAAACAATATGGATCTATTGATAATTATAATATACATGTTAAAAGCTACAGGGGTACTGTACTAAATGCATTTCTTCTGTTTTTTCCTACTGTAACAGATGGTCATTTAACTTTGATACATACAGCACTATATTATTTTTATATACAGTCTATGTGGGTATTCTAAACTGCTAAAATGCAGCTCTGTTATGTCCTTACATTATATGTGCACATTTTCTCTTTATGGACCTGTATATTTATCTACATACATAGTAGAACAGTGCAAGAAACAACTCTTCACATATACCATGTAGTCCCTTCTTCTTTTTGACATGTAATGACTTTTAATGTGGCCTCTCATTCATAGGTAACATTAGCAAATCCATATCAATCACGTCCTCTACATCTTTCTGTGTCTCTGTAAAATAGTCCTGTTACTGACAAACTGAAAGTACCCTTTGCATGTATACTTTTATTTACTTGTTTTTTTTTAAATGTAATCTTACATTGAGAGGCATGGGACTTAGAATCATAGACGTATTCTATAGACTAAAAGAAAAGGAGTACTTGTGGCACCTTAGAGACTAACCAATTTATTTGAGCATAAGCTTTCGTGAGCTACAGCTCACTTCATCGGATGCAGCTCACGAAAGCTTATGCTCAAATAAATTGGTTAGTGTCTAAGGTGCCACAAGTACTCCTTTTCTTTTTGCGAATACAGACTAACACGGCTGTTACTCTGAAATCTATAGACTAAGGTAGTTGCGTAGGAACCATATTTTCAAACTTGTCTACCAAGGTTCAGTTCCTAACTGCCCACATAGGTATTGCAATGTGGATTTGGAGACCTAGAGTTTAACAAATTATTTATCATCAGGAATTTCTTCTCTCTGTTAAGTGGAAAAGAATATAACATACAGAGGATCTTATTCATGGTATCTCTTATTCATGTCTTTGTATAAAAATATGTAGAGCTGGGTTCTGGTCTGGACTGGCTAACTCTGCAAGAACATTAGGGAGGATGAGATCTTCCGCATACCCTGATGTGATGCAGCTTCCACAGACCTTGTTATAGGGGTAAGTTGGGTATTGTCTGCTTATTCTTCCCTAGTTTAAACCGATAGGTGGGAAATGTGTAAGCCTTAGTTCCACCTCTATAACTCATGAATCAATGGAAAGAGTGCACCAATCTGCTACTGGTATAGACCCATAGCAAAATACTACCCTCTGGGATCAAGCGTCAGCACATGAAGCAGTGCAGCTACACAGGATAGACTGGAAAACCATAATCTTGCCTTAGCATTTTTCAAAGGGTTAAAATTATAATGTAATTGCATATTAGAGTATTATTAATGCACCTGTATTGTAAAAATAAATGGACTAAGCTCAACATTTACAACGAAGAGTTCCTAAACCCAAACACCTAAATCCATATTTAGGCACCTAAATAAAATTCTGGTCTTATTTTCAGAGGTGTTCCGCACTTGCTACGTCCAATGACTTCAGTTAAAATTTTGAATTCTCAGATCTTCAGAAAATCAAGTCACTTTTATTTAGGTCCCTAAATGTGTACACCCAAGCTTGAAAATGTTGGCCTAAATACTGAATGAAGATGTAACTGCAAGAAATTCACGCGTGTAGCTAATATCCCACTTAGGCAGGGGTGGCTCGAGCTTTTTTGCCGCCCCAAGCAAAAAAAAAAAAAAGTGGCCAGAGAGGCGCCGAAGTGCCACCCCAAGACTGGCCAAAATGCCACCCCTTCATAGGGGCCGCTCCAGGCATGTGCTTCCTTAGCTGCTGCCTGGAGCCGGCCCTGCACTTAGGATTTGCTGGTAAATATTTACATGAAAGTGTGAACACAGGGTATTAATGAACGTCTATTTTGAATCTCTCTATGACTGGACAAGAACTGAATTAGATCATATAAGACACAGACTCTTCCCTAAGAGGTTTATAATATAAACATTTGCTAGATCGCTTTAGTTAAGACTAAGGCTCTGATTTTGTCTTGGAAATTTTTAGGAAATTTCATGGCGGAGGTGCAGGAAAAACAAAATCACAGAAAGGTCACAAACCTAACTGGCAGAGTCGTGGCTTTGCTTTTATGTAGATTAGCCATGAAGGTCTCATTTCAATGCATTCCAAAGGAAGATTAAGGTGGGTGAAGTAACATCTTTTATCAGACCAGCTTCTCCTAGTGAGAGAGACAAGCTTTCGAGCTTACACAGAGCTCTTTTTCAGGACTACAAGCAGTGTTCCCTCTAATTTTTCTCACACATCTGCAGAATGAATTTTGTTATGAATAACATAACACATAACAGAATTCATATGGTGGGGGTGGGGCCCAGGGGTTCGGAGTGTGAGGGGGGCTCAGGACTGTGGCAGAGGGTTGGGGTGCATAGGATGAGGGCTTTGGCTAGGAGTGTGGGCTCTGGGGTGGGGCCGGGGATGAGAGGCTCAGGGGTGGGGTAGAGGGTTGGGGTACACAGGGTGAGGGCTCCAGCTGGGGGCGCAGGCTCTGGGGTGGGGCTGGTGATGAGGGGTTTGGAGTGCAGGAGGGTGCTCCAGGGCTATGGCGGGGAGAGAGGACTTCCCCCAGCTCTCTCTCCCCAAAGGCAGCACTTGGGCTGGGGCGCAGAGGCTGCGGCCATGGGATAGGCGCCCCTCCTCTGGCTGCGGCAGGTCCAGACTGGGGCTGAGTTGGGGCTAGGGGAAGGGAGGGGTGCCCCGGCTGTGTCAGGTCCAGGAAAGGGTTTGGTTCATGCCTCTCCCGGCCGCAGCAGGTCCAGGGCTGAGTTGGGGCTGGGGGAAGGGTTCCCCCATAGGCGCCGACTCTGTGGGTGTGCCAGGGCTGGACCACCCACACAGAAAAATTAGCAGGTGCTGCTCAGCAGCACCCACCGGCAGACAGACAATCTCCCCCCACCTCCCAGCACCTCTCACCTGCCAGCGGCCCCACTGACCAACTCCTCCCCTCCCTTCCAGCACCTCCCGCCCACTATGAACAGCTGTTTCGCAGTGTGCAGGAAGCTCTGGGAGGAAGGGAGAGGTGCAGGGACAGGGCGTGCTCTGGCGAGGAGGCAGGGAAAAAGTGGGACGCGGGTGGAGCGGGGACAGGAAGAGGCGGGGCAGGGACTTGGGAGAAGGGGTGGAGTGGGGGCGGGGCCTAGCTCTGAGTGGGGGGTCAAACACCCCTCGGCTAGAAGGAAAGTTGGTGCCTATGGGCGCGCCTCCCCTGGCCATGGCAGGTCCCGGCTGGGCGGGTTCCCTGAGTGCCTGCGTGGCGCTAAATAGGCTGCTGTGCAGCTCACAGGGAACTTAGTCTATGAGGTAAGAAAAATTGGTCCAAGGAAAGATGTTAACTCACCATCTTATCTCTCTAATATCCCTGGACCAACACGACTACAACAACACTTCCTGTGCTTGGTTCTCAGGGGCTCAAATAACGTCAGTGAAATCTTGCAAATAGCTGTGGGAGGGACGGGAAGGTGGTTTTGGAGAGCAAATGGGGAGGGATGGGAAGGTGGTTTTGAGAGCTCTCTCACCCTGCACTCACCTCACAGTGATGGCTCCTGTTTCACATGAAGTGAAACTCCTGCAAAGTGAAACCATCATATTTTACAAGATCTTATACCAGAGGCAAAATTCAGCACATAGAACTCCAGCAATAGCTCAAAGTCAGAATTCTCTGGTGCTTGACCATGTTCCATGTTTTCTTTTTCCTGAACAAACTTCCTAATTATCATTTACTGCTACACATACGTTATTACCTATTACCAAATCCCTATGTCAGAGTCAGACTATTTCTCCAGTGCTCTTCACTTGCTGGGCTGTCCGTAATCCACTAAGTAATCACTTATTAGGAATTGTTTCAGCAATTCTTTCACTATCCATTTTTTGTAAATTATGCTCAGTGATGAGCTGCCAAAATCTGAAGAATCGGTTTCTTCAGTCGCTCCGGGTCTTTGGCGGCATTGAAGGACCCGCTGCCAAAGTGCCGCCGAAGACCCGGAGCGAGTGAAGGACCTGCCGCTGAGGTGCTGCCGAAGACCCAGAGTGTCACCGGGTGAGTAAAAATTAAAAAGGGATTCTCAGGCAGGGGAGCCTCCCCAGCCGGGAGCTCAGGCAGCCGGACAGGATGTGGCCCGCGGACCGGAGTTTGCCCACCCCTTTAACAACTGGTTCTAAACCAGCTTCAAAATGTAACAACTGGTTCACGCAAACCGGTGCGAACTGGCTCCAGCTCACCACTGGTTATGCTCTTCTAATAGTTGCTATTGTGTTTGTCAAACTGTGCATGCCTTTGTTTTCCAATATCATTTCTCTGTGGTAAGTATGCATTAGTATGTTTCTTCATCTTGTTTTAGAACAAACAACCTTGAATAATTTATTTTTCTCTGTAACAAAAGACAAGATTTGTTTTCCCCCAGAAAATTCCTAAATTTTGCAGTGTTAAAAATGCTAAGTATGAAATGCAAATCTGAATTCTATGAGCAAAGGAGATGCTCACTAATGAGGTAGCATCTTCTTGGCGATTGTGGAAGTATAGTTATATATTGATTCAATATCTGGAAAAGCATTTGATTTCAAGAGCCTAATTCAGTAGATCAGAGGTTCTCAACCTTTTTCTTTCTGACCCTCTCCCCTCCCACAAACATGCTATAAAAACTTCACGACCTACCTGTGCCACAACTAATTTTCTGCATATAAAAGCCAGGGTCGGCATTAGGGGGTACCAAGCAGTGCAATTGCTTGGGGCCCCATACCACAGGGGCCCCCTGCAAAGCTAAGTTGCTCAGGCTTTGTCTTCAGCTCTGGGTGGCAGGGCTCAGGGCCCTGGGCTTCAGCTCTTCAGCTTTCTGCCATGGCCCCCAGTGAGTCTAACACTGGCCATGCTTGGCAGACCCCCTGAAACCTGCTTGCGCCCCTTCCCCCCACAAGGGCCCTGGATCCCTGGTTGAGAACAACTGCAATAGATAACTCACAGATTGCATATTGTGTAAATCTTTTTAAAAGTGGATTTTGAAACAGAGAGAATTAAATGGTTTCTAAAATGTCATTTTGCTTTGTTTTGCAAACCTTTACTTATCACTGGACTATTTTGTACACTATAATACCTCTTTTAGAGCTATGGAGCCAGATTCTCAGCCAGAAGTCAACATAGCTGAACTGATTTACAGCTTCCAATTACCTTACAGCAGGTAAGGAACTGGCCCACAATCTATTATGTCCATTTGACTGCTCCATTTGTACTCCAATATTCACATCGCAAATGCAGCACACTTTTGATATATCTACTAAAATCAAATACTATTGCACTGCATGCATAAATAATTCTTAATTTTACATAAAAAACGTACATCTAGGTAAAATAATGATAATTTATATTTTTACTGGTCAAAAGTTGCATTTTATGGAGTCCTAGATATAGAATATTTTTTTCTAAACTCTGAAATTTTCCATTTTGTTATTAATACGTATTTTAGTTGTTAGAATAATTGTGCAAAGTGCATTACAAAGTTTTCCAATTTTATTTTTACATTGTGCTGCTTCTGGTAGTTGTTACTGGTCAGAAACATCACATGACATTGGTTGGGGTTCCCTGATTGGTTAACCTACTCTCCGATGACGTGAGCTGTAGCTCACGAAAGCTTATGCTCAAATAAATTGGTTAGTCTCTAAGGTGCCACAAGTACTCCTTTTCTTTTTGCGAATACAGACTAACACAGCTGTTACTCTGAAACCTACTCTGCATAGTTAGGAGTTAGCAGAAGCCATTTTAGTTTATTTTCTCAGACACTGGCTATAACTTTGTCCTTAATCTCTTTCAGCAGGAGAAAGCAATTTATTGCTGCAGTGGTAGGATAATCAATACAAATTCTATATGAAGCCAATAGAAACAAAAATAGGTAGTAAAAGTCAATAAAATTTAAATGCACGTATGAAATTAAGAATCTGCTTTGCTGAATAGTGATGGGATAGTTTATGTGTTTAAGGCTAAGTATATGCTTAAATACTCATTTGAATCAGGGCCTAAATGACTACAGTAATAACACAATACACTGTCTTATCACTACTAAAAACTTGCTTTAATGTAGAATATTTTAGAATTATTTGGGTAAGAGGATACTGATTAATAGCTAAAAGGACTTCTTATGTCATAATGCTTTTCCAACCCATTAAGTGACTCATTTATTCATGAAACCCACTCATCACCATGAAACAACTTCAAAGTATTCCTGCCCACCCATACTCCCATAACAAGGGTAAAATCTAGGTTAAAGACTAAAGCTGTCTAAAAACTAGGAAAATAATTGCAAAGTTGTTTCTGTTTTACAGAATTCAAAATAGATCCATTTAACATTTTACAATAGTGCCAACAGACTAGGAGAGAGAGATTGTAAGGAAAGGTTACTAATGTGGGAGTGACTATGCAAATGTCTGCTTCATGTTGGTATGAGAGTGACTATATATTAATGTCTGTGCAAAGTCTCCAACCATGCCTAGTGAAAACTGCGTTTTCTGAAGCCTGGGAAGATTCAGAGTGATTTGAACGTTTGTCTAGGTAATAAAAAAGTCTTAATTTTAGACTGACAAATTTAACTCCAGTAGTACAATCATTCTACTAATTACACCTCTATACATTCTTATATGGCCTTCAATGGTCTAATATCTGAACACCTCACAAACATTACTGAATTTATCCTCACCACACCCCTCTTTGGTAGGGAAGCACTATTATCCCTATGCTAGAGAATGGGAAAAGGCAAGCTTGTAGCTCGGATGAATTTCACTGGGAGATACAACTATGCAACTGACAGGATAGTCATACCCGTGTGTGCTATTTAAACATAAAAGATCAAAGAAAGCACTGAAATAAAAACAGAGCGTGCCAAATGGTCTTTTGTAAGGCGTGCCTTCCTTACAGCCAGGAAAGTAAGCAGTATTTCTCTAGAGCACCAGTGACCAGCAGGTTTAGTGGCAAGTTAGACCAGTTTTTGCTAAGTATTTTTCTCTTGATTCCCAGAAAATAATTACGCTAAAGATGAAGTTAAGTACCTATCAATATAACATAAGGGTAAAAAACCATGATGAGGGGATATTCTAGTTATCCAAATGCCACGTACAAATCCAGGAAATTCAGAGTAAAGGTTATGTTTAAAAGAAATCCAACATGTTAAGGAATGGAAATTAACAGTTAAGGCACCCAAACAATTTTAATTCTGTCCTGTACTGGCACCATAAAATGTCAATATAATTACAATTAAGGGATTTTAGCATTTGTGGTCCCAGATTAAATTAAACTGAGTTTTAAAAGGTACATTTTTCATATGTTGCCCTTCATATTGTTGTACTTCTCCCCGCCTCCCTCAGTTTCCCTAGCAGTGCTGCTCCGGTGTGCAGTGGAGCAGAGGCAGCCATGCCATGAGGAGGCTTTTAAGCACTGATTCCCAAGCTAGCATGCAGCAATGGAAACTTTAAAGAGCAGTGACAGACAGTTGGGCTAAGTAACCTACCAATGAAAACTTTTGACATGTTTACAGTCCCCATCATACCACTAAGTCATTACAACCAGCAGAGTTGTTACATGCAACTTAGCTGTAGAGCACTGTTTCCCAAACTTGGGACGCTGCTTGTTCAGGGAAAGCCCCTGGCAGGCCAGGCTGGTTTGTTTACCTGCCGCGTCCGCAGGTTCGGCCGATCGTGGCTCCCACTGGCTGCAGGCCAATGGGCGCTGTGGGAAGCGATGCAGGCCGAGGGACGTACCGGCCGCCCCTTCCCGCAGCCCCCATTGGCCTGGAGTGGCGAACCACAACCAGTGGGAGCCGTGATCGGCCAAACCTGTGGACGCGGCAAGTAAACAAACCGGCCTGGCCTGCCAGGGGCTTTCCCTGAACAAGTGGCGTCCCAAGTTTGGGAAACACTGCTGTAGAGGATGGGTGGTGTCACAAGGTGATCTGGGCATGATCTGGGCAAGGGGATAAGGTCCCAACCTCTGCCTTGTGCATGGGTGTCACATTCTGGGATGCAGTCCAGACCAGTGAGGGGTTGTGTTACTGCCTGCTCTGTAATCTGGGGTGCCTTAAATTGCTCTGATGCTCTAATGCCTTTCTCTGGACACTCCCAGCCAGCATACAAGCCTGAAGTGACTATCTCTGTGTTAAGCAGCTCTGACACAGCAATTCTGATTCTGGCTGCTTGTTACACCCCAGCCACCTCCCATCCCAAAATTTCCCCAAAAGGTGTGTTCTGCAATGTCCAGCTGTAACGATGCTGGTTCTGGTGGGACCTAACTGAGAGTGCCAATTCAGGACAAATTGCTTAAAGCAGGGCACTTACAGCCCAAGGCTGGGGTTTCTATGCTCACCAAGGTAAACCAAACCAGCCAAACAGAGAAGACTTCGTTTTTACCCCACTGGCTAACCATAAGTCACACAAGCAATTCCCTTAGACACTCCAGTTTCCCAGTATCACCACCAGTGCCACTCGTTATGGGGACAAATGGTTATGAAAACCAATACCCCAGTAAAAGAAAAGAGGTTCTCTCGATCCCAAAGGACCAAGCCCCAGACCCAGTTCAATATACAAATCGGATCTTACCCACAAATCACACTGCTGCCAATCCTTTAGAATCTAAAATCTAAAGGTTCATTCATAAAAGGAAAAAGATATAGATGAGAGCAAGAATTGGTTAAATGGAATCAATTACATACAGTAATGGCAAAGTTCTTAGTTCAGGCTTGTAGCAGTAATGGAATAAACTGCAGATTCAAATCAAGTCTCTGGAGTACGTCCACAGCTGGGATGGGCCATCAGTCCTTTGTGTAGAGCAGTGGTTCCCAAACTTGTTCTGCCACTTGTGCAAAGAAAGCCCCTGGCGGGCCGGGCCAGTTTGTTTACCTGCCACATCTGCAGGTTCAGCCAATCGCGGCTCCCACTGGCTGCGGTTCGCTGCTTCAGGCCAATGGGAGCTCCTGGAAGTGGCGTGGGCCGAGGGATGTACTGCTTCCAGCAGCTTCCATTGGTCTGGAGCAGTGAACCCCGGCCACTGGGAGCCGCGATCAGCCAAACCTGCAGACGCAGCAGGTAAACAAACCGGCCCGGCCCGCCAGGGGCTTTCCCTGCACAAGCGGCAAAACAAGTTTGGGAACCACCGGTGTAGAGCTTCTGTATGTAGCAAAGTCCCTCCAGAGATAAGAAGCAGGATTGAGGACAAGATGGAGGAGCTGCTGAAGCTTTTTATAGTCTCTTGCCATCTGGTCTCTGCTTTCTTTGTCCCAAAGACAAGCTGTCCATCAGATGGCATGGAAAAACTTCAGAGTTCTGTCCATAGGCAGGTCCCTGCATGTCTTGCTGAGTCACAAGGTGTATCTGCCTTCTCTCAATGGGTCAGATTTATAGCTGATGGTCCTTAATGGGCCATCAAGCAGGCTAGGCAGAGCTGACACCAACTTGTCTGGGGTGTCACCCAGAAGCATAGCATAAGTTTGAACTACAGACATCATAGAGCCAATACTTATAACTTTAAACACAAAAAAGATACATGCACACAGATAGCATAATCATAACCAGCAAAGCTTGTCTTAGACACCTTATTTGACCCCCTTTATACAAGATTTGGTGCCACTACAGGACCTTAGTTGCAACAATGATCTATAAGGTCCCAGTTTATGTTAATAACATCACACCAGCCCCCACCCAGACCATTCAGAGAAATATTAAAGTTTGTTGGTTCCTTTAAAGACGCAATACCCAGCAGTTTGCCACATGAACTGGTGTTAACCCTGACTTTAAATCAAACATAGCACTGGTTTGGTTTAGATTACAAGTAAAACAAATCTGTTAAGAAAAGGAGATAGGATTTTAAGTGAGTTCAGGTATCAAGTATACAGTTAGAAATGGTTACAGGCAAATAAAAGTGAAAAACACTTTCTAGAGGCTAAGACAAAACAAGCTACAGCCTTTGTTCTACGTAGTTTCCTTACCACACTACCTTCCAGTAAAATGGCTGACAAAGCCCTCTACTCATCTCCCACAAAGTCCAACGTGGTTAGGTGAAAGATAACATGGACTTCTTTGCCCCTCTCTTTTATAGCCCTGTGCACCTTTGAAATGGATTCTTCTGAAGGTTATTCCCCAAAGCAAAGAGCACTCCAGCTGTGAGGAAAGTGACATGGGTTCTGGTGGTGAAGGAAGCTCCATGCTGGTTTCTTCCCCCACTGGTGTTTCCTAAAATGCAAATTGGTCCATTTCCTGCAATCTCCTCACTCTGCTGTGATGCTGAGTGGTTATGTCCTTCCCTTATTGGTTTGATGGTCCTGTTTGTCTTCTGTGTAAATTGCATTCCCACTGTCTCTTAACGTACCTTGGAAACACTTTCAAGGTGATAGAACCACATTCCTTTGTCTGGGGTGGGGTAACTTTAGCCCTGCCTGGCAGACACACATTGATAACATAATTTCCAATATGTTGTAATGTTGAATTTGTCCTCCATCCATACACTGCACAATAATATTAACAATCAGGATATTATTGGTTTTCTACTGATATCTTACATGGCATCTTCTACATCAGAGTTTCCCAAAATTGGGACGCCGCTTGTTCAGGGAAAGCCCCTGGCGGGCCAGGCTGGTTTGTTTACCTTTCACGTCCACAGATTCAGCCGATCGCGGCTCCCACTGGCCGCAGTTCACAGCTGCAGGCTAATGGGGGCTGCAGGAAGTGGCGCGGGCCGAGGGACATACCAGCCACCACTTCCCACAGCCCCCATTGGCCTACAACAGCTAACCGTGGCCAGTGGGATCTGCAATCGGCCAAACCTGCGGACGTGGCAGATAAACAAACCGGCCTGGCCTGCCAGGGACTTTCCCTGAACAAGTGGCGTCCCAAGTTTGGAAAACACTGTTCTAGATACAGGTTATGACATTGGTGAGTTGGGGTACAATGAAGCGGTCAGGCCAGCTGAAACTCAATACCAGATATTAGTGAGCCCCTTTCCCTCTTGCACTGGGATGCTGTTAGGGCCATAAAACAGCAATCCAGAAATATGTCTCCCATAAGGTGGGATGCACATTCACACAGTGAAAGAGTGAGAAGGCTCTTCTGCAGTAAAGTCAGTTTGGTGGCCGGCAGGAAGCTTGCCAGGATTCAGGTGATCCCCTGCAGGGAGCACAAAGTGCTAGGAGGTGCTCCATGGTGGGCCCAAGGACAAGAGCAGGAATCGGCAACCTTTGGCATGCTGCCTGCCAGGGTAAGCCCCCTGGAGGGTCGGGCTGGTTTGTTTACCTGCCGCATCCGCAGGTTCGGCTGATCGCAGCTCCCACTGGCTGCGGTTTGCCGTTCCAGGCCAATGGGGGCTGCGGCGCAGGCCGAGGGATGTGCTGGCCACCGCGGGATGTGCTGTCCTGGCGGGCCGCATGCCAAAGGTTGCCGATCCCAGGACAAGAGTCTTGGAGAGCCAGGAAGTCCTCACCTGATACAAGGACCAAAAGGAGCTGTTGAACCCCCAAAAGGACTAAATTACCTTGTAGGATTCTGGAAAAAGCCAATGGTTGCAGAAACAGGGAAGGAACCTGCAGCCTTGTTCTGATAAATCCAATACAATACCCTTTGCGCTATCATCATTCCTGAACAAAACAAAACAAAATAATGCCTTTGGCTTTATACTGTTAAAAGAAGTAGACAAAGCCCAAAATGATGTAACCTGAATTTAAGAACAGAGTGTGATTCAGCATGTCAAACTGACAGGAATATTGTTTCATAGTGCTTCTGTGCACTTCCTTAAAGATCAAGGCTCAGTGGACTTAAACTGGTATGTTTGATGACTCATATGAAGTAAGCACCAGGAAAACAGAATGCTAACAATATAACAATGCTACATATAACTATTAAAAACATTAAAAACAATGAACTGCTTATAACTAAATAGGGAGTGTGTTTGGGGAATATATTTTAAAATGCAAATATCACAATGTATAGTTTGAAAATGAAAAGAATAATGAATACTAAGTATGTTCAGGCACCCTCTCTGGGCTCATCAGATTTGCTTCTCCTCAGTGGGTCTGATTAACCAGTGAACTGTGCTTGGCTCCTAAGGCTTGGAACTCCCATGGTGAAGTTTGTATGACTTCATGGACTCTGCTAGGCTCCTTGTCCTTGGCTCTTGGACTTGAAGGTAAAAAAGTGGTAATGCCTCTCCTAAGCCCACTCCCTTGTGGTGTGAAAATTAGCCCTCTCTTACAATGGATTGTGCAGATCTTTGTAATATAACCACTCCTCTCCTTTTACATATACTTTAATGAGTTTTGAAACAGTCAACAATAGTTACCTTTAAAGTATTATCTGTTGGTTGGGGGGATACCTGTGTTAGCACCCACTGAGGTGAAGGTGGTAGGTCACACCTTTCACAGATATTTTTCAGAGTAGCAGCAGTGTTAGTCTGTATCCGCAAAAAGAAAAGGAGTACTTGTGGCACCTTAAAGACTAACAAATTTATTTGAGCATAAGCTTTCATGTAGCTCACGAAAGCTTATGCTCAAATAAATTTGTTAGTCTCTAAGGTGCCATAGTTACTCCTTTTCTTTTCAAAGATATTGTTTTAGGTTCTGCAGATGCAGGCAGATATCACTGCAGTTAGACTTGAAAACATAAACTGAGTATATCTCAGCAATCTTTTTTTTTAAATGAAGTCTTAAATTCTGGAAAACAAAAAGACAGCATGAGAGAAGTGTCAGTATATTACACTCACTCAAGCTGAGCCCTGAAACCAACAATTTAAAGACATTATCTTTATTAATGCCCTGATTCTACTAGGTAGCAATTGAATCAGTGGAAGTATTCACATGCTTAAAGCCAAGCACATGCTTAAGTACCTAACAATCAGGGCTTAACTAAGGGCTTGTCTACACTTGAAAGGCTATAGCGGCGCATGTACTGCTGTAGCACTTCAATCTAGACACTACGCTGAGGGGTTCTCCCATCAGTGTAGGTAATCCACATCTCTGAGAGGCGGTGGCTAGAACAATGAAAGAATTCTTCTGTTGACCTAGCTCTGTCTACACCAGAGGTTAGACCAGCTTAACTATGCTGCTCAGAGGTGTGGACTTTTCACACCCTTGAGTGATGAAGATGGGTCTACCTAACTTTGCAGTGTAGAAGAGGCCCTTCTCAGGCTTCTCCTCTGAGGTATAAGAAGGGTATACATAATTTGAGAAGATTTTCAGTGTAATCTTTTTGAATGACAGGTAGAGGGGCACTAAATTCACTGATTACACTACAGACATTCTTTTCATCTAACACTGCCTGAAACTGCCCATCATTTTGCTCATTAGAAGATGGACTATGCATAGAGAGAAAAGCACTGGTTCCCAATCCATATTCTGCTGATTTTCTTCCATTCCCTTGTGCTTGCTTATTAGAATGTTCTAAGCAATGACAATAATTCATAGATTCCAAGGCCAGAAGGAACGTTATGATCACGTATTCTAGCCTCCCATCAGACATGGGTCATAAAACTACCCCAAAATAATTCCTGAAGCATATCTTTTTAGAAAAATATCCAATCTTGAATTAAAAATAGTCAGTGATGGAGAATCCAATGCTGAGGTTAGGTCAAACCTTCATTGTGTGTGAGGATAAAAGGTGCCCAAACTGTGATCTCTGAACCCATCTGAGGTTCACAGAGAGGCAGTAACATCATCCTGTGCTGTCTCCTCCCCCTTATTTCCAGCAGCTAAATTGCATTATTTTCACCCTGTCATCCACCCACCCACACTAAAACACATTAAATACTTTCCCATGCAATTAATTGCTCTATTTCCTACAGGAACAGATTTGCAAATGGGAGGACAGGTGGTCCACAAGACAGTCTGCATCAAAGTGTTGTCAACAGCATGAAACATTTGAGAACCTCTGTGTTTTAGCATGCAAAACTGAATGAGAGTTGGCAGGTATTAGAGGGTACATTATATATCAGACTCTTGTAAATGGGTAGCACTTATCAGTGATTCATTCTCAAATGAAGACATGTAAAAGAACTGGGCACTCATGGACTTTGCCAGAGTAACATATTTTCATTAACAGAGCGGGAGATTGAGACTGGATTTGTTTAGGTAATCCAATCTGCTCAAACTCTTCAGATGTTCAAAGCACTTAGAAATAGTGTGTGTGTTAACACAATGTTTCTGCTATCAGTACTGTTACTTTTTTAACATCCTCATTTTGTATGATCAGATGTCTCTAAAGATACTGTGTCATCTAGACTGGAGGCAGAACATGAAAGGGAAATGAAGCAAGTAGCACGTCCTTCAGCACTTTATTTATGAGAACATCCTTTCAGCAATCTGTAGCTCTAGGAGATGAAAATATTTCATTCTGCCCTTGAGCTAGGGTGCAAGAAATATGGCCAAATATATGCTTCTAGTACATAAAGGTCCAAAAAGTTAGGCCTTCTTTCTTTAAAACTGTTTCCAAAATTTAATTTCCTCCTGTAACTAGGTTAGAATTATTACTATTATTGGTGGGGATTGTGGGATTTGGAGATAGGGTAGCATTTACAGGAAAGATATAGTTCACAGTTCATCCTGAACTCATTGCTAGTAGTAAAGTGATCCTTCATAAGGCTATTGAAAATAAAGTTCAAGCAGTAAGGACATTAGAACCTCAGATTTACGAACACCTCTGGAATGAAGGTTGTTCATAACTCTGAAATGTTCATAACTCTGAACAAAACATTACGGTTCTTTCAAAAGTTTACAACTGAATGTGGACTTAATACAGCTTTGAAACTTTACTATGCAGAAGAAAAATGCTGCTTTCCCTTTATTTTAAGTAGTTTACATTTAACACAGTACTGTACTGTATTTGCTACTCTTTTTTTTCCCTCTGCTGTTGCCTAATTGGGTACTTCTGGTTCCAAATGAGGTGAGTGGTTGACTGGTCAGTCGTAACTCTGTGGTTCTACTGTCACACCTACCAAGTATTACTTCACTGATGATGTTAACTTTATTGTCCTGAGCAGATGCAGGAGCTGATCATTCAAACTTGAGCAAAATCATAGTTGTTGCTTTTGCAGAAGGCTGATGCAAGATGTGACTCACCCAATGTGGATTGCTCAGCATGTTTCCTGCTGACATGCCATGGGGAAACTGACAGACTGGAACAATACCTGATGCATTTTGATTGATATGATTTAGTCCAATATTTGAGCACTTGTCCCGTGAATGTACATTTGTCCTCTTCTCCCCAGGTTCTCTGTAATTCCTTTCAATCTGCCTCACATACCCAGGTGGAGCCACTGGGCTGCTGGTTGTGCTAAGTATTGCTGATCTACACCATATAATCTAAACCTGCTCAAAGCATGGTGGTTTGACCGCTGGTGGCCTTGTCTGCAGTAGTACTTCCTCCAATTTTATCATTGAAAGAAATGTACTGATGGTAGGGAAATAGAAAGAAAAAATACCTATTGCGGACACTGTGTATTAAACAATGCCTTATAGTATTAGAATTGCTAATAAGCATGAGGAGGGTTGAAGACAAATGAGGGGAAAAAACAGATGATTTCTCCATCCTTCCCTGTGAGCCTTGTCGTCTGGTTCCCCCATTATTCTTTTTGAGTCATTTGTCATTGCTGATAATCTGTCCCCTGTAATGTAATTTCACCAACAGTATTTACCTTTATTTCAGCCTAGCACAAAATGTTGAACATGGAGTCACACTACTCCTTAAACAGGATGCATTATTATAGAACCACAACTGCAAACTACAAGGTAACAAATAGGCTTCCATCTGAAGCGCATTCCAGCTTTGTCTCTGTTGTTTACCAGAGACTACACCCTGCCTGGTACACTATATAGCACACAAATTCATCTGGTTGGTTAATAATACACTGTAAGTAAACGTATAACTACAATAACCAGTGTATTAAAAGAAAAGTTGTCGAACTGTGATTTCTTTTTCACTGTGGATTATCATAACTGGATAAGGACAACAGAGCCAATGTGTACCATTTCTTAAGCAAAGCCAAGTTTGTATTTCACTTTATCCCATTTCCTGCCATGAGTATTTCTTCTTCTTAGGGCCTTGTAGTCTTCTTAGGCCCTTGTAGTGATACTTTCAGATACCGATGTCTGTTACTGCTTCCTTCCATTATATTCATTGAACAAACCTTTACTTGCCCTTTCCTGCTGTGCCTGTGAGCCACTATCACGTCTTCACTTTGCATTAGATTCATTAGACACACACAGCAATTAGATAGACAGATGTAACACCTGCAAAGTCTTTGAGTTCTTTTTTATCAGAACATCAGGTCTTGAGCTTTTCCAGATTTGTTTACTTGTTTCCACTTGACTCCACAAAAATGCATCCTAGAAATAATGCTGCTTGTCAAATAGTTAGAGAACAAGTGAAATGACTGCCAAACGTAGCCAAAAAGTTATATTTGTGTACAAAAGACAGAATGGATTCTCAGATGTGGAAAGAACTTTAGATTGGATGCCCCTCCTGGTTTTGGCAGAATTGTACACCTTCTTCTGACCACTATCATAATATACGTATTCACTACAACTCTTTCACCTCCTCCTCAGAGGAGAATTAATCAAATTATCTAAGAGTGAGGGTAATTATCTATTGAAACAATTTAGCAAGGGTCATGGTGGATTTTCCTCCCTGCCAATTTTTAAATCAAGTTTGGATGTTATCTCTAAAAGGTATGTTCTAGTTCAACCAGGAATTATTTAAGGAAAGTTCTATGGCCTGTGTTCTACAGAAGATCATACTAGATGATTCCAGGTGCTTCTGGCCTTAGAATCTACAAAATACTAACAGTGAGAGGTAGTGCATGAATAACAGACCAACCTGCAGGTAGAAGGGTACTTACACGGCATGTAGACCCACATTTATTTTCAAAATGGACTAAGGTTGCATACACAACATATGTGTATAACTTCCTCTTAATACACTTGTTATTTTAATGATATGTTTACTGGCAGGGTATTATTAACCCATTAGATGAATATGAGTGCTGTATAGAGTACTAAGCGGAGTGTGGTCTCTGGTAAACAACAGAGACAAAGCTGGAAGGCTAGTTGTGTAAGTGCAGGCACAAACAAGTAATTGTGCATGCATGCAAAATATTAGGTTGTGTGTGCAAAATTAGTAACTGTGCATGAAAACTCTTGTTTCCACGTGTATCTGGAATTTATTTTGAATGAGTAACGATCCATTTGCCTATTGTCACTGTCATAAATATAAAGGGAAGGGTAACCACCTTTCTGTATACAGTGCTATAAAATCCCTCTTGGCCAGAGGCAAAATCCTTTCACCTGTAAAGGGTTAAGAAGCTAAGGTAGGCACCTGACCCAAAATGACCAATGAGGGGACAACATACTTTCAAATCTGGAGGCGGGGGGAAGGCTTTTGTCTGTCTGTCTGTGTGATACCTTTGCTGGGAACATATCAAGGATGCAAGCCCTTCAATTCCTGTAAAGTTAGTAAGTAATCTAGCTAGAAAATGCATTAGGTTTTCTTTGTTTTGGCTTGTAAATTCGCTGTGCTGGAGGGAATGTGTATTCCTGTTTTTGTGTCTTTTTGTAACTTAAGGGTTTGCCTACAGGGATTCTCTACGTTTTGAATCTGATTACCCAGTAAAGTATTTACCATCCTGATTTTACAGAGGTGATTCTTTTACCTTTTCTTTAAATAAAATTCTTCTTTTAAGAACCTGATTGATTTTTCATTGTTCTTAAGATCCAAGGGTTTGGGTCTGTGTTCACCTGTACCAATTGGTGAGGACATTATTATCAAACTTTCCCCTGGAAAGGGGGTGTAGGGCTTGGGGGAATATTTTGGGGGAATAGGACTCCAAGTGGTCCCTTCCCTGTTCTTTGTCTAAAACCCTTGGCAGTGGCAGTGTTCTACCTAATCCAAGGGCACAGACTTTGTGCCTTGGGGAAATTTTAACCTAAGCCGGTAGAAATAAACTTAGGGGGTCTTTCATGCAGGTCCCCACATCTGTACCCTAGAGTTCAGAATGGGGAAGGAATCTTGACAGTAACAGGTGTGTGGCCACCTAGTAACATCCCAGTTCTCCTTATACTACACCATACCAACCTGTGATTTCACAGATATAAGCAAGGATAGAATTTTGAGTCCTTCTGCCCAAAAATCACTGGCTTCTTCCAGCAATTAAGATAACTATAGCGTATTAGGCCTTATGACACACTCTTATGGAGGAATACCATTCTATCATGGAAGGCAGTGGTACATGCAAACTACTCACTACATTACAAGACCAGTTCATTTATTTTCCTGGAGCAACTCAGGCAGTGATGTTCAAAAATGGACCATATCGTTAACAATATAAAAGTTTGGGACAGCCTTGAAGGTTCTATTTGTTTATGAAATGATATCCTTTTTACCTGATTAAACATGCAAAATGTTTCTAGGAGGGTTCTTCAGCCTAAGTAGCCTTTAATGCAAAAATTTTACTACATAATATTGAAGGTATCACCATTCTAATTTGAGTGGGAATTCCTTGAGTGACAAAATTTTCCTTACATCAGTGGTGTTGAGATTACACTTTGAAGAAGATATGTTCAATGGATACTTCTTTCTTTATTGACTAACTAGACAGATTTATACGCTTTGCTGATTAAGTTGCAGAAAGTGGTGAATAATTTTCTGATACTGAACATCAGTAAGGTATGGCATTGGAAATCACAGACAGATCCCCAACTACAGGTTGAATTCTCAGACAAATGTATATTCTCACTTAAAAAACTGCAAGAAAAATAATTCACTCCATGAGCAGAATTAATTTTTTTTAAAGTCATCTTTTCATCTATTAAAAAGTATTTTTGTCTCAAAACGTTTGCACTCTTCCACAGTAACAAAAATAATTATTGCAGGCCAAAAAAAAATTTTTACTACAAAAATGATAAAATGACAACAAGGGATTTTCATGTGTGGTAGACAACTGAAAATTTGTGATTTGTTTCGAAGTGGAATTTTGCTTCTCCTCTACCCCTCCTCCCCGCAAAATAAAAACAAAACAAAACAACAATTCAGGAGAATTGGGGAATATTAGACCTTGACTAAATTTGTGAATGTTTACCATGTTAAGTAAAAACTGATAGTCTCCCAACACCACATCATCTATGTTTGTACATATCTAAGCATCCCTCAGTAATCACAAATGTTGTCCTAGCAGAGCACTGAATTCCATGCATAAATAAGGAGCAAGTTTCCCCTAACCTACCCCCCAGATTAAAGGAAATTTACACAGATCAGTTTTAAAATCATATTTAGCTAGGGTGACCAGATGTCCCAATTTTATAGGGATACTCCTGATATTTGGGGCTTTTTTATATATATGGGCTCCTATTACCCCCCACCCCCATCCCAATTTTTTACACTTGCTATCTGGTCACCCTATATTTAGCTGGCTGTTCTATGATAAAGAAAACAAGATCTAGTTTTAGCCTGCACCAACATGGGTTTATTATCATCATCTCTGTCTTTTGGAAAAGATAAGAACTTCATACAGCTTTCTTACAAAGGGTCCTATTCACATGCCATCAGATCTCATGAGATAATCTGGTTAGAAACTGATTGTGTTACAGAATCTCTCCTTCATATCATAATCTCATCAATAGCCTCATGAGTATTCCATCATCATTGAATCTAAGTGTAATTGTATTCCAGCTACATGATGAATAATGTAAATACCCCCCTGTAATCTTGTTCTCTGATGGATGCTACTTGCCTTCTGTTGTAGTTAAAACACCTCCCTGAAGACTTCTCAGGCTGCCTACTTCACAACAGACTTTTAATGTTTTGCTGGCAGTGAAGCACTTCATTCCAAAGCTCCTTAAATAGGGATGAAACATTAATTTTATTATATGTCTTTATTTTTCAATGCATATTTAAAATAGCATTTTGTTCCTTTGAAGTGCAAAATACTTCCACCACAGCTGTATGCCAAAGCACTAACGCTAAGATTTCAAAGCAATGTCTATCTTATCTTTTAATAATCCTGCTATTTTTAGGAGGAAATGGGGTGGGTGGAGAGTTATGTATACTGCAGTCATTCCCTAATTATTCAACAGCATATCTGTTATCGCTTTAAAATCAAACCTCTATAGGAGCTGAGTCTTTTAAATGGAAATAATACAGCGTACACTGGCACACAGAAAAATCAAAGATGCCAGTTCAAGACTAGATTGTATCTGGCCTTCATCTGAATTCATGGGGAGAAAGTTGTGTGGTCCCCTCACTATCACAGATCATTTAAGGAGTAGGTAGAACTGCAGTCTCCATACTCAGGAGTGCAGGAACTGTTTCCTCTTCACTTCCCCAGGGGCTCTGCAAAGTGGGTGAGGAGGAAAGGGAAGTATGAACATAGCTCCACCTTTCCCCTTCCAGGGCGATCTGGTGCCGTAAGGGTAGTAAGTGGCATCCCATGATAGGGTATAGCACCAAGCACACTTCCCCAGAGCCCCAGGGAGGAAGTCTTCCTGGGTTCCCACAGGGGCGATGCAGCTCTGCTCTCCCTCCAGCAGGGAGCTGTGCTTAAATCGAACCCTGACTGGCAAAGCTGATGATGGGTATTTGTATTGCAAAAGTGCTCAAAGCCCATCCCAACACAGAGGAAGAAAGTCCCTGCCATGAAAGAGGTCCCCACTGGGCTTTTTGATATTCACCTTTATGTCTTAAGATTGTTTTAAAAGTTTTCATAGTCCGAAGCACCAACATTTTTAGCAAAATTATATTATGCGAAAACCAACTTTTTTGTGGCTTTAAAGAAGCAGCAAGAGAGCAGGAAGCTGCATGAAATGAACTAAATACAGAGCACGTAAAACATCATTTAAATGGGTGAGGGCTCTTTCCTGTTGCCATTGAAGCAGAAGTTAATTTTGCTGTTGCCTTCTCTGGAAGCAGGATCGGGTCTGTGGCTCAATGGGCATACAGCTCCTAAAAGTTAAGCTGTTTTAGCATGGTTCTGATCACAGTGGCCTATGAATCCTATAGTGAGGCTATCCAGGGATTATTTTACAGAGTATGGGGGAGGAGGGCATAATTTGCAGGTTCAAAGGTCAAGGACCATAGGTTAAACTAAGATCTGGGCAGGTTAAAATATGTTTAAGAAAATACCAATTACAATAATTATACCAGTTGCCCAATGCGCAACAGAAATGTAAGTATTTGTCTTGGTTTCTGAAAAGTCAAGAAGTATCTGGACTTCTGGAATGTGTTCATTCTTTGTTGGGAGTGAAATGAGCAAACACAACCCTAATGAGAAACACTCCCAGTCTTTCTTTTTATTTACAATATGCTCATAGCTCTTATAGATGCTTTGAATGAGGTGATTAAACAGTATAATCAGAAACAAAACTTACAAAGAAACAGCAGTACTTTCAGAGCTCGGGCAAGTTCTCTCTCAGCTTCCAGCCAGAATCCTCCCACACACAAACCTTTTAAAACAGCTGGAAACATGTCCGCAACAGATGAACAAGATGTGTTAGCCAAGAAGAGACCAGAAGGAAAAATAAATCACTGAAATCAGTGATAATAAGGCAAAGTCTGTCAGAAAATGATTCACTATTTGACAAAGAATTAAAGCTGACATTAAAATCAATTCATGACTGTGGAGGGATTCTTCACTTCATATATGGATTGAATTTCTATTTCCTGAACTGAATTTTACCATCCAGTATACTACTCAGCTTTGACCCAGAGTACTGGTTTCCATTATTGAACTGAAGTGTCAGCTTCAGTCATTCTCCCTAAATCAAGATGTTTCCAAATGGATATAGCATTGATTTTTTTTTCTGACTAACTATAATACTGGACTAAATCTAAGTTACTGAAATATTTCCTTTTTAGAAACATATAGAGAAAACATTTCATTACAGACAGTTGCTCGGTTTTTTGTTCTTTTTTTAAAAAGCAGTTTCTTAAATGTATTTATAAACACACAAAACTGTAAAAATATTTTAAACTAAACAAAACTAGGGAAATAATAAAGACAATATAGGTGATATATATTTATTAAAATAAATATACTAATCTATATTTGTTTGCAGTGTTTTTGTAGCCATGTTGGTTCCAGGATATTAGAGAGACAAGATAGGTTAAGTAATATCTTTAATTGCACCAGCTTCTGTTGGTGAGAGAGACAAGCTTTTGAGCTAAACAGAGCTCTTCTTCAGATCTGGGAAAGGTACTCAGAAGGTCACAGCTAAATATAAGGTGGTACAGATTGCTTAGCATAAGTAGTTAACACATGTTCTAAAGGACCATTCAAGGTGAAGTTGCCTGTTAACATCTCTGCAGTCACAGGACAAAAAAAAGGACCTGTTACAGATTGTTGTAATAAACCATAAACCCACTGTCTTTGTTAAGACAATAAACAATAAACAACACACTTTTCAGGATCCATGTGTCCTACACATGCCTATCACAATATGTGGGGTACCTCATCCAGTGCACTAAATGCCCCAACAATCGTTACACTCTCGAATGAACTCTCACAGAAAAATGATAAAAGACAAAAACACCACATCACCTGGGGGCAAACACTTTTCACAAAATGATCTGACCTCTCAGTCCTTGTCCTCAAAGGAAACCTGCACAACACCTCCAAATGATGAGCCTGGGAGCTTAAATTTATAACTTTGCTAGATGCTAAGAATCATGGTCTTGATAAAGACACTGGATTTATGGCTTATTGCAAAAGCTTGAGTTTATGGCTCAAAAGCCTCTCTCTTTCACCAACAAATGTTGGAACAATAAAAGATATTGCTCAGTTCATATTAGGATCTCAAGATACTTTGCAGACATTAATTAAGTCTCACCAGGCTAATGAAGTGTACCTATCCCCCCGTTGAGGGAACAGAAGCAGAGAGTCTAAAGATATTAAGCCAAATGGCAAATCAGTAACAGTCAAGAATAGAATCCAGGATTCCTGGCTGCCCATCCTGTAGTGTAGCTACTAGACAACACTTCCAATCCCATTCCTTCAACTATATAGATATTGCCAGTACATTACAATCATTTTACCTTTTGTACCAAACTTAACTTTATTATCGGGTTATGTAGAGTTTTTAGATCTTTGTTACAGTAGTTCAAATTGAATGATGTAGAAAGTACACTAAATATTTTCAATGAAAAATGAATGTCAAACTACTACCAAATATGTCCTTTGATCTGTTTAACCTTTGTAGTTGCATACCAAAAGTATGTGTGATATGGCATTAAAGCAACACATGACATGGATAGGTTAATAGGTGGTGTTTTAACCTGGAACTACATACAAGAAAGATTCAAACAGAAATAAATGAGAGATATGAGTGTGAAAACAAGCATTTGGGGTAAATTCTGTTTTCTTCAACCCAACAGCTATATATGGGACAAAATGTAATGCAAAGGGCCTTACAGTCAAGAGCCCACACAGGGGGAAGTCTACATCCCTGCATCCTGTGGACCAGAGTTCTATGCCAGAATTCTGACCAGGAGTGCAGGGATGGTGAGAAGAATCAGGATAGACTGGATGAGATTGTGTATGTGTGTGTATGGAAGGGGAACATGACATGGGATCCACAGGTAGCATGGAACCATTGATCCAAATATTTCTAGGCCCGATTCTCACTCTTTAAGCCAGTTTTTTTGCTGATAAAGGCTGTAACAGATATGGTAATTTCCTGCAATATCCATGGGCGACTTTACTGAATTAAGTTTCAGTATCTTTGGGTTCCATTGTACTAAATGAATGGCTTTTGTATTATTGTGGGCCTCGATTCTATCCATTTTCTTGAGGGCGGGACATGTGACAGACATCAGAGCTGGGGGTTCACAGGACTATATTGAATAATAGGCCTGACAAAAATGGAGTTTTGGAACACAAGTGTTAAATAAATGCAAATCCCCCACCTCCAGTTATGCAAAACCCCAGCCTTTTAAAGCTATACCCTGAGGAGTGGCCATTCGCTGCAGATCACTTGCTACATGAGGCCAAGATCAAAGACCCAAGCTATATAAAGGTTGTAAAAATGGCTGGTCTGGTTCTGAATCAGAGACAGTTATTAACTTGTAACCACGGGGAAAACCCAGATGTGGGTAATGAAGGTATGACACCTACCCCAGCCCAAGGCTGGAGTTGGGGTGACTTCTGGTAAACTTTTCAGCATTCGTGTAGGTTGTTTTATTGTTTTTCATATGTTTTCTCTATAAAGCTTTCAGCTTAAGATTAAATGTGCTTGCCTAGGAAGTGCTGCATGGTAATTTATAATTGAGGGCCATTACACTATTTGTAGCCTCTGGAGAGAAAGCAAAGTGCAGATCCTGGCCCGTATAGGCAGTCTGGCTTGCTGGAAATATCACAGTGTAGGCAGGGGACTGTGCAGCCTGGACAAAACCTGATAAGGCGGGAGAGAGATGCAGGTCTCTACCCAAGAGCAGTTATGGCTGAGGAGCTGAGAGCCTAAAAAGGTTGCCCTGAAGGGACAATGGAAAAGGAATACAGGTGAAGCAGTCCTGAACTGTGACAAAGGCAACTGAGTCAACAAAGTCGCTGGTGTACCAGAGCAGAGTATCAGACCAACATGTTATCAGAGGAATTGGGGGTTAGTTCTCCTGCAGATTACACAATCCTAGTGGAGAGTCCAAATCTCATTCTACCAAAAGCAATCACCTTTCCATAGTTAAGAAAGTTAAAAACTTGCATTTTGCCTTTCCTTGGTAACATATAGTATTGTTTTTGTGCTACCTGTACTGTAAAAAGAGGTTCTTGCTGTTGACTTTCCTCTTAGTTGACTGAAGTTCTTCTCAGTCCTATTCCAACTTTTATTAATTATTAATTATTATTATTATTACTATTCCATAAAAATAACTAAATTAAAATAGTTATTTTGATTGCAAAGTCAAACACTGGAAAGTTAGGAAATGCCAAATTTGCGGTTACCTGTGCAACCTTGATTCAGCCTCTCTTGTGCATTCAAACCGTGCACTGACTGAGTCAGGGGTCTTGGAGAAAAACTACAGGGTGAAAACGTAACTAAAGATTATAATACATACCCAGAAGGGTGCCAAATTAAGGTTGCATGGGCAAACATGCAAAATAAATATTTTTGCATGGGCAAACACGCAAAATAAATGTGGGCAAACATGCAAAATATTTAGGGTGCAGAGTCAAACACTTACAAGTGTTTGACTCTGCACCCTAAATAATATTTATAAGATATTTTTACATGTAATTGTTGAGGTTTTTTTGGTTTTGTTTTATTAACAACTTCTTCATGCAGTGCCACCTATCCCCTGGGGAGAAGAAATAGAACAATGTGGTCACTTGCTGGGACCGACGGGGCCGGATTCACAGGGAAATCCCAACCTGACTCCATCCCTGTTCCAGCTGCTCCGCCATCTCCCAAGCATTCCCAGTATGCAGCAGCAGCATTGGCCAGGTTTTTTAGAATGTTCATTGCTTTTGGCAGGATACCAAAGTTTTCCTGAAGGGAAATGCTGATTTTTAACACTTTGCAGCTCAGCTAAATCTGAATTTAATGGAACAAAGAAAAGGCATTTATCTAGCCCACTGGTCCCCAAATATTTTATGTTGTGCCCCCCCCCTTACTCCGTCCATTCCCCACCCCCCAGGAGCTGTGGTCAGGAGCCAGGGCCGCGAACAGGGCTATGGTCAGAGACGGGTCCAGAGCTGTGGTTGGGAGCAGAGCTGCGGCCAGGAGCCGGGGCTGCATCTGAGCTGGGAGCAGAGCAGGGCTGGGTGGCACTTCCTCCCCGTCCCCTGTTTGGGCTGGCCCGGGTCCCACCGTGCCCCCCAAAATGTTCCTTATGCCCCCCTAGGAAGCTGCATCCCCAGTTTGGGGACCACTGATCTAGCCCCAATGCTTTCTCCCCAAGGAATATCAAAGACCTCCTGCAAACAATGGGAGCACAAGCGCCTACTCCGTGAGTGCTCCAGGGCTGGATCACCCATGGAAAAAAAGTAGTGGGTGCTCAACACCCACTGGCAGCCCCACCGATCAGCTCCTCCTTCTCCTGCCCGCCAGCAGGACCCACTGATCAGCTCCTCTCCATCCCTCCCACCACAATCAGCTGTTCAGTAGCATGCAGGAGGTGCTGAGGGGGAAGGAGGTGGAGTGAGGGCAGGGCACGCTTGGGGGTGGGGCGGAGCGGCGGTAGAGGTGGGGTGGGGGCTGAGAAGGGGTGGGAAGAAGCTGGGCAGGGTGGGGGATTGGGGAAAGGGGTGGAGTGGGGGTGGGACCTGGGGCAGACCAGGGTCAAGCTCCCCCGGGAACTGGGGAAGTTGGCACCTCTGAATGGAAGGTGTTAATTTTACTTAAAAAAAAAAAAAGAGCCACAAGAATCCTTTATAATGGAAAGTGTTAAGCAACCTAAATATAGGGGTCACTGCCAGTTCCCCTGTAATTATTTATTTAAACATACCTCAGAAACAGTGGGGATATTTGAACTTTGGCAAAAATGTTTTTAGGGTAGGCTTAGCTATCAGCTATGGAGTTCTTTTTCTGGGTAAAATTCATTCCCATGCAGAGGCCTATGCACTATTTAATCCCTCCGCTGGTCTTCTACACAGGAGTGAATTTCCCCCACTGAACAATTTAGCATAATAAATACAGTAACTAATGTTCAGATGTTGTAAACATTTAAAGAACTAAACTGCACTTCCTACTTCCACCAAAGGCCTTCTGAATCTAATTCCTTTATATAAAATTAATTTGATGTTACACAGTAATAAAAGATTCCTCTGAGTGGGTTAATTTGTTTCAATTTTAGTCCCTTATCTGCTTTCATAAAATGTTCATATAAATTCTTATCTCTACATGCTAAGATTGAAGCAGATCCCATTGGCATCTTAAGCTATACTGGAGTTTTCATAGTACATTAAACTTTGCTCCAGTTCCTAACTTTGTTTCTGTTTATGATAAGTGTTTGTTTTTCCCTATATTAAACATACTGATTTCATTTATGTGCATTTTAAACTATATTTAATATGCATTAAATCTGCTTCAGGAACGTGAGTGTTTAGTACTCTAGGCATCTGCACATATTAGAAGGCTTAGTATACAAAAGGTAACAAGTAACACATAGTTCATATTTTGGGAGACTGTGTGTATGTTCAGAACATTTATTTTTTGGTTCTTTTGCCCTAAATTACATTTCTAGTCAATTTCCCACTATCAGCCATTCTTGGATACTTTCTAAAAATATTTAAGATCAGCATAAAAGAGCACTTTCCTCCCACCCTAAAGAATTGGCCAGGATCCAGCAAAAATGAGGACAGATTAGTAAAATCGTCCATCTGTTGAAAAAAGGATTAACACAGGATGCTACTGCTTTTAGTCAAGTACGTATATGATGAGCAGTATTTTTAGATTTAGGATATCAAAATATGTATCTGGGCAGTTTCACTCTCTTTTTAAAAGTGAAAGCCTACATCTGAATTATCCTAATTTCTCAAAAAATAATATGCAAGGAGATGACAAATGCCAAGTTCAGTCCAGCTACTGAGAGAAAGTTCAATATTTTCTGCTTCATACCAAACCAAATAAAATTATATCTGTGTGTGTGTTACATTAAAAGAAGAACTAGGTTAAAAGAACATGAAGGCGGCAAAGTCAAGCACTTGAAAGTTAGGAAATGCCAGAATTAAAATGTTATTGTCACCACAGGTTCTCTCATTCTGTGCAGAGAATGAACTTTGCTCAGGGAATGAGACAGCTGTTCAATATTTCTTTATATGCTAACCAATTCAGTGTGTGATCACAATGTCTTATTCAATGCACACCATCCAAACCATACATTTAATTCAGAATTATCAATTTCCTCATGAATTTTGTATAGTATCTAAGTAGCTGAGAAACATTGATTAGTACATATTCACAACTTCTCTGTAAGACAAGGAAGTGTTATTATAGACTTTAAGGACAGAAGGGACCATTGTGATCACCTAGTCAAGGGATCGGCAACCTTTGGCACGTGGCCCGTCAGGGAAAGCCGCTGGCAGGCCGGGACAGTTTGTTTACCTGCAGCATCCACAGGTTCGGCCGATCGCGGCTCCCACCAGCTGCGGTTCGCCACTCCAGGCCAATGGGGGCTGTGGGAAGCAGCATGGGCTGAGAGATGTGCTGATGTATTTACAGAGAGCAATCCTATCTCCTCTCAGCCTTCTTTTGGTTAGGCTAAACAAGCCAAGCAATTTGAGTCTCCTCTCATAAGATCGGTTTTCCATTCCTTGGATCATCCCAGAGGCTCTTCTCTATACCTTGTCCAGTTTGAATTAATCTTTCTTTAACATGAGAGACCAGCGTTACATACAGTATTCCATCTGAGGTCTCACCAGCGCCTTGTATAATGGTCCTAACACCACCCTGTCTCTACTGGAAATACCTTGGCCTGATGCATCCTAGGACTACATTAGTCTTTTTCACAGCCTCATCACACTGGCAGCTCATAGTCAGCCTGTGATCAACCAATACACCCAGGTCTTTCTCCTCCTCTGTCACTCCCCCGATAAGTCCCCAGCTTATAGCAAAAATTCTTGTTAGTCCCTAAATGCATGACCTTGCACTTTGCACTATTACATTTCATCCCATTTCTATTACTCCAGTTTACAAGGTCATCGATACCATCTTGTATGATATTACAGTCCTTTTCCATATTGGCAATACCTCCCAACTTTGTGTCATTGGCAAATTTTATTAGCACACTCCTACTGTTTGGGCCATGGTCAGTAATAAAAATGTTCAATAATATTGGTCCCAAGACCGATCCCTGAGGAACTCCACTAGTAAGCTTCCTCCAGACTGACATTTCCCCCTTAACCAGTTTCTTATCCACTTTTCAATTCTCATATTAATCCCCATCTTCTCCAATTTAACTAATAATTTCCCATGTGGAACTGTATCAAATGCCTTATTGAAATCCAAATAGATTAGATCTACTGCATTTCCTTTGTCTAAAAAATCAGTTATCTTCTCAAAGAAGGAGATTAGGTTGGTGTGGCATGATCTACCTTTTATAAAACCATGCTGTATTCTATCCCAATTACCATTCAGCTTTATGTCCTTAACTGTTTTCTCTTTCAAAACTTGATCCAAGACCTTGCATACAATTGAGGTCAAACTAACAGGCCTGTAGTTTCATGGATTGCTTTTTTCCCTTTCCTAAAAATAGGAAATATATTAGCAATTATCCAGTCATATGGTATGACCCCTGAGTTTACAGATTCATTAAAAATCCTTGCTATGGGCTTGCAATTTCATGTGCCAGTTCCTTTAATATTCTTGGAAGGAGATTAGCCGGGACTTTTGATTTAGTCGCATTAAGCTGTTTGAATTGAATTCCATCTTAGATGCAGTAATTTCAAACTCCATATCCTCATTCCCATTAACCACCCTGCCACTACCTCTAAGCTCTTCATTAGTCCTATTAAAAACTGAGGCAAAGTATTTGTTTAGGTGTTAGGCCATGCCTTGATTATCTTTAATCTCCGCCCCATCCGCCATGCTTACCAGTCCCACTTCTTTCCTTCTTATTTTTATGACTATAGAACCTTTTACTATTGATTTTAATTCCCTTTACAAGGTCCAGCTCTGCTTGGCTTTTGGCAGTTCTCACTTTACCCCTACACTTTCTGACCTCCAAGAAGTAGCTTTCCTTGCTGATCTACCCCCTCTTCCATTCCTTTTAGGCTTTCTGCTTTCTCCTAATCACCTGTTTGGGGTGCTTGCTCAAAAACTTGTCTCTCTCACCAACAGAAGTTGGCCCAATAAAAGATATTACCTCACCCACCTTGTCTCTCTAATATCCTGGGACCAACATGGCTATAACAACACTGCAAACACTAACATATCTACTAATTTGGGGGGTCTCAGTGATAGGGATACTCATTGAGAAAATTCAGAGGGCTTGATTTGTTTGGAGTTGCTGAGCAATCATAGTATCTATTGACTTCTGTTGCAGTTTTGAGAGCTCAGCACTTCTGAATGCCAGGTATCTCAGACTAAACTCAGAAAATGAAGAACTTGGAATTAGTGGCCACTTCCTAAAACCTTAGTTTAAGGGACTTTATCAGCATCGCATACAAAGTGGAACAGAGTCACGGATAGAGCCAAGCTCTCCTGGAGGGTATTCAACTGCAGCATCCATCCATTCACTTTCTGTGGTTCGCAGCCTCATTCATTACAAAGCAGCAAAATTAGATGCAACAAACAGCCTCATTAACTACAGAATCCTAATTTATTCACTCATCAGCATCCATCCTGTGCATTGAATAAGACAGGGGTCTTTTGGAAAAGAATAGTATGCAATCATGTAATAAGATTGTATCAAAATGCATACCACATGGTGGCTAAATTAAGATTGCATAGGTATTTTCTAATATTTGAGTGCTTGACTTTGCAACCTAACATCATCTTCTTTTGCCCTTTCTTACATAATAGCATCAGGTGCAATGAGATAAAGATGTCACCACTCTTGCAGCTATTTTCTTACGGGACTTGTGAACACAGGTATTATATAAAGCATCAATACAAAAAGAAAAGATGGTCCTATACAGCCCTCATTCTGGACAAATGACAATACAAAGAAACTGTGGGTAAAAAAATCCATCTCTTTCTTGCCAACCATAACATTCTAGACTTGATGCATGATGCAGGCAGGGGAAAATAGGGAGGCCCTCACCAATGGAGATTTGTTTTGGTAGAAGCTGTTCTTTGGAGAATTTTTTTTTGACAAAAATTGTTGGCCACAACCTATTCCAACTTCACATGTAACTGAACTACTGTGAATTATGCCTCCATTAGTCAAAGTAATGCAGTCATAACTTGCAACGTGAAAAATACAGGGTGACAACTCCCATTGACCTCAGTAGGAACAGGATTTCACCCACAATGTAGCTGTTTGGGTTTCATTAAAGGAAATCTTTGGCCAGCCTAGAGGGCAAACTATTATTGCTTAGTCATTTCTCATTTCTTTTTATCAACTTGCTGCTTGTTTTTCATAAATAACTTTTGGTTATATATAACATATGCAACACCTGGCTCTTCTAAAGAAAATTTCAGCAGCTGCTCGGGAGGCATCCTGAGATTTTGCATATAAAACGTATTTCCATTTGATTTATAAATAGGTTTTAGAGAGCTTAGTGTGAACAGGGTTCTTTAAAAAACAACTGCTCAAATTGCTTTTGAAAGGGGTTCCAGGACACCAAGATAATTAATAAAGGAATATTCTCTCTCTCTCTCCCTCTTGATTGCTGTCCGGTGTATGCCCGAGTTATTCATTTGTGTCCAAGGAGCAGAGTTGAGGAAATGAATTGAAAGGAGCTAATGTGGGCACAATAAATCGCATCCCATACTTTTCCCATGGGCATCTTATTAGCATCAGAAATGAAGATATAATTATTTCAGTGTTTATTGTCAGTGTACAAATGCCTTCAATGTGTCTAAAAATGCCAGAGAAACCATAAGGATGCCATGTTGTTGTTTAGACCTCTTTTCGAACTGAAAATTAATAGTTATTTTCTTGCTGAACACAAATGATTAATGTGTCTGGAGAACCTGTCTCCCAATTATTGGAATGCCATCTTGCAAGACTCTTGGGTGCCAGAACCACTAAGCTTTGCTTCATGGACCTCTCATCTAATGAACTTCTGAGTAACTATTTATATAAAAAACTGTTTTGGTGTATGCTACAAAAACATGTATATTGGCACAAAAACAGGAGACATTAATTCTTGAGTTTATAAACTGAGTACTGGATATGAATTTTATGATGAAACTCAGCAACCTCAGTTCTAAACCTTCACACCATTAATTTTCCCAATAGGAAAATCTTGGAATTTGGGCACAGAGAAGGTAAAATACCAAAAATGGATAGAGATTTGTTACTTTATTAATTTTATTTCAAGTATTTTCTTGTAACTTAGAGTGCAGTTTTTGAGCCTTAATTGCTTAAAGACCGAAAGCTTTACAAGTCACTTTCCTCATGATGCCATTAGGATGTCTTACTAAAGTATTTTGTCAGCATTTGCTGTGCCTTATTCAGTGAAAGTTTATGCAGCTATTGCATAGTTATATATGGTGTCCTATAATTTATACAGGTGTGCATTGTTATCTTCATAGCGAACACAGAGAGTTAGATTTTAAAAAGAAAGCTCTTTCTGGAAGTTTGCAATGAAATACTACTATTTCTTAGAATTTAGAATGATAATTCACAGCAATCCCAAAACAGAGAGACACAAACCAGGCAGCTCCCTGTAACAGAGAAGCACAACTCACCCCACCTTACTCTAGCCTCGCTGGCTGAAGACTGATTGTTGCTACACCCGTATCATGCACTTCCCGACAGAACCCCTAGCCTGCAAGCTGGACCAAAAAAAACACCTGAAATTGAAAGAGACAGCCTACATTTTTTGGTTTTCAATATACCGCATGCATGATGCTAAGACACCAGTGCTATGAGCTCTGTGTGGATGGGACCGGAGAGCCCAAACAGAGCCCCACTGAAATCCATGGGACTCCCCTCTGGTATATGCATTTACCTGTACAGAGCTCACTGCAGGATCGGTTTGCATTGACTCCAAAAGTGGCAGGAGCAGTTCTTAATTTCATGGCACGCAAGGATGACAAAGCGTTATGGGAAGTGCAAGGTTTAACACAATAAAAGATCATAACCTATAGAATCATTAAAATATAGGGCTGGAGCACTAGTTACATACACATCTTAATTGCATGTATACATTTTAATCATGGAATAGGTTAGGTCAGGGGTGGGCAAACTACAGCCCGCAGACCTGATCTGGCCCATCAGGGCTTTGGATCCGGCCAGTGGGATTGCCACCCCTGTGGCGCTATGAGCCCCACGCCACTCCTGGAAGTGGCCGGCACCACCTCCCTGCGGCCCCTGGAGAAGGGGAGGGCAGAGAGCTCTGTATGCTGCCCCCACCCCGCAGCTCCCATTGGCCGGGAACAGGGAACCATGGCCAATGGAAGCTTCAGGGTAGGCACCCGCAGGTGAGGGCAGTGTGCGGAGCCCTCTGCTCCCTCTCCCGCAGGGGCTGTAGGGACGTGATGCCGGCTGCTCCTGGGAGTGGCGCGGGGCCAGGGCAGGCAGGAAGACTGTCTTAGCCCCACTGCGCACTGCTGCCACTCTGGAGCCGCTCCAGGTAAGCAGTGCCAGGCCGGAGCATGCACCCTGAACCCCTCCTGCACCCCAACCCCCACCCTGAGCCCACACCCCTCCTGCCCTCCAACCTTCTGCTGCACCCCTCCTGCACCCCAACCCCCTGCCCTCAGCCCCCAGCCCCCTGCCCACAACCACCTCATACACCCTGCACCCCTCCTGCACCCCAACCCTTTGCCCTGAGCCCCTTCCTGTACACCGCACCCCCCTCCCACACGCCGCACTTCCTTTCCCCAGCCCTACATTCGTGGCCCTGCATGCAATTTTCCCACCCAGATGTGGCCCTCAGGCCAAAACATTTGCCCACCCTGGATTAGGTAGTTTTTAGTAGTAGTTTTGTTTGTCTTTCTTCAGTTATAATATTGATTGTTTGAGCAAAATCCAGCAAGCAGACGTGTGTGTAGCTCAGCATCGGAAGGGTAATCAAGGAGGAGAATGGAGCTGCATGGAGCACAAGATCAGAAGGTGGCTCCTGTGTTGGAGGCAGCATGAGACAAGGTGCAGAGGATTGGTGATAGAAACCAGGAAAGGTAGCTGGGCTGCAGAATTGTTATTTGCTTGGAAAAGGATTTTAGTGCACACAGATAAAAAAGGAGAGGAAAAAGCAAAGGAAAAAGAGTGGGGCTAGAAGCAGTTACTGTTGAAAAGCAAACCGCTTGAGCAGCCTGAAGTAGGTAGGTGGGACAAGTAATTTCAAGTCTTTATCTCATTCCTTATCTTAACTGCGGGCTTCGCTACACAGTGCAGGCAAACCTCATTATAGGTACGTGATCTGTAAAGCGGTCTAACGCATTACAATCTAACTGCCCCATATACACCTTGCTGGCATGCTCCAAAAGGTACCTTGTTTGCATTAACATAGTCTGGTTTCTATGTTAATCATGGGACTGGAACAGACCTTGAGAGGTCATCTAGTCCAGTCCTCTGCACTCATGACAGGACTAAGTATTATCTATTCTAGACCATCCCTGGCAGGTGTTTGTCTAACCTGCTCTTAAAAATCTCCAATTATGGAGATTCCACAATCTCCCTAGACTATTTATTCCAGTGCTGTCCAGAAGCTTTTCCTAATGTCCAACCTAAACAACCTCTGCTGCAATTTATGCCTATTGCTTCTTGTCCAATTCTCAGAGATTAAGGAGAACAATTCTTCTCCCTCCTTCTTGCAACAACCTTTTATGTACCTGAAAACTGTTATCATGTCCCCCCTCAGTCTTTTCTTCTCCAGACTAAACAAACCCAATTTTTTCAATCTTCCCTCATAGGTCATGTTTTCTAGACTTTTAATCATTTTTGTTGTTCTTTGCTGGACTGTCTCCAATTTGTCCACATCCTTCCTGAAATGTGGCACCCAGAACTGGACCCAATTCTCCAGTTGAGGCTTAATCAGTGCGGAGTAGAGTGGAGTAATTACTTCTCATGTCTTGCTTACAACACTCCTGCTAATACATCCCAGAATGTGAACTAGATAATGCCTAGAGTCTGCCAGCAGGCTCTAACACAGGGTAGTTAGAGCGCAGCACATTAGTGCACTTTACAAATGATACCCCTCTGGCACGTTGCTGTGCCATGTAGACAAGCCTGGTGCTAAAACTTCCAGATGCTGTGGAGATATAAACTGTGACCAAGACTCAAACCCCAGCTCTTCTGGGCCTTGTTATAACTGCAATAAAAATATGTTTTGTTTGTTTTTATTTTAAAGTGTTATCAGCTATGTTTTAACCAAGGGGTTGTAGCTCCAACCTAATCTGACCTTTTCTAGATTTAGACACAACACATTATAAAATCCTAGTGTAGACAGGGAAAGTTGTATTTTAACTCTTGTTATCTGCCCAAGGAGAATCACTGATGCCCATTCAGAATGCATTCACTTTGCACAGGTGTAAATAACTACACATGATGTAAGGCAATTGGGATTCAGGCCCAGTGTGTTTATGTAATATTTTGGACTAATGCTATGTGACGTGATTAAACAAGCAGCTCTTGAGTTTGATCTGTTATAACCAGATGAGCCTTGACCTTCCGATACATCTGGACAGAACTCTAAACCCTTAGAATGTTGACATTTTTAAGGCTGTCAAACAAAGACACCTTTTGGACACTAGAAAAAAGATGTGTGGGGTTGTTGCTGTTTTTTTTTTAATGTTAGCTAAGCTCTTTTAACCTGAACATTTTAAAACCCTAGCGCAAATACGTAAGTTGCTTTTTAACATGAGTCAGTTGTCTGAGGTGAACCCTCAGGTTCCACCACCACCAATGCAAAGTGAATGCATTCTGAATGGTAGCATTTACACCCACTTTGCACTCAGGTACATATGAACACAAAAAGTGCAAGGAAGTGGAGAATCAGGTCTTCTCTACACAATGAAGTTTAACTAAAATTTGTTTTAAAAGTGAGTTAGTCAAATTGGTGTAAATCCCTGTGTAGACATTCTTATATTGTTTTAACACTGGTTATAACACTTTAGCACATGCCTGTAAATTTACTGATTCAAGCTAAACTGCTACAAGATAGGACTAAACCAATAAAAAGATCATGCAACACAGTTTTGCACCAGTTTAACCAAATACGTTTTAAAATACACCTTTAAAGTGGTGCAAATATGTTTGCAAAACAGGTTTCAGGCCTCCTCATCTTTAACTTTGCCACAAATGCCACTAAAAGAGCTGATTCCAGGTTCACATGAAGATACCTACAGATCTAATAACGATATAACGGCAGAAATCAATGCATAGACAAAACTTGCGAACAAATTACGTCTGAACGACTCATTAAAGTAAGAGTGGGGGAAACTACTTGAGGTGCATTACATTCCAGTTGTAAAAAGACAAGAATTGGTGACCATGAATAGGATCTAAACAATGCTGAGGTTGTGTTACCAGAACAGCAACCTGTTCGTGCAGTCTTGCAGATCTGCAAGAGAGATGTGCAAAAAAATAAACTGCACTTCTATTATTAACTAAGCAGAGAGAGACAAAGAGCCTTTCACCACATGTATAGAAATCTAAGACATCCATAGTTTAATTATGTCCATTTCTCTCTCAAAACCATGTTATGAAACAATGTTACTTTAGGATAAAACAGAACCAACCTCAAAACTTCCACTGCAACTGAAAGAATGATGAAGCATTTAAACTGGACTTTGTAGCTTTCTGATCAACAGGGTAAAATAACAGCGAAAAATTAAAGGAGTACTTGTGGCACCTTAGAGACTAACCAATTTATTTGAGCATAAGCTTTCGTGAGCTACAGCTAGCTCACGAAAGCTTATGCTAAATAAATTGGTTAGTCTCTAAGGTGCCACAAGTACTCCTTTTCTTTTTGCGAATACAGACTAACATGGCTGTTACTCTGAAACCAGTGAAAAATTACTGTCACAACAGGGACTTTAATGTCTTTGTGGAAACCATTTTTCAAGATAAGTTTCCAGCAAGGTTTAGCAACAGCTTACTTTGTGCTGAATAGACTGTGTTTTAACTGTTTTATAACATATTGAGAATGTAAGGATTTCTAAAATTTCATCTCACACAATCTGACTAGGATTAGAATTTGCTGTCAGTTACACCTGTGTAAATCTGGAGTAACTCTGCTGAAGTAAATGGAGTTAGTCCAGATTTCCACTGGTGTGACTGAGATCAGTGTCTGGCCCTGGGTATGTTTTTGTGCATGAGGGGAGTAAAATAAACATTTTGTAGGATGTCATAAATTTCCAAGATGAATGGACAACAGAATCACACTTTCATTGCATCTTCCCTGCTTGGTAAATTACTTGGGTGAAAAAGCTGTCATAGTGGTACACAGAAAGATACTAGTAAGAATTATATATATAACTATATATAAATATATATATATATATAATTCTTACTAAGTATAATAAATATAAATAAAATATATATATTTTACTAGAGCTGACAAGAGCTTTTCTGATGACCACTTATGGAATTCCAAGAGAACTGAGAGAATAAGATTGGAGCACTAAAAGGGAAAGTGAGGTGTTCATTGTTAATTACAGAACACATTAACTTACTATAGAAAGAGGCAAAGGTATACTCTTTGACTTACCCAGTGTGCAAACCTACTGAAGTTAATAAACTGAAGAGGGTATACATGAGAATTTAGCCTTTATACTTGGCCAGATCTTCCCCTCCACCTTCTTTACAGGAAAGAAAGCTAGACAGTTTAGAGATGAGGGAAGAATAGAAATGTGTCCCACAATCCATAATAGCTTCCTGGGGTTTGGGTTCCATAGGGTTTGGAGTGCTTAAGTAGCATTGACTCCTACAACATCCCTTACGCAGCTGCTGCTGCACAACTCCAGGGATCTCAATCACTGTCATCATACCTAGCAGCACAATGTTGCAAGGAAGAAGGACTGACTGAAGAAGTAATACAGAGCCATCATCCCTTCCTTTGGCTGCCTCCATGCATGAGGTTGGAAGGATCATGTCTCCTCCCCACACTACCTCCCATAAAACACCTCTCACTTTACCGGACTATGGCAGGAAGCTGTACAAGGTTCCCCACACTGTGTTTTTGAAATGCACTTGCTACAATGCAAATGCAATCCTCTGGTCAGTGGGTGTTCTCTGCCTGACCCACAGAGGCTGTGAATCTGTTCTGAGCTCTGTAGTTGCTTCATGCTTCTAGTTCTGGAGGATGCTCTTTCAGTGTGTGTGCCAGTCAAGAGGGTAGCCACCACAGACAGACATGAGAGGCCATTCCAAACATGTACCAGTAAAGCCTTTATACAACACCATTGTGTATTTTGCATATACCACATGTTTAATATAGAAACATATTTTAAAATGTTGTAGAGAGTGTTAAAATATTTATTGAAAGCATTTTTCATTCCTTCTACCTTAAAGCCAGACAATCATACTACCATCAGTCCGGATAGAGCTTAGTGGGGTAATCTGCAAGAATCTAGTCAACAGTCAATCTAGCCTTTTGCTGTAACAAGGTTATTTTCAGAAATGTTTTCCCTTTTCAAAGTTATATGCCCTGTAACAATTGTGTGACAATAATTACAAATATTTGGTACAGCCCACACTGTACATCAGACTAGTGTGATTTGGAGGTTAAAAAAAAAAGTCTATGTTTGAGAGAAAGGAAACATTTTCCCTTTTCAGGGACAAGAGACAGTGTTATCTAATGGATTGAGACCTAGGTTCAATACTTGGCTCTGCCACTGATCGGCAGTGTAACCTAAATTAAGTCACTTCATCTCTCTGTGCCTCACTTTCCTATTCCACTCTTTATATCTGTCATGTCTCTTTAGACTATAAACTCTTCAGGGCAGGGACTGTGTTTGTACATGTCAGTTGATCCCTTCCTTCCCTCCCCACTCCCCGCCAATGTCAGCTGGGGACTCTAGGTGCTCTCATAATAGAAATAATAACTAACAATAATTTTGGCTTTTTCAGCCTTTTAATGGCAGCTCTCTGAAGTTCCTGAAAAGTTTGGAATATTTGAATATATCCTGCAGGAGATGGACTATTTGGAAAAATGCAGAAGAGTTAGCAAAGGTGCATAATAAATAGAATTTATCATATGGTTTTAACACCATGCGTAACATAAGCTATAAATACAGAGAACACAAACACAGTAAAAGATGGCACAAACAATAGAAAAACAGACAAATCCCAAGAGCTCCCTTATCACTGACTACTGCCCTTGAAGCCAGGGTTCTGGAGGCAGAAATGCAACCAAGTTGCATTGAAAATAATTACAAACAAATATACATACATTGTCTTTCCAATGTCAGTTTGTTAGTCTCATGCCTTTTACTATGATTAATATTTACTTTGATGCCATTGTATTGTCTCCATATTGAAGTATTGTTAACAAACCTATACCCAAATGCTGTATGCCATGAAGTGAAATGTAGAGGGGGAATTACAGCAAGTAAGAGGAACTGAAGTCTCATACAGGGAGATCTTGCAATAAAAAACAGGAATACAATAAAAAAACAGGAGTCAAGGTTTACAGGGAACCTGTGGAGTGACTGATACTTAAAGACCTATAAGAACATAACGTCTATGAGAACACCATTTTGACCTAACAATGGCAAGTAACCTTGCCTCAGCAACGTGGTCCAACTGAAGTATTAAAAAAGCACATTCTTGCTAGACTCACCAATCATGAAATAAAAAGAAATCAATCTCTGTAATGACAAGCAATGCAGATGAGCTTACTGAAGCTGTGAAAAAAAAAAAGTATTTTCTGGCTGACAACATTTTTCAGCAAGCCAAAAGAAATCCTAGCTAACATCCAAAAGATAATTGGAAGCTCATAAGAAGTAAGCAGCAAAGACAGGAACCAAGGTAAGGGGACATTGTCAAGGTTGTGAAGCAGCACATTTGATCTACAATTTTAACATCAGTTCTTATTGATCACTGATTGTTTTTCTTTTGTTCTTTTAAATACCTGTCTTGTTAAATCTAAATTAGTATTGGGTGGCTGGTTCTGTTCTTCATCTCTGGTACCACAAGGTCAAATGAATAGTGACATCTGTTTAACGTTCTCGGACTGTCACTCACTAATGAAGTTTTACTAGTACTAGAAATATTATCATTCTATAAAACACAGAAGGATCTTCTTTCAACTGTAACATTTTTATAATAATTGCCAATGCTCAAATCAAGTAACTAGATGAGGGTGGAAAGATGAGTTGCAGAGAAACAGAGGAAGAAAGGAAAGGAGATAAAACAAATTAAGAGAAAGGAAAAAAATTTAAAAAAATATAAAGGGAGGAAAAAATGAGGGCTCACAATTTTTCAAAAAATATGAAAAACAGAAATCAGGATAAAGCAGGATAAGGAAAGAATGCAAGAAAAGGATTGATGAGTTAAATAATAAAGAGAACACACAAATGAAAATCTAGCAAGTAAAGTTACCACCTCACATGAGAGAAAAGATTGCAACACAGACTAATAAAAATATTTTTAAGCATTAATAAAGTAGCATAATACTGTTTTTAGTAGATGTTGTCTACTACACTGCTAAATATTCCAGTACCTCAAAATTTAATCACAACTAATCGAGGTCTCAGGCAGTGTTCAAATTCAGGAAGGAAAGATCATGAGTGAAGACCAGTCTGAGGTCTACCACTGCCAATCTGAAGCACAAGGAGTGAGCCTCAAAAAATTCAGTTTGGCTAGCTGCACACATAGCTTTTCTGGACTTGTTGGGTCAGCGGTATTGGTGCTGGAAATTTCATGCAAATAACAGCTAAACTATAAAAATACCACTAGATCTTATTACCTGCTGGAGCCAAGAAATGCAAAGGTTCAATCAAAGTCAATGTGTTAACCATGGGGCAAACAAGGATTACATTGATCTGCCAGAAGAAAATCAACAAGAGTAAAATGGGGTTTGAATTTTTTGGGTTTGTGTGCATTCACATTCTTCTGAAGCACATTTTGCTGGATACTAGAATACAAAGGGCCTAATTCTCCACTGCCTTGCTCCTTATGTACTTATTTACAAAAGAATGTATAAATTGGGTGTAAAATGCTACCATTTTCGTTGAGTAACCTTCCACACCCACTTTGCACGAGTGTAAGAGTATGTCTGCACTGCAGCTGGGAGCATGCCCAGGTACACAGACTCACACGAGCCTGGCTTTCAAATCCACATGACCCTAGGTTCCAAGTTTGAGTAGCTAGCTCCAGCCTCCTCTTTGCTGCAGCGTCCACACTGCTATCTACCAGATGGGAGGCTTACTCCTTAAGTGACTGAGTGACTGCACAAGGTAGCAAAGCAGTAGAGAATCAGGCCCAAAATTCTTCCTTGTCTGTGAAGTGTCAGCTCCCCATTTCACAGTCAATTACTGTTCAGTAACCACCAACCTACAGCTACACTGTCAAAGATAAGATCTCAGTTTAAGGTGAATACTAATAAATTCCTCCAGTAGAGAACAAAAAATGTGCAGGAGATAACGGCATTACAGCTTTTGATTAACCTTGGACCTCAGTCTCTTTTAGAGTGGATTTTTAAATCTGATCAATGTCATTATTACTTAATGAGAAATTCGCCCTTCGCTGGTTTTCGGCCCTAGGCCAGGTATCATTGAACGTATCTATTTCTGCCAAAAAGATAATTATCTACACTCATGCACTAGATCCAAACATTCATTATCCTCTGAGGTAAATAATATGTTTACTTAGTATTTTTTGTTGTTTGTTTAAGAAATAATTTCATTACAACTGAAGGGGAGAAAAGAACAGGGCAAAACTTCAAATACAGCTAATACAATTATAATTACATTTGATCCTAGCAATAGGTGTTACATGAAATTGTTCTAACCACTTGTTCATATAACAACATAATAGATTACCAGTGCTGGGAATGATGTCAGACCAGTATATGTTCCCCTAAATGGCATTGACAGGTTCTAATCAATGTCTGTTGCTGAGAAACTAAGGGTTTACTCTACTCCATTCACTACTGTTGTTTGTGGAGTGACTTAAACTTAGGAGCTGGACTTTGTTTCCCAAGCTTCAGGTGGTGGAGGAAGTGGTGGCATTCTGAGTCTTCTGATAAACAGAATAAGATCCTTTGCCACTACATAAAAGTGCCTATCTATTTGTTTATTTTGTCCTGGCAAGTTGCTGACATTGTCACCAGAAAAAAGCCAACTGCCTTTTTTCCCCAGCTGAATGCAAAGCATAGGAAGTGGATAGCAAAGGGGGAGCGGATGGAAAACATGAGAAAGGAAACTATTAGGTCACCTTATGTAAGACCTTACCACAGGATTGTGATACTTACTGTACATGGATGGACACTGTGTGTTTTTATACAATAACCACATTCCTGAAAACAGTACGCTCCTATTTCTTATTTAGATTGATGTGCTTATGAGATTTGCTCAAGACTAGTCTGTTATTTGTAGAGCATTAACCTTTTACTTTGGAGTCTGCACTCATTTAATGTGTAAGTAATTGCATGAGGACTAATTCTTTATTCACATTTACCCTTTCAAGTTTTATTTTCTGCTCCCTGCCAGCAGTCTCTCTTCATACTGTAGGCCTGGTCTGACATGGGTAAGACCTCATTTCTTGGGAGACAAGATTAGGGCAGGCTGAAAACAGTGTCTCTACTAGATAAAATAAAGAGCATGAGCTGGTGTGCTGATGTGATGGTGCCCCCTTTGGTCATATTGAACGTTGTACAACATTTGCTCAGTCTGGCTAGGCGGTCAGTCTGCTCCTCTACCTGTCTCTCTATGGTAGCCCCATTGTGGGCTATGAAGTATGTTAATCTCAGTCCCACTGGGGTCTGCAGGCTGGCCCTGGTACTCACGTGGTCTGGAAACCACTTCAGTTCTTAAGTCTCAGAGGGGCTGGAAGGGGTACCCAGGCCCACCCACTCTACTGGGTTCAACTCAGGGCCTTTTAACCAGGGAGGCAGAATCAGGCCTCAGCAGCCACTCCTGCTGTGCTCCGAGTTCCTTTCTACCTCCCTTGGTTCTGTAGGCTTCTCCAAGCTGTAGATTTGGTTCCCCTTCTCGGGATGTTGTCTCTGAGCAGCGTCTCAGCAGCCTGCTGGTAGGAGTTTCCTTTTCCAGCCCTCTTGCTCCTCTGGCAGCTACTCTGCCCCCCTGCTTATCAGCTTTTTTATTCTCCCAGGTGCTGTGAGACTCCAATCAACATTGGCCTGCAGTTCCTGCATTAACCTCTTTTGCCAGGCCAGCATGGGATATATACAACCCATGACAAGGCAGAACACCCAGGGAACCATTTTCAGTGGACAAGATAACAATGTACAAGATAAGCCTGGAAGGTAAAATGAAGTAAAGAATAAGTCATGCATGGGTAGTGTGTGCTGTACAGGGACTGGTTCCTACAAAGTGACCAAGCCAAACCCAAAACGTATAATGCAATGTGCAGTAAATGCCATGCATAAATGTTTATAAAGAAAGAGGTTTGCTATGTAACATTGGATGCGTGGTATGCCTTATACTCACCCCCTATGCTTGAGTCAGCGTATCTTTGCTGTATGGAATATAAAGGAACCTGAATGACAAGACTGGAGTTGGACTGAATTCTTGGGGAACCGAGTGGAAGAGGCCTCAGAGAAACCCCAATACATATAGCACCTGAGTTATCAAAGGATAACTAAATATCTTTTGACCAACTTTTATATTTCTGCAGTGTAGTTTCTCCCAGATTCCATTTTGCTCTCATTGTCGATCTGTGCAATACTGTGTGTGTGGCAAAAGTTTGTGGAGCAGGGATTGAAAAAGTATTTTGTTTCTTTCACAGGCATTTGTGTGTGCAAGTATTTTTAATAATTCCCAACTTTGATTCAGGGTAAAATGTCCTTTTCCTTCGGAGTCCATATAACATGGAGTAACTAGATCTGGGGAAAAATTTTAAGAGACTTTTTTTTCCACTGAAAAATGCAAATTCAGTTTGATTGAATCATTTTGTGAATGTGTGTTGATTTCTACAAATTGTTTCAGTCACAACAAAAAATATTTCCAAAAATGTCAAAATGAACCATTTTTCAACAGTATGAAAATGAAATGTAGTTTTCTTGGGCTACACTCGCAAGGGGATTTAGGCACCATTCACAAATCCACTGTAGGAACCCTCCTCCCCCTTAAACGCAACAGCCCAGTGCTTAAGACAGGTTCAAATCCCCACTCTTGAACAAGGACTTGAATCCAGGTCTCCCCTGCACAGGTGAGTGCTCTACTCTGCAGCCTATAGGTCAGTGGTAGCCTGTCAGGCCGCACATAGCCTGTCAGGGTAATCCACTGGAAAGCCGTGACATAGTTTGTTTACATTGAGCGTCCACAAGCACGGCTGTCCGCAGCTCCCAGTCTCCGCAGTTTGCTGTTCCCAACCAATGGGAGCCGCAGGAAGCAGCGGCCAGCATGTCTCTGTGGCCTGCGCCGCTTCCCGCAGCTTCCAGTGGCTAGGAACGGCGAATCACAGCCACTGGGAGCTGCAGGCAGCTGTGCCTGCGGACAGTCAATGTAAACACTGTCTTGCAGCACGCCAGCACGTGTGGCCCGCGGGCCACAGGTTGCCCACCACTGCTATAGGTTATTAAGGGCTGGGTGTCTCTCAGTCTCTCTTATTGAAGCTGTTCCACTTTGTATAAAATAATTAAATAGTCATTGGGCAACAGAAAAACAGTAGTGAAAATGACTATGCAGCTTAGTGGTTGAGAGCAGGGGGACAAAGCAGAAGAGCCTCAACATGAGAGAGAGAGAGAGAGAGAGATCAATCCCAGAATAGCCAATAGAGGACCTTGAACCCATATTCTCCCAGGTGAGGGCCCTGGTCACCACAACCTTGGGTAGAAGGAGAGCCCCATTTCCTCCTCCACTGTTGTGAATGTAGCCCTTCAGTTCCTTTGCTTGTATTCAAAATAACAAAAATGAAACTTCAGTTTAATGCAAAATGATTTTTTTCTGACTTCTGAGTCACTGATAATTCTGAAAAAATTTGGTTTTGGTTTCACCTAAACCATTTTTTTTAACTGTAAGCAAACTGAAAACAATCAGTTATTTGCCCAGCTCTAGTAGTAACATGTTGCCAGAAGCATAATTCTGAATTTTACCATTTTGACCATTCTATACCAAATACTCCCCAATTCAAAAGGGAAATTTTTCACCTGCAGAAAATATACAGCCTTCCATTTTCACAGGAACCAGCACAATATGTGAAGCCAAACCACAAAATAGGCCAGTTTTGCATGGCTTAAAAATTCAAGTAAAGTTCGAATACTATGTTTAATTTTCAAAAGCACTACATAAATATTTGAGGACTCCAGACCAATATAGTATTGCCAGGAACTCCTTTTTTTCCCCAAAATACAGGAGTAGTAAAAGCTAATCCTAGTGTGTTGGGTATCAACAAAACAGTGAAGCTCAGAGGGGGATATTTTATATTTCCAATGAGCAAGGCAAAACATCTCACTATATAATCCTGTACATCACTAGCATGACAATGAAACAGTATGAAATGGTATGACCACTGTTTATGAATATGAGATCTGTTAAAAGTTTTACAAAGACTGGAAATCTGCCGTGGAAGAGGGACATATGTCAACTACAGGGAAGCAAAAAGTATAAATGATATTAAATGTTTAGTTACATGTAGAAGTTCTGAAATATTATTGCTATGCATTTGAATGAGGATAGAAAAGGAGTTGGTAAAGGTAGGAACTGAAAAGAAACAGTCAAACAAAAAAGTGTCCCATTCAAGTATCTCATATGAGGGCAGACAATTAAATATTGACAAATTGTATCAGTTCGTGTACACAAATGCTAGAAGTCTTAATATTAAGCTGCGTGAACTTGAATGTCTAAATATTAAGAAGTCTAAATATTAAGATGGATGAACCTGAATGTCTGTTATGAAATGAGCATATTGATACAATAGGCATCACAAAGGCACAAAAACATATAAGAATGACAGAGTAGTTTGTGCTGGTGGGGGAGTGGAAATATATGTGAAAGAAAGCATAGACTCAAACTTAGTAAAAATCTTAAATGGGTCAAACTGTACCATAGAATCTCTATGGATAGAAATTTAATGTGCAAATAATAAGAGTATAGTAGTAAAAATATACTACAACCAGCTGACAGGGATGGTGATTGTGAAATGCTCAGGGAGATTAGAGAGGCTATTAAAACAGACAACCCAATAATAATGGGGGATTTCCACTATCCCTATATTGACTGGTTATAGGTCACCTCGTTATGGAATGCACAGATAAAATTCTGCTTCTTGGAGAAGCTAGTTCTAGAACCCACCAGGGAAGAGGCAGTTCTTCATTTAGTCCTAAGTGCAGCACAGGATCTGTTCTAAGAGGAGAATATAGTTGAACCGCTCAATAATAGCAACCACAATGTAACTAAATTTAACGTCCTTGTGGGGCACAGATACAAAGAAACCCACCACCATACTGTTTAACTTCAAAAATAGGAACTACACAAAAATGAGGAAGTTAGTTATATGGAAATGAAAAGGAACAGGTACAAGGGTGATATGCCTACAGGCTGCATGGAAATTATTTTAAAAAACCATAATAGAGGTTCAAATAAAAGAAAGAGTAAAATGACCATAAATGCCACTATGGCTAACCAACGGAGTAAAAGAGGCAGATAGAGGCAAAAAGGCCTCCTTTTAAACTTGGAAGTCAAATCCTACTGAGGAAAATAGAAAAGAGCATGAACTCTGGCAAGTGAAGTGTAAAAGTAGCCAGGAAAAAAAATAATATGAAGAGCAACTAGCAAAAGACACAAAAACTAAAATAGAAAAAAATTCTTTAACTGCATCAGAAGCAGGAAGTTGCCACTGGATGATCAAGGTGCTAAAGGAGCACTGAAGGAAGACAAAGCCATTGCAGAGAAGCTAAATCAATTATTTCCATTAGTCTTCACTGAAGAGAATGTGAAGGAGATTCCCACACCCGAGACATATTTTTTAGGTGACACATTTTTTTAGGTGTCAGTAGGAGAGGTTTGGAAACAAATTGATAAATTGCACTGTAATAAGTCAGCAGGACCAGATGGTATTCACCCAAGAGTTCTGAAGAAACTCAAATATGAAATTGCATAAATACTAACTGGTATGTAACCTATCACTTAAATCTAGCCCCTGTACCAGATGACTGGTGGATAGCTAATGTGATACTGATTTTTTTATTTATTTATTTATTTTAAGAAAAAGGCTTCAGAGATGATCCTGGCAATTACAGGACAATAAGACCAACTTCAATACAAGACAAATTGGTTGAAACCATAGTAAAGAACAGAATTATGAGATACATACATGAATACGATATGTTGGGGAAGACTCAACCCAGCTTTTATAAAGGGAAATCATGCCTCATCAATCTATTACAAATTTTTGAGGGTGTCAATAAGCATGTGGACATGGGTGATCTAGTGGATATAGCATAGTTGGACTTTCAGAAAGCCTTTGACAAGTTCCCACACCAAAGGCTCTTAAGCAAATCAAGCAATAATGGGTTAAGAGGGAAGGTTCTCTCACGGATCAGTAGCTGGTTAAAAGACAGAAAACAAAGGGTAGTAATGGTTTTGCTGAATCAAGTGTATATTAAATAGCACTGGAATGGTTAAATTTTAATTTCATGTTCCATGACAGGATTTTTAATACACAACATCTTAGAATAGGTAGATTTTATTCTGTAAAAAGGGGAGAAATATGTCAAATTCTAAAATGGCAAAGGGACAAAATCAGACCTGGTGTAAGCAGGCTATGAGCTCTAATTAAGTTATAAAAAAATTTGGTCAAAAATATTTCTATTATTTCTAAGCAATTACATTACATAGAAAGATGGTTAAAAATTAGGAGGGAAAACAATATAGCACAGTGGGTACCTCAAAAGTTCAGAAGTTAAATTTGATTTATTTGAGTTTCTGAAAGTTAAAAGTTATCCAAAGTCACTAATCTACAATCTTTATGATTGGGAATTGCCTGGAAATCTGCTTTTGCCTGAAATTTCTAGCATTTGGCTTCAGTCAGGAACCTTTCCTGCAGCTTTTCTGTACTTTGTTTTCCAGCAGATACTGAAGTACAAAAGGTTAAAATTCATAGTCATAGTTTTCCAATACATAGGTATAATAACAAAGCATCCCACTAATTATTTCCCTGAAGTGCTGAGGAACTGTAGGACACAGTAGACCAAAATATGCTCTGATTTACAGCTTTGTCAGGATCTGCCTTAATGACTGGGCAGAATCTTGTATGTCAATCTTTGTTGTGACTCCACCTGCACAGATCCAGTTGCAAGACTGTGGCCCATATGTGTATTTATTTTATATAACCAGGTTTTTTTAAAAGTACTTAAGTCACTGCATACCAGTTTTAACATAACTACTTAAAATAACTCGATTGATTTGTTATTAATATTATGCTGGCGCATACAAGCCTCAATCAAGGATCAGTGTCCAATTGGGCTACTGTATAGACAAGTAACAAAGCAGACAAGCCTTGCCCCAGACAGTTTACAATCTAGGATTCAGGCAGGATTAGACAGGTAGACAAAACTGTCAGACAGTTGGAAGTTGGAGGGTGTTGGAGGAAAATGTTAAAAAAAATGAACACTTTAGCAGAAAATTTGAAGTCTGGGCTTCGCCCTTCCTTAATCAATGCTGGGCAGTAGTGATTGGTAGGCATCATGGCCTAGGAAGGCTTCAGGAGGCATTTAAAAAAGGTTAAGGAGGCAGTTTTGCAACATTTAATAGGGAGTCTTCCCATGCATATGGGACGGCAAAATGTAAAGCATGGAGGGGCTTGAGGGAGACACAGACATCTGAGCAATTAAAGCTGTCATCACTCATAGAGCAGTGGCAAAGTCCCAATAAGCCAATATAACATAACACACACACACATACACACACAAATCGAATAAATAGGGTGGAGCTAAATGCAGACAAGAAGTTGAGGTTTCAGAAGATGAAGGAGCGGGAGCCAGCAGAGGGACACAAAAAGGCAGGGCTGGATTACCCCATAGGCAGACTAAGCATGTGCTTAGGGCACCAGCAAAGCAGGGGGCACCAAAAAAAGAGATTATTTTTTTAAAAAAAATTTGATATTTCAAAAAAAGCATAGAAGTAGTCATCATGGGAAAAATCAGAACTTTGTTAGACTTCCTTACACTCCATTACACACTCTTTCTCAAAGTGCAGAGGTCAATCTTATGACAATGCTGCCAACATGCCAGGGCATTATCAAGGAATGCAGAAGAAGCTTTTAGAACAGAACAAATATGCCATATTCATACCATGTGCTGCACACTCTGTCAATCTTGTTGGCCGCAGTGCTGTTGATTGTTGTCTGGTGGCAGTAATTTTTTTCTCAACAGTCCGGTTACTTTATACATTTTTCTCTGCCTCAACACACCAGGGCAGTTCTTAAAACATATTTGGGCAATGATCATGTGTTGAAATCTCTTTCTAATACTTGCTGGGAGTCACTGCAGTGGCAACAAGTGCAATTCTGGAGTCCTAATCAAAGACTGTGGATGCATTAGAAAGTATAGCTGAAGACCAATCACAAAAGGGGGAAACTCTACAAGAGGCAGAAAACATTGCAAACAAGATGCAAGAACGAGAGTTTGTATTCATGTTGACCATGTGGAATGATATTTTACAACACTTTTACCAAACAAGTCAAGAAAAAGAATTGGATTTGAAAACGTGCAGACCTCTGTCAATCATTAGCAGACCACTTACACACTTTGAGAAATGATTTTGAAAGATCTGAAGACATATCAAAAGATATCTTGCCTGATACTAACTACAAAGAAGCCCAGTCCCGCAAGCGAATCAGGAAAAAACAAGCAAATGATAGCAGTGCAACAGAAACAGCACTGAATCCTAGAGACAAATTTCGCGTATCTACTTACTACGCTATAATTGGTACAATTGAAGCTCATATGAAGAGGAGAGGTGAAGTGTACAAAGAACTATCAAGTAGATTTTCTTTTCTAAACTATATGGACTTATCTGATGAACAATATTCACAAGGTTCCCAAAAGCTAGTTGACTCATACCCTGTTGACTTGAACATGAATCTCTGTGGAGAAGTACGGCAGTTCCACTGTTATATGCACGCAAAGTGTAATGAAACAGGAAAAATGAAATTCAGTCTCATTGATCTTCATGACACAATACTGAAAGACGGAATACAATGTGTATTTCCAAATGTAGAGATCACACTATGTATTTTTCTAACATTGATGATTACTAACTGCTCCGCAGAATGCTCTTTTTCTCAGCTGAAAAGAATAAAAAACCCTCAGAGAACAATGTATCAGGACAGATTTGATTCACTTTCCCTATTGTGTATGGAAGCGGACATGCTTCGTCGAGTCAGCTTCGATGAACTTATCCAGAATTTTGCAATCAGAAAATCTAGAAAGAAGCTATTTTAATTTCAGCATACATGTAAGTTTTGTGTCATTTCAAAAAATAAAATTGTGTCATTTTGTGTCATTTCGAAAAATAAAATATAGTATTGTTTTTATTTTGAATTACACATGCGGGGGGCACCATAATCTTTTCAGTGCTTAGGGCCTCTAAAGGTCTTAATCCGGCCCTGCAAAAAGGCGAATGATATGCTCAGAATGATGATGCTAGCACTAGAGTTTTGAATGGAGTTGAGGGGACAGGGAATAACATGGCTGGTATCAAGGCTAGAGAGGGTTTGGTAAAAAAAAATTCCAAATTCCTTTACATCCTACTTGACAGTGATAGTTCTTTGCATGCCATGGGTGGTGTTACTGTGGTGTTAAGAGAATGAATAGAATCTTCAGGATGTGGGAGCTGACAGTGGGATCAGGCAGTTGATTTTAGGTTAGACTAATGGATTGACCCAAGTTAAGATGCTCTATGTATGTTAACTATGTGTTTAATAAAGACTATTGCTAAGTTACTAGCAATGAATTATTATTAAGACTAGTGAATTACTTGAATATAAAACAACACATGGTAACAGGAGTGAATGAAGTGGTTAAAAAAAAAAAGGAAGAAATTAAAAAACAAAACAAACAAAAAAACCCACAAGCTGAGGTAAAAGTTGCTCGGCAGAGAAAAATAAGTTTTAATGAAAAAAGATGGATCAATTAAGAGTTCCCACTTTTCTAAAAATGTCAAGAAATGCTGCAGAAAATTGGAAAACATTTAAATAAGAATCTGATTTATTTCTGAGGGCATCAGAATATACTCACAAGGAAGATGAGCATAAGATTGCCTTTCCCCCTCCAATATTGCACATACTGAAGCAATTTCATTATATAGTTCATTTGAACTTAATGTTAGATGAGCTATCTGTGAGATTGCCTTAAAAAACTTTTGAGGAATATCATTTACCAAAAAGAAATAAAACATATGAAAGATTTCAGTTACACTCAAAAAATAAAATGGAGGAAGAGACTTTTTTAACAGATCTAAGGTAAGAAATTAGACGTGTAATTTTCAGAATCTGATTCAATGATAGAATATCAAATTGTGATGGGTAAGTGTAGCCAACAGTTAGACATGCCAGATGTAAATCCAGAAAAAGCAGTAAGAATTTACCAGATTGCTGAACTTAACAACAACTGCACATTTTAGAAAGAAAACAAACTGACATGAATATAGTCTTAATACGAAAAAGTAAAAAACAAGTCTATGGAAGGAAACAGAGTGAAAATATTAAAGTTAAAACATATGAGCATATGAAAGAATGCTCTAGATGTGGAAGGAGGCACCAGCCTAGACAATGTCCAGCATATGGTCAAATCTGTCATATGTGCAAGAAACAGAATCATTTTGCAACAGTCTATAAGTAGAGAAGTCTGCAAAAACTTAGAAATATACATTTAATTCAAAAGTCTCAGAGAAGTTACTGAATAAGGAATACAGAGCTGACATTACAGATGAAGAAAATTTTTTTCTGACTATTTGGAAACAGTCACTCTAAACTACAGGGAGGGTTGGACAGTTACATACAAAATAAAACGTTCCATTAGTCGATAGTGTAATAGATACAGGTGCACAAGCTAATTTCTTCTAACATTAAAAAATGTCTAAACGTAAAACCTATAGTAAGAAAACAAATACAGATCAATTTACAATCTTCTAGTGGCGAAAAATGTCCTGTTATTGGTATTTGTGAATTACAGGTCACAGTTAAAGATAATTTAGAAAACATAAGATTTGTAGTGGTTAAGGGATAAGGTATTTCTATTTTAGATTTAGAAACATGTTTAGCAGTAAATCTAATTGATGGAATGCAGACCACTAAGGATTATGAAATGCTGGAAACAGAACATCAATTTACATAGAGTTATTCACTGGCATTGGTAAATAGGATACAATGTATATAATAGAGTTAAATGAAAAGAAGAAACCAGTTATACATGCAACCAGAAAGATACTCTTGGCATTAAGAGGTATGGTACAAAAGGAATTGGAAAGGTTGATTAATTTAGATATAATGAAAAGAGTGGAAGAGACGACTGAATGGATGAATTCATTAGTAATAGAAAAAAAGAAAGAAGGATCCTTATATTTATGTTTAGATCTAAAAGAATAAATTAAGTATGTTAAAAGGGAACATTTTAAAATATTTATCAGGGAAGAAATATTTTGACAAATGTCTGGAGCAAAATAATTTTCTTCTTTCGCTGCATCAAATGGATTTTGACAAATACCATTTGAGCAAAAATGTCAGTGGTTATGCCCATTTGACACATTGTTTGGATGTTACTGTTTTAAAAGATCATCTTTTGGATTATGTTTGGCTCCAGAGGTATTTCATAGAGCATTACAAAAGATAGTTGAAAATAGAGATGGCACATAAGTATGCATAGATGATATAATAATATGGGAAATAACTATAAAAGAGCATGATATAAGAGTAACTAAAACAGAAGCAGGATTGAAACTAAATCAAAAATAAATATAAAATTAGATTGTAAGAATTAACCTTTAAGGAGAAAAACTGACCCATCAGGGATCCACAAGGAATACAAGCTATTGATAATACTGCTTATCCAAAAGATAAGGACATTGCAGAAATTTTGGGGTATGGTTAATTTTGTAGGCAAATACATAGCTAACTTAGCAGAAAAAACCCCCAACACATTTAAGGGATTTACTCTGTAAAAATAATCAATCAACGGACATGGGACTGTCAACATCAACAAGAATTTAAGCAGGTTAAGCAACTAATAAAAACAGCTCCAGTACTAAAATTATTTGATAGTAACAGATTTACAAAATTGTTTTCAGATGCATCCAAACAAGGTCTAGGAGCAGTTCTACACAAAAGTATGGAGATCTAGGGAAACCAGTTGCTTATGCATCTAGAGCTATATTAAAAATGGAATGTCCGTACGTTCAAATAGAAAGAGGCTTTGGCATTGTTTTTTCCATGCAAAAAAAAATCACATTTCTATATGGTAGATCTGTATTGGCAGAAACAGATCATAAACCATTAATTAATATTTCAAAAAAGAAACATGACAGACATCACCGCAGTTGATTTTAGGTTAGATTAAGAGATTGACTTGAGTTAAAATGCTCTGCATATATGTTAACTATGTATCTAATAAAGACTGTTGTTAAGTTACTAACAGTGTATTATTATTAAGACTAGTGGATTACTTGAATATAAAAAACACACACCATGTTTTTGCCTGGAGTATATTTTTATGGCCAAGTGATAAACCGGTAGCAGGAGGTTGCAATAGAAACACTGACAAAAGTTTAATGAGAGCATCATAAATTTTATGCTAAAATTAAATCCATGCATTAAAAAAGCCATAAGGACCTACAGGTCTGGAGTTACAAATGTATTTTGTCTTTCCTTGAATTAAAACTTGGGCTCAGAAGCAAGAATTCAACATGATGGGGATTTAAGGGAAACTTATTCTCCATATAAAATGTAGGTGCAATGAGTGAAGGGAATAAAGGTCACATCAACCCCAATTTTTTATTAATGGGTTGATGTTCCTCTCTGTAAATTTGCAGTATTATTATTATTTGTATTGTGGTAGCACCTCGTACCCCAATCTAGGATCAAGAACCCAATGTGTTTGGCTCTACACACACATATACCAAAAGACTACTGTCCCTGCTCCAAAGAATTTATAAACTTTTGTCTGGTTCCAGAATTTTATGGGATTGCACTATCACTGTTATAATGCTGTTATGCAGAAAGGTTAATGACAGCCATCATGCTGGTCTGTGATCTATGGACAATTACAGACTCATTCCTGCTGATAGGTATGTTGACCATCTTTCTTACAGGCTAAGTGGAAGGAGCAATTAAATGCCCCTTTATACAGTGATAGCTGGAAACGATAGGAAGCCACCTCCCAAGCCCATGGACTGCATAGCATGACCAATCAGAAGCTAAGCCATGTGGGCTGAAGGGTTTCCAGGGACTCATTGCAAATGCAGGAACTAGGGGATTGATTGATTGATTGAATGAGGGAGACTGAACGGCAGAAAGGGAGAGAAGCAATGGTGAAAGTAGCCCTGGGAGGAAGCCAAAATAACTTTTTAGACACCTTACTCTCTGCAAAGGCAAACTTATACTTCTGGGCAAAGAAGCTGCCTCCTGTTGTTTCTTTCTACTGTGTTCAGGGAAACAGGACTTTGTGTACTTTCTTTGTGAATAAACAGGATTGCACCAAAGAAATATCTGACTATCAATTTATCTTCCTAACTGAAACAACCCAGCAAGGCCCCGAATACTGGCAACCTGCTCAGGGCAAAAGGTGCAATAGTATAAAATAACTTGTTTCTGAAGAAAGTGTGAAGAAGAAACAATTGCCCTGTTTAAAGATTACTGTTTGAGCTCTAGTTAGAAGAACTTAATGGGCTCTTATTTTCCAGACTAATGAAAACTGCGTTTACTGCAGAAGAAGAGCCTGTTAGTCTTGGTGAAAGGCAGAAAGTTGCATATATGACAGAGTGAAGCCCGCTATGTTCTGAAAAAGCACTGGAGGCTTAAGTAGGGTTTTTGATTGTGGAAATTCTTATCACCAATCACAATTCCTTAACCAATTTTCCTTCCATCTACAAACATAAACACATTACTATAAGTAGGCCTGAAAGGATTAGACTTTTATCAGTAAATGTCAATTACTCCATACGCACACAAACTGACAAAAATATTTGTATCAATAACATTTGGAAAGTATAGATAGGCAAAGAAAGAAACCGCTGCTTGAGAAATCAGAGTTTGATTTAAGGATATCTACAATGCATATTTTGACATGTTATGTTGACACTTTGTGTTTTAATCATTTGAAAGCTTTAACTTTTTGAATCTCAATGTTTACTGTCATTAAATAATTAATTGTCTGACCCCACCCCCCCAAAATGTCCCAAAACAGTGAATATTTAATAATAAAACAAAAATGCTTAAAACTAAAATTTAAAATGATTAAAAAATTAAAAATGGTTTAAAAACATTGATATCTGTTGAAATTATAACAACTAAAATTTTTGCCAAGCCTAACTTTAAGGCACACAACTCATAACTTTATTAACAGTTTCATGATATTTGGCAATTTTCTTAAAGCCTCAGCTCCAGGTGTCTTGCACATACATGAAAATCTCAGCTTTCCATTTTTTTTTAAATCATTATTTTAAAAGGTACTAATACTTTTTGAGTGTTTGGGCTTGGAAATACTGGGAATGTCACATAGTACCATTATTATAGGACCAGAATGCTAGACCCAAAAGACTATCTCTCTGTTGCAGGGCTTAGGTTCCTCTGACTTTGACTCTAGTTATTATTTACATTGCAATGCAGCTTACAACAAGAAATTGTACGTGCAGTATATTTGACTGCAGAAAACTATTTGTGTTTTGCTTTGCTTTGCCAACTTTAAACAATCCATCACTCCAGAAGACTAATTTATCGACTGGATAGGGACCTTCACTATAAATCATATGCTGCTTAGATAAAAATCATTAGGACAGAATATTACTCAATTCTATTGCATCTTGCAGCATCTGCTCATTGTGCTAAAATTTGTTTGCAAAGTCACAAACTCTAAGGTCAAATATTGCCCTGAATCTGTATCCAAAATAAGCCCCAAAATGTGAAAACAAATCAACTTGTACAAAAACAATAATTTAGATGTCTGTAACTACTTTGCAGTATTTACAAAACATGTTTTCAAATTGTCTGCCTTCATATAGTTCCTCAATATGACAGTTTACTTTGTATGGCTGATTTTAGAAAACATTCTATAATAAAAGCACGACATTTTAAAATAATTTTAATTTTTAATGAATGAAGTTGGTTACATTGGTGACTGAAACAGGTGGATATTTTTGTTAACTCTTTAGGTCTCTGAATGTATAAAAAGATTTAATATACACATGACTTACTATTCCAGATGTATATTTTAAAAGGAAAACAAATAAAGGACTAATTCTCCCTAAAATGTTATCTCTGTGTTATGTTATGATAGATCATCCTGATGCTTAAGGTTACATATGATAGAAGTTTTGCCATTACAGATAAAACAGGTTTTTTTGTGATTGACAGTTCAAATTCCTAAACAGAAATCTAGAATAGCTTTTCCAACATACATTTACCTGAAGCAGGTTCCTGTGCTATTGTAAATGAGGAACAAGATTTCTTACTCTATTCTTGTGTATCACTTTAGGACTGTGGTGAGTGTAGTACTTGAGTCATGTAAGTAGAGTCCTAGTCCGTGCTCTGAGAAGTGAAGATAGGTAATTAGAAGCATCCCTATCATAATTTATGCATTTTTTATTAAGTTGATTTTAGTGGGAGTTGTTTTCATTCAAACTCTTCAACTGTAAAGGAAGTTACCTCCACAATTTTTTTAGGAACATCAGAATTGCATAGCAGGAGTCATAGCTCTACCCACTTTTCTGAGCAATGTAGAGAATATGCTGTAAGACTGGTGTGCATATCAGGCCTCATTTAGCCCTGTGCTGAAGCTTAGCTTGGGGTAGAGACAGAAAGGTAGATGTGTGGGAGAAGGGGTGGAGCATGGTGGTTTTATACAACCTTTGCATCTCCACTAACCTGGCTGCCCTAACTTATACCTAGCTGCCTACGCTCCCTACACAGCCAGTAAGAAGCAGCATCACTGCAGGATTCCCCACAGCAGGGATATCTGGGGGCATGGCTGGAACGCTCTGGCTATATGCCAACCAAGAAAGTCCCAGGTGTCAGTAAAATCCACTGGAGTCTGGATCCACCATCTCTATGGTATCTTTATAGCAGTGGAGCCAGTGTAAGCAACCCCAGTACAAAGATGAACTGGACCCAACTGAGAACTGAAAGGGCACTTATTTCCATGCCCAATAGATGCCTATGTACAATTGAGAGGGGACAAAAAGAAAAGACAACAAAACTCTGTGCTACTGGTATATGACCAAATGGAAAAAACAAACAAAAGTTATCTAAGAAAGTTGTTCCATTTATTTTCCTATGTAAACCTATAAATAGTGAATATGGGACCAACAAGAGTTCTAAAATTTTGAGGCTTTAAAAAAAAAGAAAAAAAAAGCTAATAGGGAGCCAGCTGTGAAGTTCACGATTTCCCAAATCACCATTTCTGTAGGTATGGTATATTATTTAGACAACTCGGTTAGAAATATTGTAGCCAACCTGTTTCAGTATATACACCACTGTCAAGTTCTCTCAGGCCTGGTCTACACTATGAGTTTATGACAGATTTAGCAGCGTTAAATCCTAATTAACCCTGCACCCGTCCACAGAATGAAGCCATTTTTTCAACATAAAGGGGTCTTAAAATCTATTTCTGTACTCCTCCGCAATGAGGGGATTAGCGCTGAAATCAACATCGCCGTTTCAAATTAGGGTTCGTGTGGACACAATTCGAAGGTATTGGCCTCCAGGAGCTATCCCACAGTGCACCACTGTGACCGCTCTGGACAGCACTCTGAACTCAGATGCACTGGCCAGGTGTACAGGAAAAGCCCCGGGAACTTTTGAATCTCATTTCCTGTTTGGCCAGGCGAGCACAGGTGACCATGCAGAGCTCATCAGCACAGGGGACCATGCAGTCCCAGAATTGAAAAACAGCTCCAGCATGGACCAAACGGGAGGTACTGGATCTGATCGCTGTATGGGGAGAGGAATCTGTGCTATCAGAACTACATTCCAAAAGACGAAATACCAAAATATTTCAAAAAATCTCAGAGGCCATGAGAGACAGAGGCTACATCAGAGACACAACACAGTGCCACGTGAAACTTAAGGAGCTCAGACAAGCGTACCAGAAAACCAAAGAATCAAACGTACGCTCCAGGATAGAGCCCCAGACATGCCGCTTCTACGCTGAGCTGCATACAATCCTCGGGGGGGCCGCCGCCATTAACCCACCCCTGTCCATGGACTCCGATGATGGGGTACTCTCCGCCATGGCTGAGGATTTTGCAGATTGGGAAGATGAGGAGTAGGAGGACGAGCTTGGGGAGAGCACACAGCACACCGTTCTCCCCGACAGCCAGGATCTTTTTATCACCCTGACTGAAATACCCTCCCAACCCAACCAAGCCGGAGAAGGGACCTCTGGTGAGTGTACCTTTTTAAATATAATACATGTTATAAAAGCAAGAATTTTTTAATGATTAAGTAGCCCTGAGGACTTGGGATGCATTCGTGGCCAGTACTGCTACTGGAAAAGTCTATTAACGTGTCTGGGGATGGAGCAGAAATCCTCCAGGGAAATCTCCATGAAGCTCTCCTGGAGGTACTCTAAAATCCTTTGCAGAAGGTTTCTGGGGAGAGCAGCCTTATTCCGTCCTCCATGGTAGGACACTTTACCATGCCATGCTAATAGCAAGTAATCTGGTAACATTGCATGACAAAGTCTGGCAGCGTATGGTCCTGGTGTTTGCTGGCATTCAAGCAACATCCGTTCTTTATCTCTCTGTGTTATCCTCGGGAGAGTGATATCGTTCATGGTAACCTGATTGAAATAGGGGAATTTGATTAAGGGGACATTCAGAGGTAGCCGTTCCTACTGGGCTGTTTGCCTGTGGCTGAAAAGAAATCCTCCCCACAGTTAGCCACATGGTGTGTGTGGGGGGGGCATTGGCGCTGAGCTGTTCGCATTTGGCTAGCAGGGATCTTCCCTGATACCAGCCACGTGGTGGGGGGAGGGGAAAAGTGATCATTCCAGAGAATTGGATGGGGGGAGGGGGTTAGTTTGGTTTCTGCTGCTGCACGTTAACAGGAAAACTGCAGCACTAAATGGCCAACTCAACGTGCTTTGCTTGGTATGGGAAAGGAGGGGGCTGCTGTTATGAAGGTTGCAGAAGCCGAAAGACTATGGCTTACCGTGGCTGCCTGCAAGCCGAATTCTGTTGCCCGGCACTGCGTGTGTGATCTCTAACACCAAAGCCACAGGCACTCAATATAAGATACAAAATACGACCTTGTACCAAAATCACATGTGCGATGTAATGTGAATAGCATTGTTCACCGTGAAAGAGTATAGCCATTCTTCTGTAAAATGTATCTTTTTAAATACTTCACTCCCTTTTTTCGTCCAGCAGCTGCAAATGTTTCAAGCCTCCCTACTCCATCCCAAAGGCTATCTCAGATAAGGCGGCGAAAAAAACGCAAGTGCAGTGACATTTTCTCTGAGCTCATGCAGTCGTCCGGCACTGACAGAACTGTGTGGAGGGACACAATAGCAGAGTAGAAGACGGTGGCCGATGAACATGAGGAGAGGTGGCGGCAGGAAGATCAGAGGAGGCATGAGGAAACGCTGGGGCTACTGCAGGATCAAACGTACATGCTCCGGCATCTGGTGGAGGTTCACGAACGGCAGCAGGATCACAGACTGCTGCTGCAGCCCCTGCTTAACCGCCCTCTGTCCTCCCCAAGTTCCATAGCCTCCCGACCCAGACACCCAAGAAAGCGGGGTGGGAGGCTCAGGGCACCCAACCACTCCACCTCAGTGGACAGCCAAAGCAAATTCAACAAGTTTTAAAGTGGCCTTTTCCTTCCGCCCTAGCCTCCTCCCACACCCCACCCGGCCTACCTTGTGAGTTATCTCCCTATTTTTATAATCAATTAATAAAGAATACATGGGTTTTAAATGATAGTGACTTTATTTCCTTTGCAAGCAAGTTGTGATCGAAGGGGGGAGGGTGGGTGGCTTACAGGGAATTTAGAGGCAACCAGGGGGGCGGGTTTTCATCAAGGAGAAACAAACAGAAGTGTCACACAGTACCCTGGCCAGTCATAAAACTGGTTTTCAAAGCTTCTCTGATGCGCACCACTTCCTGCTGTGCTCTTCTAACCACCCTGGTGTCTGGCTGCACATATTCAGCGGCCAGGCAATTTGCATCAACCTCCCACCCCGCCATAAACGTCTCCCCCTTACTCTCACAGAGATTGTGGAACACACAGCAAGCAGCAATAACAATGGGAATATTGGTTTTGCTGAGGTCTGAGCGAGTCACTGAACTGCGCCAACAACCCTTTAAATGTCCAAATGCACACTCTACCACCATTCTGCACTTGCTCAGCCTATAGTTGAACAGCTCCTGACTACAGTCCAGGGTGCCTGTGTACGGCTTCATGAGCCAGGGCATTAAGGGGTAGGCTGTATCCCCAAGGATAACTATAGGCATTTCAACATCCCCAACGGTTATTTTCTGGTCTGGGAAGTAAATCCCTTCCTGCAGCTGTTTAAACAGAACAGAGTTCCTGAAGATGCGAGCGTCATGAACCTTTCCCGGCCATGCCACGTTGATGTTGGTGAAACGTCCCTTGTGATCCACCAGTGCTTGCAGCACCATTGAAAAGTACCCCTTGCGGTTTATGTACTGGCTTCCCTGGTGGTCCAGTCCCAAGATAGGGATATGCGTTCCGTCTATAGCCCCACCACAGTTAGGGAATCCCATTTCAGCAAAGCCATCTAGTATGACCTGCACATTTCCCAGAGTCACTACTTTTGATAGCAGCAGTTCAATGATTGCGTTCGCTACTTGCATCACAGCAACCCCCACAGTAGATTTGCCCACTCCAAATTGATTACCGACCAACCGGTAGCTGTCTAGCGTTGCAAGCTTCCACAGGGCTATTGCCACTCACTTGTGAACTGTGAGGGCTGTTCTCATCTTGGTATTCTTGCACTTCAGGGCGGGGAAAGCAAATCACAAAGTTCCATGAAAGTGCCCTTACGCATACGAAAGTTTCGGAGCCACTGGGAATCATCCCAGACCTGCAACATGCGGTCCCACCACTCTGTGCTTGTTTCCCGGGCCCAGAATTGGCATTCCAAGGCATGAGCCTGCCCCATTAACACCATGATCTCCAAATTGCGGGGGAATGTGGTTTTAGAGAATAGCGTGTTCATGTCCTCATCACCGTGCTGCCGTCGCCTCCTCGCCTGGTTTTTCAGGTGCTAGTTCTGCATACACTGCACAAAAATGCGCAAGGTGTTTACAATGGTCATAACTGCTGCGGTGAGCTGAACGGGCTCCATGCTTGCTGTGCTATGGCATCTGCTCCTGCTCGGGCAATCCAGGGAAAAGGGTGCAAAACAATTGTTTGCCGTTGCTCTGACAAAACGCGGGGCGACTGACAACATGGCTTACAGGGGGTGGCCTTGCGAGAAACAGAATGGCCCCCTCAAGGACAGAACTCAAAACTGGGTTTAGCAGGTCGTTGATTTCATGGAGGGAGGGAGGAGAAAATGAATACAAAACAAATCTGGTCTATTTCTTGTTTTGATCCACTTCATCTATCTTTATACAACTTGCTGGCAGCAGACTGTGCAGTACGACCTCTAGCCATCGTCATCTCCTAGGTGCTCGGCAGAAGACGGTGCAGTATGACTGCTGGCCATTGTCTTCTCCTGGCTACTGATTGAAAGACAGTGCACTGCCGGTAGGACTGAATCGCCATGAGACGAAACTTAAAAGGGAAATGACCTGGCTGAGTCACTCCCATGTTTGCCCAGGCGCCCCTGACCTCATCGAAGTCGGTTAAAAGAGCATCCTGGACTACGTCGACGACAGCTACCAGTCATACTGCACTGTCTGCTGCCAAAACACAATAAACTGCTGCTATGTAGCAATTCAGTACCGCATCTGCCAGCACCCAGGAGACATACGGTAACGGTTACCATGCTTGCCATGGTATGGCGTCTGCACAGGTAACTCAGGAAAAAAGGCACAAAATGATTGTCTGCTCTTGCTTTCATGGAAGGAGGGAGGGAAGGGGGGGCCTGACGATATGTACCCAGAACCATCCGCGACAATGTTTTTAGCCCCATCAGGCATTGGGATTTCTACCCAGAATTCAAATGGGCAGCAGAGACTGCGGGAATTGTGGGATAGCTACCCACGGTGCAATGCTCTGGAAGTTGACAGTTGCCTCGGTACTGTGGACACACTCTGCCGACTACATGCACTTAGAGCATTTGTGTGGGGACACACACAATCGACTGTATAAAAATGCTTTCTACAAAACCGACTTCTACAAATTCGACCTAATTTCGTAGCATAGACAAGGCCTCAGTCCTGTTGCGTACCTGAAGAGATTTCATAAGAAAGGTGCAATCTGACCAAATACCCTTTATTGTGATGCTGCATTTGGATGAGCTCATATAACTATAGCTCATTGCATTCATTAAAAAAAGATGCTGGCAGCTATTGTCATTTAATATTTGAGAATGGTTTATAATATCTCAGAAAGCTGAAAGCCAAAATTTATATCCATTTGATATACAGTTTCCTTGAACAAGTTTACCGGAACTGAATTAATATTAAACTAACAGTAGTTCACAAGTCAAAATCCTCCCCGCCCGCCCTCACAACAACATATACTCCATATTCCCCCCCAAAACAGTACTTCCATCCGTTCTTTAACAGTAGGCTCCTGCCCTTCAAATAGTCCTCCATCCACCTCCCCCAGAAATTCAACAGTTCTCTCTTCCTTTCCACCATACTCATACACCCTCCCTATGTCACAGCATAAAGAACACAAAAGCAAACTCATTCTACTCTCCCTCTCCTCCCACACAGACCACTTAAATGATTCAAACCCATCCCCCATTGGCAGCTCCAGGCTCGGAGTCCTGTGATTGTTACCGAACCATGAAGAATTTATTGTGTAGCTGCATGTGTCCAGGTAATCCTAATTAGCTGGGAAGCTGTTATTTGATAGTAGACAGAGTAAATGAAAGAACAGACAGATCTCAAAGCAGCATTCATCCCTTATCACTTTGTGTCATTAGAACACCTTATACATGCTTTCTATTTGATAACTGAAATTCAGGCATTAAGCATAAATATATGTTGGTTTAACAAAGTAATCTATATTTTATAACACTTTCTAACAGCTTGTCATCTGTTAAATGTTCGTTACTAATGCATTTTATAACATGCTTTATAATAAACCATTAAAGGCTGTAGCTGCATCTAGTAATCATGTCTCAAATATAAAGAAAGCTTTTATAAATGGGCTCCTTATTTAAAATGTTATCAGTTTAGCCTAGAGGGTCTTGGTAGGGATTCATAATTCTTTTTCTCCTTTTGATAATGTGATCTATTACCTATAAGATGCACAGTTGAGGTGGAGCTCTGCAATTGCTAAGGTAGCAAGGGAGTGGAGATGTGCAAAGTACGTGCTCGTCACAGGATCATTTCTGAGGGCACGACATGGGCAGTTGTACCCCATTGCAGGACTCACACGACTGCTACTCTGCAATGGCACCAACGTGCACTCCTCTACTGGCACAGCTGTTGGTGGGAGTATGTGCACTATCCAATTGAGAGCCTTGCCATGTTTCCTAGCCATCAGGCCTTGCCCCCATTGGGATCACAGTGCATCAGTAGGTTTGGGAACATTTGCCAAGCATGCATTCAGTACTGTGTTACAATCCTTTCCTGCTGTTACTCGAAGAGAGACTTCCTATGACATCTTCTCCACTGTGGGGCAAAGTTGCAGTAGCAGGAGGGATTTGGCCTTTTATGTCTAAAGGATATTGTACCACCCGTGAAAGAAACCTTACATCCATCAAAAGGCATTCTGGTGTGGATCTAGGGTAGTGTACGACCCTTCGAGGAGCAGTTTGTTAAAAAGATAGCATCACTGGTGAAATCAGCCTCAGAAGGGTCTGTTTGGGTATTAATTGTATTAACTTCTGTAGACTACCAAAATTTCTCTTGTACTCCTTTTTCTGATAGATAAGTTAAACAAAATTATTGTTTTGTGGACTTTGTAACTGTAAAGTTAATTTAGGGTCCAATCCTGAAAATACTTACTACTAGGTATAACACTTAGAACCATATGGAAACTCATTAGATTTCATGGCAGTAAGCACTACCCCCAGTAGTAAGCGTATGCAGGATTTGTCCCCTTGTCCCCCAGTTCAGGAAAGCATCTCTATTTAGGAAAGCAGTTAAGCATGCACTTAAGTTTCACTGAAGTTAATGGAACTTAAGCATGTGCTTAACTGCTTTCATGAATTCCTTTGTTTCTTAGAATTGAATTGTATAGTCAATAGGCTGAAATATCAAAGCTGATGAATTTGAATGAAAGTTATATGAATTGTAAAGTACTGCTGCAGAACATTTTAAGCTACTGAATCATAAAATTGGGCCATTTGGTGTGTTCTACACATATATTTGTGTTCACATATACATGCAATACTTTTAAAATATTTTTAAATCAGTGAATAATTTATTTGCCCAGTTCTAGTATAGTACTATATCATGTTATAGGCCATGACACAGTAAACCTGCATAATGTGACAATTTAGAACACTTTGTGAAGACAGATCTTTCATTAAAAAGTCTCTGTGTTAATCCCATTCTCAACCAGCCACCAATCCCTATAGCTCATTTTAATGGGATTTTCCTTTAGATGAATATTTTTTTGTATTCATCATGAAAATGCTGGGTCCATGAGTAAGGAGGACCACCTGAAGGCCTGATTTATAGGCACTGGATTAGGGCCAGCTGCCATATTTGCCTTTGTGACTAATGGTACTTGTCCATGAGCCACTTACATTTAACTAGAAGCCACCTACTACAAACTACTGAAACCTTTGTATTTTCTTTCAAGTTGAGATTAAGCTGCACAACATGCTTGAAAGCTAGAAGTAATTTGTGTTCTTTATGTATAGGTAAGGATGGTCCTTTTCCCCACAATTATGACTTTCCCACTTAAAGGACAAATTGAGTGTTTAAGTGGCCGAAACGCCATTGAAATCAAGGAAGTATGGACACTTTGGGCCTGATCCAATATTCATTGAAGTCAATGGAAGTCAACAGAAAGACAAGCCAGCATGCATTTTATGAATAGTTCATCCAAGATAGACTGCTGTTCATTTCATGGGCACTGAAATATGCTAGTGGCAGACTTGCCCCAAACCATTCACTCTCATTTCATTCCTTCCTATTTTCCAATAGCCTCTCTGCTTCCCACAAGCCTATAGATGTTACTAAATCAATTGCCATTGCTATGGCTACACAATGTGATGGACATACCATAAACAAAAAGTAATTATAAGTGTCGATCAGACTGACGAGAAATATTATGTGTGGTTTCAAAGGGGATCAATAATGGACTTAGTATTATTTAATATCTAAATTCACACTCTAGGAAGAGTGTTATAAATTAATCATATTAGCAATGGTAGACATTACAGAATCAGATAGGAGAAAGATATCAATGGGATGATTTATTAATATAAATGCAGACAACAAATGAAGGGAGAGATATAACACTAAGCAGAAATACAAAGGCTATCTTGGAAAAGATTAATGCAGAGAAGAATTTGGTGATGTTAGTGAGCAGTAAATTAGATATAAAGATCACAACACAATGTCACTGGGAAAAAATTAAACAGCTATAGTAGGAGGTATGTGAAAGAGCATGATGTTTAGGAACAGGGAGAAAAATGGGAATACCGAATTTATAGTACTAAAAGCTGAGCTTTATGCTATTCAAAAAAAAAAAGACAATAATAACTGAGTTAGGCTCCAAAAATGTTAGAAGGATTAGAGAGATATTATGAGAATCTAAAGAAATGTAGTATTTAGAGCTTGGAAAAAAATACAACAAACAGGGAATATGATCACTGGTTATGTGGAGATGAAAAGCAACATAAGATGGGAAGGGATTATTTAATGTAGCTGTGACAGGGTGCTGAGTAAGGAGTGCTTAATCAGCCCCCTGCTATTCCAGGCCCAATCAAGGGGAATGGAGTGGGGCTGGTTGAACTGCCCTGTGCCTGCTGGCAAGGAGAAACAACTGCCAGCCTAATTAGCCAGAGGCTCTAAAGGGAAGGAGGATGGAAGCTAGGGGAGGAGAGGGAAAGAGAAAGGCCAGACACAGAGAGGGGCGGGGCAGGGAAGGACAGGACAGGGCTGGGCTGGGCTGGGCCAGGCCAGGCCGGGACAGGTCCGGCCCTCTAGTCTGCTGCTGGCCAGGTCTGTTTCTGGCAAAGTTTGGCTGAGAAAAACCTGTACATGAATAGTACGGTGGTGGGAAACAGCTGTAAATAAAGAGCACTGGTGTTGCATCAACCTGAGGCATCCCTGACTGATTTTGGAGGGAAGCAGGAGCAGAAACCAGAAGGACCCAGCTTACGCCTCACTACAGTGGCAAAGGGGGAAATTTGTTCCATAAGAAGAATTAGTGGCCCAAAATTAATGCAAGAGAAGATTTAATTGAACCATTAGGAGAAAAAACTAACAATTGCACTAATGTGGTAACTTGCCAAGGGAAGTAGCTGAAGCCTCATCACTACAGATGTTTAAGAACACACTAGCTAAAAGATTAAAAACATTGGTGTAGAAAGGAATCCTCTATTTGTGGAGAGGTACAAACTCTATATCTCAGTGGTTCCCAAACTTGTTTCATCGCTTGTGCAGGGAAAGCCCCTGCCTGGCCGAGCCAGTTTGTTTACCTGCCGCGTCCGCAGGTTTGGCCGATCGCGGCTCAAGTGGCCGCAGTTCACTGCTCCAGGCAAATGGGGGCTCCTGGAAGCGGCGCAGGCCGAGGGACATACTGGCCGCCGCTTCCAGGAGCCCCCATTTGCCTGGAGCAGTGAACTGCGGCCACTTGAGCCGCGATCGGCCGAACCTGCGGACGCAGCAGGTAAACAAACCGGCCCGGCCCGCCAGGGGCTTTCCCTGCACAAGCGACGGAACAAGTTTGGAAACCACTGCTATAACTCAATAAGGTCCTTTCCAACCCTAGTTATTAGATGGACAATGAGAGGTGATAGTTCAAGTAAGCTTTCCCCACTGGGGTCATTTTGTGAATGACACAATATTTAATAAAACCTTGCTTCTGCTGAAAAGGTAAGGGAATATTTATTTTCACAGCTACAACCAACACTGTCCTTAGTTTGCCAGCAGGAGCATGGATACGGATTGTCTCCTCTATGGCAGCTGAACACGTCACATTCTTAGTACATCAACACTTTGATTCCTAAGAACCATATGATTCAAGTGTGCTTTTAAATCCATTTCTCAATGGTGCAAAGTCTAAAGGTAGATTTGAAAAGAGTATGTCTCTTTATAATGTATGTCTGTGCGCACTCTTTCCCTCCCCCCCCCCGACACACACTCACCCCAGTGTTCTCAAAGTCATTCCATATAAGAACAATAAAACATAGAATCTGTAGTATTTTGACTACAGAGACACTCCAAAATGTATTCAAGATTTACAGGATTTTAAAGGGACACATCCTGCCACTGATTTTTAGAAAGAAATACCTTTAGATTTCAATGGAGATTTCCCTGCATGGCTTGATGTAAGTTTTAATACTGGACAACAATTGATCTGCATTATAGTCAAACACTGTGAAGATTTATGTTGAAATCTAAAAGCCAGTTACCGCAGTGCTGTTCAGAAGTCTACTCATGTAAATACAGCTCTAACATAAAACTAGGAGTGAGCACAGGAAGACAACTGTATCTGATGAAAACTGCATCTACAGCCCCTCTACACTGGAGAATTGATATTTTCCCATCCTCTTTCACCTGAAGAACATTTGATTAACTTAGATCAGCTTTCGAAAGCTGTTCCTGGAGAATGCTATCTTTCTTTTACTACACAAAATCATATGAAGAGCTGGAAGTGAATTATCTTATGGGCATAATTCTAATTGTGTGACTACTTTAGGTTCAAAAAGAAGCCAAAGAAAATCAATGCCCATTTGTGCTGCTGAAGCTTAACCATATGATTCATTATTAACAGCTGCTAAAAAGTGCATCAAAATATTGTGCGACTTGCATGACTTTTGTTAAGGTATGTAATGCTGTTGCACACAACTTTTTGGTGCTAATTATTTCAGAATATAAAAGAAGAAAATGAACACAAACTGATTATGTATTTTAAGTTGAAGGCCACAATGACAATGTTTTATTGTAAAATAAAGTTGTAACAATTTTACAATAAACATATGAACCTTAAACATCCCAGAGGACTCAATATTATTCTAACTGAAATCCCTGGAGGTTTTGCAATTGACTTCAACAGACACAGGACAAGACCCCCAAAAGAAGGAAAAAAATGTGAGTCAAGGGATTACGACTGTCTTGCCTGGACTCTGTCATCTGAACAAAATCACTCTGATTGTGGAAAGGAAAAGGAAGCAAACATTATACAGTCATTTAGCTCCCAGTTATAGATAGCCGTGCATCATTAAATAAGTTTAATATAACATCTGAAGGAAAAAATAATTAAGGGAACAGTCTCCCTATTTCTTAAGATAACAATAACTTTTGTCTGATGTGGTCTTTACATACAATTCAACGTAAGTCGATTTAATTTTATCAACAATGTGACAGGAAATGTCCTTACAAATGGGAGGAACTTGGGTCAGCTGCAAAATGAGGATTAACTAGATTGTCCATTACTTGAAACAAAACAGTTGATGGTGACTGAGCAAAAACCAATCAACAGGCCTATCCGAGGACCAATATTCTTCCTCCCAGGTCTCCTCAGAGCACTCCCAAAATGATCAGGGTCCATTAGTTTCTAAAAGGGCACCATCAAAACAAGCACCTCAACTCAAACCACATGGCTAAAATTTTCAGTTGCCTCACCTCTAATCGTGACCCAAACATTAAATCAAGAGTGTTACTAGCAGTATAAAATGAGCCAACAATCCATGGTCATTAAGTCAAACACGAAATCCTGAGCTATCAAGGCAGATGTTAAAAATCATCAAGTACTATCAGCCCCACTGCCCATATAGTACCATCCCAGTAAGTAATGTCAATAGTCTTGTAGGGATTTTACAATGCAGTAGGGCAATTGGTATACTAAACACCAGTTACATTTTAGCTCCATCCCAAGACTTTCATAAAATGAACATACTGTATTTGATTCACTTTTGGAGTGGAAGAACTCCGGCATATCATGCTAGATGCAAGCAGCAGTGCAGCCATACACATCCCATCCATTTCTCCTTCTGTCCATGATGTCCTGAATACCTGTTTGGAGTCAGCATTGGCAAAACTAGTCCACCAGTGTCATTCAAGCAGGTTTGGGTTATTCTCATCTTTGAGCAAGTCATGGAAAGTAAACCTATTACTAACTACCATCCAAGCATTAATCAGCATACAGTGAATACTAGATTCTTGCCCAAAACCATCATGCACATTAAGGACTAATTACAATGGAATACAACAACAATGGAATTGAGGCTGATCATCTGGACTCTGGGCTATGTCCTACCTTCTCTTCCTCTTACCAATGAGATTAGGGGACCTAAGCCCTTAAAACCAGCCCTGCCCAAAACCCCCACCCCTAGGGTCTCTATAGTCTCAACATGCAACTGTGTTTTTCAGTTCTCTTGGTGACTGTTGAAGGGGACACACCTGCTAGAGCTAAGTGACCAATTAAGGGCCTATATAGTTCGCCACAAACTACCCTCTCAAATGCAGACTTCCTAAAGACCAAGAAAGAGGCAGATCTGTTCAGACATTATAGCATAGCTTATGCATAATTAGGTTGAGTTGGTGCTGGGCCTTTAACCTCCCTGTTACTGAGGATGAAAAGCTGGGAAGGATTCAAGGAATAGTGTGGAGGCAGTCCAAACTTGATTTAGCACTATTGCCACTGGATTATTGCCCCTTTATTAATTATATATAATATGCACTTCACACACAGACACATGCAATGTATTAATAGGCTGTTACCACCAGAACTCTCCACTGTATTTCCTGTATATTTTGGATAGTTCACATGCTTACAACCTATGTTTTTTTTTTTTTAATATTGTAGATAATGATAGCTTTCCCCCTTCCTCTTCTGATATGGGGTAGCGGTTAGCAAAAATAGCTGGCTCTGATGCCAGATTTTGCTGCCAACCCATGTCGAGAAACTCAGGGAACATTTAAACAATGGATGTTGTCACCATGCTATGACTAGAAACTGAGTGTGAGCGGTGCATGCCAATACTGTAAACTGGGACTCAATCTTCCTACTCCTCTACCCTGTAATCTGAAGTGAAGACCCCTATTTACTAATTTTATCTCATTTGGAATTCCACTATATACTTTACCATTTCTTCCTCTTAAAAATGCATGAAGGCAAGAAACCCAACCATGACTGCTAGGAAGTGGCATTAAAAGAAGAATGGCTTTCCCAGTACTTGAGACATTAGGAGTAGTGCTAAGTTATTAGCCTCTGGAAATTGTACATTCTGAGTGCTGCATGATTGAGGAAGACTGAGATCAAATCTATAAACATGTAGTCTTTTGTTCATCAAAACATGAGCAGAAAAGAGTGACAGAGTTTATGAGTTGGATAACTATATGAACCTTTCTTGCTTGGCAATATGTTCAACTTCACTTATAGTTTATATCTATCCATGAAAGTAGTGTCTAATGAGCAAATAGCATTCCCGAACAAGCATAATAAAGTTAGGAAGGACTTGCAATGTTTGTTTGTGCCTCAGGCTTCCTGAATCACATCACCATCTTCTACATTAAAGAGACTTGTGTTATCCAAGAAGTATTAAAATAAAAATGTTAACTTTAAAGATGAGCATAATATGCATTACATTTTGGAAACTTGTAATTTAAAAGACATAAAGTAAGCTAGGCTACTGTACCAGTCTAATAAAACTTGTGGAAAAGTGTATGACTTTCATTCAGTACTTTAGCCTTCATAGTTAAACATTATAAATGTTTATTACATATATATGGAAAGATGTTCAAGTGACTATCAAGCAAGTCAACCAGAAAAGGTAAAGGAGGTCTTTGATCAGTTCCTTAATACATTTCTTGTATGTGGTTAATACTCTAGTTACACTCTTGAATAGTTCAACTCCTAATATTAACCTTCCCCTTAGTTTTCAGTTTTATCAGAGAAAATAACTGAATAATTTTCTCTGTCATACTAAGTGAAAATTTGTTTTAAGCCATGCAGTACAATAATTCTTCTGAATAGTATAGCTAAAAAAGTGAAGAGATAAACAGTAACAGTTTATTTAATTCAGTGAAGAGGACATCTCATTAGATTATCTCATAGCAATCAAACAACATACTGCAAAAGCCAAATGACCAATCATTAAATGGTGTTTTTTTCTTCTTCCCCAGGCAAATAGAGATTAAGTAAAGTTAATGAATTCACTTTATGGCATTAAGTTAAATTCATGACTTAAAGGAAGAGAAACAAAGCACCGTGTAGCTTGCATCTAAGGTGGCATAGCTGACGTGATTTCTGGAAAATCATTCATTTATATAATCAGCCATTAGCTGTCATTTATGTTCACTGTGGAAGGGACCACAGTAATATATCCTAAACGAATTCCAGCTCAATGCACGTTTCAGTGTTTTACAATTTCTCTAGCACATGCTTAGTGAAAGCCTGCCACTCTGCAACAGAGGAGGGAATTACTACTGTAAACCCACAGGTATACTTCACTAGAAATATATTGGATTCACACACACAGAGTGGAATCTGACTATTTCAATTAAAAGAAAGGCTACCTAGTTTCAGTAGCTAACAATAGTTCTAGTAGTCTTATTGCACACTTCACAGTATCTTGGGCATGTCAGAAGTCGAAACCATATTAGAGCTCTTCTGAAAGTATATTCAAACAGCTGATGTTCATCTCAGATTATTTATCCCAGACATACTGTATGTAAATCATCCACCAACATGCGAAAGACTTATTTCATCCTTTTGCTATAAACTGGTGGGTTCAGTCATGTGTTCGGTGTATAACCACCTTTTTATCCTATTATGTTAATGTTCCTCATATGCGAAAAGTGTAGGTAGCTCCATATAAAATGATCTCTCTTCTAAACCCTCAGAGTTGACAAGTGCTGACAAATCAAAGTGCATTAACCTGGAAAGGTTTGGGATTTTTTGTATCCATCTCCATTTACTGGAGACTTCTGATCAGAAAATGAGACCAAAAAAACATAAAAATCAACAATTATTTCATACCCATTTACTTTTCTATAAAAGCAAATCCCTCCATGTTATTTGCAACTGGTACATAGTATTATTTATGTTGTAATGGTGAAAAAAGAAAGTTCATTCCTCTAAGTAAATACACCATCCACCCTTCCTCCCCCCTTCCTGCCCCCTACCTATCCCGACTACCACTACTGTAATTCACGTGCTCATTGGAACTGATCACGCTCTAAGCAAAATGTCAGTGCTTGGCTGTAAATCTGTGTAAATGTTTTTTCTCCCTGAAACCTTCATGTTAAAGCAGGATGCTCATCAAGGTCACTGTAAAAGATTATGGTTTTCAGTCTGGCAGAGAAGATGCTAAGAAAATCAATAAACACAAACACAATTAAACATGCTTTGAAGTCTGCTGTTTGCCAATTTCATGTGGAATCACATCTTTAGCTCCTGAATTTCAGAGATGTATGGGAAGTAGATATGGTGAGGCAGGTTGGCTAGCTTATGCACTAGCTATGCAGAAAGGTGAACAGGAGATCTGGCGTTTTGCAGTGTGGCAGATTAGTTCTGAGTAAACTATCTTCAACTGAATTTTTAGGAAGAGATTACAGCTTCCTGGGCCTGCTGCCTCCTAAGTGGGGTTTTGCCATGGTCTTCCATGGGAGCAGGACTGGCCACCTCACCTACTACACCTTTTCTGTATGTCCTGTTAAACTGAGACCATACCAGACTCAACTTTTGTTTTGTGACAAATGTCAGTTACCAGAAGAAGATCAATAAATGTACACACATTAAAAAAGACAGGAAAACAAAACCCACACAGAGAAGGAGCATCAGAGAAAAACAAAATTACCAAATGATATGGCTAAAAGTTAAAAGGTATGCAAATCAAATTCAATTACTGTCTTGCGTTGTATAAATGCCTGAGAGACACACAGGGCTGTCCTACAAGAGCTGTTGCTAAAATGCACTCTGTTAAGAGACTCTCAATATTTAGTTACACATGAACACAGAGAAAAAAACATTTAATATGTTAATAAAAATATAAGGCATCATTTCCATTTGCTGTTGTTGCACAAGTGGTCACCACGCTATTTCTTTAAGATTGTTCTTGCAAAGCTAAGGCACATAGATGCTGTAAAAGGGATGTTTACAATGCACTTCAACAGAGTTGGACCAATGCTGGGTTGCAACAGATCCCCTCTCACTATCACAAACCTCTCAAATAAAGAGACCTCGAAATCTAAAACTGCAGATGGCTCCACTGCCCGTCCTCCCTCCAGACAAGGAGTTTCAAACCAACAGCTGCAAACAGATTAAGGTAATACGTTTACTAACAACTGCAATCAGGATTGTAAGCAATGACTTACTTGCCAATATGCTAGCGTTAGGCGATCTGCTCTCCGTTGCAGAAACGTTGCAGAGCTTGTACTCTTCGGATCTCCTCTCAGAGCTCTGTCCAAAGTATTTCCAAACCACTCGGGCACATCTCCACGGTTATTTGGCGTAATACAGAAAACCTCTCACCTGGCCCCCGAACTCAGTGCCCATGATTTAAATCAAAGCCTCCGGAAAGTTACACTCTTATTTGTGTTAAAAAAAAAAATTAAAATCGGATTGAAGTCGCTGGTGAGATCTCAAACTCCGGAGCGGAACGACGCCACCGTCCCTGTTTGCGGTTGCATGGAGGGGGGTTACTTGCCGTCCACCCAAAACAATAAATAAATAAATCAGAGGGGAGGAGGGGGAGCGAGAGATTAGGGAGCGCCGCCCTTTTAGCAGCAGAGAGAGGCAAGCCGGTGTATAAGCACCTGCAGCAACAGCAGCGCTGTGTCCCAGTGCCGGCTGGGTCCAGAGGCGCTGTCCATCCCTGCTGGTGTTGAGCGGAGACACCGAGAGACCCTGGCAGCCCCCAGAGCTGCCCACCTCCCTTCCAACCTACGAGCTTGCTTCCTGCTTGTCTCGCCTCAGTGGCTTCCCCCTTTCGTCGGCTCCCGCTAGGATTCGCCGCGCGGGGTTTAGCTGGGTTTTATCTGTAGCGCATTCTCCGCTGGTGGAGCTCGGGAGAAAATCCAGCGATGCTCAGGTCCCTGGACAGGTCCTCCTTTGCTAATCAGACCCTATCAGAGAGCGAGAGCGAGATGGCGATTAGGCGGACTCAATGAGTGAAGCAGGAAACTTACACCGCGCCTTTGCAAAGTCCAGCGCGTGATTTAGGAGAGAGGAAGCAGGGCTCTGTCCGGAACCTGTGGGGGTATCACCTGGGAGCAGCACCCTGAATGGTGGAATGCAGCTTGAGGACAGGGATCACGGTCCTCCATTCAGACCCGGCTGGGAGAGGCGGCTTCTCAGTTCCCTTAGAGCCCCCGAAAGGAAATCACACGTGATTAGGAGAAGTTGACGCTGCTGGGGAGAGCTCTTTAAAAGGGAAAAAAGACAAAGCTGGGTCCCTAGAGGGAGAAAGTGGATCCTGCAAAATCCTGTCAGTTTGGGGCCCCAGAAGCCCACGTTACACTGCCTAAAGGGAGTCCAAATCCAGGCATTCCTATTATTTCAAAACAACCCTGGTCCCCACCTATCCCAGTGCAACAGCGCCACAAGAATTTGCAACCTCCACCTGGATGCTAAGAGAACCAGCCAATCTGGAGGCTCTACCCCCCTAAAATACTATTGTATAAGTACAAAGTTTGCCACCGGGATAGAGAATAAATGTGGCTTCTCTATTGTACGACCCACTCCTGACCTACCCTACCTAAATCTGTATCAGGGACATCAGTGCTTCCCACATCAACCATAAAACCTTGCAACTGACTATTAACAGGTCCTGGTTTTGCCCTGGAACCTCCACATTCTATTGTCTAAACAGAGAATTCATTTAGCGTCTCCTGTTGTACCTTAAAACTCCACATGGATGTGTCCGAAAGCCAAAATACCACACAAATTTAGATCCCACATCTGGAGCTTGCCAAAGTTTCACCAAACACTCAGAACTTGTACCCTGAAAACAGAGCAAAAGGTGTTATTTCTACTTTTCCATCAAAAATCCGGACTTCAGAAAATCTTGTAAGGGCAGATATTTTAATTTGGGCACATATATAGTGCTAGAAATGGCTAATTTAGGCTTGTATACGCCGTTTTACCATCTCCACTCTTACTATACGTCATGAAATGCAATGTTTCCCCATTGTATAGCTTGTCGTGTATTTATTCCTTGGCAGATGGAAAGCCATAACACATCAAGTTCTATATTCAGCAAAAGTTATGTACGGCTTTTATAATAGATTCATTTAAAGCCACAGAGACATTTTTTTAATGTTAAAGGAAACGTTATAGTCTTCACCCAGTTTCTTGTCAATTAAATCACATAGTCTAGAAACCCTTGACTATTTTCTAATTTGGACTCTGGTACTTTGATTTTGTTGTCGTTCCATCTGCTAAGGAAATAACATCCTGATTACTACTACTCTTGACAGGAACTAGATAAACAGACATCCATATTTCATTATTTGCATGGCTGATCATTTATGGAACATCGCAGATCTGAGGTTTGTCTCCAGCTTTTATCATTAACATTTAAAATACATATTCCTAACTTGTTGCAGTTTCACTGGTTAAACTTATTTACGGCTTTCTATATAATTGTGAGGGATGATGGGGGGGGGGTAGGGGGCAGTGTTGGTGCATCATGATACATTTGGGCCTGGATTCTGTAGATTAGGGGAGCTGCACATGTACTAAAATTTAGGTAAGAAAACCAGGGGGGGTGCAAACAGAAATAAACTGGTGCCAAATTAGAGTTTGTGCAGCTCTATACTAGCATTTGTTGGGGACAGGGAGGGGACGTTTGTTTTAGGGAGTGGGGGAAGGAATAGTAGAATGGTAGAATAATAGAATCAAGCTTGTTCTGTATTTTAGGGTTCGTGGCCAAAATTTGGCAAGATCCAGATCCGGGTTTTGAATGTAGTGGTGCATTGGCTTCCCAGGTCTTTCCGTGCAACAAGACCAGCTAAACGTGTTCCCTGTGAGTAATTTACACATTGGAGGGCCAAAACATGGCATGATCTGGCAGGATCCCAAGTGCCCTATCTGGGTATTTGCTGCTCTGTTGCGTCAGGATGCGGCCCTGCCGAGACTCTTGTTGGTACAGGAAGAGTGCCTACACTTGTTCTATATTAACGGGGTAGAAATGCTGGGGGCACATTTGCTGGATCTAACAAGATCCAAGTGGTGGATCCGGGATTTTGCAGGCTGTTGTGCCGGGGGGATGCCTCAGAGTGCCTAGGTGGCTGTGAAGTAGGAGAAATTATGCAGAGGAATGTGAGGGTCTGGAGCCAAAAATGGTAGGATCTGGTAGAATCCTGCCTTTCCCGAGAGCGCCTTTAACGTCTCAGTAAAAGTGAGAATAAATCAGTGACAAACCTGTTCACTTCCCAGGATACATGCCTTTTCCTCTCCTTCTAGTTTGTGGATATAGGAGACTGCATTTCTAGAGGGAGGAGGGGAATCGAGGTGAACATAAGAATGGCCATACTGGGTCAGACCAAAGGTCCACCCAGCCCAGTGTCCTGTCTGTCGACAGTGGCCAATGCCAGGTGCCCCAGAGGGAGTGAACCTAACGGGTAACGATTAAGTGATCTCTCTGCCGCAGTCCATCTCCACCCTCTGACAAACAGAGGCGAGGTGCACAGACCCTTGGAGAAGTGGGGGGCAGAGTGGAGCAGACGCACACACATCCCTGGACAAAGCAATGGTCTTAGTGATGACTGAAGCCGGGTCCCTGCTGGGAAAGGCTTGAGACGCTTGTTGCATCTTTAAAGACGCTGCTCTAGGTGGACCCCTGTATATTGCCGATTGCTCGCCTCTCCTGCCCTAGCTCAGAGCTTGGAAATCGCTCCGGTGCCGGGCTCACCAAGGAGGGGCTGGGAGAGAGCGAGCTCGTACCGTCAGGGGGGCTGGTGAACACACCCCACGCGGCGGGACGCGCTTGTAGCAGGGATTGGCTAACTGTGCTCTGCCAGGGTGCTCAGGGAAGGAGGCCGCCGCACTCCCAGGCGCTCACACGGCACCCGGGCTGGCACAGCGGCGGCGTACCCGGGTGCGGGGAATACATTGGCACTCGGTAAAGTCTCCCCACCCCCACCCAGCCCCGCGCTCCCCGGCCGCAGACACGCGGGCTGCTGTGCCCTTTCGGCAGCACCGCGGCGGGGCGGGGGCCGGAGGCTGGGCCGCGAACCCGCGCGGTGATCGCGGGCGGCTCGCCCCAGTCACACAGCCGGGCGCTTCCCCGCGCGCGGATTTCAAGCGCACTTTCCCGCTGGGTGCCCATGAGGGGGAGGCGGGGGCGGGTCCTCCCCGCTCTCCGGTCCCCTGCTTCCGTGGAAGGGCGTCTCGTTAGAAGCCACCTACCCAGCCGTCGGGCCCGGAGCTGCGCGTTTGTCCTGCTCAGCCCCTTTGCTCCCTGCGAAGAAGGCGCTGCAGGAGCCGTGCTGCCTGCCAGCGGAACGGTGATTCCGCCGGACACGCCGCCGCGCAGGGGAGCGACCCGTAAACCAGGTGGAAACGGAGCCGCTTACAGGCACGCAGACCCCGGGCATCGCAGCCGTACTTAGTCCCGCTCTGGGGCTGCCGGGCAGCGAGCCCCTGATTTTAGGCTAGCGGCGTGGAGAGCCCCGTGCCGCCTTTCCCCGGGTGGAACCCGCTCGCGGAGGGACCAGGCCATCTTTAGATGCCTCGTTCCAGCCCACGGCCGCGATGTGGAGCGCCACAGCCAGGGAAATCTCGCCTCTTAAAGTGGCAACAATTTAAAGCAGTAGGATGAAATTAACCCTCTCAGGCTCCGGGGTTTGGGGAGGAGAGACGTTCAGGCACTCCGCCTCCACCCCATTTTCTTTTTAGAGGCAATTCCACACAGTTAAGGAAGTGAAGGGTATTTGGGAACAGATTCAAAATGATTTGCTAGTTCCGCGTTTCTCAGAGGCGGCACCCGGCTTTGCTTGGGGCCGCAGCCTCCTGGGCAGTGATGGGGGCGAGGGCCACTAGCAGGGATTGGGCCCTGTCACCCCTGGAGCCAGCCAGTGTGAGTTCCCCACCTTCCCCAGAGCAGTGGGGCTCAGGCTTCCGGCTTCAGCCCTGGGGTGTCGGGAAGCAGGCTCTTGCCACGCACTGGCAGGCTCCGACTGGGGCTTCAGGCTCTGGCTGTGTAGTGACGGGCTCCGTCCCCCTCATTGCCCTGGCCCAGGCTGCCTCTCCAGCCCCCCTTCCCCCCCCACACGGCCTCCCTACCCACCTCCCCATCCCAGGCTTAACTTGTCCCCTGGCTTGCCAGGGCTGAGTAAGTCTGTTGTTGTGAAACATGACATTTGTATGTTTGTTAATATAACTTTTCACTACCTGCCAGTTAATTAACAAATCTGCTGCTATGAAAAGTGATATTAAGAAATGGACAAATATTGCTTTCCAGGGAAGCAGACTTATTAGCTAGCAAGTCTACTAAAAAAAAAAAAAAAAAAAAGCAACCACAAAGGCAAAAGAAACAGCAACAAAAACGTACAATGCTTGCATGGTATTGTATTTGTGTTTCTTTTCTGTAAAGAAGTAAAGACAACTGTATGTATTTTTTAAAATTAATTACTATGACGGAGACATGTATAATGTGCACATTTATTTTTCCTAAAATTAATTATTTTAGGAAAAATTGTCACAGCACCCACCAGGAAGAGTTGGTGGCCACATTCTGAGGCCACCAAAAAATTTGTTGCAAGAATCCCTATGCTAGTTCATGTTTTACTGAACTTTTCTCCACATACTATTACTTAGACCGTTCTTGACACAATATTATTTCATTTCTAATTTTTATTGTTGAAAGATCTCCAGCTGTAAATTGGGAGCTGATGCAAACAAAAGCACTATTCATGTTATTTATTACTTTCATAAATATTAACTGCGATAACGTGCAGTGAGCCATCAAGCAACATTAAAGAAGGCAACTTTATGCAGATTAAATGCAAAGCTAATAGTTACTCTAGAAAGAGTAAACAAGTGGTGAGTTGATAAATGCATAAGAACGTGCAGTTTGATTGGCTTTATGCCTACTTGAACACATTTGTATTTCAGATCTGGAGATACAAAGTCCCTTTTTAATAGTGAAATATTAACTGAGCAATTTGTATCTGCAAGCCAAATAGATATCTGTCCCACTGTTCATCCTCTGAAAAATTTTGAATGATTTAAATTGACAGTTCTGGTCATGTTGATATGTTTTTTTTTAACTCCAACAAGTACTGGAAAAGTAATCAATTATACCTGTTACTATCCAAGTCTAAATATATGTATCTTTGAGTTGAGAATTAAATGGATCTGCTGAGATTGCAACACTGCAACTATAGCTCAAATATGCTAAACCAATACATGGAAAGAGACCCATGAGTTTGAAAATGAATGCCCTTCCTCAAACAAATCATTTTCACAGTGTTTTCAGTAAGGACATGATCATTTGAAGGCTTTACACTCAATTTAACAGCATTTCTGTATTTGTTTGTCTGGCTAATGCAATTACTTTTCAATGCCAATTCAATTCCAAGTTTTCAGGGAATGTTCTAGCCATCAATGGCCAGAAATATATTATTTGTGAGAAAAATGGAAAACCAAAACATGGGAAATGGGAGACATATGAAGTCCCTGCCAGTTCTTTAGCACAGCTATAGTTTCAAGTATTCCTGCAATTGTTTACCCAGATCAAATAACTCGTTCATGGAAACCCATTATTGCCTTCCAGCATAAACATACTCCTATCTGATCTCTGCCTATCCTCACAATACAGTTTAACATGTTGACACACTCAATGACTTATCTCCTAGACAGAAAGAATAATGGTGGTGAGAAGCACTGGACCAGAGGGAAAAGGGGTCATACACATGATCCCTGGTGTGTGTGTGTGTGTGTGTGTGTGGAGAATAGGGGATCCTGAGCTGCCATGGAGGGAAAAAGAGGGGAATGGGGCACATAGAGCCACTGGCAAAGGTTGGGAGACCCCAGAATTGAGGGTGGAAGGGGAATGGAAGTGCATGCAAAGCCCCTGACATGGAGAGAAGGGAAATGGGGGTGCACACAGAGCTGCTGGTATGGGGGAATTTGGTATGTGTAGAGGGGTAATGGGGGACACACAGAACCCCTGGCAGGGGAAACAGGGGGTTGTTGCAGGGAGCCCCTAAAACAGAGGGGCATGGGAGGATGGCACCCAGGGATCTTGTGGGGGAGAATGGAGAGATGCAAGAGGCCCCTGGTATGCACAATAAGCTTGGCCTATACAAGCTATGAAGCATACAACCCCATAATTTAATTTTAAATGCACAGTTTCTAAACTAAGTAGATTTATTGGAGGGTGGATCAGAATCTATGAAACATGGAATGTTTGGTTATAGACTGTCCCAATAAAAAGGGGGTTGAACAGGGATTCTGTTGTAGAGATATATTCCAGCAAGGTCCGTCCTATGTTTGACCTTTTGAAGCCACCTCTCTGTACATTTCACAAACTTTGATATAAACAAATTGATGTGTTTATTCCCAGCTGCTGAAAGAAGATCTAAAAATCTTTCATGGGGATTCCAATAGCAATGGTCACTCTTTTCTTTCATGTGAAGATGACCAGGCTAAAAATTAAAGAAAGTTATGCTTTCAGCAATGGTAAGTGCAACAGGATGAAATCACATTACAGGTAAGATCAGAATGTTCTCAAGCATGTATACCACTATTTAAAGTCAGATTAGATAAACCGGAATTTTTTCTGCAAAAAAACAGATCACTCCCATTAACTAATGACACTGAGTAAAAGATAAATCACGGTTAGTTTAGCTGGTATTGCAGTTTTTACAGCTGCAACAGGATGACGAAATTCCAAGACAGCTCTGAGGATGAGAAGTAAACATATAGGAAACAGAAAATAAAGAGGAAGAAAATTCAGCATTAACTCACAAACTCTGCTGAGAACTCATGTCACCTCAAGAATCAATGACAAGATACACTTTATAAAATTATATAGACTGCCTTTCCATAGTCATGTATTTCCTATTTTTTTTCTGCACCCCTTACCAGAGGACACATTCTGCTTTCTAGCTAAACAGCTGTTCATCTCAAATGTGGGATGTGATTTTGACATCTTACTGTCTGGCATTTGTGCACAAATCTATTGAATATTCCAGTGTGAGACTAAGCTGGATATTCTGTAGGATAAGGGTTATTAACCAGAAAGTATGTGGGGGGGAAATAAAGATAATGCGTATGAGAAAAAGCATATGAGAAAAAATTATCTGCAGTGTTGGACATTCAAGATGGACAAATTAGGAAGAAATTACAAAATCCATTCAGGAATCAAGATGACTCCACTGTAGGAAGTGAAAAAATTAGTCCTGACCCAAAGCCCATGGGAAATAATGGGGGAGTCTCTTCATTGACTTCAAAAAGGCCTCAGATCAGGCCCATTTAAAGAAGCACATATGTCAGGGTCTTTTTTGTTGGGTGTCCCCTATTCTTTCTCTGATGGAGACTTCACAGATTGAAGCCCTTGTCATCAATTTAAAACAGCCACTGGCATCATATGTACTCCAAACTGAGGGGGAAAAAATAAATGCTTGCTTTGAGCATGACAGGCTATAGCTGAAGTAGCCAGGGGAGATGTTCATTGACAAATAACTGTTCTCTTTTAGCAATAAAAGATCTTAATTGTATCTTAGAATACATATGTTTTTAATTCTTAGAAAATGTCAGTCTGTTTTAATTGGTTAAATATAACTAAGTAATCAACGAGAGAAGTGAAATGAAACTGAGAGCACTGATTTATTCCCCACCCCCCCAATCTGTATCAGAAAAGATGAAGTTTTGTTTAGCTTTGACAATAATTATGATAAATGCTATTTTAGTAAGCAGGATGCCAGTGTATCTCCCTAAACAGCAATTGGAATACATATGCCCTATATCAAACAGTTTACCATTTTGTCAATGGGTCTGAAGTCCTAGGTATTGTTTATCCTGAATGTAAGAAGGGCAGATAGTATCCCCAAATTCTGAACTATTCACGTTATTCCAAGGTTCCACCTAGAATGTCTTCCATAAAAAAGAACAATGTCTAGACCAAAAAGGGTTAAGAATCCCTGTAGGCTGGGTAAAGCAGCTAGAATATGTGGTAAAGAGTTTATTTTTCCACTTTTATAAAATGTGTGTGTCATTTGTCACCAAGGCTTGCAATCTGGAGTTTTGGTTAGGTAATTAACAGTGGTCAAAACAGCCTCTTGGAATCTGTTTGGCCCAGGAGATTGCAACAATTTTTTTCAGTGACAGACCGTGCCACTCTGATTCCTGTCTATTACTTTGAGATTACACTACTGAAATGTGCTCTACATGAAACTCCGTCTTAAATCCATTTGGAAACTCACACTGGTGCATAACCAAACGTGGACCCAATTTTGTGTGAACCTGAGTTGATGAATTTTGCATGATTATGAGGTAAAAATTAATTATTTTTACATAACTCAGGTGGAACTCATCAGTTCTGACTGAATTTCACCTGGAGATTTTGCACTTGTTCATAACTAAAATTCAGAGTTAAATCTGGATTGGGTAAACCCTTGCAGATTGAACTGGAAGGAAAGAGTTCCATGAACCACTAAGAAAGCAACATTGTCAAGTTCTCAACCTGGAGCCCTAGTTCCTGGTTCCAAATGCCATAGGCCCTCAGTGCCTTCCAGCACACTGCCTTAATTGACTGTTATTGCTACCTTTCTATATTTCCTTTATGCCAATCCATGGTTGTCTTGAATCTGATTAATGCATAATTTCTTAATTGATAACAAAACAATTCAGTAGCTTCAGGGGGAAAAAAAATCTGCTTTTTTATAATAAATAAAGACAGAGATAAATTGTTAATTATCAAAAATAAGAGCAAAAGAACAATTCACACTGTATAAATAATGGAACAGTAAGAAAATTATCAGCCACAATTTTTCTAAATAATCTTTACTATCTAATTATTTTCATAATCACTATTTCTTCATCATAAGAAAATGAAATTGCCTTCTGGGGCTTTAAAAATATCTTAAGCACTAAACATTTCAAAATTTCCTTATGATTTTGGTTAACATAAAACTGATGAAGGCATTTGTCATTTTAAATAACTGACTTGTAAGAGTAAATAGGCTGTGTAACCTAGTCTACACAAAGGACCTAAAAAAAAAAAAAAAAAAGGATTGTGAAGGCAGAGAAATCTTAGTTCAATCTGCATCAACTTTTAATGTGATAGTTAAAAGATGTGATCATGGAATATAGAATGTCATCTGCAAATAGTGTAATGGACTACACATATTGTGAAACATGTGGCTGTAACTGTATCTTGTAAAATGATGACCATGCTGCTGGCATTACAGATCTAAGTGTAGACCTTTAGTGTTCACTTTACAAATACAGAATCGCTTCAATTGGTTTGTGTGGATGTAAGGAAGGACATAATTTTGCCAAAGGTTTGAAAGCATCCACCACCCTGTGAACTCCTACACATATACATATTTAAATAGGACAGTAATTGATGCTGTAGTCAATCCTAAAATGGATATTACAGCCTAGTCTGGGCAACATCTCAGCTCTTCAGTTCTCCCAAACTGGAGGGAAATATGCATCTGACCAGTGTGCCATCTGAACAGTGCAGAGTGGCTGGAACAGGGGGTGAGAATATGAGCCATGATGTCTGCATGCTATACTGATGTATTTTTTTAAGAAAGTGCCCTGTGTCTTAGAAGTACTGGAGCAGGTGAATGTATAAGCTCACATTTTACTTTACAGTTAAAAAGTAGCCAGATAAAGTCTGAGTCAGATCCCATCTAGCATAAATCAACGCAGCTGCACTGAAGTCAATTGAGCTATGTAGATTTATACCAGATAAGAATCTGGCCCAAAGTATTCTCTTTTTTCCCCCTTCGTAACCTGGTGGCATAATATTCAGATGGACTCCCAGCACACATGCAAAATACCTCTCCCCCTTATACACCTCTGAATTGCCTCATGCTCATGCCCTATTCATTTTCTCACCCTCTGAAAAGTTCCTCCTAATTAACTCATGCCACCCTATGTTTTCACTCTCACCTCCCAAAACCTGGTGGGCTCTGCCCCTTGCTTCATCTCCCACCAAGTCCCTGGTGACTCTTCCTCTCTCTACAACACTGCCCTCCTTCCACCCTGTTTTATCCTCTGCTACTCCTCCTGAAAGTATAGATATCCTCTGCGGGGGGCGGGACAGGATGATAGCTGATCCAACAGATTCAAGAGCCTTCTCATGAGACTGCTGGTGTAGGATCCTCTTGGAGTTGCAGTTTCCTGGACTGTATACATGGAAATATTCTCCACTTCGGTATAAGTGACTGGAATCATTGCGGGGTAGGAGAGAGGGACTATTACTATGTGAAATAAGCAGGAATCTAACATTCCTGCTAGAAAAGGGGTTGGTTTTTTGTTTTTTATTTTGGGGCTGTGTGTGTATATAACAGAAGATTATCACTCATTACAAAAACATGAAATATCTGAGATGAAGCTCTAGCTCTGATACCACAGTTCCCAAGAGCTACAGACTCCAGGGCAAACAAAGCACTCATGCAACTCCAACTAGGGTTGCTTAAAGTTATAATAAACCACCCACAGCAATTTATTCAGAAAACATGAAATTCATAATTTAGCAGTAAAAGCAAGACTCACATAAATATGTGCTCATTTTGGGGAAGTGAAAATGCATCGCCATGGTATTTTTGAAGTGCTCTTTTTTTTTTTAGCTGTAGTCTGTGGCCTCATAATTTCAGAATTATGTTTGTATTATGCTATCTACTTATATCATCCCCATCACAATAATAATCTGAGTGCCTCTCAAGCACTTACACAACCCAACCTTGCCGGAGGAACAGAGAAATTAAGTGGCTTTTCCAAAGTCACAAAGGGATCTGTCTGTTTTAGGTACTTATAGTGACAGGTATGGCAGTTTCCTGCAATATCTTTGGGCAATCTTATTAAATTAAATGTAAATAGCTTTGAAGTCCACTGTATTATAAATGCAAAATTTATGTATTATTGTGGGATTGTATAACTTCTCTGTGGGGGAAGGACATGGCCAATGTTATGTACCTCAGATGACTATTTTAGACAAAGTGTGAGACGAATGAACTTTCGGGGCAAAAAAGAGAAGGAGATTTCCCAGGAAATCTCTATGGGGAGGTCTATGCAAATATACCCTCTCCTGTAATGCAAGAACTCAGCCTTTTGAAGCTTCACCTTCAGGAGGTGACCTTAGTCTGCTGATTACTTGTTAAATGAGGACAAGATCAAAAGCCAAAACCCTACAAAGAAAAGAATGAATGATTTGAAGCAGTGCTTGATCGGTTATGAATTTATGACCACAGAAATCCCGCTTGGTGGGCTTTGAAGGACTGATCACCTACCAGATCCTTTGTTGGAGCTGGGGGTGATCTCTGGTAAGTTTAATAGCATGTATTTAAGAACACATTAAGAATAAACGTGCTTACTGAGGAAGGGCTGTTTGGTAGCTTACAGGTACAGACAATGACAGTTTTCACAGCCTCTGAGGAGAAAGCAAAGAAGGCCTGTGTACTGTGGAACTCACAGCATAGGCAGGGAACCATACAGCTGGAAATACTAGCCAGGAAGCCTAGAGTGGTTACCCTTGCTGGACCACAAGAAGGAAATCCAGGTGTAGTTGCGCTGAACTGTGACACGTAAACGCCCCCTATTACTGTAGCATCTGAGTCCCTCACCATCATTAATATACTCATCCTTACAACAGCCCTGTGAGCAAAAGCGCGGGAAGTAGAGGTGTGGGGTTGGGGGTGCTGCAGCACCCCCAAGTTTTGCACCTGGCATCCCAGCCACCAGCCCCATGCCCCTGCCACCCAGGGGGCTCTGCTGCTGGTCCCGGGGTCCCGCCTGGCCACCAGCCTGGGATCCTGCTTGTCTGCAGGTCTCGCTCGGCCACAGGTCCCATTGCCAGGGGCTCCACTGCTGGTCCCAGAGTCCCGCCCAACTGCCAGCCCCACATGCGAGGTCCCAGCTGCCTTACTCTGCTTCCCCCACTCCTGGAGCCACAGCCCTGCTCCCAGCCCCAGCTCCAGGGAGCATGGACAAGGGTAAGAGGGATGCAGCTCAGCACACCCATTCCAAAATCTGTTCCAGCACCACTGGCTGTGAGGTAGGGAAGTATTATCCCCACTACACAGATGGAGACCTGCGATACAGAGAAGCTCCATGACTTGCCTAAGGGGACACAGGAAGTCTGGAGCAGAACCAAGAATTGAACTTTGAGTCCCAGTCAAGTCCATTAACAATACTTAAGAATCCGATTCTGTCACAGAGTCTGTGACTTTAACAGACTTCTGTGACTTCTTTGGCTGACTCAGCCCACTGCAGTGGCAGGGCTGGAGCAGCTGTCAATCCGCACCCAGGAGCGGTGGCAGGGCCAGAGCAGCAGCTAGCGGTCAGCCCCCAGTGCCGCTAGAGCAGAAGTAGAAGCCCCCGGGACAGGGGCTGGCGGTGAGACCCCGATGCACGAGCAGCAGCTCCTAGGGCCAGAGCAGGAGCAGGCACCATGGCCAGGCTGAGTCGTCCCCCGGGGCTGAAGCAGGTGCCAGCGGTCAGCCTCTGGCAGAGCTCCAACTGGTAGCTCCCCCAGGGTATTTTTAGTAAAAGTCACAGGCTTCCATTAATTTTTGTTTATTGCCTGCAACCGTTCCATGACTTTTACCAAAAATACCCATGAAAAAAATCTTAACCTTAACAATACTATCCCATTTCTTACATTATCCTCCCTCTTTTTGGAAGTACAGCCACTAAAAGGGGCATTTCTGGACATGATGTAACAGCACTTACTACACAGAGTGAGCACTGATACCATTTTAAAAATATCAATTTAACAAATTGGAGTGTTCTCTTGGGTTATTGTCTTGACATTTCAAGACATCTGGAAAGGCATACAGGCATCAGTAGGTATTTCTGTGGGAAAAAATCCCACTGAAAGGTTCACTGAATCTAGCCTCACAACTGTATGATGCACATAAAAGTCCATTTTCTCTAAAAATAACATCTGTTCCATGCTGTATTATAGGTGGCTCATGAGCTGACTTCAGACATTCCACTTTGTGTTGAACTTGAATGGAAATCTTTGCACCTTTTCACTCTGTGACTAAGGGTTATGCATTAACTAATAAAGAGGCTTTTTTCTTGATACAAATAGCATATACATATTTAGTGAAAACAAAACTTATTTATCCTTTTTTGTAGACTTTTTGTCTTAGTAGACTGAACATATCACAGTGAGAGGTTGACTGGGCAACAATTTAACTATTATTTAAATAAAATTGAATTAGAAGGTTTATTGCTTTTTAGAAGCATACATTTATTAATTTATGCTCTGTATTATGATAAATGACTCCTCGGCATACTTTGAGCCTATTTCTTCCTTTGGTAAAGCATCTCATTTACCAACCTGATATTTTTCTTTGTAGTTGTGGCTTAGAATAGACAAAAACATACGCACACCAACTCCTCAGACATCTAACAAAATATGCTCCTGATTGATTGAATAGCTGTGTCAATATAAAGTTCATGCATGTTTTGTTTTCTAAGGTTAAGTAGCTTTGGGCTCTGGGTGGGCACACACACACACACACACACACACACCTCTCCTTTCACAGTGGGTGTGATTTTGAGAAGTCTAGGTACAAATCGGTCTAAACAAATATAACATTATGGAGGCAGTTTGTAGCGACTCTCATAGTTAGAACTGCATTGTAAAATGGGGTTAAAATAGACCATGAATTCTTGTCTCTCTTTAAAAGTAAGTGTCCAATTGCTGTGAAATTTGCCCTCAGTCTTTATGCCTGCTTTGTAGCACCACTGTCTGGCAAAACATGGATCTGCTGAAGCCTGCCTCAGTTTCCCCTTCAGTGGGGCAGCAATGGATTCATTTTAACAGCTGAGGCAAAGAGAAGCCAAACAAACATTCTAATTAACATAAGCATATCTCCCTTTAAATAAGCCCTCTGAAAGGAGCACTTGCACAACAGTTTAAAGGCTCTTACCTGAGAGCCCAGGATTGGGCTACTCAAAAAAAAGTTTCAAACAAAAAATCTCCAAGAGCTAGGCTAGCTATCACCATCCCTTGCCAGGTATGCATCTTCTAGTCTCCATACTACATTTTCCCTTGCCGCCTCTTCCAGTTTTAAACAGGTCAGCCCTTGCGGGGAAGGGAACCTCATTAATTATATGCAGGTGGTTCTGATTGCAGCTCCTGGCCAGCCTTTCAAAGGTAGTACACTCCCATCACAATTTTCCATTCAGCTTTGATTGGTTTCTCTTCATAATTATTTTAGTAGGAAGACTTTGAATTTTCAATCTGGTTTAATTTTTTCCATGACAGGCCTACTTTTCATTGTTAATGAATGGCTCTTAACAACACCCTTGTCCATCTACATAAAACTTGTTAGAGATGTGGATCCTAAGAGATCTGATGCAATGTATACATTGTTTTAAAGTGGGATTTAAGGTGATTTTTAGCTGTTATTCACACTCTAGCTAGAGCTGGATGGGAATCAGATTTTTAGTTTTTCAGGAAAGTTTCTGATTCTAATTATTTTCCATTCTAAAACAGAATGCAAAACAAACGTGTTTGATGTGTCCCAGGAAACAATGAGATTCATTGCTCAGGTTATTCTGATATCATAGTATATAAAAATTTAAATGGAAAATTGAAATGAAGTCACTTTGAAACAGAAAATCAAAACAGTATGTTCCAAAAATGTCAAAACATTTTTTTTCAATTTTTTATTTCAAAACAATTTTTTTGTCAAAAATGACACGCTTCTGCAAAAAGTTTTGTTTTCAGTGAATCAGCATTTTCTAATGAAAAAATATTCCCTCCAAAAATGTCTTACCAGCTCTAATTATAGCTGAAAGTTTATGCACTCAGTATGTAAGCTGGATGTAGTGATGGGGGGTGGGGGAGGGAGGCTAAGACCAACCAGGATTGATGGGGATGGATGCACATGAAACCTTCTCTGTCAGAAGCTACACTTTTCTGTCAAACTGTGTCCTATGCCAAAGAAGAGCTCATGAGCAGCTGCTGACACAAGGATTCAAGCCCAGCTACTGATGGATAAAACATTTTCCATCATTACCTGCACTTCTACTTCCCAGAAGTGCCCGGATCAGTACCCTGAGCCTCCCACTACTGAGAGCAAAGGCCATTCTCTTGAAGCCACTGTAGGAATAGAAATATACTTCTCCTAGTAGAAAACCTTCATTTGATAAAATGACTGTTATGGGTTGGCCCCAGGAAAGAAATGAAACCTACAAATCTCAAAGTCAAATAGCATCCACTATAGCATATAATCTGTTGTTTCTTCCTCCTCAAACAGAGCTGTCCATCTGTCCTCTATCTCATATTTTAGAGTCTTAAACAGTCCCAGTAGTCTTCACTTTAATTTGTGTCTTCCCCAGAGCATCAAAAGCCCTTCAGGACCACATGGGACAGGCATTTGGGAGGGACTCCATCAGAGTCCACAGAAAACTACTCCACAAATATGGAGCTCCCACCTGACTCTCAGACACTTTAGATGTACAGTGGGGTGTCTTAGGGGGTTGGCCTGTAGGGAAATCCTTCTGGACTCCCCTCCCACCACCACATACACACACCAAACTCAGATTTACTCCCCATGGCTCCACCCCTCTGGATAGTTTTAGCCTGCTCTGGGTAGAATCCTGGAACCTGGGGAAACTGAGTACCTGGCTGAGTCTCCTTAATGTAGCTACCTTGGAGCAGCTGGGTCTCAATAGTCTTTTCTCTCCTCTGTGAGAGCAGACAGACAGACAGTTTGGGCTGGCCCCAGACCATAAGCCTCCCTGCATACTGTTCTCAGTTAGTGGCAGCTCAGATGCTCTTCTCATTCTCCTGGCTTCCTCCTTAGGTACTGCTGGAACAAGAATCCTACCTATTCCCTTTTGTCCATGGCTTGGCAGAGGTTCAGGCAGCTCAGTTCCAAATCTTGATCCTCTGCAGCGGCTGCCTCTTCTTCACTGCTGCCGCTTGTGTGGGAGCAATGTTTAATCCAGCTCTCACTCTCCACATCTCCAGCCTTCCACTTTTAAAATGTCACCTTTTATCCTTATTTACTATCCCATTGTATCTGAGATACCATTGTTATTTTTGAATGTAAATAGAAGGAAATAACAGCGGTATCTTAGAGAGCTCTGCCTGGTGTCTATTAAATGGCAGACAGTTTGGGTCACAGGGAGTTGAATGCACATGTGGAATAGAAGCTATTAAAATCAGTATTTAGGGTTCCATGGTAAAAGTGGTATCTCCTATTCTAAATATAGAAAGATACCACAGTTGTCACAGAAACCTGGAATAGTGAAAACTGAATTTTTAGATGGCACTCACTCTGGGTGTATATTATTTACAGATTCATAATACAGGAGAACTTCAGAGTTATGAAGACCAGAGTTACAAACTGACCAGTCAACCACATACCTCATTTGGAACCAGAAGTACACAATCAGGCAGCAGCAGAGACCAACTGTCCCTCCCCTGCCCCCCCCCAAATAAAATAAAAGTACAGTACTGTGTTAAATGTAAACTGCTAAAAAAATAAAGGGAAAGCAGCATTTTCCTTCTGCATAGTAAAATGTCAAAGCTGTATTAAATGTTCAGTTATGGGTGTTATTTCAAAGGTTTACAACGTTTTGTTCAGGGTTATGGAACATTTCAGAGTTATGACAAACTCCATTCCCGACGTGTTCGTAACTCTGAGGTTCTACTGTATATAAAAACATTACTTATAATGTATATGGCATAAATTATTTTCTATCAGGAAAGGCACCTGTCTGAAGAAGAGGATGAGCGGGAGGAGGCACCCACTTAGCTGTTAGAGTTTATGACACCAGTCCTGCCTCCTGGTAGGGGAACCCAGGCCACCCACTCCACCAGGTTCAGACCTCTTGGCACTGTAAAGAAGGTGTCTGCTAGCTGTGGTACAGCTAACATCCTTCCCTGGATCTCGTCCTACTGCTCTTCCCTCCTCGGTGCATGACATGGCTCATGGTTCTCCCTTGCAATCTAGCCCACAGGACTCTACAGGCCAAGGAGTCCCAGCTTCATGCCGCATTTCTCCTCCTGTTGTTACCCCTCTGTGGCAGTGAATGCATATCTGTCTATCTCTGCCTACCACCCTGCTGTGCTGAAGAGATTCCTTTTTAATCCCCTCCTCCAAGTGGAGCTTATCCATCAGGCTTCGCAGGCCCAGAGTTTTTCCTGAATCCCTATCTCTCCAGTGTGGGGTTTATCCACCTCATCACACACACGCCCCTTACATTTGGTGTTGGGGTGCCCGAGTTCAAGCCTCACAGTCCACCATCCTGGAAAAAGAAATCTTCATTCTGGTGTTTGTTTCCCTGCCTGTGGGCTACCTAGAAGGCATAGGGTTGTAAGGCCAAATACCACTTCGTTATCCTGGGGTTGGTATCTTTCATGGAACTTAGCCAGCAAAGGCATACATGGTCAATTATCAAATGGAGAGGATTTCCCAGTAGATAATATTGCAATATTTCTATGGCCCACTTCGCTGCCAGGGCCTCGTCCTCCATAGCTGAGCAGGCCTTCCATGGAGAAACAATTGCTAGCTGATACAGAGTACTGGATGCTCTTCCCCATTAAAGTCATGGGACAGCCTGGACTCTAGCCCTATGTCTGAAGCATCTGTGTGGAGTATGAGCTGTCATGTGAGGTCAGGCTGGAAGAGGGCTGGTTCTTTGCTCAGATGGTCTTTCAGGTCCTGATGGCTTTGTCACAGACCTTGGACAATGCAACCCTGTTGGAGCTAGTGTTCTTCACTCAGGGCAGGCCTACACTACCAACTTGCATCGGCACAGCTGCACTGATGCAGCTGTGCAGTTGTAGTGTGTCTGGTGAAGATGCTCTAAGTCGACATGAGAGAGCAGTCCCATCACTTTAATAACTCCATCTCTGTGAGAGGCGGTAGCTTTGTCGGCAGGAAAAGCATTTACATGGGGGTTAAGGTTGGCATTACTATGTTGCTCCAGGACGTGGATTTTTCATACTCATGAACGACATAGTTAAACCGAAGTAAGTGTGTAGTGTAGACCTGGACTAAGTCTGTGAGGTGTGTTGTAGCAAAGCTGGGTATGAATCATCTAAAGTAGCCTGCCAGACCCAAACATCATCTAACTTGTTTCTTCATTGACAGGATAGGGCAATCAGTCAAAGCCTGGGCCTTGGACCTCTGAGGTGCCTTCCCACTTAGAGGCTTAAGTTTGTCTCTTCCGATGGTATATTCAAGTTACGTTATCTCATGAAACCCCAACCAGCACTTAGCCAGGTTCACCATGTGGTTGGTTTCTTCAAGGGCCCATAGGACCACCAAGATATGCTTGCGATGTTTCTCCCAATCATAAATGTAAATCACCCATATAGGTTGTCACATACTGGCTGTGTGGTTGCAGGCCCATGTTCATCAGCCATTGCAGGCAGCTGCAGCCCCATGAAGGCTGAAGGGCATGGTCTTGAACTGGTACAGGTTGAAAGGTGTTGCAAAGGCTGCTTTTTTCCTTGAGATGCCTTTGTTAAGGAGATCTGCTAGTAACCCTCAGTCTGATCTAAGGTTGAGATATACTTTGCAGCACCTAATCACTCCAACAACTCGTCCACTCATGATATAGGATACATATCAAACAGATATTGCATTCATTTTCCTAAAGTTGATTCAAAACTGAGAGATCCTATCCACCATGGGCACTAAGACAATAGGGCTCTGCCACCTGCTGTGAAACTCCTCTACCTCCCTGAGGTCCAACATCACCTGCAGCTCCTGATATACAACGTCCCACATCTTTCTGAGTAGGGGATGTAGGCTCTTCTGGACCTTCCATTCAGGCTCTATCATGATGTGGTGACAAATCAGCCTGTTTTGTCCAGGCTGTGATGAGAACATGTAAGGGACCAGGTGCAACATCTGAGTTCATTGGGATGGCTGGAACCCTTCTCTATAGGAAATAGTGTCTGGGTCCTTGGGTAACAGAGCCTGGGGGGCCCAGCTGTGGATTGAAGGGGGAAGGATGTTATGAATAAGCTCTTACAGTTTCATCAGTCCTATAGAAGGTTTATGTGGAGAATCTGGATCTCCCTCTTCTTTCCCAGTTGCTATATCTCATAATCTGTTGCCCTCACCTGTTGTATTACCACAAAAGGCCCTTGCCTACTAGTCATTAACTTTGACTCTGAGCTTGGCAATACCTTGTCACCAGGTTGGAATTTACATGGATTGGTGCCCCTCTTATAGGCTTGCTCTTGACAGAAGCTGAAGAAGAAGACAAAAGAAGCTGAAGGCACTAAAGGATTTTGCAAAGGAAACTCTCTGAAAGGCCGTTTCCTTTGCAAAATCCTTTAGTGTCTTCAGCTTCTTTTGTAGCTGGAGAACATACTCTATTATCCCAGTACCTTTGGGCTCTTGCTTCTCCCAGATTTCCTGAACTAGGTCTATGATTCCCCAGTGTTGTCTCCTACATAACAACTCAAAGGATGAGAACCCCTTTGAGGTCTGGGGAATCTCATGCACTGCAAATAGGAGAGGCGTTAACAAGCAATCTCCATGGCGAGGGTCTTCAGACACGAACTTTCTCAGCATCCCCTTCAGGTTCCCATTGAAGTGTTTGACTAGCCAATCCATTTGAGTTGGTAAGCAGATGTCCTCAGAGTTTCAATATTCAGTAGTTCACACCAGTTCTTCATCATGAAGATAATCCCCATGTCTATAATTATTTCCTTGGGGCTCCCCACCCTTACAAAGACCTTCATGAGTTCCATTGCTCAGGTCGCCATGTTAGTTGAGCAAAGAGAAGCAGCCTCGGGGTACTGCATTGAATAAAACACGATTACCAGTATGTGTTGGTGTCCATTCATGCTCTTCTCTAGCAGTCCTATCAAATCCATGTTTATTCTCTCAAGGTATGTAGTCTATTGTCTCAAAGGAGTAGTCTAGTACTGGCATTGTTATCAGGGGGTCCCTTGGAGTGGTCTTGTATCCTGCCAACTGACTCTCCAGGCAGGACATGCATTATTCTCTCCCGCATTTGCAAATGCCCAGCCAACAGAACCGGTGGTAATCCCCTCAAGGGTTTTCTCCCTTCCCAGATGTCCAGCACATGGTACCAAGTGCAGAAGCCAAAGTAACTCCCTCCATAAAGACAGGTTTCAGAGCAGCAGCCATGTTAGTCTGTATCCACAAAAAGAACAGGAGTACTTGTGGCACCTTAGAGACTAACAGATTTATTTGAGCATAAGCTTTCATGGGCTACAGCATACATCATCAGATGCATAGAATGGAACATATACTAAGAAGATATATATACATACAGAGAACATGAAAAGGTGGAAGTTGCCATACCAACTCTAAGAGGCTAATTAATTAAGATGAGCTATTATCAGCAGGAGAAAAAAAACTTTTGTAGTGATAATCAAGATGGCCCATTTCAGACAGTTGACAAGAAGGTGCGAGGATACTTAACATGGGTCACTTGAATAGATATGTGGCCTGGAGGAATTCCACTATGGAAAAGAAACCCTTGAGGAATTCCACCAGGATTTCAACCACTTCCATCCCACCATCAACCTCAGCCTGGACCAATCCACACAAGCAGTCCATTTCCTGGACACTACTGTGCTAATAAGCGATGGTCACATAAACACCACCCTATATCAGAAACCTACTGATCGCTATACTTACCTACTTGCCTCCAGCTTCCATCCAGGACACACCACACGATCCATTGTCTACAGCCAAGCTCTAAGATACAACTGCATTTACTCCAATCCCTCAGACAGAGACAAACACCTACAAGATCTCTATCAAGCATTCTTAAAACTATAATACCCACCTGCTGAAGTGAAAAAACAGATTGACAGAGCCAGAAGAGTACCCAGAAGTCACCTACTACAGGACAGGCCCAACAAAGAAAATAACAGAACGCCACTAGCCATCACCTTCAGCCCCCAACTAAAACCTCTCTAACACATCATCAAAGATCTACAACATATCCTGAAAGACGATCCCTCACTCTCACAGATCTTGGGAGACAGACCAGTCCTCGTATATAGACAGCCCCCCACCCTGAAGCAAATACTCACCAGCAACCACACAACAAAAACACTAACCCAGGAACCTATCCTTGCAACAAAGCCCGATGCCAACTCTGTCCACATATCTATTCAAGTGACAACATCATAGGACCTAATCACATCAGCCACGCCATCAGGGGCTCGTTCACCTGTACATCTACCAATGTGATATATGCCATCATGTGTCAGCAATGCCCCTCTGCCATGTACATTGGCCAAACTGGACAGTCTCTATGCAAAAGAATAAATGGACACAAATCTGACATCAGGAATCATAACATTCAAAAACCAGTAGGAGAACACTTTCTGGTCACTCAGTAACAGACTTAAAGGTGGCAATTTTGCAACAGAAAAGCTTCAGAAACAGACTGCAATGAGAAACTGCTGAACTGGAATTAATTTGCCAACTAGATACCATTAACTTGGGCTTGAATAGAGACTGGGAGTGGCTGGGTCATTACACAAATTGAATCTATTTCCTTATATTAAGTATCCTCACACCTTCTTGTCAACTGTCTGAAATGGGCCATCAGGGTGGGGAGAGACAGGCCAGCACTCACTGATCTGGAGGGGTTATACCAGGAAAATATCTCCAGGAGGAGGAGTGCTGCATGAAGCTGGGACTCTTAAACCTGTAGAAGCCCTCAGCTACAGCATGCCCTGAGGAGGGAAAGAATGGTAGGAAGAGACCTAGAGGACAGTGTAAGCTGGACCTCAGGTAGTGGATGCCTTCCTTATGGCACCCAAGAGAGCTGTTGGGTCAGAACTTTGTGGAATGGAAGGGTCCAGGTTCCTTCACCCCCTACTGCTAGGTGGGGCTGCTGTCACAGACTCTTACCACTAGGCAGAATTTCCACCACAGACTCTTACCACTAGCTGGGGCCCCCCCATCAAGCCCTCCTTAAGCTCCAACTAGAGCATGTCCAGCAGGCCTGCTGAGGCAGGTCTTCCAGGGGCCAGAGTTGTTCCTGCACCCTTGTATTTCCAGTATGTAAATCCCATCTCAAAGAGGAATTGTAAAAATGTTCGAATTATCATGACATCAAGCTCAGATCTGATACATCATTGTAAATCTATGGACAATCATTATTCAAATCAAATTGAAGGTCATGGCATAACAGTCTAGGCGGAGTTTGCATCAGACCACTTAAATGTTCAGAATTAGAGAACACCAGATTATGATGCAGGGGCCTGATCTAGCAAAAGTTGTTGGAAATATGGCTTTAATGGCCACTTTGTTAGGAACAGTGCTACATGGAGAATCACGCAGGGCCTCACCTTGTATTGGTGCAGAGTCCCACTGACTTCACTAAAGGATCAAAACCTCTGAAACATAATAGCCACCTAATTCAATAAAGGAAATAAAAACCATTCTAAATCTTTTCACACATTAAGTTACCTTCAAACATCAAATGATTGAGAATAAGGAACTTAAATATGCAAAAAGACTTTCGAATGTGATATGCAGCTTAACATATTGAAATCACTTAGGAGTGATTTATGTGTATCATGACTAAAGTGAGAATGACTCCTTTCCAATAATCCAATTTACTTTGGATGTTCACTGCATAGTATGACAAAAATATAGCTTATGCTTCACAGAAACCACGTCTACTGAAGGAACACTCCCACCCCACTGCATCCCACCCTGTGGCAAACTCCTGACTGCCTTCTACAGCTATTGGTTCCTTAAATCAGCACTAAGAAAGACAATGTTTTCACCAATTAGAAATAAATTACTTTTAAAGGAAAGCAAACCAAGTTTGATGAAGCAATAGTGAAAGAAAGGTAAATAGGAGCCTAGAAAATCACAGGAATAACAATAGGATCCACAACGCCTGAGTTAAGCACCTAGGCTCTCTATGAAATTAAGGTGAAGAGACAGGCACTACAAAAGCCAGTGCTGTTTAAGATAACCAGTTGGAGATGCCAACCAGAGGGGTGCTTGCTAAACCCCGCCCCTCTCACCTAAATCCAGGCTGCACAGGGATATCTGTCTGCTTGCAATCTACAAGCCAGGTTCATTTCTCCCTTCTGCCTAACGGGAAGATAGGCTTATGAATCGGGGTCTCCCACCTTTCAGGAGAGCTCTCTAAACACCAAGTAATGGCGTAGTATTATGTGGAGCTCCTTCAAACTTTCCTGTTGAAGCAGTTCTAGTGTGGATTAATAATTAGTCATTAGAGCAGGGGAAATAGCCCCTGGGTCTCCTACATCCCAGATTGCTGCTCTAACCACTAGGCTATAGAGTAATTCTCATGCTTGTTCTCTCTCTCTCTCTCTGGCCCAACAACATGTACATTTAATTATTTCCAGTGAAACAGCTTCAATAGGAGAGATTGAGGGAGGCGCATATCACACTATCCCATGGCTCAGTGGTCAGTTTACTGTCCTGACAAGTGGAAGACCCCTGTTCAAATTCTGGTTTCAGAGTAACAGCCGTGTTAGTCTGTATTCGCAAAAAGAAAAGGAGTACTTGTGGCACCTTAGAGACTAACCGATTTATTTGAGCATAAGCTTTCGTGAGCTACAGCTCACTTCATCGGATGTTCAAATTCTCTCTCTCTTTTTGCCACATCCCATATAAGAGCTGTAACCACTGGGCTAAAAGTTATAAGTTGGATACTATCACCTGCCAGACTTTGAATGGGACCCAATCCTCGATTGGGCCCCACAGGTAAAATAGAATTTGCCCATCTATCTTCCCACAGTTCATGGATCATACTGGGGTTAGGCAGGAGATAGGTACCCAAACACCTAGAGTGAGGCAGCAATGTGCATGCCCACATGCAGAAACGTAGGCAGCTAGGAAACTTTTACTCTGAAAATTAAGGTGCCAAGTGAATTTAAGTGCCTACATGGTTAGGTAGCAGCCAAGCAGGAATTTTGGGATTGCAGTGGAGCCTAAGTATAGGACTTAGGTACATAAGTACATTTGTGGATGTAGGCCAAGGGATCGATCCAGCTGCCTAGCTCTCCAGGAGAGCCAGGGCTTTCTTGTCAATTTCATGGCTCCTGCTGTGAAATTGATAAGACAGGTGATGTAAGGGTCCCAGTGTCTACACAGATACTGTTGTCCTAACTACACCAACATAAGCCTTATGTCTCTTGTGGAGGTGGAGTTATTATGTCAGTATAGTAGGGCACTTAGGCTTGGTCTAGACTACAAAGTTAAGTTAACATAAGCCGTGTTAGGTCAATTTAACATGTGTCTACACTACTGGTGTACTGAGTCCCTTCTGCCAACCTAAGTGGCCTGTGAAGTCGACTTCTGTACTCCACCTCCACGAGAGGCATTGTGCTTGATTCCATATCCACGGGCCAACATAGGGATAGTGTAGACACTGTGTTGTGTAATTTGAATGCATTGGCCTCCAGGAGGTGTCCCACAGTGCTCCGCTGTGACCACTCTGGAGAGCACTTTCAACTCCACTGCACGTCAGCCAGGTACACAGGAAACAGCTGCTCCCCTGTTAAAGCCCTAGGTAATTTTGAATTTTCATTTCCTGTTTGATCAGCACGGAGAGCTCGTAAGCACAGCTGATCATGGAGCTCCAAGGAAGCAAACGCGTTCCAGCATAGAGTACACAGGAGGAGTTGTATCTTGTTGCTGTGTGGGGAGAAGAGTCTATGCAGGCAGAGCTCCAATCCTGCAGAAGAAATGCTGACATCTATGCCAAGATCGCATGGGGGAGAAGGGCTACACCAGGGACACACAGCAGTGCCGCATGAAAATAAAGGAGCTTCGGAAAGCATACCAGAAGACAAGGGAGGTGAACCGTTGTTCTGGTTCTGCCCGACAGACATGCCACTTTTATTAGGAGCTGCATGCGATTCTCGGCGGTGACCCCACCACTATCCCAAAACGCGCCATGGATACCTCCCAGGAGCCCTGGGTGACCTCGAGCAACAACAAGGAGGACATTGTTGACGAGGAGGAGGAGGAGGAGAATCCGAGGCAGGCAAGTGGAGGATCCATTCTCCCCGACAGCCAAGAACTGTCTTTTAACCCTGGAGCTCATCCCTTCACAGGGCCAGTTGGTGGTGGAGCGTGATGCCGGGGAAGGCACCTCTGGTGAGTGCACATTTCCATTCAAACTGTAGGGGGTTACATGCTATTATTTTTAATGTTGAATCTGAACAAAAAAGTAGCTATAGTGGGTATTGGTGGCCACTCCAGCTATGCAGAGGGTGCTCTCCAAAACAGACTGTTTATGTGCACGGGGATGGCCCAGGAATCCTCCATGGAGATATCAAGGAAGCTTTCAGGGAGGTACTCTGCAATCCTTTGCAGAAAGTTCCTGGGAAGGGCTGCCTTATTTGTCCACCACAGTAGGACACTTTCCCTTGCCACTCCAGTATTCACTCTGCTGGCATCATTGTGGCACACAGCATTGCAGCATAAGGACCAGGTCTGTACCCAGATGCTTGCAGCATCTGCTCCCTTTCCACCTCTGTTACCCTCAGGACTGTGATATTGCATAGGGTCACCTAGGGGAAACGGGGGAAGTTTTGAATGCTAGCCCTGAAACCGCAAACAATTCAACAAATAATCCACCCCTGTTTGGTGAATTCTGGGTCACACAACCATGCTTTCCCAAGCATGCCATGGTTGTGGTTTGAAGGGATCACCGTGTAATGCAACCAGCATTTTAAAAAACGGGGGAGGGCTTCCTAGTTGTCTCCCTTTCCCCCCATCCCAGTGCTGCTTTTGTAAAAATCAAACTATTTGGGGAGTTTTACACTGGTGCCTCTTCTAAAGCACCATTCAGATTGCTAGGGAAATGGGGGGATTTTCTGAAGTTGCAACCAGTGATCCCAAAGATGTCTTCACAAAAGCTGCAGCACAAGACCTCTCGCCCATGTCTCATGGCCTTACACACCATGGATGGAGCAGCAAACGGACTCTTGCAGTAGCCAGCGGTTGTGATTACGTTGTGGCTTGCAGTGAAGTGCATTGAGGGGCGGGTTTTTTTTTTATAAAAAGAATTAACCTTGCACCAGAAACAATGTATGCACTGTCAATGCTACCCTTGTGCTTTGCATTCTTTGCAGCTGAAATCTTGTCCGTCGGCGCGTCCTCCACACCGGGACAGCGACTTTCCCAGTTTAGAAGAAAGAAGACGACGACTCAGGAGGACACATTCAATGAGTTAATGCGTGCCTCCGAGAGTGACAAGACGGAGCTCAGCGCATGGAGGATTACACTGTCCGAAAACCTGGACATGGACAGGGAGAACAGGAGAGTATGCAGGAAACAAGAGCATGCCACACAGGAAGAGATGCTGCGGATTATGAAGCAGCAAGCAGACATGTTGAGGCGTCTGGCTAAGATTCAAGAAAGGCAGCTGGATGCTAGAGTCCCTCTGCAGCCTATGCTGAACCTGCTGCCATCATCGCCAAGTTCCACATCCTCCTCCCCTAAATGTCCTAGGACGCAGGGGGAAGGGGGGGGGGAATTCAGTATCCCTTGAACTCAGCTCCAGGGGAGGATACAAGGACCAGAAGGCATCCATTCCAACACCTTTGATTGTTACAGTACAACTGTAGGCAAGCTGTCCTTGTTCCCCCCCCCCCGCCCCAGTGTTATCACCCCTTTTTCCCCAGGTTATCTTACTTTTCTTTGCTCTCTCTCTCTCTGTGTGCATAATAAAACTTAACAGATTGAGGGGAAAAGGCTCTTTATTCATTCAGTACACAGTGGTGGCATCATTGAGAGTACATGAAATGTACAGGGACAGGGGAGTACCTGAAATGAAGGGGACAGCTTGGTAAGGAACAGATAAGTGTCACAGTACTCTGGCTCATTGCTGAAACTGGTTTTCAAAGCCTCATGGAGATGCAGAGCCCCTCGATGTGCTCTTCTTATTGCCTGGGTGTCTAGCTGCTCAAAATTGGCTGCCAGATGATCTGCCTTGACACCTCCCCCCCACCAGAAACTTTTCTCTCTTTGTTTCACAGATATTATGGAGCACACAGCAGGCAGCAATAACAATGAAGATATTTCTTTCACTGACATCTAACCTACTAAGAAAACAATGCCATCTGTCTTTTAAACTTCCAAAGGCACATTCTACCACCATTCTGCACTTGCTCAGCCTATGATTGAACCAGTCATTACTGCTGTCCAGGCTGCCTGTGTATGGCTCCATGAGCCATGGGAGCAAGGGCTAGCCTGGGTCTCCCAGGATCACAATTGGCATTTCAACATCACCCATGGTTATTTTGCAGTCTGGAAAGAAAGTTCCTGCTTGCAGCTATCTGAACAGACTTGTGTTCCTAAAAATGTGTGTGACATGGACCTTTCCCGACCATCCCACATTGATATCAGTGAAACGGCCTCTGTGATCCACCAGCACTTGCAACACCATTGAGAAGTACCCCTTTTGGTTTATGTACTCTTTGACAAGGTGGTCTGGTGTGAACATAGGGATATGTGTTCCATCTATAGCCCCGATGCAGTTAGGGAACTCTATCGCAGCAAAATCCACCCGCTATGTCCTGCACATTGCCCAGAGTCACTACCCTTCTTAGCAGAAAAGTCTGTTGATGGCCCTGCAAACTTGGATCACAACAGATCCCACGGTAGATTTACCCACTCCAAATTGATTCCCCACTGACTGGTAGCAGTCTGGTGTTGCAAGCTTCCACAGAGCTATCAGAGTATGGCAAATGTCTCCACTGCCAGTGCAGCTCTCATTTTAGTATTGCTGCATTTCAGAGCTGGGGAAAGCTCTTCAAACATATCCTGGAAAGTGGCTTTCTGCATTCAAAAGTTCTGCAGCCACCGCTCATCATCTCATAGCTGCATAACAATACGGTCCCACCAGTCAGTGCTTGTTTCCTGGGCCCAGAAGTGGCGCTCAAACATGTCAAGATGATGCGTGACGGTCGCCAGCAACTGCAAATTGCTCCGCTCCATGGCTTCCAGCATGGCTGCTTGCGTGGTATCACATTGTTCTACGCGCCAGCTCCTGTTTCGGCTGTGTAAATACTGCAGGATAAGGCATGAGGTGTTTGTAATGCTCACAACAACAGTGTACAGCTGAGCGGGGTCCATGCTTATCGTGCTATGGCATCTGCACGAGTAACCCAGGCTTATGAAAAAAGGCGCAAAAAAGGCTTGATTTGTTTGCATTGATTTCAGGGAGGGAAGGAGAGAGTGAGGTAAGTGCATCTTGGGAGGCTAACGCCATGTCCCCATAACCACCCACACATACGTTTTGATCCCATAAGGCATTACAAGCCCAACCCTAAATTCTACTTGGCTATATGTACTGTGAGATAGCTCCCCACAGTGCAGGGCTCCATGTGGCAATGCAAGCCATGTTAGTGAAGAGGCACTCCACTAACATAATGAGCATAGCGGGGACACGCAAGATCCACTTTCTTAAATCAGAGGCTCGCTGTCGACTTACATAAAACCGACGTAACTTTGTAGTGCAGACATGGCCTTACCTTGCTGGGAGGAAGGCTGTAGTGTAGACACTGACATAATTAGGTTGACATAAGTCAGCTTATATCGACCTAACTGTTAATGTAGACAAGCCCTTAGAATCAGTGACATAGATCAGACTGCTGAATTGATAGTGATATATTCAGAAAAAGTATTATTGCTAAAATTATTTTTCTACCAATAAGCCTTGCTATATTCTATCAGTGAACACCAGGAAAAGAGAATGCAAAGGGAAAGTAAGTGACGAATGAGAAATATATTTCACAGAAAGCTCTATTTACAGGCAGGTTCTAGGAAGAAATGATCTGTCAGCAGCTCCAACACCCACCTTCCAGCTCCTCCATTTTTTTGTTATGATTTGTCAAAAATCTGCTAAAAATAATAATAATAAAAAAATTCCAACTAGAATCTAATCAGTTGGTTTTCTTCTATTGTTGGGGATTCCTTGTGAATAGAATCAATACTACTTTTCCTTCCTAGTGGAAGCATACTGGATATGCTTCAGTCAGGTTAGTAATCAGTACAGATATTAATACTATAAAGGCATTAATACCACAGAGTTGTCAATAGTTCTATTTCTGTGACTTTATTGCCTTGCCAAATGAAAGTCTTCTGAAGGTTTGTGCAATTTACTGGGCAAACACATTGACTTTCATGCCAGTAAACACTGAAAATATCTAACATTTTATAAGGAGGATTTTAAAAGCAGTATTTTTATTTCCGTATACACACACACACACAAAGGAATCAACACCTAAAAAGTTGAAATTTAATAAATCACATGGTGCTATCAGAGATATTGCAGTAGTTCCCTATACTTAAAATGGGATGACTAACTGATAGCTCACATAAGAGTATGGCAAATGTTGACATTTTAATGGTGACTAATATGTATTTATCTACTGTATGTAACTATCCACATACAGAGAGGGAATGTGGTCTAGCAGTTAAAGCAGGAAACAGGCATCTATTTCTGAATTTGTCACCAACAGTGAGATGGTAAACAAGAAAATGAACTTTGTGATTCAATTTCATCATCTGTAAAACTGCGACAATCCCCATGGTGTAATGTGCTTTAAGATCCTCAAATACAGATACACTGTATTATAAATGCAGAGTGCTGTGAAACGGTATTATACACACATTATTTTATATATTGTAGAATCTTGATGAGAAATTATTTTCTTCCTTCAATCTGCTTGATTAAAATGTACTTTGTTGCCAAAATTAAATATTTCTGCAATTGTCCTTCCAAGAAGGAAAGCATTCTACCTCTGATGTCACCAATGATGTCTAACCAGAGGACAAAGTAGTCAAGTTGTTGGCTGGGCTCGCCAACATGTGTCCATGGGGAAATTATCTATTTTGATATAAAGCCTCTGTAGATAAGTGTTTTGATTATTAAAAATCCAAAGGTGTAACAAGACAAGTATTTACTGTTTCCAGAAGTAATAGTAGTAAAAAAATATAATGCCAAGTGGAAAGTTATTCTTTTGATTATGCATATACCCTCGGCTTTCAGGAAATATGTATGGTCTCTGGAAGTATTTCTCTTCTTAGACAATGTTTACACTGCTGTTACCTTCAGATATGGACAAGATTTGTTCCATATATATATTAAATGTAAAAATCTATATGCCATGTTAAGGTAGCACCATAAAACAAAAAGTGTCAGTAATTGCAAAATCATTCTTCCTACAGCAACCTGGTACATATATAATATTGTCTGCTATTAATTTAGCAAGGTACATAGGAACAGAAAATACTCCATACTGGATTGTATGCATCACGTGGCTAAGTTAACATGAAGTGACAAAATAGAACTGGAGTAACACATTGATGACTTTTACTTTTCCTGTTTTTTAGTGTAACTTCACAACATGACTGTTGTATTAGTAACTTTTTGGTATTTACATTTCCCTGTTTTTTCTTTAAAGAAAGCAAAGGGCTGAAAGTCTCCATGGAGATGCTATAAGAATTTAAAGTAGCAACTGCACACAGGGCTTGTTCCGAAGTGCACTGAAGTCAGTGGTTGCTGGATCAGACTCAGAACCCACCTTAAATACTCTAATATGTTCTTGACATGGTAGAAGGAAAAGCACTAACAATGATCTTTGATAAGTGTACATCTATGAAAAATTAGTATTGCCAGCAACAAGCAAAGTATATTAGTCAGGCCTTTCAAATTAATGAGATTGGCTTAAAAACATGAGATTTTAAGTATATAATACATTTTGGGTTCTATTAATTTACCTTCTGTTTTTTGAACATTTAAGGTATTCTTGTGTCAAGTTTTATCTTCAACTCTGAGGCTAGAAACTCACTCCAGGAACTGAAGCTTTAAGAAAGTCTTGCAATGAAATCACAAGAGCTGGCAACCCGGGGAGATATACACACAAAAACTGCATCACCATGTAAGTGCAAACATTCAGACATTTTCTATTGCAGGTATAGATGCCATTTTAAAGGCTTTTTTTAATTAGAGCTGTGAAAGAATGGGTATTTCCATCCATGGAATATTTTTCATTTCCATTAAACATTTTGTTCCGCACTAGAACAAAAATCAAATATGTGAAATTTTCTACAGGATGGACATTGTCAAAAACATCTATTTTGGAAGGATGAAAATGGATTTTTTTTAAAAAAAATTTCCAGTTTAAGCTCCTTGTTGTCCCATGGTCCTTTACAGCCCATCTAGCGGGCTCCCAAGCAACCTGGGAGACAGGCAACTTGGCTAGGCAGGAAACCAGGCCGGCAGTTTCCATTTACATTTTTGATGGACTCAACATACTCCCATGGAATATTTTGATTCTATTGAATCAGACTTTTCCAACAGAAAACTTCAACAAGCTCTATTACTTATATGACTATTACTGTATGATCAAATCTATTCAAACTTGGCTATGGGTGCATTCTTGTATGAGAAGCATTACCATATCAAATTTAAAAGTTCAGTTGTGTGCAAAAAGAGTGTGGCATTTTTTTATTCAAGTTGGGAAAAGTATTTTACTTTCATAAGGAGTTATTGGGCTCTGCAATTTAAGTGATTTTTTTCAGACTTTCCACACAAAAAAAAGAAAAGAAAAAGAAAGTCACTTTTAGCCAGTGAAAGCACCGAAAACGTAGAATGGAGCTTCCAAATAGTGCAGGGATCTATCCACAGAGGGCCAGTGGTAGGGTTGAGGCCATAGTGTTTACAGACAACTGCCAAATATTTACTCAATTATATATTCGTAATTTGTTAACTATATGGTAACTGATGTACCTCAAGCTATTGCAAAGTTGCTTTATTTTGTCTTTGTTTAATAAAAGAAAGAAAAATAATTGATAAACCCAGAGAAGATTTTATTCTGAATAACAGATATATTAGCATTTACTAATAGCAAAACACTGTGCTGGGTTATGCTTAATGATCAAAAAACTATTTCTAATGATCCTTCTGTTTCAGATTTGGTCTCTTAACACTTCCAAACGAAATAAATATAAGTAAATAGATTAAAAACTCTCCAGTGACAACTCAGCTTAGTGGACCAAAGTTTTAACTGGTTTTCTCATATGACTGCACAAGTGCAAAATATGTATTATTTTAATAAGGGAAGGCTTTTGTAACAACCAGCAGGTCCAAAGTACTTATCAACAGGGCTGCCAATGATCTTAGATATCATGCCTAAATTATATACCAATAGTCTGTGCCTACATATGGGGGAATACTAATTTTTAGAGACTTACGTTTTAGTGGTGTAACCCATGAAAAACAAAATATATAATCTCCAAATATACAGTACAGCTATGATAACAAGGAGTCCTTGTGGCACCTTAGAGACTAACAAATGTATTAATCTCTAAGGTGCCACAAGGATTCCTTGTTATTTTTGCTGATGCATACTGTCAAGGTTCCTTCCCCACTCTGAACTCTAGGGTACAGATGTGGGGACCTGCATGAAAGACCCCCTAAGCTTGTTCTTACCAGCTTAGGTTAAAAGCTGCCACCACCAAAGTGTTACACAAAGAACAGGGGAAGTGCCCACTTGGAAACGTCTCCCCCCACAAAAAATATCCCCCCAAGCACTACACCCCCTTTCCTGGGGAAGGCTTGATAAAAATTTGCATAAGTGAACACAGACCCAAACCCTTGAATCTTAAGAACAATGAAAAAGCAATCAGGTTCTTAAAAGAAGAATTTTAATTAAAGAAAAAGTAAAAATCACCTCTGTAAAATCAGGATGGTAAATACCTTACAGGGTAATCAGATTCAAAACATAGAGAATCCCTCTAGGCAAAACCTTAAGTTACAAAAAGACACAAAAACAGGAATATACATTCCATTCAGCCTACTTATTTTATCGGCCATTTAAACAAAACAGAATCTAACACACATCTAACTAGATTGCTTACTCACTCTTTACAGGAGTTCTGACCTGCATTCCTGCTCTGGTCCTGGCAAAAACATCACACAGACAAAGAGAACCCTTTCTCTCCCCCCCCCCAGCTTTGAAAGTATCTTGTCTCCTCATTGGTCATTTTGGTCAGGTGCCAGCAAGGTTATCTTAGCTTCTTAACCCTTTACAGGTGAAAGGGTTTTTCCTCTGGCCAGGAGGGATTTAAAGGTGGTTAGCCTTCCCTTTATATTTATGACACAGACTAACATGGCTACCACTCTGAAACCTGTCACAGTACAGCTATGGAAATTCTGTTATCCCAACGGACGTCCTAGAAACGAGAGATGGGGCTGAGCCACCAGATTTAGTTCTGGATCCAGATTCCAACCCCTGAAGCTGTCCCCTCGTCCTTTTCCCTGTGCTCTACCTAAAAGCAGAAAACATACAAACAGCATAAAAAACCATATTTAACAATGTTATTATGCTTTCAATCCATAGACTCAAAGGCACTTTACAGAAGTGGGTAAATATTATCTCCCAATTGCACGTGCAGAAACGGAAGGACAGTGCGTGTATGGTCACATACCAGTATAAAGTCATTAACTGAAGTGTGTGAAATACTGGACTATTAGCAAGCACAGTCCTGTGATTGTTACAGAGAAAGGAAAACACTGCAATCAACAACTGTGGACACATTCAATAGCCTATGAAAGAGAAAGAGAATTTTACCCAATTTGTCACACTAAAGGAACTTCCATACATATTTGTTTAACTCTAGGTAACTTGTCTGTCATGCCCAGAAACTAGCAATCAGGACTAGAAAAAGTATAATAGAATAGCTAGCTACACCTTTTGGAACTTTATACTTTGATGATAATACACATTTAGTGTGAAGCTGATGGCTGCAATTGTGAAATTCACGTTAGAGCACCTGCTTCCTCCAATCTCACTTTTGCTTATGAAGCCATCTGTATTGATAAGTGTATCAATTCAGTGAAATTCCTGTTGAATGAGAGTGGCTTGAGCGGGTGTTGGGTTTCACAAATGATTGGTTGCAAAAGACAACAGCATCCAAAGATCCAAAGATAATAGATTTTCTGGAAATAGTCTTAAATAGTTAGACAGATTGATTAGAAAAGTTGGATCCTGCTGGCTAGCAAATATGCAAGAGATTGAGTCATAGATCTTAACTCTAGCTTTATTGGCAAGTCATGGAAACCAAGAGAGCAACAAGCAAAGACTGTGTGTATGTAGAGAGAGGAAAGAGGATAAAGAGCAAATGAAGAATGTTAGATGAAGGAAAAAAAAATCTATAAATTAACATGCTGTATATATCAAGCATCTGTATCAAGAAGCCGAGATATCCTGGATGAGGGTATGATGCAAGGTAATATTCTGTTGGCAATGTCAGGGACAGAAAAGCGACATTCATGAACAGTCAATGCCACATAGCAGTTGTCCACACAAGCAGGAAGCATCAATGTACAGTGACAGATTTTGAGAGAACGCCATCTGTTCTCTTTCCCTGTGAGCCTACACAAAATGAGAGGAATTTTTTTTCAGCCCTTCAAAGCAAAACACATTAGGAATTCTTCTGTTTATTTCTTAAAGTATAAACAACACAACATTATGAAAAGAATCACAGTGTTCAACATCACTGTGACAGAAGTCACAGAGATGTAGGTAAGCAATGAACCATATCTTCAAATGGACCACTCTTCTCTGAATCCATGGGATTACACATCTATCTACCTAAGATACTTCTCTGGTCCCCATCACTATAGCGTGTGAGTATCTCACCATCTTTAATATACTTATCCACAACACCCCTATGTGGTAGGGAAGTGCTATTATCCCCATTTTGTAGATGGGGGGAACTGAGGGAAAGAGAGACTAAAGGACAGCTATTTAAAGGTATTTAGACACCTAAAGATGCAGCCAGCAACCTAATAAGCTTAGCAAAAACACCTCTAGACACCTAAATACCTTTAAAAATTGTCCCTCAGTTATTTGTCCAAGGTCACATGGGCTATCTGTGGTGGAATAGAGATTCAAACCTGGGTCTCCCAAATCCCAGGCATGTGCTTGAAGTTAGATATGTGCCTAAATACTTTACTGAAAGAGAACACCTAGTTCACCCTTTTTCCTGGTCCTATAACTTTCTTGTTTATTGAGCATTTCATAAGATTTGCTTAAAATATCAAAAGCATTTAAAATTAAATACTCTGCTGAATTGGGGCCACAGCTAGAATTTTATATAGAAGCATGATCTCCCTGCGGCCTCTTCCCTTAATTTTATATCAATCCCCCTCTTGCTCACTCCAGCTTCTTGAGGGTCCTTTTCCATTTATGTCCCCTACCTGTCTTTTCTTCCCCTTTGCATTTTTCTTCTCCCTTGGTGCTTTTCTTTCAATCCTCATCTCTAGGTTAGGCTTTGGCTGTTTAGCCAACTTTCCTCCTCTTCTGTCCCCTTCCCCATCACACTGGTAAGTGGCCCTACTCTCAACTAATTATCTGTTCCATAGAGCCTTAGAAGAAAAAGTTTGAGTCAGAGGCTGCGGGAAGAACAGTGCAGGTAAAAATAAACGTTTAAATAGTCAAAGTAAATAGCTGGGATATATTATACAGCCCGGTTACAAAACCTATTGATATCAATGGGAGTCTTTCCGCTGACTTCATTGGGTTTTGGATTAGGCCCTTAAAGCTGTGGTGGAATACTTTAAAATACAGTTGTTTCTCTTCCTCTAACACTTATATTTAATATAACAAACGACTTTCAATAACATTCTGCAAAATGCCAGCTTGCCTAACGAAATCAGCAAGGAATGGACTCTACTTGAAATGCCCTCCCAGCCATTATGTAGTACTAGTGGCATGTGAGAAGGTGCCAGCACATTGTACGAGTGTATTTCTCAGCCTTCTATTTCCATTGGCAACCTTAGTGGAGGCCATAATTTTGTATCACTCTTTAAACATATATTAAAAACAAACACACAGATGCGATACGATGCTATCAGACCTACGTTTTCCAAGAGGACTAGTAATTGCGACACACTTGCCTTTCGAGCTTACAGAAAGCTTCCGTTCATAGCTGCAAAGCAAATGTATAATCATTGAAATATTTTCCCCGTATGTTGATATTTTTAAACTCTCTCTAATTAGGAGCACCAATACCAGAAAAATGACAGGTTTTTAGATATTCCATGCAGCATGTAAAAAGAGATTTTCAAAGGCACTAAGGTCAGTTGCGTACTCAACTCCCTCTGAAAGCCAATGGTTGCCTAACTTGCCCTTTGTGTCTCTAAAAATCTCCCCCATAACACTGTATTTCTGAACAGAAGAAAATCTCTGCCACATTTAATCACTGCTTACATGTATGTAACACGGGAGCCAAACTAAAATCAAAACACCCCCTGCAGTATCTTTCGGAAAGAATTAAGAGTTTCAGATCATGCTGTTGCTGAATGATTATCTGAATTATAAATGTCTTAGAATCCAGAACAACCTGCCCACCCCACAATAAACAGATAAAACTTGTTTTAAACGTTTTAAAACTAAGGTTTCTTTCATTTAGAATCCACATAGCAAGATTTTAATCTATATCAGCAACTGATTGCGAAACATTGGTGACACTGCTGAATTCACTGAATGACAGCTTGAAATGAGCAACACAGGTGAAACTTCAAAATGCAACAGACTTCCAACATTCTTGTGCGTCCACTTCAAAGAAAATTCTCTTTATGATTCAGTAGGTAAATATATCTTATGGTGTTTCCAGGTCTGAATCAAAGACAGGTTACCTTCTTTCACCCTTGGGAGAAGATACCATAGGATGTTCAAAATCTCTAAAAGGAAACTATGCTATACTACATCTTCTAGACTACAATGGATACATTAGGTGTGTCCAGAAAGTTTCCTTATACCCAGAAGTCCCTTGCAGTCCTGCTGGGTAGATAGGACTGATTCTATACTCCATTACAACAGTTTTACAGCAGTGTAATTCCACTGAAATCAACTGTTGAAATTAATAATGAAATAGTAATTTTAAAACAGATCAATTTCCTCTTACACACGCAGGAAAAAGGGGAGGCCACAGTCTTTCCGTTTACCCCTTTTTGGAGAAAGAGGTTTCTAGAATGTATAGAAGAGATGGACAAATAACTGATTTTCAGTTTGCTGGCAGTTCTGAAAAATTAAAAAAAAAATGTTTAGGGTCAAATCAAATCCAAATATTACAAAAACTTTCAGTGAATGGAAAATATCTGCTTGCGGTTGAATAAAACATGTTTCATTTCACCTGAAATGGATTTTTTTTCAGCGTAGATTCACAAAATGGTCAGAAGAAGGTGATATGATGGTGGTGGCAACCTTCTCTTTCAGCCCAGTGGTGAGGGCACTCATCTAGGCTGCAGGCGACCCAGAGTTCAATTCCATCCTTGCCTGATATGGAGAAGTGCTGTAACTATCATGGTGTAAAGTCATTCTCATGTCTCTCCCTGACCAAATGACTATTTATCATCATTCATAACGGCAATTCATAACAACCATAGACAATGATTGGACCAGAGAAAAAAGTGAGAATGACTCTATAGCCAGGTAGTTAGGGCACTCACACAGGATATGGGAAACCCAAGGTTGAGTCCCTGCTTCACTAGCTATTGCATTACTTATAAAAAAGTGAAACAACTCCAACAGAAGAGACAGAGAGACCCACACCACAATAGCCCAGTGGTTATGGCACACTCCTGCAATGTGGCAGACTAAGTTCAAATTCCTTCTTCACATCAGGTCTGCCGCATCTCAGGTGAGTGCGCTAACCACAACCCTAAAAGTTAAAAGGAGGGCATTGCTACCTCCTACCAAAATCCCTCCTCCCACCCCCAGAACTCCTGCTAAAGCTATTCAGTGAATTGGTGTCAAATTGCATGTCGTTTCTGGTTGACCAAAATTGAATTTTTCAGTGAATAAAGTAAACTATTTCAGCCAGCTTTACTCTGTGGCCAGTATTTTGAAACTGGATGTTGTGGAGATGGATGTCTGGACCTAACACCAATATCATAAGAGCAAATAAGATAAAGAGGGAAGATGACTTGCAGCACAATACAAAGTAGGGGAAGGATGTTGTTTGTGGACAGTATATAGCAAGTTAGACTTCCAACAGCTGTGGTCTCTTGGCTATGGTGGGAAGTTGAGATGGTATAAGCCCCTTTTGCCTAATTAAATAATTGAAGGGAAGTTTCTTGGAAGTTAAGTGGTTATATAGTTTAGCTGGTTTGAAAAGTGATGAAGTAGAGGAGAATCAAAATATTAGAGTTTTCTTAATGATCTTTTTATGGTGGTAATTACATTGCGTCCATTACTTCATAGCAAAGATTGCATTTGTATAAGAGAATTTTGTTTTCTGTGCAGTCTGTTTTTGTGCTGCTTTCAATCTGAGGACAAATGTGGGTGGATTTAAAGCGATAAATAAAGATCTCCACTAGCTATTCAGTCAGTGATGCTTGATTGAAAACTTTGACAAGCATATTCATCTCCAATGTATTTTTTTTAAGAGCTGTCTTCCTAGTTTTTAGTTACTACCAGATTTTCAGACATGCCATTGTATTCGTTAAGATAAATGCATTTTTAAATGACTGACTGTTCTACACTGGCTGAATGTTCTACACTGACTTATGAATGCTGACAAATATTTACCAGCGGAATTTTCATATCTCTAAGTCATCCTTAGTGTGTGCTATAATGCCCATTAAGCAGTCAGCCCTAAGATGCAAAGGCCACTGGAATCATTGGCTGTCTTTCCATTTACTTGAGTGGGCTTTGGATCAGACTCTGAGGAACTAATATGAAAGTTATAGTTTATACCATAATTAAAATGAATTTTTCTTCTGACTATAATAAAAGTATATATTTTTGCCCAACTACACCATGATTCAGGAAAACATCATTTAAGTCCCAAATATTTAAATACTGTCCTGAATTGGGATGTTTTCCTGAACCAGGATGCTAAACTCAGTGTACAGAGTCAAAAAAAACCTGGCCTAATCCTATGGTTGACTTAAAAATACAGCCATTCTGAAGTCTCTCAGTACAATAGTGATTCCAACACCAGCACAGACAATTCAGTCTACCCAGCCAGGGAATGCAAGCTGTAGTGCGGTATTCAATATACATTTTTTTTTAGTCATATCTTGAGATTCACATACAAGATGGACATACTCAAATTAATCCGATTGAAGTGGAGGACTTCATGTACATAAGGAATGGCCACAGCAACCCTGTGACTATTTTTACTTCCACTGGCTCACTTAAGATAAACAGGAAATAAATTTGTAAACATTTGCTTGAAGAGTATCAGGGGGTAGCCGTGTTAGTCTGTATCCACAAAAACAACAAGGAGTCCGGTGGCACCTTAAAGACTAACAGATTTATTTGAGCATAAGCTTTCGTGGGTAAAAACCTCACTTCTTCACATGCATGGAGTGAAAGTTACAGATGTTTTACCCACGAAAGCTTATGCTCAAATAAATCTATTAGTCTTTAAAGTGCCACCGGACTCCTTGTTGTTTTTGGCTTGAACAGCTAGCTTCCAGAGTTCACCTTAATTCTTGAGAGAGTTTGGACAAACTTCTCTTCTCTGCCCAGTGGTTCATAATTTCAATGCACTGCTCTACCTGCATACCCCAATCTCCCATTGATATCAACAAGCTTTTATTGATGGCTTGGTAGGAGACCAATGGGAAATCTAAGCCAGAAGGGTGCAGAATATGTGGAAATGGCTGAATATCTGAGTAGGGAAGTCTGCTTTTAGTTTTTCCAAAATGTAGGGCTCCAGTAATAATCCTTCATACTTCATACATTTTTTTGTTGTTGCTCTAAAGCCTTTTTTATTCTTTGCCTAGGAATGTTTAATCAGATACAGTATATCTTTCTTTTCAGTCCGTTCCGTACTCTATGGTCCTGATTGTCTTTTAAACCCATGCCTCAGTAAGGACCGTGCAAAGAACAATCCATCTGAGATTTCTAAGGGTGAGTGGGGAGCACATAGGTCATATAGCGTAGCCACTTTCTTCAGTATGACTTGTTCTGTGGGATGTTACGGAAGTGGGAACCCATGGACCCACCTCCTCCTAGGCAATGTGAGCCCCGGGGGACAGTAACATTAAATACACTCCATTGAATACAGGGACTAAAGTTGTGACTGGTCCTGGCACAAAGTGCACAACATGGTCCTTGCATGTACACCCCTGCACATCTGCTCAAAGACCAATCATAACCTGGCCCTAGACATAACTTGCTGGAAGCAATTTGTAGTATGATTTTAGAGCACTGCTAAAAAGATTATTTGTAATGCAGTTCTGACTAACATGACTTAATCTCTTCTCTTCCAATAACCATGCTGGATATGCTAGCCCAGTGATGTGGAGACATTAATATAATTTTTAAAGAGATTTTGCCAACATGGAACATCAGATGTTCACATTTAGCATGTTTTTTGTCTTACATGATACGCATTTTGCGCTAACCACAAGAGATCTTTATGTCAGTCTTCACTGACCCATATGCAAATCTTTTAAGGACTGCAGCTGTTCACCATACTCAGAGAGATATATCAGACATAGCCAAAACTGGCTGACAGGGTCATGCCATGAGCTAAGAAAACAAATGTCCAAGAAAATTAAATATCAGGTAAAAAAAACAGTTACCTTCTCTGAGCTCTTGTTCTTTGAGATGTGTTGCATATGTCCATTACACTGTAGGTATGTTCACCCCATGCACCCCATGTCAGATAGTTTTCCCTAGTGGTGCCCATAGGAGTGGCCCTTCCTATCTCATACCATTCCTAATGAGGTCCTCGGACTTATGGCACAATTCGTCCCTCAGAATTGTGTTGTAAGTTGAAACCACTTTTCCCATAGGAACCAATAGTATAAAGGGGGAGGATTGATTCCTGAACCAAGGCTTGATACACTATTTTCACCACAATAACCCAGATTTTTGTACTAAATGAATTATAGATGACTAATGTAGCAACATCAATGTATTTATTTGGTAAACATCATTCAAATAAACATGTAAAATCACATATGCTTTGACTTTCCAGAACTTTTTGAAGGGCTCTTGGCTGGGGGCTTCCGCGAACTCTCGGCTGCATAAAGACTCCTAACCTTTTCCTGAAGTATGCCTAAGCTCACAAGAGCTCGGCATTGATTTTGATCCTCCAGCCAAACAATTAACAGTTTTGCAACCTGAGCAATGATCCCAACATGCTGCTTAGTTATCATAGTTGACTGCATAGGAGCCAAGCCCTTGACATGTTCCTGAATTCTAACCACGTTTTTCAGGATGGTTTTGTTAGTCGTTCGGGGGATATCCAAATCTCTGCTGATCTCAGTTGCTGTCTCCCCTTTTCCAGATCTCTTAATGATGTCCATGTTTGTTTCCATAGTAACTGTTCTGCGTTTCTTCGAAAAAGAAACATCACCTGCACCAGATTTACGTTTTTCTGCCATTTAAAAAAAAAAAAAGAAGAACCACAAAGAACAGCAGTTGGGTGTCTTAAGTCAGGCTGGACAGAAAGGCAGGCTGGGCAGACAGACAGGGAGGCAGGCGGCTGCTCAGAATTCCAGCAACATACTATGCAGAATTGGGCTAACTTTTTACAGAGTTGCTTGTAAATAACTCCATGGTTGCCTTACACTGAATGGAGCGGGAAGGGGGCCCCTTTCAGTCGCTTGTCTGATTGGCTTCCACGGCCACGGTAGCTTCTTGCTGGATAGCCTTGCTGATTGTTTTTGATTGGCTCCCAGCCCCGGGCTCAGCCAATCAGAAAGCTTGAACAGTGAAATCAGTGATTGGCTGAGGCTCAGCATGTGATGTGTGCTGTTCTCCCTGCTGGCTTTCATCGTAAGGGCGATGTAGGGACGAAATGGGCAGTCAATTGAAAGCATAAGTGGCATCTGCCATAAGTCGGGCATCGTAAGTCCAAGGACTCCCTGTATAAAGAGCAGAGCTGTCCTGCACCTCCTTCAGTTCATGCATGGAAAGTGGATGACAAACTTCAGCATGTCAGGGAAGGAGGGTGGGTCATACAATAGACATATGCAACCCATCTTGAACAATGTTATAACCAGGTAACCATTTTTTTCTTCTTTGAGTGCTTGCACATGTCCATTATACTGCAAGTGACTCCCAGGCAGTGGGGATCAGAATATCATCAGAAGAGAGATTGAAGCACTGTTTTTACTACATTTGCATCGTCACTTGATGCAGCAGACAGTGCATAGTGTCTGGTGAATATAGAAACTGAAGACCATGTCTCTGTCCTGTGTACACTCAGAATAGGAACATGTACCACCGATGCTGCTGAGGCTCACTGTGCTATAGCTGAACACGCTGTCAGCTTGTCAAGAGGCATTACCCACTTGGCAGCATAGCACACAGAGTTGCAGGTGGTGATCCATTTTGAGGGTCTCTGGGTTGTAAATAGTTGTCCTCTCATATGTGCTGCATATGAAATTAACAGCTGGGAAGAAACACAAAAGGACTTTGTCCTGTGCAGGGAAAAAACCTAAGCATGACTAACATTTAGGGTGTGAAGCCTTCACTCATCCTTAGGGGCATGAGACTTTGGAAAGAAAACTCATACATATTGTCACATTCTGTGGTGCAATCCAGACCAGTGAGGGGTTGTCTCATACAATTCTTTCCTATTGTAGCTCCCAACCTGGGCCACTCACAAACAGCCTACCAGCATGCAGGTCATACCCTGTGTGTCTGTGTATAGTTGCACCCTTGGCTCAGTAGCTCTGACACCAACAATCTGTCAGCAACACACTGATCACCCTCTGGCTTCCATCAGGCTTGGTTACGACTTGCAGGGTGACCCCAACACACTCCCAATCCCCAATTTTCCCCAAAACATGTGTTCTGCACTGTCCAGCCCTCTCCTGAACAGTTCAGATATTAAGATCCATTACTCCCATAAAGGGTCAATATTGCTACTTTACAACAATGGATTGGTTTAGATTTAAAAAGACCAAGTTTATTAACAAAAGAAGATAGGATTTTAAGTGAATTCATGTATAAGAATTAAAGTTAGAAATGTTTACCAGCAAATAAAAGTGAAAATGTGCATATCAACCTTAATCCTGCAAGTGTTGGTTTAAAGCTTTGTTCAAGATGGTCTTTCTCACCTACAGTCTTCCAGCAAGTTCGACTAACGCTCTCCCTAGTCAGGATCTCTCCCAGAGGCCCAAAGGTGCAGCTGGTTTTGCCTTCTTAGGTGAAAGAGAAAACGTGGGGTTTCTGCCCCTTTCTTTTATAGTCCAGTGCACCTTTGAAGTGAATTCTTCTGAAGGTTAGCTCTCCAAGTAAAGTTTATTCAAGCAATGAAGATGGCAACAAGAAATCTGATGATGAAGGAAGCTCCACGCTCTTTTTCCCCCTGCTTTTTTTTTTTTTGCTGAAATTCAAATTGTTCTGTTTCCACCATTTCCTCCCCATGCTGTTTCAAGGACCTTGTTTACGTAAATACACATTCCTTTGTTTAGGATAGACCTGTTTAACAATTTTTGCCTGGACAAGGCTGTGTGGTTTTGAACTTGTGCTAACAACATCATACAGGAGGAATTCATAATTTTACATGTAATGTTGTCACATACAGTTCACCATGATATTATTGGCCAGCCATATTTCAACAGTGTGTATTCAATAGTGAATACAGGGTTCTTTCAGTCATAAGTATATAGACTGATTCAAGTGAAAATCAGACACCATTTCTGAAAGGAACTTAGGGTATAGCCGGTTAGTAAATATTAACTTTTATGATTTCTGTATGTTAAATTCTTGTAATTCTTTTGTATGCCAACCAAAAGCCTTTGTATTGTATCTATATATTTATTTTTCTACATATATATTGAAACTAAAAAGTTCTTTGTCCTTCAGTTGAACCTAATTAGCAGAAGGGAAAATGAGCTCAGTAATGGAGTGTGTAATCTTTTACTCTGCTTTTTAGCTTGACTTTACTATTATATCCAGGTGTCCAGGGTAGACAGCACTCAACTTAATAAAAAATATCTACAGAAGTAGGTTACAAACATAACTGGATGATTAATAAGGGGTACTTATTATTACAGATGGGCTCTGTAATTGATGAAATAATGACATTGAAAGATGGTTTTAACACTATAAGAACTGTTGGTTGTCACAGCTGTTTATAATAATGAGTGGATTAAACATTCCTTTTTGCTCAATCAAGTAAACCAAGGACCATAAAAGAAATTGCATCAGTAATCAGGAAAACAGAACACATGGTGAAATTAATCATGCGAAAGTATTTTTCCTTCCAAAAAAACGTTTGTTTGTTTCACACCCTATAAGAGGAAAGAGAATCAGAAAGTTAGTTTGGGAATGAACACTATCTGCATTTCACCACATACAAAGGAAGGGACCAAACTACCTTCTCTTCACTACCTATAAGGGTGGTAAAGTATGTCTTCCTTCTTTATACTGCTGTATGAATCTTTGACTATTAATTTTTTATTAAATAATTCTGTTGAACTGGGGGCGTACATGAGACTCGCTTCGGGGAGGCTAGCCATATGGCCCTGCCCCTTCCTCCCGAAGTCCCACCTCTAACATCTCCCCATGTGCCGGAGCCCCAAGCACCCCCCCAGGCAGCTGGAGGAGCCCCAGGCAAACCACCCCGGGCCACCAGCCAGCTCCAGCAGTGGGGCACCGGGTCCCCCAACAGCTGCCCCCAGTGTCGGGCTGCCCACCAGCCCCAGCGCCAGGTTGCCTGCCAGCCCCAGCTCCAGCCGCAGCATGGGGTACACCCGCTGGCCTCCAGCCAGAGCTCAGCTCCCGCTGGCTTGGGGAAGAGGGAGGAGCATGGGTAGAATCAGGGCCTGGTTTGGGGAGGCTTAACCTCCCCTGGCCTGTTATATCCGCCGCCCATGCTGTTTGAGCCTGTTATTTGACAATCTTTAAACGTTATTAAATTAAAACATGCAATATTATGATGAATCTTGTCTTTGTAAAAATTCGTATAAGGCAGATCTTGACCTGTGCAATCAGTTCTCCCACTCTCCTACTGGAGGTGATGGCCACTAAGAAAGCCCCTTTCACCAAATGATGTATAAACAAGCATGGCAACACCAAATTAAAATCCCAAGTTGGCACTGGATCCCTGATAGGCCTAAACAATTTATCTAGGCCTTTCAGGAACCTTATTGTGATAGGGTAAGTGAAAACCATCATTCTGAAGGCAACATGATAAGATGGTGGTCAGATGCACTCTAATGGAGCTGAGGGCTAGACCTGACTCTTTAAGATACAAGAGGTAGTCTAGGGTTGAGTGACTCTTTGAGTAAGTAACACATTATGTGAGGCTGCCCAGATGGACAAACATTTTCACTTACTCAGATTAAGCAGCCTTTGGGAAGGTTTCCTAATATTCAGGATGACATCCTGAACTGCCACTGAGAAGAAAGTCTCCTGTGCTTTAACAACTGACAAACCATGCCAGGAGGTGCAGCACCTGGCCATGATGCTGTGTGATGAGATCTCTGGCTATCAGTAGAGGGCCATTAAATTCTTTTTAATTTTAATAAAATAATATAAAATTCTCAAAAATAAATTATCTATTTTACCCACATGGAGGGAGTGGGTTGGGACCTGCCCCCAAGGTGCGTTGGAGGCCAATCCTGAACTCACTTCACAGTGGCAACTCACTTCATAGTGGCATCCCATGGGGCTGGGCCCAACTCCCCAGTCTAGACATTGTGACCTAGCCCAAAGGGTCAGAGCCCCACTCAGGTTTGGACTGGCCGCCTGTAATGGGGTACCACTAGTCTTTGAGGCGCCATACAGGAGGCCCCGTGGTCCAACAACTCTGCTCTAGAAACCAACAAAGTGTCAGGAAAGGAGCCGTGAAGGTGGGTCCTCCAGGCCTGCCTAGAGAGGCCTAAGGAAGCAGCCAATCAGAGCCCAGCAGGCTCAGATAAAAGAAATTGAAGTGAAGGGCCTTGTTCAGGTTCCAAAGGTCTAGAATGGGTCAGAGAGCCAACTTTCCTGCTAGGGTGGGATGTAGAATGCCAATCATCTGACCTGTAATTTGATCAAAGTCAAATTCAGACCTCAAGTTTATAATTGCTCTAAAAATATCTATACTATTAGCCCATTTAAAAAATGTACATGCGCTCAAAATTTGACTAACATTGGCTATGGAGTACTCATTTTTATATGAAAGCTTATCAAGTGCTTTTAAAAATATCATTTGGAGTAAATCCTTGACAAATGTCTTTCTTTCTTTATTTCTTGTTGTACAGACCACTTAAATACCCATAATTTTTTTATACTATTACATATGCCATCTGTGACCTATTCTGCTTCTACATAATTAATATGCTGTTCTCTAATGTAAGGGTTTGAGTGAGAAAAGAATACAAGAAGAGCAAATACAACAGGGACTAAAGCCCATGTGTTTTCTACAGATTTTCCCCATTCTCTGTTAAATATGGGGTATCCTACCTTAAGAAAGGGAGAACATAACTTCTTTACAAAGAGGACACAGAGACATATACATGAGATAAGCTGATGAGAAGAGAAAAGAACTCAGTGAATTGAAAGACTCCCATTATCTTCAGTGTAATTCAGATCAACCTCATTGTGAGGCAGAAGCATGAGAGTTGATGGATTTCTCTCCTCTGTAATGATCATCAAGGGGAGGCTAAGAAAACAGGTGAACAGTTTAAATTGTCTTCAGAAATCTACATTAATGGTGATCTATTGATCTCCTTTCCTGGTGAAACAACGGACATTCAGAAAATGTATGTACAGTAAGAAAGAGGGCACAGAGTTGTATGTACAGAGTTGGCACAATTGGCGGAAGGTATGGCTTGTGACTCAGGTTGTACAAAATTTGACACTGCCTTTGAAACTAGGTGAACCTATTCTCCACCAAACTTTGCATGCTCAGAAATAGCATGACCAATTAGACATATAGTACCTTGCACTGGTAGCCAGGAGTTTAAATAGAATGATCTCCCTCTGAAAAATGGCTAGCATAAAGGCCAAAAGGTTAACATTGGCCAGCTGAATACACTAAGTCAATTTCAGACCTGGTTTTAAAAAAAAAAAGGAGGTGAGGGCATTATTCTACATTGACCAGCTCCAGTGATTTTATAAAATGCTAACTGCTCAAATGGGTCAGTTCAAAAATGAAGCCAAAGAGACCTAAGACCTAATCCAAAGCTCATGAAGTCAGTTGAAAGACTTCAATGGGCTTTGCATGAAGCCTTAATTGACATTCTGTAGGACCCACACAGACCACCTTGCTACAGGTGACATTCGGCTGTCCTTCCTTAAGTTGAGCAGGACTTTTACTCTCCACTGAAGTTCACAGGACTTCTCATGAAAAAGCACTACTCTACTCAGTCTCAGGAAGGATGGCAGTATCTGCACACGCCCCACCAACCTGCTTGGTAGACAGGAACTGTGTTTGCACTTCTTCCTGCATTCACAGACCCAAAGTCCTCCTGATATTCTTTGCAGGGTACAAAGAATTTTCTTAGACCTTCTCATTCCCCTGAATGGCTTGTAGTCCAAATCCATGAGAGCTTGTAGCCCTGGTATGGGATCAATACATTTCCCAGTACTCACTCTATTGTTGGCATCTGTCAAGCTCAGAAAATCATTCTAGTTAAAAAAGAAATAAAGGATAAGAGGAGAGAAGGTTTTAAGGAAAAGATATGAAAAACGATAACTAAAGCTGAAAAGTGGGAAAAGGAAGAACTGCAGCTAGGGTGCGAGTAAAGGAGGGAAACATCCCATGTTACTTCATGAACTTGTCTATACTTGCAGTGGCGTATAGGGTACGTATAGCTACATAACACGGTGAAAGGCAGGCTGCAGCCATGCTCACTGCAACATGTAGTGACAGGCTATGGCAGGGGGAGGCCGCAGGGAAAAGTTCTAGCAGTGGGGAGAAGCAGAATCCTACACTGGTAAAAATAGCAGTGAAAGTCATTGCTTCAGCACATACAGAGCCACGTAGGGGATATACCCTCGGTTCTGACATCTCTCTATCCTACTCGACTAAGTAGTGCCTCGCTGTCTACACTGCTAGTTGGATGTGTAGTTGTAAGTGTAGACCTATCCCATATGAATTCAGTCACAGGCATACCTAGTGGGCAGAAGATAAGATATATTCTCTTTTTAAATCTTCAGCTTCAAAAACGTTCCTTTCACCTTCCAGACTCACCCCTGTAATTAGCACATTTCATGTTGACGCCTTGATTCTAAAACTTACAGCGTGTTTTTCACCAAAGAGAAACTCAAGTGCAGCAATAAGAAAGATCTGATACTGCATGTTACAAGGGGCTTTGAAAGTGTTAAAGCTTCATTTATCTAGCATAAATGATTTATAAGTGCCACTTCTGGATTTTGTGATGTCAGGAACAGCTCCTGAAGATTCAGTCTGTATCTGTGAAAACAATCCAGTCAGGGCCTGATCTGATTCCTGTTGACCTCAATGGACTTTCAATCAGGCCCTAAATAGATACCAAACACATTAATAATGATTTGTCATTTATTATACCATTGGCGGGAATGTAATGTCTCATTGCATAATCATGAATTAAATCTGTTTTGATCTCACCTTAACAAAGGGATTCCTTGGTATCTTTATGACTTTCTTAATTATCCTATTTTCAAGTAGGCGAAGGAATTTTTACTATTTTTTTTGAATTGGTAACATTTAGTCTGGCCTTTATCTGAAGGGGAAAGCTTTCTATCAATTTTTAACTACAGACTTTAAAACTAGAGTATCTATGGGAGATTATGGATTTTCAAGGGAATTTTAGAAGACCCTATGTTATGTAACACTAAAATAAAGGAAATGTAAAGAAATAAAATAAGAAACATATGAAAATTATGTGATGCTTTCTCGATGTCTTGTGGAGGAATCTAGGAATCATCATTTACACATGCTATAAAACTGCTAGGGCTAGTCCTGATGGGTCCTAAACCTGTCAAAAAATCAGGATGAATATTTCCTCTGCAGTACCTCAGCCCAGTGTAACTGTGGTGCAGAAGATGGATTCTGAGGGGAAGAAGATAAAATTTTTAAGCAGATTTTTTTTTTTACTGACATCCATTTTGAAGCTGTTCATGATATTTGGAATATCCAAAATAGTCCTGGGAGGGATGGATTGATGAGCAGATTGCAAATGAGGCAATGTAAGGTGCATGGTAAATGCAGAATGATCCCACTACATGTTGTCAGCACTCAAAACCTTCAGCAGCAACAGTGCAGACCCTTACTACATAAGCAAAAGTAATAAATCCTTTTAGCTGGCAGCAGTATTAGGCTTTAATCCATGTGTGGACTAGTCACTAGAGGGGAATATGCACACTTAGGCAAACTGTTATAAATTTAATGTGTCATGTGGCACTTTAGTTTATCACATTAGTATTAGTATCTCACACAGACACACAGGTGGTGGGGTGTGTGTATTTATTTTTTAAAAGAAACAAAAAAAGGATTATTTGCAGCTGATCCAAAGCTTGAAATGTCAGAAATAGTCTTGGGGCAGAAGAAATATGAAGTAGTTAAAAGTTCAAATAAACACTAGAGAGGATATCCTGGCCCCCAGTGAAGTCAATGCCAAATTCTCAATGACTTCAGCAGGCTATGATGTTACCCAAATGTTTTGTGGTAGAAGTTATGAAGCCCAATTTTATTTCTCAAAGTCCTATTTAAGCTAGGAAGATATTACTGAAAAACATTGTAATGGATGATATCACAGAACCAGCCATCTTAGCAAGTTGAGTCAATTAAAGACTTTATGACTGAAGATTTTATATCTAAATTCAAATGAAATTCTTATTACATTGCACCTCAGCCATAGATAAGATGGGTGAACCGTCTGCCTAAATCCCAGATGTTTTCTGTTGCTTCAGCTCTACCACAGAAGTGTTGTCACTTTATGTCCAACCATACCTTTGTGGAAGTCGAACACTGAATTATTTTGGATGAACTTATTATGGATGCTCTGAAGTAGTACATTTGTGCCATTATTTGATCCCACAAAGCAAACAATCATAGATGCATATAAAGTTTTCTAGAGCTCTTCTATTATATGAGAGTCAACAGGAGCAGAGGGAAACCTTCCCATAGCTGGGACCCTCCTTCCAGATGATGTTGGGGTATCCTCTCACACTGAAGTTACCTCCTCGGGGAAGGGAACTCCAGTCATTAGGAAAAGGCAGGTGTTAGTAATGGGAGATTTGATCATTAGAAACATAGACAGCTGGGTTTGTGATGACCGGGAGAACCGTAGGGTGACTTGCCTGCCTGGTGCGAAGGTTGCGGATCTCTCGAGGCATCTAGATGAACACCTTTCAGCACTACACATAAGTCTATGGTACACATAGGTACCAAGGACATAGGGAAGGGTAGGAGACACATCCTGGAGGCCAAATTTAGGCTGCTAGGAAAGAGACTGAAATCCAGGACCTCTACGGTGGCATTCTCAGAAATGCTTCCAGTTCCACGCACAGGACCAGGTAGGCAGGCAGAGCTTCAGAGTCTCAATGCGTGGATGAGATGATGGTATAGAGAGGAGGGGTTTAGATTTATTAGGAACTGGGAAAACTTTGGGATGGGGGAACCTATACAGGAAGGATGGGCTCCACCTAAACCAAAGTGCATCCAGACTGCTGGCACTTAACATTAAAAAGGTTGCAGAGAAGTTTTAAAACTAAGAGATGGGGGAAAGCCAATTGCTGCAGAAGAGCACGTGGATCGGACGGAGACTTCTCTTAGAGGAGAGTCTATTGATAGAGATTCTCTAGGGGGTTTTAGTCAGGAGGAGAGGATGGAAGAGGACAAAGTATGGGCCAGATCAGACGAGAAACATTCACATAAAAAAGAATCCAACACATCAGAAAAGGGCAGACAAATAATCAGTGACAAGTTTTTAAAGTGCTTGTACACAAATGCTAGAAGTCTAAATAATAAGATGGGTGAACTAGAGTGCCTCATGTTAAAGGAGGATATTTATATAATAGGCATCACAGAAACCTGGTGGAGTGAGGACAATCAATGGGACACAACCATTCCGGGGTACAAAATGTATCAAAAGGTCGTCCCGGGGTGGGGGGGGCAGGAAGGGGAAGTGGCACTATATGTGAAAGAAAATGTAGACTCAAATGAAATAAAAATCTTAAATGAATCCACATGTTCCATAGAATCTCTATGGATAGTAATTCCATGCTCTAATAAGAATATAACAGTAGGGATCTATTATCGACCACCTGACCAGGACAGTGATAGTGACAATGAAATGTTAAGGGAGATTAGAGAGGCTACCAAAATAAAGAACTCAATAATAGTGGGGGATTTCAATTATTCCCATATTGACTGGGTACATGTCACCTCAGGACGAAATGCAGAGACAAAATTTCTCAATACTTTAAATGACTGCTTCTTGGAGCAGCTGGTATAGGAACTCACAAAGGGAGAGACAACTCTCGATTTAGTCCTGAGGGGATCTGGTCCAAGAGGTAACTATAACAGGACCGCTTGGAAATAGTGACCATAATATAATAACACTTAACATTCTTGTGGTGGGAAGAACACCTCAACAGCCCAACACTGTGGCATTTAATTTCAGAAAGGGGAACTATGCAAAAATGAGGTTAATTAAACAGAAATTAAAAGGTACAGTGAATAGCGTGAAATCCCTGCAAGCTGCATGGACACTTTTCAAAGACACCATAATAGAGGCTCAACTTAAATGTATACCCCAAATTAAAAAACACAGTAAAAGAACTAAAAAAGAGCCACCGTGGCTTAACAACCATGTAAAAGAAGCAGTGAGAGATAAAAAGGCATCTTTTAAAAAGTGCAAGTCAAATCCTAGTGAGGTAAATAGAAAGGAGCATAAACACTGCCAAATTAAGTGTAAAAATGTAATAAGAAAAGCCAAAAAGGAGTTTGAAGAACAGCTAGCCAAAAACTCAAAAGGTAATAATAAAATGTTGGGTTTTTTTAGGTACTTCAGAATCAGGATGCCTGCTGAACAACCAGTGGGGTCCCTGGTCGATCGAGATACAAAAGGAGCTCTTAAAGACGATAAAGTCATTGCGGAGAAACTAAATTAATTCTTTGCTTCAGTCTTCACAGCTGAGGATGTTAGGGAGATTCCCAAACCTGAGCTGTCTTTTGTAGGTGACAAATCTGAGGAATTGTCACAAATTGAAGTGTCACTATACGAGGTTTTGGAATTAATTGAGAAACTTAACAGTAACAAGTCACCGGGACCAGATGACATTCACCCAAGAGTTCTGAAAGAACTCAAATGTGAACTATTAACTATGGTTTTAACCTGTCCTTTAAATCAGCTTCTGTACCCAATGACTGGAAGATAGCTAATGTAATGCCAATATTTCAAAAGGGCTCTAGAGGTGATCTGGGCAATTACAGACTGGTAAGTCTAACATCAGTAGCGGGCAAATTAGTTGAAACAATAGTAAAGAATAAAATTGCCAGACACATAGAAGAACATAAATTGTTGGAAAAAGTCAACATGGTTTCTGTAAAGGGAAATCATGTCTTTCTAATCTATTAGAGTTCTCTGAAGGGGTCAACAAACATGTGGACATGGGGGATCCAGTGGGCATAGTGTACTTAGATTTCCAGAAAGCCTTTGACAAGGTCCCTCACCAAAGGCTCTACTATAAATTAAGTTGTCATGGGATAAGAGGGAAGATCCTTTCATGGATTGAGAACTGGTTAAAAGACAGGGAACAAAGGGAAGGAATAAATGGTAAATTTTCAGAATGGAGAGGGGTAACTAGTGGTGTTCTCCAAGGGTCAGTCCTAGAACCAATCCTATTCAACTTATTCATAAATGATCTGGAGAAAGGGGTAAACAGTGAGATGGCAAAGTTTGCAGATAACAATAAATTGCTCAAGATAGTTAAGACCAAAGCAGACTGTGAAGAACTTCAAAAAGATCTCACAAAACTAAGCAATTGGGCAACAAAATGGCAAATGAAATTTAGAGTAATGCACATTGGAAAAAATAACCCCAACTATACAAACAATATGATGGGGGCTAATTTAGCTACAACGAATCAGGAAAAAGATCTGGGAGTCATCGTGGATAGTTCTCTGAAGACGTCCAAGCAGTGTGCAGCGGCAGTCAAAAAAGAAAACAGGATGTTAGGAATCATTAAAAAAGGATTAGAGAATAAAATGGAGAGTTTCTTATTGACCTTATATAAATCCATGGTACACCCACATCTTGAATACTGCATACAGATGTGGTCCCCTCATCTCAAAAAAGATATACTGCCATTAGAAAAGGTTCAGAAAAGGGAAACTAAAATGATTAGGGGTTTGGAACGGGTCCATATGAGGAGAGATTAAAGAGGCTAGGACTTGTCAGCTAGGAAAAGAGGAGACTCGGGGAGGATATGATAGAGATATATAGAATCATAGAATATCAGGGTTGGAAGGGACCTCAGGAGGTCATCTAGTCCAACCGCCTGCTCAAAGCAGGACCAATCCCCAACTAAATCATCCCAGCCAGGACTTTGTCAAGCCTGACCTTAAAAACCTCAAAGGAAGGAGATTCCACCACCTCCCTAGGTAACGCATTCCAGTGTTTCACCACCCTCCTAGTGAAAAAGTTTTTCCTAATATCCAACCTAAACCTCCCCCACTGCAACTTGAGACCATTACTCCTTGTTCTGTCATCAGCTACCACTGAGAACAGTCTAGATCCATCCTCTTTGGAACCCCCTTTCAGGTAGTTGAAAGCAGCTATCAAATCCCCCCTCATTCTTCTCTTCCACAGACTAAACAATCCCAGTTCCCTCAGCCTCTCCTCAGAAGTCATGTGTTCCAGTCCCCTAATCATTTTTGTTGCCCTCCGCTGGACTCTCTCCAATTTTTCCACATCCTTCTTGTAGTGTGGGGCCCAAAACTGGACACAGTACTCCAGATGAGGCCTCACCAATGTCAAATAGAGGGGAACAATCACATCCCTCGATCTGCTGGCAATGCCCCTACGTATACATCCTAAAATGCCATTGGCCTTCTTGGCAACAAGGGCACACTGTTGACTCATATCCAGCTTCTTGTCCACTGTAACCCCTAGGTCCTTGAGTGAGTGGCGTGGAGAAAGTGAATAAGGAAAAGTTATTTACTTGTTCCCACAATATAAGAACTAGGGGCCACCAAATGAAATTAATGTGCAGCAGGTTTAAAACAAATAAAAGGAAGTTCTGCTTTACACAGCACACAGTCAACCTGTGGAACTCCTTGCCTGAGGAGGTTGTGAAGGCTAGGACTATAACAGGGTTTAAAAGAGTACTGGATAAATTCATGGAGGTTAATGGCTATTAGCCAGGATGGGTAAGGAATGGTGTCCCTAGCCTCTGTTTGTCAGGGGTGGAGATGGATGGCAGGAGAGAGATCACTTGATCATTACCTTTAGGTTCACTCCCTCTGGGGCACCTGCCATTGGCCACTGTCGGTAGACAGGATACTGGGCTGGATGGACCTTTGGTCTGACCCAGTATGGACATTCTTATGTGAGTCATTTAGAGGTTTGCAGATAAACCTAAGCAACTGAAAAAATTAAAAGAAAATGGAGTCATCACGAGAGTGGGACTTTGCATTTGCACATTAATTTTACTCCATTGTTGAATCACTCTTGTTTCAAATCCCCTATCATATTAAACACAGATGCAAGTGCTTACTGGGAACACTTTTGTGTAAAGAATGAGACCTGGAAATGATGGTGGCATATTACAACTAAAATCTGAATTCTGCCAAGAGAAATTATTGCACCATTTTTGGGTAGTAATTAAAGCTATTGAACATTTTTTACAATTATTTGCATGGAGAAAATTGTGCTCAGAATATATCATACATCAGAACAATGGCTCTTTAGATTCAAAAATGCCAGTGGACAATTGTCCAAGTAGTTTCAAAAATGAAGTGAATAAGATTTAAAGATCACACACCACCCTAGACAAAAACAAAGTAATGTTCATGCTTTGTCAGTTGTCCCTGTCACGGGGAGCATTGCAATAAGCAAAACAATAAAGAATTGATTGTGCAGAGAAGGGTGTGTGTTAATGGAGCAATAGCTTCTATGCAGTTGCCCTGTCATATCTCTCAACATTCAAACTTGCTAATGAGAAATACAGCAATCAAAACATGCGATAAATGACCATAATGAGGAACACCACTATTGTGTGGTGTGTCACACCATGACTGAGAGATTATAATGATTTTAATTATAAAACTTGTTTTTAAGGATATTTGATCACTATGTGAATTAAATAAATCATTTTTAAATTTAAAAAAAAAACTGGAAGAAAGTTCAATCGTGTTTAATCAACAGGACCCTCCACATAGCTTGTCAACCAGTGTTTGAAACCTGCATCTTCTGTTCTCCAGCACAAAGCAGTGCTTGAGCTAAAGGAATAACTGTCGTCATCTCCATGGTCTAGCCACACCAAAGCTATGTGAGCAAGGTTTGCTTTCTCAAGGTTTGCAAAGGAAGGATGGGAATCCAATATTTTAAAATTCTAGTTAACTAAAGTTGAGCAATTATAAGCAAAAGTGTCCATGGATATTTATGAGAATGAAACGTGTTGATTCACTTACTTAGCCAATAGTTGAATCCCTTCTTACTCCCTTATTTGTGAACAATGAGGTGAGTATGGCTCTTCTCCTTCAATAACATTAATGGAAACTAAAATGACACTAAATATAAGCTGGTTTTACTTCTAAAAACATTCTCAGTTGACATGATCTCATGGCCATTTAATATTTGCACATTTGATGCCGTCTTATGAACATAACAGAACTAACAGCAATGCAAACATAATGCAAACAGAAAAGAAGATGCCTTCTGTTTATAATGCTTAGGTCACACAATGAGGAAATGGAGACAATGCCATATTTCTGGCACAGCAAGTAGTCAGAGTACATTTTATGCTACCATTTGTTTGTAAAAACTACTGAACAAGTGCAACTAGCAAACAAACTTTACAGATAATTTACAAACAAAAGAGAGGGCTCAATTTGTTGTAAAAATGACTCAGTGTCTTGTTTCTGAGACATGGCAGGCATTCTTGTTTGGTCAAAAATTATAAATAATAAGTAATAGTAGCAAAAAACTGAAAGAGCCAAAGCATCTGAGGAAAATAAGTTATCAGAGAAAAAACTGGATATATTATGCCTTGGAAATCATGGGGAAAGTTTCAGATTTACATAACGAGTAGCCCATTTTTCAAGCTGTGCAGTTGAAGACGAGCCTGATGCCAACAAAAAAAAAAATGTGCGTTGCTAAACAGTAATATCAAAAGCAAGGCAAAGCTAATCTTTCCGCATCCTCTCTCTTCTGTGATTAAATACTACTTAATTTTATGTGGCTATTAATCCACATAAAATTAGAGGAATAGTTTTTGTAGCTTTAGGAAGAAAAATCAACCACAACTAGGAAAACTTGAAACAAATAATTGTGTGACCTCTTGGTGCCAGCCAAGAATTCCCCGGACTCCCTCAGACTCCATTTTCTGTCTCTGGCTTCCCTCTTGAATAAGCAAGAGTCACTTCACTAACTGAAAGCTGCAGGTCACTTACCATTGGATATTGAAGGCTGCATGACCAGAGCTGAGAGATTACTGAGCATGCCCAGTTCAAAAAGTGGGGGTGAAAAATTCAGTTAATTGGCAGAAAGCCAAGGATTTCTAAGATGGAACCTTGGCAAAAACAGAGAAGGGCAAGGTCATAACTCTGATATAAACAACAGTAGTGAGCATGTGCAGAAAGAAAAAAAAATGCTTGACAATGAACATGTGCAGTACAAAAATTAGGTGAAAGGGTATTGGCACGAAGCCAAGAAGAGAACAAACAGCTCCAGTCTGGGCTAGCGTAGGGCTGCTTTTTCTGGCAGCAGCAAACATTCCCAGACAAAGACCTGACAGTGAGGACAGTATAAAAGGCAGACAATAAGCAGGCAGAGGTCAGTTAGGTGCTGGTGAGAAGAGCTGCTGGAAAGGAGTTAGAAGAGTGGCTGCTGGAGAAAAGAAAAGAATAGATTCAAAGCTGCAACAGTACAGAGCAAGAGAAGCTGCTGAGAGTGAGCCAAGAGGCAACAATAGCTGACTAAGTAGCTATAGTAATAGTGGCAGCAATCAGCAGCTACAGTAAACAACACAGCGGAATCAACAGATAGTGTAAGCTTGTTTGTTCTTTTAAAACTATAGTTTAGCATATAGTATAGTATTAGGATGCATAGGCTTGAAATATGTGTGTGTGTGTGTATATGTGTGTGTGTTAATTGATATTTACCTGTGTAAAACGTATACTTTAGTTTAAGAACTGCTGTCAGTAATTCATTGCAGACTGGCCATCTGTAGCAAACTACTTCCACTTGGGATCATTTCAATTGTATGCCATTGCAGTTTAGATGCTCTTTAACTTGCAATGAGGAATTTGTGTCTAATTTCTATCGTTAGATTCCATTGTAGCAGGGATTAGTAGTTACTTTGTTTTGGAAAGAATATTGCCTGCGTCATTCACTTTATTGGAAGGTTATATATGTGTCTTCAAACGATTCCTTGACTACTTCCTGAGGTATGGGTCTCCAGGGAGCAGATTAAGAGGGCAATAGGCAGGTTATTCTAGGGGTGCCCCAAAGCCTAAATTTCAGGGTAACACTGGGAATGCACAGGGTTTTACAGGGATCCCCAGCTATATTCATGGTTTACCGAAGGAGGGCATGAGATCTCTACCGAGCGCCAGTAGCCCACTGGTTATCATAATCATGGGGAATCTATGTGCACATAATATTTAAGGAGTTATGTATCTTATGTTCTTAAAGTCTTAAAGCTTAGGCAGGTCCCCAGGAGGTGATGTGCCTCAGACACGTTCCTTTCAGGCAAGATGTAACAGCTGCTTATCTTCTGTCTGGTCATGAATGTATTGTTGGTCTCATGGTGTAGGCCTATTTGCATAATGAGCCACAGACAAGAGAAAAGATTGTGAAATCTACAAGAAAGGAAATTCACAGGCTAACACAAACAGCAGAGGGTGTCCTGTTTATGATGAAAGACAACAAATTGTTAGGGTATATCTGGGAGATACAGCAAAACACAGAATCCTTCACCAAGAAGGCAAGCTAACAGCATTTGTTTTATAAAAGGAGGATCACAGTCAGCCTGGCTGTAAAACACTAAGGATTTTGAAAGAATAATATTCTACAAGAGATGGGAGTGTCTTGTTAATTATGTCTAGGTTCTAGAATGCATGTTATTATTTTGTTTTATATGTAACCATTTGTCTCCAATACTTCTACGTGCTATTATTTGAATCTCTATGCTTTCTATAATAAATGTGTACTTGTTTTCACTGTAAACATATCTAAATGCTCTGTGGTAAGTGGAGTGGGGATTTGAGGTGGAACTGGTCAGCTGGGGTGGACTGTTTCTTTAAAAGCAGCGAATCTGTGAATACTGCCAGGGTCCACTGGACCAGTGGCTAGACACTCCATGGAGATGCTTGTGGGGCTCAAGAGCTGGAGTGTGCCTATTGTTAACCGAGAGAGAGACAGTGGGGCCTGTGAGGCTTAAAATGGTGTGCCTATGGCCAGTGGAATTGGGGAGCTGACCCCCCCAGCAGGTACAGACAAACTCCCTCATGCCAAGGGCAGGAGGCCGCAAGGTGCCTCACAAGCCTCGATATCCCCAGAAAGCATCCTAACAGGACATTAAGTTTCAAGATTATTAATTTAAGCTATCAACAAAAAGCTGCGCATTTTCCAGTAAGTGAGATAAAATAAAGTTTAAAATATAATCAAATCTGTAAACTTTATTCAAACTCTAGAATACTGAATACAATCTTTTGTACATATAAAAGAAAGTAATTCAGGAAAGGGAGCAATCTAGGCTAGGCACAGTAAGATTGGGAATGCACTGCTTTATACTGTAGCATTTCAAACTATGACCCCAGGTCAACAATGACCTGAGTAAATCATAAATTTTTATTAACTTTGGCACAGAAATCATAAGATTCAAGGCAAGATGTGCATTGTGCACTTACCAAGCAGCATTCTGTTCTGTATTGCTTATTTTAATACATTGGAATCATGGGCCCAGATCCTGAGCTGTGTCTGAGCTACACAGACAATTCTATGCACCCCATCTCCCCCTGGCCCCATCCGGAGACTAGCCACCAGGTCAGTCATGGGGAAGGAGTTCAGCAACCTCAGGCCAGCTTCCACAACCTTAAAGGCTGTTCTGGCAGTTGTAGTTAGCTTAGCAACCCAGCCATGACCCTGTTCTTCCAGACATGTCCCTTCAGCAGGGACCAGGAAAGGGGCAGCATATTGAGCTACTTTGGGGATAGTACAATACCTCAAGATTCCTGAATTTAGAGGGAATCCGAATGGAGCAGGTCTGCTGGCTGCTTTGTGCCACTAAAGGGGAGCAAAATAGCCCACAGAAGAGGCCAGGATCTGGCTCATGGAATTTTTTTCTGGCTGGGGCTGGGGGTTCCTTTCTACTCCCCACTCTAACCCTAAGTACAGGAAGCCAGTAGCTCAGTCCTCCAGAACACTTGGATCTCCTGTGAACTATACAGAGCTTGGGAACCTGCCAGTCACTGGGTCCACCCAAGAAAATGACCTACCATGCCCTCTGTGGGTACTGGGAGGGGGTTGCGTAGCAAGAGATATCAGCTTTCCCCAATTAAGCCAGCTTGACTGCTGTAGCAGAGCAGAGCAAAAGGACCATGCTGGAGGCCACCATCTAGCCTGAAAAGCGTAGGAAAGATTTTAAAGAAAGTTTATTTCTGATTTAGTGACGTTTTGTACAATACTGCAAATTTCATGAGAAACCCTAGCTTAACAGTGTTAGAGATTCCTTTTATTTATGTATTTATTTATGTGTTGCTTGTAAAATGGGAATATTTCAAGCTTTCGCTTTCTACAGAAAGTTAGATTCTGGCACAAGTGAACCATAAGCCTCCTCAGAGGTCAGGTATCATTGCTTTTGTGCGCATAGAGCAGAAACACATTATTTTGCTAGTCTACTGTCATTGCAGAAGTCTATGAAGCATGTAATAGATGAAAAGCCAGGAGAAGAATAGTACCTATTCAAACATGTCTAACTAGAAGATGTTCATGTACATTTTCATAATTTTGACTGACTTTCAGAGTGGCTAAAATGATCAAACTTTTAGAATGACATCCAACTTTCTCATGCATGAAAGTTGGGTGTTGCCAAAGGCTTCCAGAGATGAGCAAGGGGCCAGGATTTTATTGCAGATCTTATATTATTAGATTTATGTTTGCATCATTGTTCTCTTAGATCACTTTGATCTGTTTGAACTTTAGATATATCCAAACTATAAGGTTTTGAAGGCCATTCTCATCAAGTTGTGAAGCTAGATGAGTGATTTTTTTTGAATGCAAGAATATCGATTGGAATACAAAATTGCCATATTTCATACAAAATATCTACTTCTCCCAGCTCCTCCCTCCTTCTTCCCTCCTCCGACTACAACAGTTCTCCTTGGACCCAAACCTGTCGTTGCTGTCAGTTACCTCTCAAAGTACTTCTTTTCCTACCCTTCTCATACCTGATCCAAACATTGTTGCTCGCTCAGATCATTGAACCTTTACAGACGTGCCAAATCTATACAGAGGTTTCAGCAGATTGCTGGAGAGATAGGATCAGCATCATCTTAAGAAGAAAAAGTTTCTGGGCTATATTGTTTTACTAGGTGTCATCTAATAAACCATAAAGAGAAATGTAAGAGGGTCAATACTGTGGGTTACAGATTATTGAAACCAGCAGGAGTTGGGGGCTTAGCACTTCACTTTTTTTTTCCCCATTAACTTCAGCCACAGCAGGGTTGGACCCTGAATTTGCAATGGAAATATAAAGGATTTTATTCTGACACAGCACACTGCTACCACCCAGCACTCCGTATAGGCTATGTCTACACTACGAGCCTGGGATATGATTCCCAGCTCGCATTCACACATTCGCTCATTGAGCAAGCCCGAGTATACACAGCAGTGTGGCCGTGATAGCAGCAATGGCACAAGACTTGTACTCGCCATGCCACCAGTGCTCATGCCACCATGGCTACACTACTATTTATACTTGTGCTAGCTCAATGAGCTCATTTTCTCAACCCCCATGGGCCATCACAAAGTAAGTATTAACCTCAGTTTACAGATGGGGAATGAAAGAAGCAGATGTTACATGATTTATCAAAGATCATACTGCAGGGTTAGTGGCAGAGAGAGGATTAGAATTTATGGAGTTTCTGATTTAGCTGTCCTGTGCTCATTTCCTTACACCATACTGCCTCTTATAAATACTCTTTCTGAAAACCATATCAATACCCTCGAATCCAAACTTCAATTCTAAGTGTAACCCTTCTGCCCATCAGAGTTGGCAGCAACAAGGGCCGGGTTCAGTATCTAGGGGTTCCATTCCAACAACACAATGCAAAACCGGCTCGAGCCCCCACCGGTGACCTGGGACAAATATATACCACACCTCCGCGTGCCTCTAAGAGGCAATACTTCCCCTCTCGCAAGCACAGAGTCTGAGTGTAGCAAAAGCCTTTTAATAACAGAGAGAAACAATGTGGCATTATGTTGGGGAAACACCACCAACAGGATTCGTAACACAACCCATGAGCAAAAACCCACCCCAAGCAAATTGGGCCATGTCCTTTCCCTTTGGTTCTTGAGTCCAGCAACCCAAAAGTATCCAAAATCCCAAAAGTCCAACAACCCAAAAGTCTCTGTCCCTGGTCAGTGCAGCCCCAGAGTTTGAAAGTTTATCTGCAGAGTTTTACCTCTCAACCTGGGTGGAAATGGGGGGGTTACGGGGCACCTTACATGGTCCGAAGCCGACTGCCCTACCTGTCCATGGGGCTCCGCTCCGCTCCATCAGCCGTCCCACGAATCGCTCTGCTCCACCAGCCGTCCCGTGAGCCGCTCCAGCCATTCTGCAAACTGCTCTGCTCCACCAGCTGTCCCCCAAGCTGCTCCACTTGTCCCGTGAACTGCTCCACTTGTCCCGTGAACTGCTCCACTCCACCAGCCGCTCCAGCCATCCCACAAACTGCTCCGCAATATATCTTCAGCCCCCCCCCCCCCCGCCAACTTAACACAACACTCAATGATTTAAGCTCTTAGTAATTTTAGTTCTTTAGTGATTTCAGCTTGCAGCAGGGGAGCCTCAGTGCTGGTACACCACTGGCCCAAAGTGAATTCAGCTCAGCAGCCTGTAACTAGACTCCTAATAGAATCAAAACTAGCTCTGGTATTCCACAGTGGAGAGAGAAGAAGGCGCAATTGGCACGTAGGACCCTCACCAGGGGCCCATACCACCAAACATTAATACTTATACTGCCCCTCCCCCTCTTCACTGGGTTTTGGAACCCATGACCCTTGCCTAGTGAGTGCTGCTTAGTTGATGGTGAGTCCCTCATCGTAACAAAAGGCCAATTACAGTTCCACTGTCCTTGATTCACATAATCAGGATAATAACAGTTTATTCTTCCCACCCCAATAACAGAGAAACTGGGGCTCCTACAGCAGCCAAAGTGACCATCTAGGCAGGGTGGCTGTGCCTATGCAAATGAGATAAGCCCCTGAAGTTCTTTTCCATAACCCACCACAACTCGCCACCAGACTTCAGGGTAATAATTCACAAAGAATAAGACATTCATGCCTCAATGGCACAAGTATTTGCCTGATATTTTAACTTAACATACACATTAATTTAACTGATATTTAACTGATATTTTAAATTAACATACACATTCATTTAGCTGTGGTTAAATTAATAAAAATGTACATCTTGATACCCATTCCTGAGAACACAACATTTTCTCTTAAACAGGAAGAGCTACTGTATGTTATCTGGCAGAGATAAAATTTGGAACGCATAAAACTTTTGATTTTCACTTATGAATGTTATTAATGTACAGCTGTTCATGAACTGAGCTGCCCATAATAACTTACAGAGATTCTGAATTGGGGTATCAGCTGGAGAATGCTAGTTAAAACTGTAGTCAGTTCATATGTTCTCCTGTATGAACTACCTGAGAATCCTTTTCTATTTTTTTTTTAAATAAAAAGAGCCTGTTGTCACACTTTCCTCACAAAAGAACATGCATTTAGGATTCACAGTGCCTGAGGCTTACAATGGATAGCCAAAAAAAAAAAAAAAAAGGGCAGCAGCACAGCTCTGACATACACTCTGTGCTCGGACTACAAATGGATGACTGAAATAAAAATACACTGTGGACTCCAGGGTTGCAGGAAAATTGTTGGCATCAAAGACATTAAAACCTCCTTGACTTTACGGGCCTTACTCAATGGTTTTAAAGCTTATGAATATCAGGGCATTTTACCCAAGAGCGCATGTGTTGGCTTAAAGGTATTTAGCAATAGAAATGCATTAGAGTATGGTAGCATGGAGACAGCTCATCTGACAATGTACTTTGGCACGTATTTAATCATGGACAAGAATCTTCTTTTTCTTTATTAACGATTAAAGGGATTAACATTGTGTGAACAAGGTACAGTTTGGGCAGCAACTGAATTGAAGCCTCCAGCGTTGTTTAGGAAGCAAATGGTTAGTTTCATAGTACAGTAGACAATTAAGTCAGCCTGTGCTAAATCACATACATAGAACTGCTTAAACTATGTGTGTCTATGATTTGTTAAAACTACTGTCACCTTTTTCATTAGTAAACTGGTCCTGATTTTCTTTGAATATATTCCTTATTTGTGCTCACTGAATACTTTAGGCAAAGCACCTAGGGCTCGCAATCTGACTCACGTGGAAAAAAAAATGAATGGCAAAACCAAAGTCTTGTTGCTATTCAGACTCTAAATCCATGTTAGCAAGGGAGATGATTAAGCCAGTCACATTTTATTTTCAGCTGCAGCTCACTCTTTAAGTAGTTGTGTTTGAGAAAGAATGCTCAGCAGCCAAAAATGTATTACTATTACCTCCTATGAGCCTGTTTCCAGGTTTTCTGGTGACTCACAACGTATCCAGGTGACAAAATAATGATGGCTTTCGAAAAAAAACCCCACATTTCCTGTTCTTTCTACTTTTAAGCCTGATTTGATAAATTAAAGGCAAGACTCTACACAAACATTTTTAGCACAGATACCAGGCCTCTTTAATTACGATATTAAAATCTTCATTTTTCCCTTAAACTGATGCACAGGGTCAGTTAGTATGTCTATTACTTGTTCCAAAGACTATATTGTTCCTTCATACATTCGTAACTTACATTCATTCAAAACTTACTGCCCTACATGCCCTTTAGAGCAAAGAATGCTTGGATCCACACAGACTTTAGGGCATGTCAGAGTCATCACATGAAGGTCCTGTGTCTCTGCAGTGCCTCCTGGCTTTCCTTGTTTCTGTGCTTTGATGGACAACTCTACCAGTGACTTCCCCTAGAACTCCCTTGCTGCCAGCGTGTTCATGTTGCTGAGAGAATAAAGGAGTTAGAAGTGGATTACAAAGGAAATCCCCTCTTGGGTTGGTGGGAGGAGAATGCCACAAAGAGAACCTGTTTCCATTGCCATGAACCATCTCCACCCATAGAGCCCACCCCCACAGAGGCATTCCTTGGAGATGGCAGACACTGATAGAGAGGCAATTTTGCCCATTGTTTTTTGTATTTACATTCTTGATTGCTTTTAAAACAATACCTTCCTATTTAGTAGTGTTAGGATTTAAATTGACCTGATGTGAATGTGGCAGGAAAGGAGAAGGGGCGGTGGATAAGAGCTCATCTCTGCACTGCTCCTCTTGGTGGTCTACAACCCATTTTCTGCAAGCCTGGGTTTACAGAGAAGCAGCACATGAGTTTAAATTGGGATAGCTGTATATTTGCAATGGAAAACTATATTCACTAGTTAATCCTAACACAGCTAGTCCTGGTTTCCCCTTTTTCTTACATCAGTTTTAAACCATTTTTACTCTATTGTGCTGGAATTATCCTCCTACAGTCCTTTACACAGCTCTTGACTCCTTCCATCCCTTCCCACATTTGTCTTGCCTCAAATATTCAGCTTTTCTGCTCCCCTGCTCCAGCTATCAGTAATCAGCACTTCTGGAAGTCAGGCACTGGGTGAATCAAACCAGCCATCCAAAAGCTTAGACATTCTTTCCCCACCCCAAAGAGAAAACTCTTCTGAAAACTGTGGCCATCACCTCCTTTTTATCACTAAATACTGTTAGTGTCCAAATAATTTTCTATCCTTTGAAATTCATGAATTTCAAAATCTATTTCTGGAAACAACTGATGCAAACTTTTGAGTTTCTTCCCAGTCTGCATAGGCTTGACAAGGCTATGTTTTTCCACTACAAAATTGGGCACATAATTGTTGTTCCTTACGTGATAGGCAAACTTCTGATAATATGCCTGCATATGCTTAATGTTTAGTACAGATTTCTGAGGCCCAGAGCATCCCCTCTTGTGGAGAAACTATTGAAAAGTAGCCTTAGATGTATAGAGGCATGGGGTGGGGGACTCAACAAGACCAGTTCCTCATGAAATTTCTCTCCCAAATATTGTGAGTGGTAAGTAAAAGCTGCCCTGAGGAACTAGAAGACCCCCCAAAGCTCTGTGCCCTGGACCACAAAAGCTATGGACTTTTGGTCCAATTGATACTCTTGGCAATGACTACTCCCTTATGTCTCCCTGAAAGGGTAGGGGTTCCCCAAACATGGAGGAGATCCATAAAAAAGGAGATACTAATAAAAGGTAGTGCTACTCCAGAGAGGGTAAGTTATGTGGAGCTAGTGGGGGAGACACTACAACCTGCACTTGCTGCCAATCCCACAGTCTGCCACCTGGAAGAGATGCAGGAATCAGAGGGAGTGGAGGGTATCATTGAGAGAAGGTGTCTGATCTGGACCCCCATCCTCTGCAGAGCAGGGGAGATCATATGCAAGGATAATCTGGACACAGATTTGTAGTTAGGAAGAAATTTTCCTGCAAGGCCTATGGCAGGAAACATGGAGAGTTGTCATCTACCTCTAGAGGATTTGGAAGAAGTGGGTACATCACATCAGTTTCTATTTCTCCGATTGGAAAAAGTGGTATTTGTGATCCTGGTCTTTGTATTTGATGGTTTTATTGTGAACATCTGTGTATTAAAACAGGATTTCATGGAAGTTTCTTTCTTTTCTTATTCTCCTTTTGCATTCAGGATTTGATGACACATTTGAGGATGTATCAGCATTCTAAATTGCCAGTTTTCCAGCAATGAAGTGCCTCTGTTTCTCTTAGCCAACTGCTGTTTCCATGTGGCATTAATATTACAAGCAGGAGAAGTGAGTTAAGACATTTATGTTGTGAATTGATATATCATCCTGGATGTTCTTCATCCTCTTAAGTGTTCCTTCTGTTCTTACTAGTGTCTGTTACTCCATCCCATTTCAGGGTAAGCATGGGAAGAATGACTTGTGACTGTTCATACTCGGAGAAGGAGTAACCACTTCTGCTGATGTGGTGCATCACCCAGCACTACTCTTACACAAATTGTATCATCATCATGATGTGATTCTTTGTGAATTTACAGACTCAAACTAACAATCATTTACAACAAAGAGTCACTACTGTGGCTAATGCTGTACGACAACTGGCTCATGAATTTAGAATGATTAAAAGTAAACCCTTCACTTGATATCTAAGGGTTAGGTAAGTATACAAATTATTCTAGTAGTGGGAGAAAGTCCAATGAATTTCTACAATTGTCCAGTAGGGGGAGATATCTTAATGTGCGGGTCTGCAACTAACAATCAAAAGGAGAACGTATTGGACCACTACTCCCTGATTCTTAAAATGGTCTTTTTGGAGCTATATGGTAAGTACAATTTGTCTGAAACGTGGACCATGTTGACAAAATTTGGGGCAAATCTAAAGAGAATTGGGGTTTCTAAGGAAAAAGTGTACAGGCCCATGATGTCAAGGTGTGAGGAAGGATATGCTGAATATCAGTGCTGTAAAGTAAGATCATCTGTTAATCATGCAAATGCTGTAGCTATGTTAGAACAAATGTATATGATAACTGCTAACTATGTTAAAACCATCTGTTTCTCATGCAAATACTGTAGCTATGTTAGAACATCTGTATATGGTAACCCTAAAACAAAGTTGTATATTTCATGTTTGTGTGATAGAAATGATCTGCATTCGTTGCCCTACCTGGAGAACCCTGTAGCAATAGTTCAGTTATTCTAATTCTAGTCCTATGATAAATTAATTGAACCGTCAAACAATTGGGGAATTCATTGTAGCAAAATTATGTAAACAAAAGAGACAAAGCACTTTCACAAATAATGTATTTCAATAATCACCCATCTCATTAGATACAGGTGTTTGTAGTACAAATTACTCACCTTCCTGCAGATTCAGTTCATGCAAAATATCAACTCTTCTTGTTCATCTCAGCACAAGTTTGAAACAATTAGTGCAAACTGTTCAGAATTAATATTGTGCTCTGTGCTAGTGTTATTAGACCGCTATGAAGAATGAAATGAAACCAGTCTATATCAAGGTTCCTTCCCCACTCTGAACTCTAGGGTACAGATGTGGGGACCCGCATGAAAGACCCCCTAACCTTATTCTCCCCAGCGTAGGTTAAAAACTTCCCCAAGGTAGAAACTTTGCCTTGTCCTTGAACCGTATGCTGCCACCACCAAGCGTTTTAAACAAAGACCAGGGAAAGAGACCACTTGGAGACGTCTTCCCCCAAAATATCCCCCCAAGCCCTATACCCCCTTTCCTGGGGAAGGCTTGATAATAATCCTCACAAATTAGTACAGGTGAACACAGACCCAAATCCTTGGATCTTAAGAACAGTGAAAAATCAATCAGGTTCTTAAAAAAAGAATTTTAATTAAAGAAAAGATAAAAGAATCACCTCTGTAAAATCAGGATGGTAAATACCTTATAGGGTAATCAGATTCAAAACATAGAGAATCCCTCTAGGCAAAATCTTAAGTTACAAAAAGACACAAAAACAGGAATATACATTCCCTCCAGCACAGCTTATTTTACCAGCCATTAAACAAAAGAAAACCTAATGCATTTTCTAGCTAGATTACTTACTAACTTAACGGGAGTTGGAAGGCTTGCATTTCTGATCTGTTCCTGGCAAAAGCATCACACAGACAGAAAGAACCCTTTGTTTCCCCCCTCCAGATTTGAAAGTATCTTTTCCCCTCATTGGTCATTTTGGGTCAGGTGCCAGCGACGTTATCTTAGCTTCTTAACCCTTTACAGGTGAAAGGGTTTTGCCTCTGGCCAGGAGGGATTTTATAGCACTGTATACAGAAAGGTGGTTACCCTTCCCTTTATATTTATGACAGTCTATATGCCAGGAAAGAAGAAATGTTGTTTGTTCCTTGAGTGATTGCACATGTACATTCCACTCTTGGTGTCTGTGTGCCCAGTGTATGGCCATCAGAAACTTTTTCCCTCAGGGATGCCCATTGGGAAGCTTAAGCTGCCCGCTACCATGTGCCTCTGCACGCAAGTATAAAGGCAGAGCTGCCCCAGCCCCCTCAGTTCCTTCTGACCGCCCGCTACTGTTGTTGGAACTCAGTTTTATACCAGAGCAGTTCTTCTCTCAGCCTTTGTGTAATGTAGTGTATATACACACAAACAAAAAGTCTAGATCTTAGGATAGTTAGTAAGTTTTAAAAAAAAAACAGAACTAAAAAAAGGTTTTGGTCTTGTTTCTCCCTTTGGGGTTTTTCTACCAAGGTATGCCCTGATCACCATTGCCAGTGATTCAATCTCTGGTACCACAGTTACCCACTTGCCCTCCCAAGGCTTAGAGTATCTATGTACTCACCCACCAGCAGGCTCATTACTTGTGACAGCAGCTAACGGTAGAGAGCACAGAATCATAGAACTGGAAGGGACCTCGAGAGGTCATCTAGTCCAGTCCCCTGCACTCATGACAGGACTAAGTATTATCGTGACAGGTGTTTGTCTAATCTGCTCTTAAAAATCTCCAATGATGGAGATTCCACAACCTCTCTAGGCAATTTATTCCGGTGCTTAACCACCCTGACAGTTAGGAAGTTTTTCCGAATGTCCTAAATGCTGCAATTTGAGCCCATTGCTTCTTGTCCTATCTTCAGAGGTTAAGGAGAACAATTTTTCTTCCTCCTCCTTGTAACAACCTTTTACATACTTGAAAACTTATCATGTCCCCTCTCAGTCTTCTCTTTTCCAAACTAAACAAACCCATTTTTTCAATCTTCCCCCATAGGTCATATTTTCTAGTCCTTTAATCATTTTTGTTGCTCTTCTCTGGACTCTCTCCAATTTTTCCACATCCTTCCTGAAATGTGGAGCCCAGAATTGGACACTATACTCCAGTGGAGGCCTAATCAGTGCGGAGTAGATGGAAGAATTACTTCTCGTGTCTTGCTTATAACACTCCTGCTAATACATCCCAGAAGAATGTTTGCTTATTTTGCAACAGCATTACACTGTTGATTCATACTTAGCTTGTGGTCCACTATGACTCCAAGATCTCTTTCCGCAGTACTCCTTCCTAGACAGTCATTTCCCATTTTGTATGTGTGCAACTGATTGTTCCTTCCTAAATGGAGTACTTTGCATTTGTCCTTATTGTATTTCATCCTATTTACTTCAGACCATTTCTCCAGTTTGTCCAGATCATTTTGAATTTTGATTCTATTCTCCAAAGCACTTGCAACCCCTCCCAGTTTCATATTGTCCACAAAATTTATAAGTTTACTCTGTATGCCATTATCTAAATCATCAATGAAGATATTGAACAGAACCAGACCCAGAACTGATCCCTGCGGGACCCCACTCGTTATACCCTTCCAGCATGACTGTGAGCCACTGATAACTACGCTCTGGGAACGATTTTCCACCCAGTTTTGCACCCACCTTATAGTAGATCCATCTAGGTTGCATTTCTCTAGTTTGTTTATGAGAAGGTCAAGGCACCAGGAAGCATCAATGGCACCAGGCTGCCACTCCCAAATCAAAGGGTGCTAAAAGTCTGGACTTAGCTGGCAGAAAGATTTATTAGACAGGGGATTTGCAGCTGCATATTGCTATCCAACAAGGTCTGCTGGGATGGTAGGATTTTAATTTATGGGGCTCCATGGAAAAGTTCAGAGAACTGCTTCTGGGGAACACTATACAGTCCTCTTTCCCTTCCCTAGTCAATGAGGGACTAGTCGCAAGAACATCGCTGCAGGCAGGACTGGACATAGCAGACTCAGCAACTAGAACTGGTGGGAGTTTCCACAAGTAGATCTATTTGTGACAAAGTCCAACCAAAAGTGTCAGCAGTTCTGCTCCTACAGGGCTACAGACTGAGTTCCATGACAGATGCCTTTTTACTAATGTGGTCCAGAACGTTCCTCTACACTTTTCCAAGGTATTGCTAAAAATAAGACAGGACCAGGCTGGAGTCATACTTATAGCCCCAGCAGGGGCCCACCAGCACTGGTTCACCTCTCCCCTTGCGCTGTCAGTGAAACCTCCAATTTCACTTCCACTAGATTCAGACCTCATCTCCCAGGATCATGGTCACCTTTTCCAGATGACCCTATGATTCCTTCACTTAACTGCATGGATGTGCCATAGCTGGACACTAGAGAGCAGATTAGCCTATTTTGTAATCCCCAGATCCTGGGTCAGCTGATATACCAGCTTCTGGCTTCTAAGTGCCCTGTACCACTCTGCTAGCAAAGCCATCATAACCAAATACCTGGAGAGTTCCCTTTGTATAAGGGGCATATCTAGGTCACACAGAGCAAGGACAAAGCTAAGAGCCATTAAATAGTGGGGATATGGCCAGGGAAGAAGAGGTGTGACAATAATATTTTGGCTATGCCCAATTGCCACAATGGCCCGTAGGGCCACAAGTAGCCAGTGTAAGTTAGAGCAGCCTAAAGCTTTTTTTCAACCTTAGTGTTTATATCATTCTGATGTAGGCAGTTATGTCCCCATTAGCCATTGCTTCATCTGGTTATACATAGCCCTTATAATATTCTCCTCTGTCATTTCCTCTAGCCACTGATCATTTTTGTTGTTCTGTGCTCAACACTACCCAATTTGTGTAGATATCTTTTCAATACTGTTTAATCAGCTCAGGGCTCTTCAGTATTCACTCATAAAAATGAAAGGTATGTATTAACAATGGGGTTTTAAAATATATATTCTAATTCAGATGCTATACACAATAACAAGCAACAGCATGAGCAACAGATCATCATGACACATTGTGGCACGTTTCCAAGGATGCATGGTTTTCTGATCACAGACCCAATGTTAATGCTTATCAATGGTATCTACCTAATGCCAGATAAAGCCAACAAACCAGAAGGAGAAGTTACAGTAAAGGTGCCTATAGAATCTGTGAGCACACAAGCGGAGACCAGGATAGTTCACTGCCTACCTAAATTATATTTAGAGTATTTGTCACATTGCTAGTGGTGCTCTGATATTCCTCACCATTGCATAACCTGATACGGGAATGTGTGATATTACAGTCTGTTTCCCGCTAGACAGATAAGACCTCAACCAGCATAAATAACGCCCATGACTGCCCTGCAGTGACAGTTTATTTGATAGAATGGTGTGATTACAGTATCAAAAGCCTTTAAAAAAATCTATAGCCATTGTGCTACATTTCTCACATTTATCAAATTCAACAAAAGTTTTGTTAGTCAAATTGATCTATGTTGTCTGGGGACTATGGTCTTGGCCTGAAGCGAAACTGATTTGTAAGAAAATATCGCTTGTAAAGATGTACCGTTTGAGCTGTATTTTCCTATGCTGTTCAAAATGAGATTGGTAGGATCGATACAGGTCTTTCAGTTGCTTCTCATATGGACTCACATTTTAAATTGGTGAATTGTGACCACAACGTACTGAAAATCTAAGACATATTTGTTCCTCCATTGAAGAGCTCAACAGCTCTAGGAATTCTGGCCCAATATTCTCTGTCTAGAACATGGAACACCTATTTCTGTGTTATTTCTGTGCCAGTTTTTGGCATAAGAGTAAGAGCATTATGAGTGAATCGTAATTTAGGAAGCTACTTCTAGGCACTGGTAGTAATAATATGCAACTGTCATGCAGGATTCCATATTGGCTGTAAAATTCAAGAACCTCTCTTTTTGAGTCTGCCACTTTGGGAATACAAATAACTGGAAGTGGAATTTTGCACCTGCAATTGTATGGGTTCTGATAAAGTAATTTAGATATCTAACTTATTGAACCAACAAATTAGGTATACAGAAACACAACTGACTGATCTTACACCCAGAAATTGTTTGTATACACAATTCAGAGGTGCAAAAACTGAGGTGATGTTTGAAGATTTAACCCTTTGTGTTTTTTTTAAAGCGTATACAAATCCCTTCTCTATCTCATCCAACATAAGCTACTTCTCTTTGGGCTTGTCTACACTTATAAATCTGTGGTGCTTGCACACTACCTATGCTGACAGGAGTGATTCTCCCATCAGCATAGGTATTCCATCTCTGAAAGAGACAGTAGCTAGACTGACAGAAGAATTCTTCCATCAGGGGTTAGGTTAGAATAGCTACATCTCTCAAAGGTGTAGATTTTTCACATCTGAAAGATGTATATATACACCGATATAAATTCCTACTATAGATGAGGCCTCTGCTTTCAAGCCCTTTCACAGCCTATCCTCACCCTATCACCTCTCATTCACTATCAAGATGTTGACCACTGCCTTTGATCAGCCCATGATGCAGCCTCTGTTGCCCACATGTTCCATTTTCAAACAAACACCTTCATTCTTTCTCCCATGCTACCCCTCGACACTTGTGAGGAGCTCCCCATGAAAGTCCACAGAACTACCTCATTATCCTTCAACACCCCCCTTAAAGATCTCTTCTCTCTGATTCCTACAGAAAATTAGACAACAGTTAGGCTGCTGGTGTGGTAAGGCTATGCTGATCAATATTTCATTTTTTCCTTGTACTCCATCTGTCTATGTTTTATCATCTGTTGTCTCTTATCTTATATTTAGAGTGTAAGTTCTTTGGGACACAGACCATCTTTTTGTTCAGCAGCTGGTGTTCTGGTCCATGACCAGGGTCCCTAGATACTACAGTGATACAAATAACAGTTCCATTGCATAATCACGTCCCCCCCCCCCCAAAAGCTCAAGCATGTTCACTGCCCAGCTATGAACTAACTCCTTCAAAAGAGAGAGAAGGTTGAATCCAAGGTTGTCAAGAAAGAAACTGTAAAACATCGTACTGTATTATCTGAGAAGTATGACGATTGTGTAATTAAAGACTGTACAGCAATGCCTACACATAACAGAATCAGTAAAGATTGTATATGCAGCCTTAAATGTGAATGTTTCTTCTTTTTGAGAGTTTATCCTTGTGACCTTTACCTTCTCGTAACCTAGGATGGGGTTTTTCCTTTGTTTTTGTTTGTTTCAAGTGGAAAGGAAGGGGAGTGGGGGAGAAGAGAATCATCACTTCCCAGGAATTTAAATCACAGCAGATTTGCAATAATTTGATATCATGTGTCAATTCCAAGACCTGGAACTATATGACTGGATTCAGAAGGAGGTTTTGGAGCCCACACTGGGAATTCCTCCTACGAAGTGGGCTGTAGCTCCCACTAACACTTTTGCATCTTATGGTGCCATGGCCTCAGCATCTTATGGAGCCATGGCCTTGTCAGTGCGTAGTTGGGTTTCCACACGTGTTTGGTGTACAGCCTTCCATAGCTGCACACTTCATGAATGTAGCAGGAAGAATATAATAATAAAATCCCCAATAATATATTTTTTTAAAAGAACAATGCACCATGTTTGACACAGAGTGCAATTTTCAAGTAGTTCTAACTTGGCCAAATCCAAACTAATGTTCACCTGAATACACAGAGGCATTTCTACCCAAAGAGGGTCATTTTCATGCCAAAATTGAACTTTTTACCCAAAATTAATTTTTTTGTTGTGGAGCTGTTCAAAAACAGTTGTAAGACTTACTTTATAATAGGAACAGTATCTTATATTCACTGTCTTCGTACTCAGAATTGCCAACCCCATTTCTTTTCAAAACCAATCACCTTCAGGCAGATACCCAAAGCCTGACAAATGTCAGCCCCACAGGCAAACATTTTGGAAAGGCGTGAGCAATTGAAACCAGAGGGCTAGATGGAACGTGCTCATGAAATCTGAACTGCACTGGTTGTTGCTATTCCTTCTTTAATATAGCAAACGATTCTACTCCAGTTGTGAATAGCAGGAAAAGCCTCTCTTCAACTGAGCAAGAGGACCAGCTAGGGAGCGACAGGTGTGCTGATCATCTTGGACTTAACAGAGCCAAAGGCCTGTCACAGACCCCTTTAAAAGAACATCCATATTACCTCCCAGAGAAATATCTGGGAAGCTCTTAACAATTGGTTTAAAGTTAAAATCGAAACATGATCTAAAAGACAGTCCCCTCCACTTCCTTCAGTTTCAGTGTTTTTCTGCCATCCTGTTTATTTATTGACACATGCTGTCAGAGGATAATTGAATTAGAAAGAATGCAGCACTTGGCTATAAAATACTGCCATCTATCAATATGTCTGGAGCAGAAAGAGATTGTTTTGCCTGGTGTTCCTACCGGGTGGATTTTTCCGCAAGTAATTCCATGGCCCACTGCTATTTATTTTAAAATAGTGCTCAGAGGTTTCAAACAGAATCAGACCCCCACAGGGTAAGGATTGCAAGACCTGGGTAACGTTTAGGCTTATTTGGAAAAACCACCTATTTTAAGATTGAAATATATGTTATGTTTTGTGTATGTATAAAAGGATTTTCACAAGCTCCTAAAATCCAGTTTGAACATTCTCAACTGATGCAAAAAACAGTCACAAGTCACATATTACAAATACAAAATAAAATTCATAAGAACAGGTACTACAAATATAAAACTTGACTGATTATTTACATCACAGGCATTACATGAATCCTCACAGGACAGCTCTTCCCACTAAGACTTATAGGAGACCATCAAAAGGTGTTTAAAAAAAATAGTATTTTGAACACGAAGTAATCAACTACATAGCCAGGGAACTGAGAAACCATATATCCCGGTGTTCTGCAACTATATGGTGACTTCTGCCAAGTATCTTTCTACATTGGTGTCACAGATGTTTCTGAAATCTGCAGCAGATTTCTCTTACCACAGAAATTGACACATTACAGATTTCCTGAGGACCTGATTAGGTTTAATACTCCCTCTAACAAATTGATTCTATAATAAAATAGAAGGGTCAGCAAAGGTATAGCATTTTGAAAGAAGCAAAGGGAGGTGGAGGGCAAGTCTCTTTTGCTTTACCTCTGCATAACATTTTAAATAGGTTAAAAAAAATGCCTCAAAAGGTCTTCATCACTATTTGGCCATGAAAGGAAGCAAAGTTCAGAATGGCAAAGGGGTCAGCCTGCAGAATCCAGTTTAATTTCACTGATAAGGTTCTAGTGACAAACTATATCCCCAAGGCTGTTTTTTCCCTTAGACTTTCATAACTCATCACCCTTCTTGATCCATTCCCCTTCTGAAAAGGTTGGCAAGCTGGAGGGGATGTCAACAACTGACCTTGCTATGTTTTTGAACCATTGTTAGCCTGGTACTACATCACTAGACATTTCATTTTATATTCCCATTTCTAGATTATATAAAGAGTGTTTCAGAAAAAAATGCTACCATTGATGTCATGAAGGCAAATTGGTATAAAAACGAAGTCTCATTGACCAATCAATTCACAGAATGATTCAAATGGCAAGTGTTTTAACAGTTCCTCCGCTCCATGCTTTGATCTGCTTGGCTGCACTTTAGATCCCACACTTTCAGATAACAGTCATCTAATCCAAATACAGTATTTTCCTGTGAAGTACTGTCCTGTTACATTGCTTAATATGTACTGAATCAGTATCATGATTTCTACTCCAAATTTCTGTTTCACTCCTCAAATATATAGCACTGTGGGACACACTATAATAATGCCTATCCCACTTTTTCAAAATGAATCTATCATCCAGAATGAGCCCGCATACCAGGATGAAGGTGAAACTTATCTGCCAGTTTTAATGTGCATATTAATCACTTTCAATTTTAAAACATTACTAGACAAAGATGACACACATTATTCAGATTAGCTATGACATGCACAAGACAAAACAAGCCTCGAATGACTTTATCCATAATGGGAATATTGAAATACTAATTTCCCATACTTGGATAAAAGTTTCAGTTAGGGCTTTGCTTGTGTTACAAGGTGTACTCATTTTAGCTGTGTTAATTATGTCTTGCTGCTTACACAGTTTATTAAAACATTTTAATCACATATAAAAAGTCACTCACCGCTCCTTCATATGTTAATTTGGGAAAGATGTTGCCTTGACTATAACTATCATCAAGGCAAGAAGCAGGACCTGCTGACTAATACGTGCTCGTTAGCATATAAACATATTGTATTAATAATATGTATTATCCACACCATTAGTATGCATAAAGCACCAATAATATTAAGCACTAATATTGTAACACTGATATAGCCTAAACTGACCTACACAATAATCCTGTTCCTTATGCTAAGGATACCATAATACCTTGCATTTGCTGAGGCTTTCGCGATAAGCATTTGGGACAAGATAGGAAACCTCTCAAAATCAAGAACGCATTTGTTCTATGTCTTACTACAAGTTAGGGAAGTATCTTTACAGAGCAATACCTGGAATACCAGTATCCAAAACAAAGATAAGGAAGGAACAGAACAGCAAGTTAGGGAATTGGAACAAACTGATGGGCTGGATTTTAGTAATGTGCAACTTATAAAGTAATATAAATAATACCAGCTGAAATGAGTAACTTGGAGAGCACACCTTCTGCATAAGGTGAATGCAACGTCACTGCATGGGACGTCTCCGTGGAGACTGCTATTGTATAGAACCATTTTTCTGTACCATATTAATAAACCTGACTGACCCTGGTTATTTGGTCTACTGAGTATATTTCATAACAAAATAACGAACCAAAGTGTGGTCAAGCAACTGACTATACAATTTATCCAACATGGTTTGACAGTGAACCATTGATAACTACTCTTTGAATATGCTCTTTCAATCAGTAGTGCACCCACCTGATAACAATTTAATCTAGTCCACATTTCTCCAGTTTGCTTATGAGAATGTCATGTGGACCTGTGTCAAAAGCCTTAATAAAAATCAAGGTATATCACATCTATCGCTTCCCGCCTATCCACTAGGCCTGTATCTCTGTCAAAGAGCTAATAGCTGGCTCTTCAACCTAGGAGAGAAAAGTATAACAAGATCCAATGGCTGGAAGTTGAAGCTAGACAAATTCAGAGTGGAAATAAGGTGTACATTTTTAATAGTGAAGGGAAGTAATAATTAAATCAACTTACCAAGAGTCAGAGTGGATTCTCCATCACTGGTAATTTTTAAATCAAGATTGGATGTTTTTCCTAAAGATATGCTCAAGGAATAATTTTGTGGAAATTCTATGGCCTGTGTTATACTGGAGGTCAGACTAGATTAGCACAATGGTCTCTTCTGGCTTTGGAATCTGAGAGTTATTTCTACAAAGTGGATTAGCTCCAACAAGTGAGTGAGAAAGACCCACCTCAGAATAGCGCATAGCCTGGTGGTCAGTCTCTCTCTCACCAGAAATTCCATCCTGGAACTGAGCAGCCTTCCCAAGTGAAGTTTTGTCAAAACAAACTCTTCTCCAAGAAAAGTTTCAGTTTTGATAAAAAAGTATTTTCTGATTTAAAAAGGTGTTTTGGCAAAAAATTCCCAAACTGCTGAAATTCTGGTGCATTTACAGATTTAAGTATGCAATTGCACATGCTTATGGACTAGGGGCTTGATATATATATTGTGTCTGGGCTCATTGTGTTTGTAACTATGCTACAAGATCTCGATCCTGCATATGACAGTGCACAAGAAGATTGCTACACCTGCCTAGAGACCCACTGAAACCAGCTGGGCTTGGTAGTGGTGTACTAGTCAGTCTACAGACTACCAATTCCAGGATCAGGACCCAGGTTATTTTACAAAACCATCTGTAAAGTCATATAACTTTTTTTTTTTTGCCTGTTGAAATAAAATAAGAGTTTATTTTCCTAAGCTGCTCATTATTTTGGGGCTCTGAAACAAAGACCTGGTCTACACTATGAGTTTATGTCAAATTTAGCAGCATTAAATCGAATTAACCCTGCACCCGTCCACACAACGAAGCCATTTTTGTTGACATAAAGGGCTCTTAAAATCTATTTCTGTTCTCCTCCCTGACAAGGGGATTAGTACTGAAATCGACATTGCCATTTCGAATTAGGGTTAGAGTGGACGCAATTCGACGGTATTGGCCTCCAGGAGCTATCCCAGAGTGCACCATTGTGACTGCTCTGGACAGCACTCTGAACTCGGATGCACGAGCCAGGTGTAGAGGAAAAGCCCCTGGAACTTCTAAATCTCATTTCCTGTTTGGCCAGGCGAGCTCATCATCACAGGTGACCATGCAGAGCTCATCAGTACAGGTGACCATGCAGTCCCAGAATCGAAAAAGAGCTCCAGCATGGACCGAACGGGAGCTATTGTATGGGGAGACGAATCCATGCTATCAGAACTACGTTCCAAAAGACGAAATGCCAAAACATTTCAAAAAATCTCCAAGGCCATGATGGACAGAGGCTACAGCAGAGACACAACACAATGCTGTGTGAAACGTAAGGACCTCAGACAAGCGTACCAGAAAACCAAAGAATCAAACGGACGCTCTAGGACAGAGCCCCAGACATGCCGCTTCTATGCTGAGCTGCATGCAATTCTGGGGAGGGTGTGGGAAGAGCACCACCGCTACCCCACCCCTGTCCGTGGACTCCGATGATGGGGTACTCTCCGCCATGCCTGAGGATTTTGCGGATGGAGAATATGAGGAGGAGGACGAGCTTGAGGAGAGCACACAGCACACCATTCTCCCCGACAGCCAGGATCTTTTTATCACCCTGACTGAAGCACAAGGTTTAATAGCCCTTACAACATTTTGGTTGTCATTAGTTATGTTAATTCTGGAAATCCATTAAATATCCAATCCCTGTTCAAATCTTTTTAAGTTGTTGGCCTCAACAACTTCCCGTGGTAAATTTAAATCTCATGTTGAGTGAAAAGGGGTATTTTTTTTTTTAAAAATGTAAAACTATGTGAAATAAAGAAAAACTGGGATACACTAGAATCATTTCTGTATTGTGGTTAAGCTTGCCATAACATATAATTATTTATGGGCCTCTCTCTCTGTGTCTGTCTTGCTTTGTTTCCCTCTTGTGTTTTTCCTTTTAAGGTGCCTCAGTTATTTAGTGAAGAGAACTAAAAATACCCACCTGAGGCCCATTAAAATTATTTTTTACTATAGCTGAACTTGCCACAGTGATTGCACAAGTTTCTTCCCCCTACAGTCTACTGGGCTTTCTTGTTAACTCCAACCCTATACATGTTAAAAGGCAAAATGTAGTCTGCCTTCCCAGATGCACACAAGCAGCCACTATTTTCTCAACTGGCTACAAAAACAAACAGACTGTGATGAAGTCTAAACACACATTGTCCCTTTGGTTCCCTTTCTGCTGCCTACAAATATATATTTTTAAAATATAATAATTTAAATAAGTTACTATTATATGTTTGATAGGAAAGCAGCAATGAGAAGACAGTTCTTGCATCTCCTCTTGATGCCTGCAAAGTTAGTGGTCATACTTGGTTTTCATGGAAAGTTGTTTTACAGTCACATATCAGTCACTGAAGAGATCCTGACTCTCATGCTTATTAGTCTAACTCTTGCCATAGAAAGATCCATTGTCCTTGAGGAGTGCCGTCAATGCGGAAGGTCCTGGATGGAGAGGTGATCACCAGCATAGCCCTGGATAATCCACTCAGAATTTTGATAACGGGACAAAGACCCAGTCTTTAAGCAATCCAGTATTCAGCTGGAATCTAGTGTTGTTGTAAGCGGGGGAATAGTCCCGCTCTTGTGGGGAACTTTCCTGGCTTCTGCACTACCCCAGTGAAGTGGGCTAGCGAAAGGATCTGAGTCCTCGCTCCCACTTCCTTTACCCAGTAGCCTCCCTGCCCTTGAGGACTCCCCTTCCACTCTCCTGTCTGGCAGAGTCATCGTAACCCCAACAAGGCTGGGCCCAGGATTCCTGGGGGGCTCGACCCCCAACCCTGCTGCGGTCACCTAGGACAGGGGCTAGGGTGTCCCACTCCGGGGTACTCTCTCTGCACTGGGCACTTCTCTGACCCACTGACCGTTACATACAATTTAAAGCAAATGCAAGTTATTTAATCAACAATTAATTTTAAAAAGAATAAGGAAAAATGGGAAAGGTAAAAGGAAACACATTAACCCGTTCTGTGGCAGGGAACATCACAAACAGTGTCTCTGGAATGTCAGGGCAGTTCACAGTCTGTTTCTTGTAAGTCCCAGGCCGCCTTCCCAGGCCCTGGCTGTGCTGTAGGGATGCTGCGGGTTGGTCACTTGCAATGGTGGTGGCCTCACGCTCTCAGGCTCTAAGTGGTAGGACCCTTCTTCCCAGTATCGCCCCTGCCCTGTCGGGGTTACGATCCCAGCCTGGCCTGCAGAGCCCCTTGGCTGAGGCGTCTCCCTGTGCTGGGCCTGCTGCCCAGGGTCCCCCCTCGGTCTCCCCAGCTGCTCACCGCACCCAGCTCCGGACTGCTCCAGCCCCAGCTCCACCACTCGGTCTCTGCACTGCTGCTGCTGCTCTGCCTCCAGCTCCCTGGGCTGCTTCTTTGGCCCCTCTGGCTCTGGTTGCTGCAGCTCTGCTCCCAGGACAGGTCTGCTCTGCAGGCTGCTTCTGTGACTCTGCTCTCAGCACTGACCTGCTTCCTGGGCTGCTTTACTGGCCCCTCTGGCTCCGGTTGCTGCAGCTCTCCTCCCAGGGCAAGTCTGCTCTCTCTGGGCTGGGCCTCTGGCTTTGGGGCTGCAGCTCTGCTCCCAGGACGGGGTCTGCTCTCTCTGGGCTGCTTTTCTGGTCCCTCTGGATCTGGCACAGCTCTGCTCCCCAGCTTAGGTTGGGCCCCTGCTTTCTCCTTAGCTCGGCCCCACTCTGTCTGACCCAGGCAATTCCAGCTCACACAGAGGACGGGACCTCCCTGGCCTCCTGACTCCCTGATTAGCCTGCCCACCCTATCATTCAGGCTGACCTGGAGCATTGGCCTCTCCCCATTGTTCCTGTGGACTATCAGTCTCAGGGTCCTGGTTTCCCATAGACCCTTCCCCTTTTAGTACTGGGAGCTAGGCAACCAAAACACCCCCACTGAATGTTAGTAAGGGGGCAACAGTCCCCTTACATTGTGATCACAGGACAATAGTAATATGCTTAGAAAGTCAGTGACAGCAGGTTACACCAGGTAGAGCTTTTATAGCGTCCATGGTTGTCATAAATATAAAGGGAAGGGTAAACCACTTTAAAATCCCTCCTGGCCAGAGGAAAAATCCTCTCACCTGTAAAGGGTTAAGAAGCTAAAGGTAACCTCGCTGGCACCTGACCAAAATGATCAATGAGGAGATAAGATACTTTCAAAAGCTGGGAGGAGGGAGAAAAACAAAGGGGGCTGTGTTTGTCTGTATGATGCTTTTGCTGGGGACAGAACAGGAATGGAGTCTTAGAATTTAGTAAGTAATCTAGCTAGGTATGTGTTAGATTATGATTTCTTTAAATGGCTGAGAAAATAGCTGTGCTGAATAGAATGAATATTCCTGTCTGTGTGTCTTTTTTGTAACTTAAGGTTTTGCCTAGAGGGATTCTCTATGTTTTGAATCTAATTACCCTGTAAGGTATCTACCATCCTGATTTTACAGAGGTGATTCTTTTTTACTTGTATTAAAAGTCTTCTTGTAAGGAAACGGAATGCTTTTTCATTGTTCTAAGATCCAAGGGCTTGGGTCTGTGGTCACCTATGCAAACTGGTGAGGATTTTTACCAAACCTTCCTGAGGAAGTGGGGTGCAAGGTTTGGGAGGATTTGGGGGGGGGGGGGGAAAGATGTGTCCAAACGACGTTTTCTCAGGAATCCAGATAAAGTTTGGTGGTGGCAGTGGAAGTCCAAGGGTAAAATACCTTGGGGAAGTTTTAACCTAAGCTGGTAAAAGTAAGCTTAGGGGGTTTTCATGCAGGTCCCCACATCTGTACCCTAGAGTTCAGAGTGGGGAAGCAACATTGACAATGGTAGTGCACTACAGTGATCAAAGCTGGATGCTATGGCATCTCAGTGGCCTATTATAAATCTGTTAGGATGATCTATAGTTTCCTGGACAGCCAAAGGTAGGAAAAGGTGCTTTTTTGCAGCTGTTGCCATACGTGTATGGAGGATAAAAGAGGCTGCATTCTCTTTTACAAGGAGGAGTGAGGATGGAAACAGAAGCCTTTTATGGAGGATGATAATATATTTTTGGCTAGCTCTAAGTATTTTTCCTCTTCCTACCAGCATCACCCTGGCCTTCTCTGGGTGCTCCAGCCAAACAGCACTTCACCCAGGTGCTGATGTCTTGCAAGGCATTGGGAGATCTGGCAAATGGTACTATTTGCATTTGGTATTAAGCACATGTACAGCTAAGTAAGTGTGTGTGTACGTGCACGTACAGCTGGCATTTAAGTCTAGGGTACCTTGCAATCTCCCCAGTGGTTTGACATAAAATTTTAACAGAGTGAGCTAAGAAAGTGAGGGCTTATAGAACTACAAGAGAGCTCTGAAGAGAGAGAAGTGCCATTTCTTTTCACTACTATCTAGAAAATACGCTCTCTCTCAGATGCTGACACTTACTACTTCTTGGTTTCCAAGGGGAACCAGCAGCAGTTCATGACTGATGGCATCAAATGCTGTGTAAGGATCCAGTAATATAAAATGTCTGGCATGAGTTTTTTGGAGGTTTTCAAGGAACGGTCTCAAGATTTTGGCACCATCAAATCCAGACTTGAAACCCGGCCTACAGCCTGAAACCCAAACCTCTGCCTAATTCTTGTCTAAATCCAAATTCAAATGCCAGCTCCTCAGAACAGCTGTACCGTGTAGGGAAGCTTAAATAGAAAGTGCCTGGCTCTAATCAACTCAAGCAATCTCATATTTACACCAGCACCGACATCACATAAAATGGTCCTTGAGGTGTTTCACTGTTGACACCTCTTTTCTACAAGTAGGAGGCAGAAGATACATCCATCGATACAGAAACAACAACAGAGTATGCTGATTAGCACATTGTCAAGAAGTCTTCAACTGTGCAAAGTGGCAGTGCTCTCTTCTGGTAATTACAAAACAAATCTGCTTCTTGGAAGCAGTGTAATATTTCCCCAATAGATACATACATTTCCTGGCTCCCATCTTTAAATTACAGCATTTGCCTGAGATTAAAGGAGCTAAATAGGCATTTTAGTTGCCAGTAAATTAAAAGCATCTCTTATTGGCCCTACAAGAAAAGGGTAATATTCAGACATGGTTATTCTGGACAAATCATCAAGTTTTCAGAACCGTATATTTAAAGATCCCTCATGCTCATGCCCCTTCTCACACAGTCTATCTTTGGTAAAAAGTAAGATGAGAACACAAAGCTTTCTCTCTCTGCCCTGCCACTGCTGGGTTCTTTACCGCCCCTAGTTCCTTCATCTCTTCTGTCACAGTTTGATCCTTATGCTAGTACTTCTGCATCAGCTATACAAAACAGGCTACCCAACTCATTCCATCTTACTGGTTGCCCATCCCTATTTTAAAACGCAGCTCAAAACCCACATCTTCATTGCTCTTGTGACCCAGATAGAACAGCTGCCTACAGCTAGCAAGCTATCAGCCAGTTCCCCTCGGTGCTTATGGATAATTTACCAACTGTACCCAAGTCCCAGTTGCAGAGTCCTTCCCGGAGAACAGAAGTCCCCTGTGAGGTAAAAGGATAACAACTGTTTTTTGCACAAAAAGCTGTGTTAATTTGTTCTGAGTCCCAACACAAATCAGAGTCCTTTCATAGAGACCTTCAATCTATCCAGGCAGCTTATTCATCACACAACAAACAAATGGGGACATACATCATTTGGGCTTGTAATGTTCACTCCAGGGCCTCTAAAGCCCTCAGGAAATGAAGAACAGTGCCTCCCTTAGGAGACTGTCTTTATACTTTCCTTTATTGATAATCAGGTACAGCTGTCCTGCCTCCTCTCCCCTGAGCAACAGAAGAAACACTTGGATCCTAATATCCCACTTTGCAAGCAAATTTCACTTCCTTTTAATTAAGGAAACTGGGGTGTCATGATCTCAGCTGAGCACCTTGTTGCCAGGAAGCATTCACTCAGCAGTGCCTGCCAGCAGAGGAACTTCCTTCGCCAGGAGTCCTTTCCCTCTGGGTTAAGGAAAGACCAGAACTTCTCCTCCTCCCATCTGCCACTGGTAGATAAAGTTACAAGGCTTCCTCTTTTCCAATTACTGCTCCTCCTGCCATAAGAGAGGGCTCTCTCCCTGGTCACACAAAAAGAAGAGAAGGGCAGCCATCTCTATGTCCTTTCACTTTCTTCCCTTGGACCCTACAGAGGGCCCTCTCTGGGGCCCCACATCTACAAGTTGGGAGGATATGACCATGGACACCCTTGAGTATTGCTAACTCCAACCATAATAAATAAAATATAAATAAGTAAAGGAAAATCAGGAGACTGGTTTAAAATCATGAGATTTTAAAATGTAATAACTTTGAAGGGCTTTTTATTTACCTTCTGGTGTTGCAGTCTTTGGGTTTCACATTTTCAAGTTTTGTAAGCAACCATGAGAGAGAGAGAGAAACTTTCATTTTTAAAAAATGAGAGCTAAAATTCTCAGACAATCGCATGCTTCCGAGAACTGGGACTTTATGAAAGCCCCAGATATCAAAAACTCACAATAAAAATCACAAGAGTTGGCAACACTGCATGAAAGCTACATTAACTTTCCTGTTGAGCTGCTTTTTGCTGTGGGACAGCTCTTAAACTGCTGCTGCAATCTCCCTTTATGTTAAATTCAGGAGACAAAAATAGCTGATCTATTCTACTCCCACTGTTAAGGGCAGATTTTGCCACCCTAACTCACTTTGCATAATACCTTAATACTATGTGTAGCCCCCTTGATTTCAACAGCGCTACTTGCAGAGTAAAGTACTGCTCAGTGAGAGTAAGGATTGCAGAATATGACCGTTTTTGCTGTGGAAAAACGAGTGAAACCAGGGTCGGCTCAAGGGACCAGCATTCCAAGCAGGTGCCTGGGGCAGCGCTGTGAAAGGGGCGGCAGTCCGGGTGCCGTCAGAGCGGTGTCTCGTCTTTCCGCACCAGCGGCAATTTTTGGTGGCAGCCTCTTTCCTCAGTGGCAGCTTGTGTCTTCAGACGTCCTGCTTGGGGCGGCAAAACCGGTAGAGCCGGCCCTGCTTGAAACAAAAGCAATTTATACTTCGAAATTTGCTACTGGTGCAATTTTATTTCAGTAGTTCTACAAGTTCTTTCGAAAGTTCTTTGACATGGATTTAATTATTTATGCAGGGAGATATTTTCAAAGGCACAAACGGCAACTAAGTGGCTAACTCCCGTTTGTGGCTTTCGTCAGGGTCACATATCACAACTTTACTTTCATATGAAATTCAAACCCTTCCTCCTCTATTAAACTATCAAAGCACGGCCACCCTGGGAGAAGCTCTCCACAAAAAATCTGCAAAGCCACTGCATTGTCTTCTTTCAATCAGTCCTCGAAACTCACCCATGTAGTAACGCATACAAAACACTTGATCAATGGTTATGAAATGGAGATGTTGTGAGTACTGCTAACTGTACCAAATAGGATAGCTTGACTGCTTGTTATCCCCACTTTGCTGAGCCTCACCTTTTGAGTTCCTATTTACCTAATAAAGTGCCAATCCTCGAATCTATTTGGGCTCCTAACATCCATTGATTTAAATTGAAATTAAAAGACTAGATACCTTTGAGGATCTGGGCCTAAGCTCTCTTTGGGGCAGGAGTATGTTATATGTAGGGCCCTACCATTTTGATTAATTTCATGGCCAGAGGGTTTTTAAATTGGTTAATTTCATGTTTTCAGCTGTTTACATTTGAAATTTCACGGTGTTGTAACCCTGGCGTTCCCAACCCAAAAGGTACCCGAAAGTGGGTCTGATTCCCCCCACAAAGTTGCCATGCAGAGGAAGGACAAGTCCTGTTCCTCCCCAGATCAGCAGGGACTCGCAACTAGGAGCCGCCTGGCTGGGGTGCTCCCAGGAGCAGGGGGAGATTGGACCCACCTCCACAAGTCTCCTCCAGCTGCAGGAACCTCTGGTGCTGGGCAGGGAGATTTCTGCAGCAGGGGGGAGGCACTCTGAGGTGGGTCTTATCTCCCCCTGAGAGCAAGAGCAGCTGTGCAGGGGAAGGACAAGCCGTGTCCCTGCACAGCCCAGCCAGGACTTCCAGTTAGGAGCCCTCCCAGCAGCAAGGGGTAGATCAGATTTAATGGGGAAGGGCTTATTTCATGGTCCATGACGTGGTTTTTCATGACCACGAAATTGGTAGGGTCCTAACTATATGTACGTACAACACACAGATTAGACTCTTGGGCTCTACTGCTTGGTTTGGGCTGCTATGTGCTAACACGATGCAAATAATGAGGAATCATTAACTAGTATTTAATTGACAATTATTTCCTTTCTTGACTTGTCAGGCAAACTTGCTACACAGAAGAATATTTGGAATTGTATCCAACACTGGACCTTCCATACAACTTAACTATTAATTGACTTGTAATCTTGAGAATGACCCAATTAAAAGAGCATTTGTCTTATGCCAAAACATTTTCCTTCGCTGTGTGAACACTCTATACAAAGTCTTGTTCTGCTGCTAAGCTAAGCAGTTACTTTCCTCAGAGATTTTCATACATTGGAATTTTCCCTAATGTTTCAAACAAACATAGAAAGGGACTGGTAATGCAGCCTGAATACAAGCAGCATTCTAATTTCCATTATAAACACCCTCATTTCCTTCATCCTCTCACGTTCTCACCCACCTGTTTTTTCTCCAGATCAGATCATTGTTAATATGCCTCAGAGGAAAGAACCTTACACACAAATATGTTTCCCCTTACGAGATCAAAGCAGTTTAAAGCTAATCTTTTTCCAAATGTCTTTTAATTTTAGTGGCATCAAACTCATTGAAACCATTTCTTTTTTATACTAATAAAAACAATTAAAAAAAGCTTTAAAATTAAGTTCACTTAAGGTAAAAATGGCATAATAATGATTGACATCAATTTGTGACATCAAAAAGTGTTCATTTTATAAAATGTGAAAGTAGAACCAATTAATGGTGCCATTCACATCCATCTTATGCAGTCTTGCTTTGTGCTGTCAACATAAACTTAATTATGAGACAGATTCACTCTTATGTAAATTGATCAGTACCTTATTCCATGAATAGTCTTATTGAACTCAGTGGTGAATACTCAGGAAGGTTCTACTCAATCTGAGTAGGAGTGGCAAAATCTTGCCCTCTGAAATAGAAGTGTTAATGATTGCCTCCTTTTCTGACTATTTCAGATATTATAAAATTGTTCAGTTGTCTTGAAGAATAACCAAGCATGATATGATATAACCTTGCCTTACCAAGTGCTATGTGGTATACCATGCACTTCATTTTGGAACTCAAAGAGAACCAGTAAGATGTGCAAATAGCAGCATAATCACTGTACTTCCCTCTTTAATTCAATTTTGTAGCCTTTATGGGCTCAGCATTTAGGGATGAACATAGATTACAATCTTCACTTTACAGGAAGAATGTGCTAAATTAATTTCCTTTCCCATTTCCATTAAAACTGTTGTCATGAGAACAAATTAATTCTGTGCCATTTTCAGTTTGCCTCATTCTCTCTCTCTCTCACAGGAAAGGGACCTCAGAATTTTATTGCCCTGCAGAATCTCTGAAAGACAGCAGTTTGCTGGACAATTTTAACCTTTTAAATAGTCTGTTTTTGTTTCCTGTCCACTCAAATCTGTGTCATACATTGTGGAGGTTATGCAGGTGACACTCAGCTCTACATCTCTATTTCATTAGAACAGACAGAATGGTATATCAGCTCACCCAGTGCCTAGCTGAAACTAAGACTTGGGTGGAAGCTATCTGGCTGAGTTAAGATGGAGGCAATGGTGCTAGAATGGGAAATAACATCAGAAGAAATTGTGGAGGCAATAATCAGCTCCTTTAATTTACATTGTTTGGCTAAATTTTGTTACTCAGGTTTGATTGTGGGAGGTCCTGTCAAATCTTGGGATGGAATCCTGGCTCCACTGAAGTTAATTCCAAAACTCCCATTGGCATCTGGATGCAATTCAAGATATTACTTTTAACCTATAAAGCAATAAATGGTTTAAACCCTTATTACCAGTGGACCAAATCTGATGATGAATCCTGGTCACACACCACCTGAGGCACATTGCACATATGCTGAGAAGAGGACTCAGAACTCTGCTTCTCTCCCCGTGCAGCGGTCAACGGCTGAGATAAAGGTCATGGGTTTAAATAGGAGATAACATCTTCCTCCTCCTCACACCTTCCTCCCAATTCCAGGCTTAGATGGAAGACGGCTGCCAACTGGGCACTCTCAATAAGAGGGATAAAGGGAAGAAATTTAATTCTAGAGTGACTGCAAGAGTATAGATGTGCTGACCTTTGGAGCAAATTGTCTAGGGTTTTCCCTGGAGGCTGGGGAAACGGCAGAATGACAGGAGTAGATGAGAAAATAAAATGTGATAGGCTGATTCTCCATTGCCATATCAGCCACTCTTTGTGCTATCTTGGTTTCAAAAAGTAGGTGGAAATCATACTATAGTGTACACAAATATATCATAACAAACCCAAACACTAACTCTAAACACGTTCAATACAATTAAAAAGGTACACTTGTTTTCATTTGCATAATGATGCTTACTCTGCAGGTTTGTAGATTTTTAAAGCCACAAGGGACCACTGTGATCTTCTAGTCTGACCTCCTCCATAATTCAGGACATAGAATTTCAACACAGGCCACAGAAGCCTATTTATCAGGGGCTAAATCCTGCAGTCCACACTTAGGGCCTAATTCTGCTCTCATTCACTCCAGTGTAACTCATATGTAATACCATTGAAGACAATGGAGCTACCTTAGTGTAAAGTAAGAAGAAGAGATTCAGACCCTCAATCCTTACTCAGGAAAAATTCCCATTTATTTCAATAGTAATTTTGCCTGGGTAAGTATTGATTAAGGCCTGTAGGATTTGGCCTCTGACGAGGGCGACCAGATTTCCCTAAAGTGAAAATGGGATGCATGGGGCTGGCCTGAGCTTCCTGTTCTCACCACTGCTTCCCTAAGAATGTTCCTCCGCTCCCCCAGCCAACTAGTAGACATGGGGGCAGGGAGAAAAGAAATGGGTATGGGCTGGGATCTGAGCAGCAAAGCAGAGTGTGAGCGTGCAAGTACTTTTGGGCCTGGATGCAGAAGGTGAAGCTATTGGATTACGATCAAGCTAGTGACATGATGCTCCTTTGCGGGCTGGGATAGCAGAAGGCCGGAAAGGAGGCTCTGTTTAGTGGGAGGGACCAAGGAGTAGGGTTGCCAGGTGTCCAGTTTTCAACCGAAAACCCGGTCAAAAAGGGACCCTCTCCCCAGCCCAGTGAAAATGAGCGAGTGAGTGAGGGTAAGCAAAGGAGGAAGAGGGGATGGAGTGAGTGGGGCAGGGCCTCGGAGAAGGGGTGGGGCAAGGGTGTTCAGTTTTGATCGGTCAGAAAGTTGGCAACCCTACCAAGGAGAACAGCCCTGGAGAGGTTGGGGGAGGACGGGATGTGGCAGAAGTGGGTGGACTGGGGAGGGAAAGAGGCCAACTGGGGAGGAGGGGGTCTGGAGACGGCTACAGGGACCAGCCCCAAAAGACTAGGGGTGGGATCTCATGCGACTGCTCAGGGGTGGTGTGGCCGTGCCATGCTTGTTGCCCTGGCACAAGCATATGGTGTAAGTTCCAGTCAGGCACTTACCAGCCGGGTTCCCTACAAGTCACAGCTCCATGGCCCGGCTGACCCCGCCATCTCCATGGAAACTGAAGAGTTTGAATTAGAGGCCCAACAGTGCTGCTCTCTGATTGGGCTTCTGAGTGAACATGTGACACCCCATTGCTCCCTTATTGGAGGGGCAGGGCATAGTGAAGACACATCGGCCAGGCTTCTGCACAGGCTCCTCTTGGTGGGGGGGCAGGGCAAAGGCCTTGGTTGCCTATGGGGGTGTGTGTGGAGACATTCTCCCCAAACATCACAGCTCGCCCCCCTAAAGTTCCTCCGTGCCCCCCTATGGGGGCACACCTCACTCTTTTGGTATTTGATTTGTTTTTTTGATGATCAGCTGGCAAAAACAAATAGGAAAAATGCTCAGTTTTACCAAAAAAGTTGCTCTGTCAAAGATGGGGCATAAAAAAGGCACTGCCCTGGTCAAAATGGGACATATGGTCACCCTGTCTTTAACTTGTACCAAATTTTCAGCATCACTGTGACTTTAAACTAGGATCTTTTCCCTAGAAAACTGCTAATTTGGAAACAACTTTTAAGTCCTCCCCTCAAGGGAAAAGAATTCTTCCTTCAAAAAGCAAAAAAAAAAAAAAAAACATGGAGGGTTTTGCTTAGCCAAACATGAATTCTTCCTGCTTTTTGATTTAATGATGCAAGGATCCTTATATAAATCACATTTTCTAACCTGATAAATTAGGCATCTTGATGGTGATGGCAGCTGAAATAATTTGACATTAAAGAAAAACCATAGTATTTAATATCAGACAGGCTTGGTCACTTACCACTCTGAGTTTTGTGACAGAAATCAATTTCACTCATGCTTATCTAAGTTTTAGAAGCTTACATCTTAATTAGACATGCTTTAGTCTCAAATAAATTAATGTGAGTTTTAATTTTATATGTCCTGTTGCTATAGAAACCAAAATGTTCAATAACTGAAAATGAACTTTAAATGTATACGTGTGTGTATGTGTGTGTGCATGCAAAAGGACTCCATTTTTCATCTACATATCCACTATCAAAGAAAGACTGGATTAGAAGTTTACTTATATTTGTGGTAACCATAAGCAAAAATTGATAAGGGAAGTGAAGGGACACAGGAAAAAAATCTATGGCCAGCAGACATAAGGACAAGTTTTCTAGGTATGTTCTAAGGATAAGTTTTCATAGAATATCAGGGTTGGAAGGGCCCTCCAGAGGTCATCTAGTCCAACCCCTTGCTCAAAGCAGGACCAATCCCCAATTTTTGCCCCAGATTCCTAAATGGCCCCCTCAAGGATTGAACTCACAACCCTGGGTTTAGCAGGCCAATGCTCAAACCACTGAGCTATCCCTGCCCCCCCCCATACTTTTCTAAGTATATTAGGAGCAAAAAGAATCTTAACAATGGTATTAGTCCATTACCAAATGGAAATGGTAGAATTATCAATAATTCTACCAATAATCAATGCAGAAAAGTCAGAAGCTTTCAATCAATATTTCTGTTCTGTTTTGGGGAGGAAAAAAGATGATGTAGTCATATCATATGATTGTACTCTTTTGATTGCAACAGTATCTGAGGAGTATGTTAATCAGCAGCTACTAAACTTAGACAGTCTAAATCAGCAGGCCTGGAAAATTTGCATCCAAGAGTTTTAAAAGAGCTAGCTGGGGCGTTCTTTGATTTTCAATAAGTCTTGGAACACTGGGGAAGTTCCAGAAGACTGGAAGAGAGCTAATATGTCAATATTTTAAAAAGATAAATGGATGACCCAGGTAATTATAGGCCTGTCAGTCTGACATTGAGCCTGGACAAAATAATAAAATGGGACTTAATAAAGAATTAAGGAGGGTAATATAAGTAATACCAATCAGCATGGATTTATAGAAAACAGATGCTGTCATGCTATCTTTTTTTTTAAATGAAATTACAAGTTTGGTTGATAAAGGTAATAGTGTTGATGTAATATACTTAGACATCTGTAAGGCATTTGATTTGGTACCCCTGTCATTTTGATTAAAAACTAGGAAATTATAAAGTGAACAGGGACACAATAAGTAGATTAAGAGCTAGGTCTCAGAATATAATTGTAAATGGGGAATCAACATCAAGCAGCTGTATTTCTAATTGGGTCTGAGAGGGATTGATTCTAGGCCCTAGAAGAAATCCTAAAATCATCACTGGTAAAGTTTGCAGATGGTACAAAAATTGGGAGAGTGATAAATAAGGAAGACGACAGGTCGTTGATACAAAGCAACCTGGATTGCTTGGTAAACTGGACACAAGCAAACAATATGTGTTTTAATATAGCTAAATGTAAATGTATACCCCTAGGATCAAAAACTGTAGACCATATTTACAGGACAGGGGACTCTGCCCTAGAAAGCAGTGACTCTGAAAAAGATTTTGTGGTTGTGGTGGATAATCAACTGAACATGAGCTCTCAGCGCTATGCTGTGGCCAGAAGGGCCAACATCATCCATGGATGCGTTAACAGGGGAATCTCAAGCAGGAGTAAAGAGATTATTTTACCTCTATTTAGCATTGGTGTTACCACTGCTGGAATACTATGTCCAGTTCTGGTGCCCACCGTTCAAGGAGGATGTTGAAAAAATGAAGAGTGTTCAGAGAAGAGCCCTGAGATTGATTAAAGGATTAGAAAACATGCCTTATAGTTAGGGCCTTACCAAATTCCTGGTCCCTTTTGGTCAATTTCATGGCCATATGATTTTAAAAATCATAAATTTAATTATTTCAGATATTTAAATCTGACATTCCATGGTGTTGTAACTGTAGGAGTCCTGACCCAAAACGGAGTCATGGGGGGGTTGCGAGGTTATTGTAGAGGGGTTGCGGTATTGCCATCCTTACTTCTGTGCTGCCGCTGGCGGCAGTGCTGCCTTCAGAGCTGGGCACCTTGCCAGCAGCCGCTGCTCTCTAGCCACCCAGCTCTGAAGGCAGCGCAGAAGTAAGGGGGGCAATACTGCAACCCCCCTACAGTACCCTCCCTCGTGGGTCGGGACCCCCAGTTTGAGAAACGCTGTTCTCTCCCATGAAATCATTATAGTATAGGGTAAAAGCACACACAAGACCAGATTTCATGGTCTGTGATGTGTTTTTTATGGCTGTGAATTTGGTAGGACCCTACTTATAGTGATGATCTCAAAGAGCTCAATCTATTTAGTTTAGCAAAGAGAAGGGCAAGGGGTGATGATTACGGTCTATAAGTACCTACATGGGAGAGAGGTATTTGATAATGAGCTCTTCAGTCTAGCAGAGAATGGTATAACATGTCCAATGGCTAGAAAGTTGCAGCTAGACATTTTCAGACTGGAAATAAGGCCTATATTTTTAACATAAGAACAATTTACCAATGGTCATGGTGAATTCTCCATTACTGGCAATCCTTAAATCAAAGTTGTATCTGAAGGATCTGCTCTAGGAATTATTTTGGGGAAGTTCTACGGCCCGTATTATACGGGAGGTCAGACTAGATAATCATAATAGTGCCTTCTGGCCTTGGAATCTATGACTCTATGAACTTAAGTAACTTATGTATTAAGTATTATTCCTAAAGTGGTAAGAATATTGAACATAAATGATTATAACTAATGTAGCTTTATACTCAAATCTCAGGTTTTGTTACCAGAAATGAATTCAAAGTTCTCACCTTGAAACTAACAGAGACCATAAATTACTTTGGTCTCAATAGTTCCTTGTTTCTCAGAATGCTAAGACATTTGGTGCATAAAATTCTAATGTCAAAATCTGGGAACCTTGATTTAGATTTCTAAGTTGATGGACTTCCTTCCATCTATCTAAGATGTATTTAAATTACAGAAATGACACCCTAATATCTGGCTTAGTTTAGCAATTTGGACTTATTTCCAAAATGAATTTAGGAGGCTCTAATATTTATGGCTTCATATTCCCAAGTAACATTCCCTTTATTGCCTATTCACAGCCAATATGGACCTTATTTAACACAAGACAAGGTATAACCTTCTTTTTGAATTTCAAAAGATAAGACGAATATGTTAATCTAATATTGAACATAATAATTGGAGACCTTTATGGAGTTAATCTTATGTCTAATTAGGTTGATATATTAGCTCTGTATCATAGTTTCAGAGTAAGAGTTTAAGCAAAGTAGTGGCGATGGAGTGGATTTACCTCAGACACTGAAATATGATGAGGTGTAAGTGGATAAGTTCCCACACTATATTTCTTCTCTGAACATTACTAATCAAATCCCTGGTTATAGAGGTATCTGTAACTCAGGAAAGAGGAAAAAGGCAATAGACAGTGTCCATAATAGCCAAGGTTCATGGAAACGTGGTTTTACTCTTTAGGTTGGCTCAGGGCCAGTTTTCAAGCTATGCATTCCTTTATACCATTACTTTATAAATTCTGAGTAAAAAAACCAACATTGCATATTTAGGATCCTTTAGGCCTCACAATAAGCACTAATGGTTATATTAAAAGAAGATAATTCTCCATGCATGTGTGATTTCATACCAGACAGATCAAAAGAAAAATATGAATCAAAGCATGTATAGTCAAGCCAGGGCTGCTCTAGTTATAGGCAAATTAGGGTGGCAGATTCTGTTAAGGGTGGCCTGGCCAAACCTAAATAGTGCTATGGCCCCCTGTGCCAGGTCACAACACCACTCACTGAAATTTGACCAAGCCGCCCCTCTGTCATGACAGAAGGGTGGCTGGGACAAATCCAAGTGAGTGGTGCTGCAACCTGGCACTTGGACTCCCCCTCATCTCCCATAAACACTGAACCATTACAAGGCTTGCCACGCCCCAAGCCTGGTTGAGAGCCTCTATTCTACGGTTCAGAAGAAGGGAATGAAACAGTGACATTTTGCTTAGGGCAGAAGATTGTATTGAGAGATCTCTGATTCAAAGTAAACAAGTGCTTGAATTTCTCAATAGCAGAAACAACATACTTACAAACGCCAAAATTAATTTGCTTTCAACAGCCTTGTCTATAGTTTTCATAGCTGATATTATTTCACTCAGAATACTCCTCCTCAGCTTTACCAGAGGATATTTGGTTTTATTTTGTTCAGACACTAGTCTGCTAGAGTGTTTCAGACAATTGTGTGCAGAGTACAGAGACACATATACCTATAAACCTTTGAAACTTTCCCTGTCACCAGACACTTTTGACATTTGAAATAAATACAAGCTATTTCCTAAAGCTATCCTGAGCATTGAGTAAGCTTGCTAGTAGATTCAAAGGAAAGTTGAGATATCTGGGCTTTTTCTCAAGATACAAGATGCGACAGAGCCCAGCTTGTGACCTGACTGAAGTTTAAAAGTAATCTCAGAACATAATGTACAAGTCAACTCTTCACAAAGAAACCAAACAGAATTGGATGAAATATGAGAAAACAGGAAATCAAGAGGGAGGGTGAATGAATGAATCTTATCTATTCAGTAAGGTATACAGAAAAGAAAGCAGTAGCTGCTGTTTAACGTTGAAGTCAGTAAAGGACAATAATGAGCCTGATTCTCTAGCTGGTCGCACCAGTTTTTCTTTGGGCTAGTTACTGAGGCCCAGATTTTCAAAGGTATTTAGGTGTTGCAGCACCTACATCCCAGACTGTCAATGGGATATTGGTGCCTAACTCCCTTTTGAAAATGAGATTTAGGCCCCTAAGTCATTTAGGCATTGAAAAGCTGGGCACAGAAATGCCTAAATATCTTTTAAAATCTGGGCCTTATTTTCTCTCTGCTGTCTTTATACTAATAAAACCATTTTTGTCCAGACTTTCAAACAAAAATCCTAATCATTCTCAGCTTAAGAGCAAACATGGAAAATTTCCTGAAGTGTTCTATGGAGCTCAAAAGATTGTCCTTTCACCAACAGAAGTTGATCCAAAAAGATATTTCTTTTGAGCTAGACTAATGACTGAGGTAGTAACAGTTTGCAAGTATTTGGAAGAGATAATTTAGGATAAAGATTACTTATAGGTATTGCTATGCACTCCACTTATAATAAAGTGTCAACAGGGTAGTACGTACTTGTGTGCAATGGTTCCACAAATGATGCTGGTTACACATTATGTACAGCTAATGACATCAATGGTTTGCCACCTTTCTATTATCAACCTTGTTTTTAGGTGGATATAAGTTAGCCATAGAATTCACTCCAGGACAAAACTTAGCAGACAGAGTTTCAGTCTCAGGGCAATTTTAAATTTTGTTTTAACAAATCCTAAAACAAATTAATTTGTTCATTTGTAACCAGGTCAGTGGTATACCGTTAAAGCTGCATTCTGTAGGTGGTGTGCTAAAATTATATACCTAGTACTTCAACAGGACTAGCAAGAAAGAAGATCATTGGAATACAGGATCAGTGCTTTGAATGAGCCCAACACAGCACTGAGCCAGGGAGGAATCAAGGGTCATGTTCTTTGCATATTTACACCCATGCAATTCTGTTGATTGAATGGAGATCCTAGGTGTAAATGAGGACAGAATTCGTCATCAAAAGCCTGTGTGTGACAGGGAGGTGAAGATCAAGAAGTCCAATGGATGGGGGAAGAAACAGGGAGGAAGAATGAATCTAGAAGAGAGTTTGAGGGTCATGGGAGAAGTAAATCAAGGAGTCATGGGGACTCTGATATTTTTAGGGCCTCATGGAGTTTTAGTGATATCAGGCAAATCTACTCCTGTGTATTGACCAACATTTTGCTCCTCTCAACATTCTTCTTCAGACTGTAAGCTCTATATAGAACGAACTGTCTTACTGAGTGTGTACATTGGCTAGCACAATGAGACCCAGATCCTTCATTGGGGCCTTTAGGTACTACCACAGTTTAAATAATAAAACATTAACCTACTTGGCTTATTAAATAGCAGCAAAGTATTAGGCATCTGATTCCAGATAATCTTTAATACATGCAATTTGTAAGTGTTAATAAGATATGCTGGGCTGTGAACTGATGGTAGTAGTGCACTTTTCAAGCATGCAATCATTTCTCACCAGCTGTCTAAACATGGCTAAAATGTTTATAGGCTGATGCTCATCACCATAATATCTGAATATCTCTTGAACATTAACAGATTTTCCCTCATAAAACTCCAGAGGTAGCAAAAGTATTATTATCCCCCATCTTATACATCAGTTATAGAGACAGAGAGAAATTTAAAAAGTATTTTTGTTAAGTGGCCAATAATTTTGGTTGCCACCATTTTTAGATGCCTAAATTGCTTTCCATCTAATAACGGAGGCACCCCAAACAGTGTTACTTTTGAAAATTTTGGCCTAAGCAGGGTCAGGAAGAGACCCTAACTTTGCCAAAAGAACCATCATACAATGGTCCACCTAGCCCAGTATCCTGTTTCTCATAGCGGCCAGTGCCAGATGCTTCAGAAGGATGAACAGAACAGGGCAATTTTGAGTCACATTCCACTGCCTTAAGCACAAAGACATCACAATAAGCAAATGGGATATCCTAAATTGCTGGCTCTGAATAGGTACACAGATACAACATCACCAAAGCACACAGCTGGAAACCAGTCTGATTTTATTTTGGCTATAGAGGGCGTATACTCAAAGCAATAGGCCCAGGCGAACTCCAGACACCGAGTTTCCAAATGACTTCTGAGATATAATGAATTCTGTCAACCATCACTGACTTCAGAGGCTGAAGGCAACCTAATTGCATTGGACCCTAGGTTTGGCCAATTATATTCTTTTAACAATACATATTGGTTAACTGAGGTGCAAAAATATTTGTTGAATTGCATCCAATTCAATTTCAGATGGAAGGTGTGAGGTATTACTTTTAATTATTTAACCCAGCATGGTTTGCTCCATTAGGCTGTGCAAAGTACCTCTGTCTGTCACACTCACTGCTCGATGCAACCGCAGGTACATTCATATATAACAGAACTATTGCCAGCTACTTCACCTGGCATTTTTTCCTCTAAAAATGCTCATTCAGAGCATGTTCATTCTGTGGTGTAACATGCATAAATATTAATGCAAACGGCATCTATGAATTTGTATACCCTGTTCACACTGGCTGCTCTATGTCCCCATGCATTTCTTAATTGCTAATAGACCCCTCCTTCTCAGTCTATTTTTAACTTCCACTTAGCATACTGAAATCAATGTAGCATGCAGGCAAATAAATTGTCACATTAAGAAAAGAGCCTATGTACTCCTAATGAATATTAGTCATGCTACCTCTTAAACATTGTTTTGTAAATAGATGTAATGTTTAGTGAAAAATTCAGAGATACCAATTTTATAGCTAATGAACCAAAAACTCATTCAGTTTTTAATACACTCCTATTTTTATATTCTTACCAATTATACTGTTATTGTTATGCTAAGGTAGTGACTTTTCTATATGAATGAACCATTAAGAGACCATAAATATTCATCTATAATTGCGGAAGTGCATCTGAACAGCCTGGCTCAGAATGGTAATCACAGTTGACATGACTTTCTGAAAACAGTGCTGAATGTCAGTTTTTTTATCAAATGAGAGCAATAGGCACATTATACCAAAAAAACCGAACACTTTGTTGGCAGTTAATAACACAGTTTTATAAATTGCATAGGGCTAGATTGTGATTTGGACTGCATGCGTGTGTAGGAGTGTACGAAGAATTTGGCTCATGTTAACAGTCCTGTCAGCAATTGTTTAACAAAACAATCATGAGCAGCCTAGACAGAACGTAGAATATCTACAGGTACAGAAGAAGGTGATTGTGAAAATGGGACCTATACATCTGTTTTCTCCTGGGCATATACTCTGCCAATCTCGTACATCTCTCCCTTTAATTTTGCTCTTTGTCTTTCCTTTCTCTTGGCTTTGGAAATATTTTCTTCAGCTGCGGGTGCCTCTTCTAAGGTTAGCAAAAATATGGATAAGGGTTGCCTCCATTCTTCGTGTGGGTGTTGCTAAACCCTGACATTATGTAAGTGGCAGATATTCATTTACTAGAGAACACAATAGCTACTAGTAGATTATGAAGTGGGGAAAAAAAGGACCAATTGTAAGTGATCAAATACTGTCAGCTTGTCTGATTGCATGTGTGTGATTGGTCAGAAGGCCAAATTCAGAAGTAATGTGCAAGTAACGTAAGATACTCTAACTGTAAGAAGGGCTAACATACACTATGTTAAACCTCTTGACATACATTCTATGTGTAAGGAGTCCAATTTGTTGTTACTTAAGCACCAGAAATATGGTAGGAGCTATTTTATCTTCCACTTTTTTCTGCCTCCTCTTCACAAAAGGCATATCAACTTGGACTCCCTAACATCCATTTGACAGATGTTCATCTCCCATGGTGAATTTCAAAGTGGAAATCCAATAGTTACTTGGGGAACAAGCTGTAAATAGCATTGCTCCCCTGGGTCTTCCTTCAATTCCACTCCTGTCCTGACACACCTCCAAACTCATAGCAGCCCAACTAAATGCTCTCTTGCAGGGGAGCGATGTCAGAGAACCATGACTTCTCACTGTTTAGTTACTGGTGCTGCTCTTTGGACTAAGTTGCTACTTCAATTCCACATGCAAAATAGAGGGGAGCAGGGAGACTATTTTATTTTGTCAGTTTGATTTTTCTTTCCCCCCCCCCACTCTTTTTTGTCATATACTGAGACTTTTACTATTGGTTTGCATTTTCAAGGAAACTAATTCATCTTATTATTAATCATGTATTTATGTGGTAAATAAAAAGTGCTAAGCACTTTACAGAATATGGAAGAGAGACAGACCATGACCCAAAGGATTTTCAATCTAAGGCCCCAGTCCTGCAATGAGCATGGCATGGGTGGGCAACCATTCCTATATGGAATTATTTCCAGGATCAGAACTCAAGTTTACAGATAACGTTAGCAGCGATAACACACAAGGTGAAGGGAAAACAAGGGCTACAATTAACACCATGTAGATTACCTTAGATCTGCATCTGGTGAAAGGGTGTAATGAATGTCTTATTTCATCTGGTTGTGAATTTTGAAGAATACACACACACACACACACAAAAGAGCTCTCATGAGACAATATGGGAATGAAGCCCTTTTTGCCATTTGTCTATTTATGTTGTTACGAGAGGCCTGGACTTGACATGACTCACAGCCATCTTGTGTATGGACTTAGTGTAACCAGCAACCATCTTGTATGCTCAGCCACCATAAGTTGGAAACAAAACTATAGAGTCAAAGGAATTCGGCCTTGGCATAGGCAGACAGATAGGAAAGTATCAGCTGCAGCATTACTAACAGGGATAGATATATATTCACAAACTCATGAGAATGGGGAGAGAATGGACAAACTAACCTTGACTTTCTGCAGCTTCTTCCTGATAATAAAAAAGTATGAGGTTTTGCTGTTGCAAGTGTATCCCACAAAGGAAGCATAAAGATAAGTGGACCTTGAGAAGTTTTTACTAACTTTGAAAAATATAAAAGCTAATGATTAGGCAGTTTTAGGCATGTGAACCCCTCTATAGTGAAAATGATTGGTTAGTGTTTTTTTTATTTTGTATAGCTATGTTTTAAATAAAATAATTGGTTAAGCCATAGAGAAGAGAAATCCTCATTTTAACTATATAACAAGGGTCAGAAAACAAGCTCATCGGAACTTAACTCCGGGATATAGGTCAAGACCAAGAGCTGTGAAGACTTTTTAACCCCTGGATGACCAGACTATGCAGAAGCCAGAGCTCAGTTGACATGACTCTGACTGGCCATCGGGAGATGTCCATTTGTTTTATTGGGAGTGGTGAGCATAAGATGCTTAGCATGTGTATTCTGTTGATTTGTTGCTAACTGTTAATAAATACTTGTACATGTCTAAGGATATTCACTGTGTGAAGGCTCTTTCACTGCGAAAAGGCCTCACAGACCCGTAGAACTCTGAACCCACTGGGAATTTGTGTTAGCCAGGAGCCCATAGAGGGGTGGAGCCCTGAGCCCACAGAAGGGTACGATTGGGTCCATTATGCCCTGATTACTCACAAGGATGAGTAGGGGTGGGAGCCCTATATTACACTCTGAGTATCCACAATGGAGGGTAGGGTCATAAATTATGCAGGTAACAATGTGTCTGTTATAATGGCTTGTCATGGTAAATTATGTGGAAAACAAACACAGACTGATCATGGAAAAGGCAGCTAAAGTCATGCATTCACAATACAAAATATCAAATGCCAGTGGCCACATTGCCAAGAAGTTCCTTCATCTGCAACAAAAATAACATTTGATCATTTAAAGCCACTTTATAATCACTATCCTTGTGCCAGCCATTTCAGCCCCACAGCAGCAGGAGTGCAGGAGGGTCATTGCTGTCTGTATATTTTTCAGAGCTGCCATCTTGCTTCAGCCACTCTCAGAGCAGCAGGAGCAACTGCACTTTGCAGACTCCTCACTGCGTGACAAACCACTAGCCCTAATTATGAGCATTCCTGCTTTCTTGGCTTCCCATGCGGTCCAGGTTTTATCTTGGCAGCTCTCAGTGCAAAGCAGTGTCCCCAGCTTGCTATCAAATCCACCTACTCAGACACATACAAAATGTCAAATACTACTGATACTTGTAAAAAAAAAATGGCACTCTCAGAATGTATGACTCCAGTGACAGATGTAATAAAAAATACAGCCTTAATTTTTGGCATAATACTTCTCCATGCATTCCCACTGGCAGCTCTGCATGTTAGGGGTTAGAGGTTTGATCTCTGTTAGGGCTGGCCAGAAAATGATAATTCAGTATCATGAAAAACTTTGAGGTTTCAAAATTTGTTTCCTTACCCACCAGAATGAAAAGTAGATCTTTTAAAAAAAAACATTGTGAAAAACATACATGCATGTGCATGCCACATGAATATTCATTAGCCCAGTGGTCAGGACACATATCTGGGATGTAGGATACCCAGGTTTCAAGTCCCTGCTCTGTATCTGGTAGAGAAAGGGCTTGAAGCTACTTCTCCCACATCCCAGGTGAGTGTGGCCTAATCAGTGAGCTATTGGCTATTTTGTCTTTCTCTCTCATTTGTTTTGATTAGAATTCCACTGTGGAGCTGTGAAATCTTCCCAATGAAAGTTTAATCAAAACAGATGTGTTGCCACAAGATGTTTTAGTACCGACATAGGGCTATTTTTGATGAAAAACATTTTGTTGAAAATTACCAATGAGCTTTAATCTGTATGGATTGAGGAGGAAAGGAAACTAATGCATTCTTGCAGATCACTAAGCTTTCCTTAGAGTGCTCTCACCTTAATCTCTTTAGCTGCACACAAGTCTGGTATGTCACTTGCAGTATGTGGAGAGCCAATATAATAAAGCTTTCTTTCATTCCCAAGTAAACCTTGCTAAGACTAGTTTTGATCAGCATAGCCCGCCTTCTGATTCAATAAGAATCTTAATTCAGTAGATACATAACCCATATGTTTTCTTTGATTCATCTCCGAGCAACTCTGTATGCCAGCACAGAGTAAGATAAGCCTTTGTAGTGCTGAGGAAATGTATACTGGACAGAAGCAGTGCCCAGCAGAGCAGTGTTGTCATCACCAATGATGAAATGTTCTCCAACTCCACAACTTCTTACTGTTCTGTTATTAGCCACTAAATATGACCAAATACCCAGAAAACAGACTGCATAAAGAAAACCCCAACCCTCTCTATGAGATCAAAATTTACACTTTAAAGTTTCTTTAGTATTTTAGTCAACCAGCCAGGGGCCTCTCTTTTCAGTCCATGTGCTTCTGTTCAGGGGTGGAGTGGAGTATTGCCCTCCTCTTTTTTTAGGACTATTATGCTAGGGCCTACAACAGCATCAACTGAAAATGCAAAGAGTTGTTCTCATCTTCTATTTATGTATATGGGCCTGAGCTAACTAACCATTTAACAATCACTTAGTTTTGATCTTCGCAACATAGAATATCAGGGTTGCAAGGGACCTCAGGAGGTCATCTAGTCCAACCCCCTGCTCAAAGCAGGACCAATCCCCAACTAAATCATCCCAGCCAGGACTTTATCAAGCCTGACCTTAAAAACCTCAAAGGAAGGAGATTCCACCACCTCCCTAGGTAATGCATTCCAGTGCTTCACCACCGTCCTAGTGAAAACGTTTTTCCTAATATCCAACCTAAACTTCCCCCACTACAACTTGAGACCATTACTCCTTGTTCTGTCATCTGCTACCACTGAGAACAGTCTAGATCCATCCCCTTTGGAGCCCCCTTTCAGGTAGTTGAAAGCAGCTATCAAATCCCCCCTCATTCTTCTCCTCTGCAGACTAAACGATCCCAGTTCCCTCAGCCTCTCCTCATAAGTCATGTGTTCCAGTCCCCAAACCATTTTTGTTGCCCTCTGCTGGACACTTTCCAATTTTTCCACATCCTTCTTGTAGTGTGGGGCCCAAAACTGAACACAGTACTCCAGATGAGGCCTTACCAATGTCAAATAGAGGGGAACGATCACGTCCCTCGATCTGCTGGCAATGCCCCTACTTATAAAGCCCAAAATGCCGTTAGCCTTCTCGGCAAGAAGGGCACACTGTTGACTCGTATCCAGCTTCTCATCCACTGTAACCCCTAGGTCCTTTTCTGCAGAACTGCTGCCTAGCCATTTGGTCCCTAGTCTGTAGCGGTGCATGGAATTCTTCAGTCCTAAGTGCAGGACTCTGCACTTGTCCTTGTTGAACCTCATCAGATTTATTTTGGCCCAATCCTCTAATTTGTCTAGGGCCCTCTGTATCCTATCCCTACCTTCCAGCATATCTACCACTCTTCCCAGTTTAGTGTCATCTGAAAACTTGCTGAGGGCGCAGTCCACGCCATCCTCCAGATCATTAATGAAGATATTGAACAAAACCAGCCCCAGGACTGACCCTTGGGGCACTCCACTTGATACCAGCTACCAACTAGACATGGAGCCATTGATCACTTCCCGTTGAGCCCGACGATCTAGCCAGCTTTCTATCCACCTTGTAGTCCATTCATCCAGCCCATATTTCTTTAACTTGCTGGCAAAAATACTGTGGGAGACCATGTATTTAGCTTTGCTAAAGTCAAGGAACAACACGTCCACTGCTTTCCCCTCATCCACAGAGCCAGTTATCTCATCATAGAAGGCAATTAGATTAGTCAGGCATGACTTGTCCTTGGTGAATCCATGCTGACTGTTCCTGATCACTTTCCTCTCCTCTAAGTGCTTCAGAATTGATTCCTTGAGGACCTGCTCCATGATTTTTCCAGGGACTGAGGTGAGGATGACTGGCCTGTAGTTCCCTGGATCCTTCTCGTTCCCTTTTTTAAAGATGGGCACTACATTAGCCTTTTTCCAGTCGTCCGGGACCTCCCCAGATCGCCATGAGTTTTCAAAGATAATGGCCAGTGGCTCTGCAATCACATCTGCCAACTCCTTTAGCACTCTCGGGTGCAGCGCATCCAGCCCCATGGACTTGTGCTCATCCAGCTTTTCTAAATAGTCCTAAACCACTTCTTTCTCCACAGAGGGCTGGTCACCTCTTCCCCATGCTGTGCTGCCCAGTGCAGTAGTCTGGGAGCTGTCCTTGTTTGTGAAGACAGAGGCAAAAAAAGCATTGAGTATATTAGCTTTTTCAACATCCTCTGTCACTAGGTTGTCTCCCTCATTCAGTAAGGGGCCCACACTTTCCTTGACTTTCTTCTTGTTGCTAACATACCTGAAGAAACCCTTGTTGTTATTCTTAACATCTCTTTCTAGCTGCAACTCCAAGTGGAATTTGGCCTTCCTAATTTCACTCCTGCATGCCTGAGCAATATTTTTATACTCCTCCCTGGTCATTTGTCCAATCTTCCACTTCTTTTTTGTGTTTATGATCTGCAAGCATTTCACTGTTAAGCCAAGCTGGTCGCCTGCCATATTTACTATTCTTTCTACACATCAACACTCCTATGAGGTAGGGAATTATTCTTCCCATTTTACAGAAGGGATACAGAGGTCACACAGGATATATTACATAGGGCCATGGACCTGCTCAGCCTCCCTCTAGCTGAAAAGCTGCCTCCTTCTAGATGAAGGGGAATGGCTGCTTCACCATGTAAAAGGTGTACTTTGTGGAGCATGGCATGCATTGTGTATTAGTGAGGCAAAATGTTTCAGGGAGCTCCCCGTAAGGAGGTACACCTGCATACTATTCCAACATGGAGCTGAGGCTTAATGCCACAATCATGCCCAATGCTGCTGTCCTTGTTTAGGGTAATGTAGGTGCAACAATTGTGCTCAAAGATCTACACACAGAAAACTCCACATTGGCACATGACTATTAGTGAGAGGACAAAATGTAAGGGTTTGTTTGGTACTTTGTAGAATATAGCTGAACTACTGAATCAGGGCCTAATAGCCAGTCTAGGGTCCGATTTAAAGCCTACTGAAGTCAATGGCAAGATTTCCTCTCTCTTTACTGAAGTTGTAGATTCAACCACAGGTCATTCATATCTGCTTGAACTTGCATTTGAAAATCTGATGAAAATATCCACAACTGTTTGCATTTTCCCACAAGGTTGTCGATAACAGACAGATAATCTTATTTATTCAGTTCACAGAATCATAGAACCACAGGCTTAGAAGGGACTGCAAGGGTCATCTAGTCTAACCCCCTAACAAGATGCAGGATTTGTTGTGTCTAAACCATCCAAGACAGCTGGCTACCCAGCCTCCTCTTGAAAACCTCCATTGAAAGAGCTTCCACAACCTCCCTAGGCAGTCTGTTCCATTGTCCTACTGTCCTTACAGTGAGGAAGTTTTTCCTGAGATTTAATCGACATGACAATACAAAACTGCAACTTTTTTTGTAACTAGTGAAACCCCACTCCACTATCAGTTCTTACATAGGCATTTTGCAGCGTCACAAAGCACCTGAGTATACAACACTTTTCAATGTGGCATGTACGCAGGCACAGTACTGTACTAAACTACTGTCCTTAAACTCAGATTAAAATGATTGCAAATTATGCTTCAATTTGGCATAAAGTTATTATAAATTTAAAAAAAAAACTGAGGGAAATCTGAGTATTTAATGAGTGTAAAAGTTCCTTTCCTAAAATCAATTTCCATAATTCCAACAATTAATTTTTGGAAAGAAAGAGAGAGGTTCATTCATATTTTGGGCAGTTTATAAAATCATATAGAGCCAAAGAATGTCTTCAGTCTCAAAAACACGGACCTTGTAAGAACAGCAAAGGTAGCTGAATACTAATTGTTGCATATATTATTAGAAGAAAATTTTAAACTTTTTTTTGTTGAATAATCTTTTGACATACTTTTGGCACCATTTAACCATCTTAATAGCTAGTAGAGTAGTACACATCAAATACATTATTCAGGAAATAATGGTAAATTTGTCATCTTTTTTTAAGTAAAGACTGAAACAATTAAAAAAAACTATCAACAAATTAATTTTGCAACAACAGGCATTTCCCAAATAAAATTTCATGCTTGACATACATTTAATATTTCTGGCATGTCCTTTCCAGAAGTTTGGAAAACTCCAGTGGTGAGCTAAGGGCATGGATCATCATTCACAAGTAACTAGAAGACAAATAAGCAAAAAACAGAATACTGTAGACCATACTTTCTAGCAGCTTTTGTTGACATGGATGAGTAAGAAAACTTTTAAAAGCTCAGGTATTGGCCAGTTTGTTTGTTTGGTCTGTGCTTATAACCTTGCTTAAGTAAACATTTTTACTCAAATTTTATAATAAAATTTGAATCAACTTCAGTTTTATTGAAGAAAAAGTAACACCAACCAGCAGCATTCTATACAACTAATTCCAGAATACTAATTCCACTAAAGTAATTAAGACCTATTATAGAAACTCTTGTGTTTTGTATCCAAACAGTGATTCATTGTCTACAATGTCTAGGAAGGAGATGGTTTTCTTGAATTTGGCCTTCCTAGAGGTTATAGCTTGCAGCATATCCTGAGGCAAAAGCAATTAAAGATAGTATAGATCCTCAAGTGGGAGAACCAAATTTAGTTGCATATTTCTGCTTCTAGATGTGGTGTTGTAACTGCTATTATGAATAGTGCTGAAGCAGTTCCACCTCACACTCTTGCCTACAGGAAGATGTCATGTTTGCACTGAGACTGTGTGTGTGCCTGGCAAAAGGAGGGGGGAAATAAAGAGGGAAGGAGAAGGAAAGAAAAATATGAACAGTGAAAAATACAAACTTGGGCCTTGGTCCTGCAAAGACTTATGCACATATTTAACTTTGCACACTCTGGGCAGTCTTACTCAGTGTTACTGATTTGATTTTATGTGGAAGGTGATGAAGGCTCCTGGAAGCAGAACCAGTAACGTTCTGTTGCAGAGTTCAGGAAGATTTGTAGCGTGTGTGTACATGGGCCTATGCAGAATGGTGCCCAGATCTACAGGGGCATTCTGCACAATGTGGGGGAGATTAAGGGGAAGGACCATAGAATTTGCTGCTATATGGCTCTTTCAATACCACCTGTCCTCAGAAAGCCTATGTCAGGACCAGGTAGGTTATTCACACTAAGCCTTTCATGACTGCCTCTCTGATTCCGACATTGCCAGTCTTGTCCTAATGTCTCCTACCATCCTGGGCTGTCCATACTCTAAAGTTGAGGTACAGGCCAACTCTACCACGGAGTGCAAGAACATTGCTCAGGAATGATATGGGGACTCACATAGAATTCACCAGTGCAGAAGTCCCTCTTCTCTGTTCCCTATTCCCAGTGGAATTAGCATCAGGAACAACAAGAGAACTCACTTCAACTCTGTTCAGGACCATTGTGTGTGTTTTTTCTATGGATGTTCTAGCAAAATACTTTATTGGCAAGAACATTTGCTGAAAATACCAAATTTTAAGTGAAACAGAAAATATTCACCAAAAGCTCAATTTTATATTTGGGTTCCTTGAGTCTTCAGACCGGACACCTGAATCTAGCAGTTAGAGCCTTCTAGTCAAGGGACAGAGTCATATCATGGCACTTAAGTGACCAATCGCAGCTTGAATTTTGAACATCAAATACAGCACATTGGTCATGAATGATCTGCAGAGGGAATACAATGATCTTTTTCTCCCCTCTTTGTTAATATAAGTTTGGACTTTTTAACTTAAGAATGAAGACAGGTGAATTGTTCACATCAGCTGACCCTAGCTGCTTAACATAGTGATATGTCCCCTTCCTGATCACTGTGCTAATTGCCTCCCTGGCTGCTGTCCAGATGCCACTCGATTTAAATATATCTAGTTTGAAAAACACATTGTGACCCTTCATGATGAAAAGAACTATATAAATGTAAAATATTATTTCGCTGGAAGAGAGCTAAAATCCACTAAAGATAGAATTACCCATCTTGTAGTTAGTTATAAAAATGCTCATTCACTGAATTCTTTAAATTCAAAATACCAAACAATAAGAGACAAAGTGAACTCAATGAAGTTTAAGACCTCAGTTCAGCAAAGCATTTTAAGTATGTGCTTAAGACCCATTGAAGTCAAGAGGAAGACAATGGGACATAAATATATGCTTAAAATTAAGTACATATCAAGTGCTTTGCTGGGGCATTGTCTTTAATGTAGACATTAAACTAAGAGGCCAAATTCTACTCTAAGCACATCTGTGTAAATGTGGAGCCACTCCATTAAATTTAGCGGCATGACTCCAAAGTTACAGCAATATACTGAGAGTTAAGGCCCAATTCTTCTTGCTGGCAACTTGATTAAATTGAATAAGCATGTGAGGAGTTAAGAAGTTAAAAAGAAAATACTTGGAACTGTGGAAGGTGTTGGAATAATTTCCCCCCAAAACAGCAAGAATTTATGCTAAATATATGACTTGTCTTATAACTAACCATCTGATTTTTAGCATAGTTTAAATTGTTGTAGCCAAGATCTTAAAATCTGAAACTGGATGCTTAAAATAGAAATGCTGAGCAAGCTGATCTATAATGATACAATCCACTCAATAAAAATTACCCACTGACCGATCTACGTGCATGTACAATGTGTTTTACAAAAATAGAGGGTCAGATTTTATTTCGTTTCATTTTTTGCAGGGTTTTTGTGTGTGTGTTTTAAGAAATGAGAATTAGGTCCTTGTGAAGAATAAACAGATTGACACTACTGGAAACTGAAGTTCATTCAATTATTGGCCTCTGTGTGAAAGTGAGAAGGATGCTAATTCATGCTAGTTTGACCCTATTTGTGGGTGTGCTGTCAACACCAGACCCCTAAGGGTACATCTACATAGAAAAAATAGCCCACGGCAGTGAGTCTCAGAAGACAGATCAACTATCTCAGGCTTGTGCTACCGAGCTAAAAATACAGTTGGATGGCTGTAACAACACAACACTGCACCCAAAGCTTGTTACAACGTTGATGAAGTCTCACAGAGGCTTCTGGTGACTTAATTAATAGCCACTACCATCCTGGTCTGTGTTTCTATTAGTGACCATAGGTACAGTGCTCAGATACCAATGATATAAGTTGCTGAACAGGGCTTCATCCTACAGATGCTCAGCATTCTTACCCTGATCCAACCAAGCATATAAGCACATACTTAACTTCAGGTTCATGAGTAGGTCCATTTAAATCACATGTCCATCCAGATCCTAAAAAGGTATTTAGGCACCTAGCCGCCCTTCTGTCCAAACACAAAATCAGTCTGACTTGGGTCAGGAAGCACAAGGACCCAGGGCCTAGGACCCTGCTGGGGGATATGTCAGAGCCCAAGTCCCTTGTTTGCACATTTTGCACCATGGAGGCAAGTCAAGCTGCAGACCTAAGTCAGAAGGTCTGTGTAATGCAGTATGGACACTTTAGCATACTTCATAGAATCATAGAATCATAGAATATCAGGGTTGGAAGGGACCCCAGAAGGTCATCTAGTCCAACCCCCTGCTCGAAGCAAGACCAATTCCCAGTTAAATCATCCCAGCCAGGGCTTTGTCAAGCCTGACCTTAAAAACCTCTAAGGAAGGAGATTCTACCACCTCCCTAGGTAACGCATTCCAGTGTTTCACCACCCTCTTAGTGAAAAAGTTTTTCCTAATATCCAATCTAAACCTCCCCCATTGCAACTTGAGACCATTACTCCTCGTTCTGTCATCTGCTACCATTGAGAACAGTCTAGAGCCATCCTCTTTGGAACCCCCTTTCAGGTAGTTGAAAGCAGCTATCAAATCCCCCCTCATTCTTCTCTTCTGCAGACTAAACAATCCCAGCTCCCTCAGCCTCTCTTCATAAGTCATGTGCTCTAGACCCCTAATCATTTTTGTTGCCCTTCACTGGACTCTCTACAATTTATCCACATCCTTCTTGTAGTGTGGGGCCCAAAACTGGACACAGTACTCCAGATGAGGCCTCACCAGTGTCGAATAGAGGGGAACGATCACGTCCCTCGATTTGCTCGCTATGCCCCTACTTATACATCCCAAAATGCCATTGGCCTTCTTGGCAACAAGGGCACACTGCTGACTCATATCCAGCTTCTCGTCCACTGTCACCCCTAGGTCCTTTTCTGCAGAACTGCTGCCTAGCCATTCGGTCCCTAGTCTGTAGCGGTGCATTGGATTCTTCCATCCTAAGTGCAGGACCCTGCACTTATCCTTATTGAACCTCATCAGATTTCTTTTGGCCCAATCCTCCAATTTGTCTAGGTCCTTCTGTATCCTATCCCTCCCCTCCAGCGTATCTACCACTCCTCCCAGTTTAGTATCATCCGCAAATTTGCTGAGAGTGCAATCCACACCATCCTCCAGATCATTTATGAAGATATTGAACAAAACCGGCCCCAGGACCGACCCCTGGGGCACACCACTTGACACCGGCTGCCAACTAGACATGGAGCCATTGATCACTACCCGTTGAGCCCGACAATCTAGCCAGCTTTCTACCCACCTTATAGTGCATTCATCCAGCCCATACTTCCTTAACTTGCTGACAAGAATACTGTGGGAGACCGTGTCAAAAGCTTTGCTAAAGTCAAGAAACAATACATCCACTGCTTTCCCTTCATCCACAGAACCAGTAATCTCATCATAAAAGGCGATTAGATTAGTCAGGCATGACCTTCCCTTGGTGAACCCATGCTGACTGTTCCTGATCACTTTCCTCTCATGTAAGTGCTTCAGGATTGATTCTTTGAGGACCTGCTCCATGATTTTTCCAGGGACTGAGGTGAGGCTGACTGGCCTGTAGTTCCCAGGATCCTCCTTCTTCCCTTTTTTAAAGATTGGCACTACATTAGCCTTTTTCCAGTCATCCGGGACTTCCCCCGTTCGCCACGAGTTTTCAAAGATAATGGCCAAGGGCTCTGCAATCACAGCCGCCAATTCCTTCAGCACTCTCGGATGCAACTCGTCCGGCCCCATGGACTTGTGCACGTCCAGCTTTTCTAAATAGTCCCTAACCACCTCTATCTCCACAGAGGGCTGGCCATCTCTTCCCCATTCTGTGATGCCCAGCGCAGCAGTCTGGGAGCTGACCTTGTTAGTGAAAACAGAGGCAAAAAAAGCATTGAGTACATTAGCTTTTTCCACATCCTCTGTCACTAGGTTGCCTCCCTCATTCAGTAAGGGGCCCACACTTTCCTTGGCTTTCTTCTTGTTGCCAACATACCTGAAGAAACTCTTCTTGTTACTCTTGACATCTCTTGCTAGCTGCAGCTCCAGGTGCGATTTGGCCCTCCTGATATCTTTCCTACATGCCCGAGCAATATTTTTATACTCTTCCCTGGTCATATGTCCAACCTTCCACTTCTTGTAAGCTTCTTTTTTATGTTTAAGATACTTGTGAGACTTGAGTCCATGTTTACAATGCAGTGTGGACAAGCATGGGCTTCCACAAGCCCGGGTCCAACTGTGAAGTGTAGTATAGACTCATGTACAATTCACTAGTGCAGAAGTCCCTCTTTTCTGTTCCCTATTGCCAGTGGAATTGGTATTATGGACAACAATAGAACTCACTTCAACTCTGTTCAGGACCCTTCTGTGGGTGTTTTCTATGGAAGTTCTAGCAAAATACTTTACTGGCAAGAACATTTGCAGAAAACACCCAATTTTAAGTGAATCAGAAAATATGCACCAAAAGTTACATTTTATATTTGAGCCTTCAGATCAGACACCTGAATCTAGCAGTTAAATTAATCTAGTCAAGGAACAGAGACATACCATGGCACTTAAGTGACCATTCACAGCTTGAATTTTGATCATCAAATACAACACATTGCTCATGAATGATCTGCAAAAGTACCCTAAGAGACAGAAAGACCTGTGGGTTAAGACTCATATGCAGATCTCACAAACTACGTGGTCTCTATAGTGCAAGATTTAATAGAAACAAATCATAGGGCTCTGTACTGAGTAGACTTGGTGACATTTTTTTGCTGGGTTCTTACACTTTCTTCTAAAGCATCTGGTTCTGACCGCTGCTGGAGACTAGATAGGCTGCTGCTTTAATACCCAGTGGCAGTTCCTATGTTGCTATTTTCCTGCCAAAAATGGGGTTTTATGAAAAATATTTTCAATTTACTTAATTTTTTTCTAGGGGAAATTTTGAATTGAAGTGAAATACTCATTCTATTTTAAGTTGATATTTTCATTTTTTGGAAACTAAATAAGTTTCAAAATTCTGAATATTTATTTTTCCCCTTTGTCCTATTCCGCCCCCACCCCACCCTTTTTGTCACTGAATGTAACAGAATAAATATTGTCTACAGATTTTCCCACCACTTTTTTCTTTTCTTCCCATACTCTCTTTTACCACTCTGTAACCTTAAAAAATTTAAAGAAGTTTTGAAAAGATACAGAATAGCAATGGGGGAGGGGGAAGGAAAAGCAAAAGCAAAAAATAAAATATTGGAAAATAATCTAGACATTATTCATTCTGTTACATTTACTGGCAAAAACTAAACAAAGCAGGGTTAGAGGGAAAATAAATTTTGAATACCTGAATTTTTTCAAAAAATTATTTAACAAAACTATTAGGAAAAATATGAAAAATTGTTCCATTTCAAACTATGTGAAATGGTGGTAACTTCCAAATTAGAAAATGCTTTTCCATTTTTGAACAATTTCTAGTAGCTGCGTGCTATAGTCTTCCTATATGGGGACCCGATCAATATTGAAACTGAATCTGAGTAAGTCAGACTATATCTGCTGATAGCTTCACTTTATAGCCTTAGGAACTTTCACAAAAAGTTCTGAGTTTTTGAAATTTGTTTTCTCATTTCACATTGGAATAAAACAAGACCTTTTGAACTTTTTTTCATGAAGCTGCACGAAAGAGGCTGAGATAGAAACCCACCCCATAACAGACATTAGCATGGGGTTTAAGGCATTCACTGGGGATATGGGAGACAGGTTTAAAACCTTTGTTTGTCTTTGATTTGGAGCAGGAATTTGAACCTGGGTCCCCCAGGTGAGTGGCCTAACCACCAAGCTACTGGTTATGCTAGGATGAGTCTGAATTTTCATTACATTTTCATATGTTGGTGCAAAACATTTTTGTTTGGACCAAACAGCATTTTTCAATGGGAAAAAAAAGTTCACTTTTTCCAGCCTGCTCTAATTATAATACATCATACATGCACATGTATTATAGTGTAGAATATTAAATATTTTAATATTAAAGTTAAAAGTGAGTCAAAATTATAGTCAAATGAAATATTTTGACACTTGTGAAACGAAACAAGAATGTCAAGGATTCATTTTTACATTTGCCTGTTGAAAAAATTGATAGTTCAAAATATTTCAGTTTTTACAAAAATGTGTTTTCCAGCAGAAAACTATTCTGAGTAAAAAATTTTTCAACCTGCTCTAGTTCTAGAAATTCAACTACTAATATAACTTTGCACAGCTACTAAAAGTAGACCTTTCCTGGGGTCCTTTATCTGTTTTTAGTCTGGGTAAAAGTATCTTCAGTTAGAGTTTTGCCTAAGAACTAGGTAAAACCAGAGGGGATTTCAGGATTTAACCTCTGATTTCAGACTAGCTTCACAGGTGTGAGAGTATTCAAAGGAATATTAAAAAATTATTGAAACCATAATCATTTAGGACAGCAGCCCGATCACGTCTATGGTTCCAATAAGCTTTCAACCACATGAAATCCTAACTTCCAGATATTATCATCTGTCATGTATGTCTTACAAACAAAAGCAAAATGCAAAAGCTGCTTTAGAGGTTTGGAAACCTAACAACTTCAATTAATGTAACATATATTTTAAAATAGCACGGCATGATTCCAACGGCTACATAACAGCCTTATCTGCTGCAATCAATTGTGCCAAATGCTGCATTCAAGAATAGATGCATAAGTGCTAACAAAAATACAGAAGATGAATCATCTGTCATCCACAAAATACTGCTACAGTGTTGCACTGTGATCAAAATTCTGGTTGAAATGTGACATTTTAAGCCACATCTTGCCTGAAAATACAACCATGGAACTCAAAATATTTGCTAAAAGCAACTTCTCAAATAGTTCTCTGATTAAACCCTCTGGATCCAGGGAAGACTTTTCTTTTGAAAATCATTTTACTGTTAGGGCTTGATCCCAAGACCATTGAAGTCAATGGAAGCCTGTCTAGTGACTTCAGTGGGCTTTGGATCAGTCCCTAATTACCAATTTCTTTGTGCTGAAGAAACACAGAAAATGATTAGTGGAGTAGTACCAGCTTTCATCAGAAGAAATCAAAACCCTTTATAAATAAACTAATTAAGAAATGTGTGTGGGTGCCAGTCCCCAAGACGCTGAAGCACCTCACATAAACAAATGAAAACAGAGTTAACAGAATATTAGAGCCCCTATTAAAAACAAACAAACAAAATTAAGAGCCCGGCCAAGCAAATAAGTCTTATACTATTCAATGAATTTTCTCCAATTCAGGCTTTGCTTGACTACAAGAGCTTACTTATTCAGCGTTACTGGTAGAGAACATCACTTTATCCATGCATCAATGAAACACAGCTACCTCTGGGGTGGAACATTAAGGAAAAGGATAAATACCTAACATATCTAAGGTCTGGTCTACGGTACGCGGTTATTTCTGAATTAGCTGAGTTAATTCGAAATAAAATTGATTCCGTCCACACAATCAAACCGTTTTTTTTCAATTTAAAGGGCTTTTTAATCCGATTTCTGTACTCCACCTCAGCAAGTAGAGTAACACTAAAATCTAGATTGCAGTTCCTAGTTACAGGTACTGTGGACATGTTATTGGCCTCTGGGAGCTATCCCAGAATGCTCCCTTATGACCGCTCTGGACAACACTCTCAACTCCAATGCACTAGCCAGGTAGGCAGTAAAAGCCCCGGGAACTTTTGAATTTCATTTCCTGTTTGGTCACCATCAGCACAGTCCACCATCACAGGTGACCATGCAGAGTTCACCATCACAAGAGACCACACAGTCCCGGATTCACAGATGAGCTCCAGCCTGGTCCGAACGGGAGGTACTGGATCTCATTGCATGTTGGGGAGACGAACCTGTTATGGCAGAACTATGTTCCAAAAAAAGAAACGCAAATACGTATGCTAAAGTCTCCAGGGCCATGACGGAAAGAGGCTACTCCAGGGACACAGAGCAGTGTTGTACAAAAATCAAGGAGCTCAGGCAAATGTACCAAAAAGCCAGGGAGGTGAACAGGCGCTCTGGGTCACAGCCCCATACATGCTGCTTCTACCGTGAGCTGCATGCAATTATGGAGGGTGATGCCACCACTACCCCACCACTGTCCATGGACACCTGTAAGGGGGGAGTTGCACGGAGCGAGGAGAAAGCGTTATTGGAGGATGAAGAGGAGGAGGAGAAGGACGACAGTGTATAGATGGCAAGTGGGGAATCAGTTTTCCTCCCCTAACCAGGAACTATTCTTAACGCTGGACCCAATAGCCTCCCCCTACTCCCAATGCAGGCTCCTGGACCGTGACCCTGGAGAAGGCACTTCTGGTGAGTGAGAGCCTGATCGGAGCTACTCGGTGGAGGGTAGGGGGAAACCCAGCCATGCTGGGCTGTTTGTGTTTAGTTTAAAGGGCTTATCCCTGCTCACAGCCTCATCGGAGTCACACAGTGGGTGCAGGGGGAGGAGGGGTGTTGTGTGACGCGATCATCCCAGAGAGTCCGCAGACCCTCCTTTTATATGGCAAACCCACCAGGCATTGCTTGCTATGGGAAAGGGGGCCTGGCAGTTTGAAAGCATTGAAATGAATGTGGAAGAAGCAGAACCCCGCATGCCCCTAGGGCTTACCATGGCTGCCTGCAAGCTGAATTCTGTTGCCTGGCTGCATGTGATGACTTACTCACACCAAAGTGGCAGGTACTTCAGGATAAGAGGCAAAATGCGACCTTGTAGAGAAAGAACATGTGCTGTGTACTATGAATTGCCTGTTTCACTGAGAAAGAGTGTGCCCTTTGTTCTCTAAAATGTATCTTTTAAAATACTACCCTCCCTTTTTCTCCTCCCACAGGTGCAAATGTTTCAACGTGGCCCCTATCTACTCTGTCCCAGAGGCTGGTCCAGATTAGAAGGCGGAAAAAACGAACTCGGGATGACATGTTTGCCAAGCTCATGCAGTCCTCCCACACTGATAGGGCCCAGCTGAATGCGTGGAGGCAATTGCGGAGTCCCGTAAAGCATTAAATGAACACAAAGAGAGGAGGGACGCACACAATGAGAGCAGGCAGGATGCTGTGGTCAAGCTCATGGGGGAGGAAACTGACGTGCCCCGCTGTATGGTGGATATAATGCGGGAAAGGCAGCAAGACCACAGACTGCCGCTGCAGCCCCAGTATAACTGCTCTCCCTCCTCCCCAAGTTCCATAGCCTCCTCACCCAGACGCCCAAGAACATGGGGGAGGGGGAGGCTACGGGGAACCACACGCTCAACCCCAGAGGATTGCACAAGCAGCAGAAAGCTGGCATATTTGAAATTTTGATTTGGTTTCTGGATTTGTCCTTCCCTCCTCCTCCACCCCCCTCCCACAGTACCCCCATCCCCCAGTCTACCTTCTGATTTCTCTCAATGTGTTGCGCAACAAATAATAAAGAACTTTTTTTAAACAATTGTGACTTTATTTCCTTTCATATATATAGGGGGTAGGTAACTTCAAGAGAAACAAACACAACTGTCACACCATACCTTGGCCAGTCATGAAACTGGCTTTCAAAGCTTCTCTGATGCGCAGCGCACGCTGCTGCACTCTTCTAATCGTCCTGTTGTCTGGCTGTGTGAAATTGGCCACCAGGCGAGGTGCCTCAACCTCCCACCCCACCATAAACGTCTCCCCCTTACTCTCACAGATATTGTGGAGCACACAACAAGCAGCAATTACAATTGGAATATTGGTTGTGCTGAGATCTAACTGAGTCAGTAAATGCACCAGCGTACTTTCAAACGTCAAAAAGCACATTCTCATTCTACACTTGCTCAGCCTATAGTTGAACGGCTCCTTATACTGTCCAGGGTGCCTGTGTATGGCTTCATAAGCCATGGCATTAAGGGGTAGGCTGGGTCCCCGAGGATAACTATAGGCATTTCAACATCCCCAACAGTAATCTTCTGGTCTGGGAAGTAAGTCCCTTCCTGCAGTTGTTCAAACAGACCAGAGTTCCTGAAGATGCGAGTGTCATGCACCTTTCCCGGCCATCCCACGTTGATGTCGGTGAAACGTCTCTTGTGATCCACCAGTGCTTACAGCACCATGGAAAAGTACCCCTTGCAGTTTATGTGCTGGCTGCCCCGGTGCTCTGGGGCCAAGATAGGGATATGCATTCTGTCTGTCGCCCCGCAACAGTTAGGGAACCCCAGCACATTAAAGCCATCCACAATGGTCTGCACATTTCCCAAAATCACTACGCTTGATAGCAGCTGGTCAATGATTGCACTGGCTACTTGCAGCACAGCAGCCCCCACAGTAGATTTGCCCACTCCAAACTGATTCCCGACTGACCGGTAGCTGTCCTGTGTTGCAAGCTTCCACGGGGCTATGGCCACTCACTTCTCAACTGTGAGGGCTGCTCTCATTCTGGTGTCTTTGCGCTTCAGGGCACGGGACAGCAAGTCACAAAGTTCGATGAAAGTGGCCCCACGCATACGAAAGTTTCGCAGCCACTGGGAATCATCCCATACCTGCAACACTATGCAGTTCCACCAGTCTGTGCTTGTTTCCCGGGACCAGAATCGGCATTCCATGGCATGAACCTGGCCCAACGCCACCATGATCTCCCAATTGCCACATACCGTGCTTCTAGGAATGTCTGTGTCCATGTCCTCATCACTATCATAATCGCGCTGTTGTCGCTTCCTCGCCCGGTTTTGCAGGTACTGCACATAGTACTGGATAATGTGTGAGGTATTTACAATGGTCAAAACTGCAGTGGAGATCTGAGCGGGCTCCATGCTTGCCGCGCTATGGTGCCTGCACGGGCAATCCTGGAAAAAGGGTGAGAAACGTAGGAGAGCAGAGTTGCAGCGGAAGAGGTACTGTTCGGTTCATGATAGCTGAAAAAAAGCCGGAAATGGTCATCTTCTGTAGCTTTCATGGAGGCAGAAGCCCAGGACAGACAACATGGAGAAGCTTTGTAAGCGGCAAGAACAGGAGAGCAGAGTTGCGGCGGAAGCTGTGCTGCTCGGTTCACGATGGCCCAGTAGAGTTGGCAGCGGAAGCGGTCGATGAGGAAGAAAAAGAGTAGATACTTATAGAGATTACATAGAAAGATGAGAGGAAATGCGAGGTAGATTCGTAGTACCAGGAGAGAAGCGGTGCACTGTACTGCACCATCTGCTGAAAGCAGTATGGCATCTGAACGCCAAAAAGGTGTGAAACGATTGTCTGCCATAGCTTTCACGGTGGGAGGAGCGACTGACGACACACACCCAGAAACACTCGCAAGAATAGAATAGGAGTACTTGTGGCACCTTAGAGAGACTAACAAATTTATTAGAGCATAAGCTTTTGTGGACTACACCCACTTCATCGGATGCATAGAATGGAACATATAGTAAGAAGATATATATATATATATATATATATACACACACACATAGAGAGAAGGTGGAAGTTTCTATACAAACTGTAAGAGGCTAATTAATTCAGATAAGCTATTATCAGCAGGAGAAAAAACCTTTTGTAGTGATAATCAAGATGGCCCATTTAGACAGTTGACAAGAAGGTGTGAGGATACTTAACATAGGGAGATAGATTCAATATGTGTAATGACCCAGCCACTCCCAGTCTCTATTCAAACCCAAGTTAATGGTATCTAGAATGTTTTTGCCCCCATCATGCACTGGGAGCTTAACCCAGAATTCCAGTGGGCGGTGGGGACTGCAGGAACTGTGGGTTAGCTACCCACAGCGCACCGCTCCAACATTCGATGCTAGCCTCAGTACTGTGGATGCACTCTGCCGAATTCATGCTTTTTAGTGGGGGGACACAAGACCAAATGTATAAAATCTCTTCCGAAAATTCGAATAGAATAATTTCAAAATAATTTCGTACTGTAGACATACTGAAGCAATTGATACATTAGCCTTAAATTATCTAGCATCTAAATAATAGATACAGCAATAATAAAATAAGAATGTTGAATGAAGTCATAATTTTTCATTAGTACCCTCTGAGTTGTCTGAGAGCAAGGTAACTTACACGGAAGAATTAAGTGATTTGCTCTAGAAAAGAGGATATATCACTGGCTCCATGATCCATCTTGTTCAATTACGTAAATTCCTTGTGCTAGACTGCATGTATCACCTGCACAACCACACACCAACAGAAAAGTGAGAAAGAAGCTCCCCCACCTGTTGTGTGCTTGTACACGGGCTGAGCAGCAGTCCCACAACTCTGGGCAGTGGGTCACTGTTAATTCCCCCTATGGAATAGGGCTCCAAAATGGGAGTAGAGAGGATTGGAGTAGATTTACCTTCTCCCAGGCACAAGTAGAAACGCAGGGCCCTGAATCAGGAAAGCACTCAAGCACATGTTTAAGTTCATCCCTAATCAAGAAATCCCTTCAGCACATGCATAAGCCCCTTTAACTTCACTGGGACTTATCCATGTGCTGATGTGTTTCCTTAGAAAGGGATTGTGATAGACTCCCCTGGATATTTGGGTACCACTGAGCCCTCCGTCATATCAACCTTGGCTCCCTCTTACACTGTGATGCTGTGATAAGCTGCAAAACTCTCCAGGTCCTGCATTTACACAGCCATCCACAGGCAGGGACACACCCAGCTGAGTTACATGAATGCCTCTCCTAGCCACTCATGAACTAAAACTAGAGAGGCTCCAGCCAATTCCCCCAGCTCCCCAACCTAGGACCCTAGAGTTGTACTATCTTGTCCTGGTCAGAAGTCTGACCAGTGTAAGTTTATTACCCAGTCTACCACTTCTACAAAGGAAAGTGGGTGTGCACCAGCTTTTGTACACTGAGCAGATTCCCCAAGCACTTCAAGCAACACACTGTTTTAGATAAAATATAAAACAAATTTGATAACTATAGAAAGATAGATTTTAAGTGATTGTAAGTAGTAAGTGTACAGATCAAAGCTGATTACCTAAGAAATAAAAGTAAAACTGTAATCTGAGTTCTATAAACTAGACAGATTTGAATCAAGCAGTGTCTCACCCTTATTGTTCCTTAATACACAGGCTGGGATTCTCCTTTCTAGCCTGGGACCACCTTTCCAGTTCAGTTTTTTCCCTCTAGATGTGTTTCCAGGCAAAGGCACCAACTTCCCCAGATCCCGGGGAGTACTTGAACTCCTTCTTGCCCCCGCTCATCCCCCTCCTCCTCCCCGCAGCACCTTCTGCACATCGCTGAGTAGCTGATCACAGCAGGTGGGAGGTGCTGGGAGGAAGGAGGAGAAGCTGATCCATGGGGCTGCTGGTGGGTGCTAAGCACCCACTATTTTTTTCCAGGAATGCTCCAGCCTGAGAGCACCCATGGAGTCAGCACCTATGTTTCCAGGTGTTGAGTTGTGGGGGGAATGAGGCCAAATGATGATGTCACTTCCCCTCTTTTATAGTTCCTTCCAGCTTGCTGGAAACATCTATTCATGTGACCAGTCTCTATTGCCTACATGTTCCCTCTGAGAAGCCTTCATTGTATACAGATTCTGTGATAGTCCTTAGTAGTGTGGATTCCCCTTAAAGGGCCATCAGCACTGTCTGACTTCTCCACTGTTGTACCTGAAAGGCTGGTTGTGGGTGTTTACAACTTTAAAATGTATTTCAGTAACACACACAAAGCAAAACTTCATAACTTCCCATACAATGATAGCATATACAATCTAACAGGATAATAACATTAAAGACATTTAAAACAATACTTTACGAGGCATGCTTTGTACAAAACACATTATAATTATATCACCATGGTGAATATGGGGGTGCCAGGGTGTTGCTTTGGGGTACAGAGTGTCATAGGAATGCTTTCCTGAAAATCAACACCTGGGTGACACTCTGAACACACACGTTTTCAGCACAGCTGTGCATGACCCTCTGTGCAGAACTGTGTCTTAAATATCATGGTGTTGCAACTAATACCGTTACCAGATGAATTCTCTTCAACAGTACTCTCCTATTGCGCTCTAGCTGGGTGAAATAGACGGGTAGCAACCAGCTCTGAAAAATATGCAGAATTGTTTTATCCTCAGGTAATTAAAGCAAACTAGAGATCTTGGGCAGTCTATTAAAAACCATGTGATATCTCCTTAATTGATAATGTATCTTTTATTCAGAGTTTTTCTGCTTCAGTTATAATAATCAGCTATCATGGGACTTTCATGCTCTGAGACGGTCTGAATATCAAGGAGACAAAAACGAGAGAGAGCGATCTAGTTAGAGGAGGACAGCCTAATTAAGTGAATTGGAGGAAGGGGATTGAATTTTAGCTCGACATCTCATTTTTGAAAAGGAGCCAAACAGCAAAGTTTTCATTGTGGTTACCAGAATAACAGAGTCCAAAATTTTATAATTAGCAGTGAAACTAAAGAAAGGCAATGAAGAATGAGCTGTCAGAATTCAGATAATGGCAGAGTAGAAAGGGTGCAATTTTTTTGAAGGAGTAAGCAGAAATTAGCCAGACAAACCAAAGAAATCTATGGGCCTATTTCATACCGTTTGTACATCAGCTTGGGTATATTATTTCCTCCACTTGTTTGGGGTTATGGGGATTACAATGGAACCTCAGAGGCCGGATTGTGTCACGAGCTGTCTGCATTTTTTCCCCAGCTCAACACACCTATTCACTGAAAAATGCAGTTTGGTAGACCCAAAACTGTTTGAAAATTTGACACAGATTTGTCTGGTAGTTTTGACCAAACCTTTTTTTTCAGGCTGGATTCACAGAAGGATTTAGGCACTATTCACAAACCAGCCAAAGAAGGAAGTGCCTCAGTTGTATCTTTCATCCCAGTGGTTCCAGCACTCACCTAGGACTGGGGGAGCTTCAGGTTCAAATCCCTCCTCTTCCTGATATGGAGAAGGGACTTGAATTTGGTTCTTCCACAGTGCAGTACAATGCTATAACCACTGGGATATAGGGTGATAGATGCCTCAATCTCTCCTCTTGAAGCTGTTAAAACTATACATAATTAAACAGTCATTGAAGCAGGGACCCTCGACTCCCAGATAAGTCCCCCTATAAAGCTATTCTCGTTTGCTTATTCTCTGGCCCAATTACTATTCACATATTTTGTACAAAGTGGAATCGCTTCAGCAAGAGAGACTGAGACACATCCCAACCCAGACTACCTAATATAGCCTAGTGCAGTGGTTCTCAAACATTTTTTTTCACGGACCACTTGAAAATTGCTGAGGGTCTTGGTAGACCACTTAATGATCTTTCCAAATGTTGTTTGTACCATTAGCTAACTATTGTAAAACGCTTTGGATAAAAGCGCTATATATATTTTAAAAACTTAATAATTAATGTTTTTTGTTCTACAAATAAAAGCACACACCACATATTTTAATATCAGTAGTCTTACCTTTCTAATGCAATGGATGAGCCCTCTCTCCCCTGCCACAGCAGCCACAGAGCTGAGGCTGGGAAGGAGGGCCATCTGTCCCCAGCAGCCGCAGCCCTGGAGCTGGAGAAAGTTGCCTCTTTCTCTGGCCACTGCGGCCCTGCACATCCCAAATTCCCCCCACTCCCTCTTCTCACCCCACTGCCCACTCCCACCTACCCTATTCCCCCCAAGGCCACCACCTCACCTTACATGTGTGTCTTCTCCAGGGTCCAGGCACCTAGTTAGTGGAGCCATGCCTATGAGGCTACACTAATTAGGTGGGTGACCCTTCATTCTTTTGTGTGCAGCCGCCCAGGCATGCACCTTAGAGGGAACTATCCGCAGACCATCTGAATGGAGCTCATGGACCACTGGTGGACCACGGACCACAGTTTGCAAACCTTTGTCCTAGTGGTTAGGGCACTCACCTGGGAGACGGGAGATCCAATGTCCCTATTCCACTTCAAGCAGAGGAGGGAATTGAGCCCATGTCTCTCACATCACAGGAGGGTGCTCCAATCACTGGGATAAAGATTATAAGAGCAGTGGAAACACTGGCAATTTTGTGAATCTAGCCCTTTATTCCTTTTGCTTTTTATTTAAGAAATGTCCAGAAACTAAATATTTTGTTTAACTTTTTCTAATTCACCGATTTTTTTTCTTCAGAATTTGGGGGTTTGATAGAACCCAAAACTTCTCTTCAATTTTTCGGAACTGCCAGTGAAAAGAACCACCAGTTATTTGCCCATCTGTAGTCTGGAGCTCCAGACTCTGAACTCTTTTTTAAAAAAATGGGGGCTGGAAAAGGAGCTCTTAGGAGAGGCTCTGGTGGCAGCTTCACAGCCCCAGGGTCTGCAGTAAGATGAACTGATTATTGGACCTTCTGTCTTCTTGCACCTGATGCTGTAGGGACCCATTCAACACCAGCAGAATGGAGAAGCGTCAAAGCCTCCAAGTCCTAGATGAGGTTGGGACATCGTGGAAAGAGCTAATGGAGAGAAAGGGGGCCCATTGACTCTCAGGGAATGGTGGGCTAATTTATATTTTAAATAGGAACTAATAATAGGTACAGGGGCAGTTTCAGACAACCTGTATAGAAGGGGAAAATACAAAAAAAAAAGATTAAATATTAAATATGGTACTTTTGGCCATTTTTTCTAGGAATTTGACAGAGTACAGGGAGTCCTGGGTAAGAAGGACATTCTTCAAGGGAAATTTTGAAAAAAGTGAATGAGGGATTTTGGAGCTCGTGAGATTGACTTTCACTGGGACTTGGGTTCCTAACTCCCTTCAGTGGACTTGAAAATCGCCCACTAAAATTATAATTTAAAAAAATTATTAGAGAATTTAGAGCCTTCAGGTTGTGCATATAGCTAGTCTGTGTTACCAACCCAGGTCTATAACTGTGAATCACATCCTCTCTCCTATTGTTTATCATGCTGTCTTGTTCATTCCGGTTTTTGCTTAGATTGTAAGCAATTTGGGATAAGGAGTGCATCTTCCTGTGTCTTTGTATAGCAGGGCCCTGATCCTGATTGAGGTCTTATTATGACAGTATTCTAGAGACTGGAGTTTTCAAAGCAGCATAAAGAGAACTAGGTACCCAACTTTCAATGAATTTCAGTTCCCTTAGGCTCCTTTGTAAATCCCAGACATAAATAAAAATAACATAAATACATCTCAATTTGCCATTGGTTATCCGTTATTCTTCTGTTTTAAAAGCTTCAATCATCCAGTTAGGATGTAAAAAAAAACAAACTCTGTGACCAATTATACATCACAAACAACAATGTGAACAGTGAACACTCAATGTAAAACAGTTTGCAAACATCCCAGAGGCTGCAAGTTGTCTATATAAACTACTCAGGGAATATTTATGAATATATTCGCAGACATCGAGATCAGATTACTAACAAACCTACAAACAGGAAAAAAAGGCTTCTTCATTCATCAGATAATTTATTTACGGTGAATAATTTCACCAACTCTGATAAGACATAAAATATTGATGAACAATACCAAAATCTTGAAGACTGACAGAAAGAGAATATTACTAATCAACCAAAAAGATTTTATAAATAAAAAATATTGCTCCTAATACCATCTGTCAATATTAACTAAAAAACCGTGCAGCTCCTCTGCAGGACAAAGGGAAACGTAAGGGGTCAGATTCTCAGTTTGTGTAAATACCTGTAGTGCCACTGAACTCAATAGCATGATGACAATTTACACTAGTTTAAAGTCTGACCCTAGGTGTGCAGACCCTGAAAAACCCATTGCACAGATTTCCATGAAACAGAATGCAAAGGCCGTTTATTTATGATCCATATGAAGATATCAATCATGCAGTTACACTCTTTATAGCATTCTTTGCTAGGCTGTCTAGTGTGAGCCTTCAGCCTGAAGGCAGCAAGAAGAAAATCAAAACCATCTAAAATAAGTGTAGGATTTACTGTAGGAGATTATAAAGAGCTGTGATGTCCATCAAAATAGATGAGTGAAGATAAGTATTCAAAGGAAGCATAGTCTGTACTGACAGCATTCAGTTCCAGAGGCAGATTATCAGGTGAATAACAGCATTGCAGACTACATGCTTGAATAATCTAGACTTTAGACTAATCTAGAGAAAATCGCAGATGCAAGTGAGTGCGTTGAAAAAACAGGATTTGGCTCAGCCCAAAGGCTCTAATTTTCCTATAAATAAAATAAAAAATAAATTTAAAAAGAAGCTTTTTTTCTCAGAAAGGGAAGAATGTAAATTAGATGATATCTAAGTAATGAAGCTATCCAGCACTTAAAAGTTAAAACTGTTTCTAATTAAATAAACTCTAGAATTTAACATCTTTTGCATTTATTGGTTTCTTCAGCTCTCTAGCTGCATTATGATTTTTAATGTCGCAGGGGGGAAAAAAAAGATGAGTCAGACGGAAAAAAGTTCCCTGAAGTCAACATTTTTGAAATGGTTATGATTTTTATTTTTGATCGTGCCTTTATTATAAGACAAAACAGCAAGGTAAAAATGCCAATTTTTAAAATCAGAGGCCCTAATCCTAGATTGCATCTGGCCACTTTGTACCAACCTACTGGTGCAAAACAGCCCTCAGTGAAGCCAGCCCTGAGAGATCTCTCTTCATGAGGGCCAACATAGCATGGTTCCTACATCACCCTGACTCCCAGGTTCCAGCATAAAGGTGTATCTGGGATTTATCTGTGGTTGGACTTCCCAGTTGTTGTAGTGGCCATTTGAGGTGGTTATATGCAATGTTGCTGTGGCCCTGTTGGTCCCAGGATATTAGAGACACAAGGTATTGGACCAATTTCTGTGGGTGAAAGAGACAAACTTACACAGAGCTCTTCATCATGTCTGGGAAACATACTCAGAGTGTCACAGCTAAGTACAAAGGGGAACAGTATAAGTAGTTAAACATTTCAAGGGACTACTCAAGATGAAGTAGACCATTAACATGAAACCAGACAATCACTACATTCTGGAATGAACTAGCACAGGAAATGATAAAAGACAAAAACACCATGTCACCTGTGGGTGAACACTTTTCACAAAGCAATCGCTCTATATCTGACCTATCAGTCCTTAGCCTCAAAGGAAACCTGCACAACACTTTCAAAAAATAAGCCTTGGAACTTAAATTCATAACTGCTAGACGCTAAAAATCATGGGCTGAATATACACTGGATTTATGGCTTGTTACAACAATCTATAATCCACTAATAACCTCCCCCCCAAGCTGCTTCCCTGCTCCCCACCCATGTCTTTCTTTCTCCCCTGACTACTGGAGGGATGTTAACAGGACATTTCACCTTGAATGTGTTAACTTCTTGTGCTAAACAATCTGTTCCACCTTGTACTTAGTTGTGAAGCTGGGAGTATCTTTCCCAGCCCTGAAGAAGAGCTCTGTCGTAGCTCGAAAGCTTCTCTCTCTCACCAACAGAAATTAGTCCAATAAAATATATGACCTCAACCACCTTGTCTCTCTAATTCAAGGTTGTTGGCAGCCTTTAGCCCACTAATTTATGCTTTGGGGACCATACAGTTTGCTCAAAATAAAGGAAGCACAAGGAAGGCTTACAGTCACAGCTGCACCTCTTCATGCAAGTTGTGCTATGATTAGGACTGTAACCTCTGTTTAGATTACAGTGTAAATTAGATTGGTGTGGTTGTTTTAGAATGAGGTCCACAACGCTTTTAAACATGAATTGGCAGAACTGAAAGAGCAAGGATGTTTCACTGCCTAACTCTAGCTGCCATTGCTGTTGCTCCCTTACTCTCATGAACATCCACCTGCAATACAAAACGTGTAAATGCTTTCAAACAAACCAGCTGGGGTTTGATTTTTATGACGTTTGAATGAATTATGAAGGGAGCAAGCTGTGAAACAGTGAGAAGAGACTAACAGCGGAACAAAGTTGAAGTGTCTCCGGCAAGGTCCACAGCAAGACAGCCAGGCCTTAGCAGTGAATGACAGAGGCCAAAAAAACAGATGTGAATGCATAGAGAAACTGAAGAGTCTCTTAAGGCAAACAAATTTCTCTAATGAAAAAAAACCATTTACGGTTGAGATTTTTAAAGGAGCCTAAGGGAGTCTGGTGCCCATTCCCATTGAAATTTGGGCTCCATTGAAAACTGCAGCCTTGGTGTTCCTGGGGATAGAAGGAATTAAGGTCTCACTCATCAACCTGAAGAGATAGGAAGAACAAATATCAACAAAAAATACTGAAGTGACTGTGAGACTAAGAGGAACCTGCAGCAGGGAAGGAAGAGAACTACTTGAGATAAGCAAAAAGGTAGCCTTGCCCTGAAAAATCCCTAGTACCAAGTAAAGGTGCCCCAGTTTTCACTGTAACCAAACATTTATCAGTGTCCTCAGCCTAATTTAAGGGATCTTCAAGAGACAGAGTTAGGGGAGTGTGTGTCAGTGCAGGTTATTTGTAAGAGGAGTTTGAGAAAGGGTGGGAATTCTATCCCGATGGAGAAAATTATCTCACTTCTGTAGAGACACAGCAGAGATATGCCATGCCAGGTTTGGAAGAGGCTCTTCATCATTATGCTCAGGCTATTACATATTGGAGCTTTATACCCCAAGCTCATATTTGTGAGCTGGCAGGATTTTTTTTTTTTTTTTGAACAGACTGTTAAGGCTGAAACTTTTACTAGAGATGGAGCAGAGCAGGACTAAAAGCTTTTGTTAGATTTTGAAATCTGGAGGAAAAAAAATAAAACCCAACCCCAAAACTCCCTCTTCATTCAGCTTCTACAGTTTGGCTGGAGACATCATAACATACCTGAATAATAAGACTGTAAAATTCACTAAAGTAATTGGGTTAGATTTATCCCTGGTGTAACTCTATTGCAATGAACTGAACAGATTGTTGTGAAACAGGGAAGTTGTATATGCAAAGAGATTGTTATAACCTCATTTACTAGAGATTACTGGACTAAATTCTAGGGGGAAGAGGGTTAATAACAATGCTATTCATTTCAACTGAATGGCACAGGTTTACAGTTGGGCCGAATTTGAAACACTCTTTCCCCTGGAATACCTAGAGAGAGAGAGAGAGAGTAAACTCATCTATTTTTGAGGATTTTTAGACATTACAATGGAAAATTAGGCTAGTTAGAAAGATCACCCTAACAATATAATCCTATTTTATGCTGACTTTTCTGTAGTGCAATTATAAACACATGTAACTGCAATCTATGCTATCTATCTAAATTGAAATGTTTGGTCAAAGATACTAGTCATTCACAATAAAGTGAGTCACAGTGAAACATTCAAAATTAATTTCAGAGCAAGAGCCTTGAAAGCATATTATTCCATTACAACTATTAAACACATACATACAGCATGAGAATTTTGGCAAAGCCAGTTAGCCAGTCTCCTTAATAACAGAAGTAAATACATGGTTTGTACAAAAATGTTACACGGGAGCATTATTAGTTCAGCTAACCTTGGGGGGAAAAAAAAAGTGTCACCCATGACTTCTGCAACAGGACAAAGAAAACAAGCAGCCTGGGTTAAGAAAGCTATTAAACACACCATTCAGCCTACAATATGACAATGCCGTATATTTCCCCCCTCCTAAATCTCATTCATCCAGTCGACTAAAACTGGTGGTTCATTCTGAAGTTCAGATTTATCCATATTGTCTGGCAGTGAAAACAGTCTATTTGCCTTATGACATGGTCTTAAAGATGTCCTTCCCTCCTGCAGCATCTCTGAGAAAGTCTGTTTCCATTACTGCCCTGTCCACCCCTGTTCCTCACAGCTTAACACAGTATCTCCTTGGCACGGCAGCTGAAGAAGGTGCATGGTATTTTCCACTTTTTTTTGCCAAGCAAAAGACACTCTAGCCCTACACAGTCAAACAATTACTATCATAATCTGAGTCTGAAGTCCTAATTAGCTCTCTCAGGATATGAAGAAATCTGACCCTTTGAATACAGTAATTTATATAGACATACAAATGCATAAGTAAACTAACTATGATATTAAATAATGCTACATTAAAGTAGGCAGAGCTAAACCTAATTTTCTTTTCAGTTCTCACTCTCTCACTTCTACTTGGGTAAGAATTCCTATTTTTATTCATCTTTCATCCCAATGCACTTCACAGATTTAAAATCATAAAAACTATACACAGTTATAATCCTTCCACCGGACTATCAGCAGCAACAACAGTCAGGTTCGAATAGTTAGAGGTCCCTCTTAAACAAAACAAGCAGTACTGGCTTGAGTCCCCACCCAGAATTTCTGAGATCACTAATTACCTTCCTAGACATTCTTAATAAGAAATGCTTTCACAGTTGCAAGCACAGAGTCTGTGTATGAAACAAGAAAAAGTATAGTAGAGAGAAAGGGAACACCGCACCCATCTATACAAATGACAAATAAAACACTCCCCCACAGTACCTTTGGTAGTAGTCTGTTAACTCTGTTACCCACCCACTGGCAAGTATTCTTCACCACATCACTTCCCCAACTGCTAAACCCCATTCACAGTTTGGTGTCAGTAGGTATCATAGTCCGAGTCCTGAGGCGCACTAGGGCAGTCCTGCTGTTCTCTGCAACTTCATCACAGAGCTGCCTAGGCATCAGCTCACTACAGAGTTCTCTCAAAATACAGGACCCTAAGTAGAGGAGAACTATTACCATAAGAACCTTATGCACAGTTCTCACAGAAGCCCTTTTGCCCTCTTCTTTCTGTTCAATTCCATTACCCAACCAATTTTGAGTTTGTGTCCAGCTATGGTGACTCCTGGAATATCAGTGGAGGAACTCTGGGTAGAAATCATAGGCAAATGAAGCTCTCTGTAGCTGTGCTTCCGCCTGTTCACCTATAGATGGGGGCCAATTGCTTCTTCTCCTGTGGAGGGTCTGGCTAACTGGAGTTCTGAGTAAATAGCTTATACAGATGAAGCAACTGTGAAGCCATTCTTCCCCTGTTCATCAACAGATGGGAGCAAAGAGCTCCCTATCCTCTCTAGATTCAGACCACAGGGCTTTAACAGGAACAATCTACCACTAGAATGTACCTACCTCATCAATGAACTACGGTAATTTTTGACAGTGTACAGCAACACTACCCAAGTGGAAAGTAAGAAACAAGTATATATATTTTTTAAAATTAAAGAGCCAAAGACGTTTAGGGAGGCAGAATATGGCCAAAATAGCAGTACTAAAAAACCCTCTTTATTCTTACATCAAGTACCAAGCAATCCTGCCCTTAGTTTTATGTCTCATTTATAAGAAATGGCACCTCTGTAGCGGTGCATTATGGTCCTGGCATCGTTACCATGCTAAACTTACTCCAATGGAAGAGTGCCACTCACTCAGTGCACAATAAACACCCCGTCCTTACAGTACTGCAGGCTGGGAACATGCTGCTTCCTTCACCTACACCACAAACGGAGTGGTAAACACTCACTGGTTGAACAGGAAATAAGGGAGCGCTAACTGATAATATTCTGATTAACCCAGTTAACCCCTTGATGACCACTTTACTACACCAAAACTATGTGCAGCAGCACCTAAGAACAAGCTCTTGCAGGGTACTCAGTCACTCCCTGCTTAGCTCGTGAGATCTGACTAGATCGCACCCTGAGGTACCATTATTATTCATCTCACCTGCCTAATTATTCTGTTTTTGTTATTCTTTCTGGATTTCCTGACTCCTCACACGAACTCCACCATCTCTCTAAATCTATTCGATCATTTTTTCAGGCATATAAGGATTCTCAGAGAGGTCCTATTTTTTGACAAGTTCATCTACCTCCAAATAGCTTGAATAATGACACTGAAGAACTGCCATGAGGAAAGCTGTAATGATGTCATAGCAGCAGTTGACATTGATTGGGACAATTCAAAGTCCTGCCTGGAGATACTACTTGTCAAATGAGCAATTAAACAAAATGGCAGCTCTCTCAGTTTGAATACAACCATTAGCAAGTTAAATTTCTGAGGTGTATTCACAAGTATCCATCAGTCTTTAGCCTCTTTTTTTCCTGCAAACACCAAGACAGACATAGGAGAGAAACAGTAAAATAAGACTGTATGTCCCAGTTTGTTTCTTAAAAGATATTTGGTGACATTGGGAATTCACAGTCTGCTAAAAGACAAACTGTGCCAATTCTGCAAGGCTTCTCCAGTGTAACTATCTTTGTCATGCGATAACTGACTTCAGGCATCAGCAGCTAGCATCTTGCTATTATTACGAGCTTTCTGAGCTGCACTCATGATAACTTATAGCTTCGTTCTTCCTGAGACACAAGAATGCGTGTGAATCCCAAGTATTCTGATTCAGGTCCCACACAGTTCTTGCCACAGGCCTACTCTTTTTGCCCTAAATCAATGAGCAACTGGCATTACTATTGACATGTCATCCATTTTTCAGATTTATGAGCTATTGTACAGTTACAGAAAAAGCTGCTTTAAGCTTTCTTCCACTAGAGGAGAAGAATCTTCCAGAACAATACTATCACATCATCTCCTTTGACCTTGAAACTGAATGGTGTTAAATGCACAGATGACTCTGACATTGAATTTTGCACTAAGCCTACTTTAATCCTATGTAGATCATAGAAGGTTAGGGTTGGAAGGGACCTCAGGAGGTCATCTAGTCCAACCCCCTGTTCAAGCCAGGACCAACCCCAACTAAATCATCCCAGCCAGGGCTTTGTCAAGTCGGGCCTTAAAAACCTCCAAGGATGGAGGTTCCACCACCTCTCTAGGTAACCCATTCCAGTGCTTCACCACCCTCCTAGTGAAATAGTTTTTTTCCTAAAATCCAACTTAGACCTCCCTCACTGCAACTTGAGACCATTGCTCCTTGTTCTGTCATCTGCCACCACTGAGAACAGCCGAACTCTATCCTCTTTGGAACCTCCCCCTTCAGGTAGTTGAAGACTGCTATCAAATCCCCCTCACTCTTCTCTTTTGCAGACTAAATAAGCCCAGCTCCCTCAGCCTCTCCTCATAACTTATGTGCCCCAGCCATCTGTAGCTGCCATTGGCTTCTCATAACTAACCATGTAGCACAGTGGTATGGTGAGGGGAGGACAAGCAGAGCTGCTATGCAAATTAGTAATGCTCCATCAATCACAACTGACACTCAGATCTTGGAACTTTTAGTTTATAAGACAAATAGAAAATTGTTCCTCCAAAAACACTGACATTTTTACCATTTTTAATACCACATTAGTATATTTTATGCCTATTGCCTTGAATATGCTGTCAGTCTTCACAGTTATCTATTGCCTGACTTCAATGCATGCAAACATGAAGTCAATCACTTGGCCAGCCCATATCATCAGTCACCCAGTCAGTGACAATTAAAGCACTGATGCACATATCCATACAAGTTCACTACCTCTGCAGTGTGAAATAAGTGATCTCATAACTCTGCTGGATTTCTAACTCTTAAAGCAAACTCAGCTTGCCTTGCTCTAACAAGTATCCTAGTGTAGAACACGGTTCTATTTGTGGTTCAGGATTTAATTTTGGAGTAAGCTAATTAAGTAATTGGAGTAAGCTTCGGAGTAATTAAAACCAAAATATCCATGTGAGCAATGCTGCATATGAAGCATAAATATACAAATTGGTAAATAATTGAAAATTACAGAATTCCAGATCAAAATACTCCTGATCCCTTTGAATTCACTTGCCTTTGCTCTCATATAATATGCTCCACTGGTTGGCATGTATGTGGGGCTAGATCCACAGCTGGTTTAAACTGGTGGACTTTAATTGAAATCAGTGGTGCTACATGGATTTATACCAGCTGAGGAACTGACCCCCTTTCATCATCATCATCATTATTATTATTATTATTATTAGCACCAGAGAAATGGATCCACTGAAGCCACTGAAGCCACATCAAAACATGACATCCCCCTACTGTTCCAATTTCCAGCTTCCTCTATGGCAATTATGGCCCTAACTGCATCAGACTCTGTATCTAGAAGATTCCTAATTGCAGAACCCTCCAGTTCTCCGTCACTCCCAAAACATATGTCCTGTAAATCCTGTGCATGTAAACGAAGGGACATTTGTTTGCTGCTTTCAACTAGCTGCTAAAGCCTGGGGAAATACATGAATAGGGTTTTCACAGTTTTTGAATTTGCAAAGCTTTGGAGAAATCAAAATAAATTTTAACAAAATGAAGAAACAAAACAAACAAGGCTAAGAAGAAATAGTGTAAAATTTCAAGGAGCTACCACTGCCTTTGGAGACACAAAATTTAGACCATGGATCGCAGGGCTGAGAGCATAGATCTCCTGTCCCAAGTGCTGTTCCCTAGTCTTTCACTGACTAGCATTAATACTATCATGCTCCTAGATCCCAAACCTGCAAGGTGCTGAGTGTCCAACCCTCTCACTGAGCTCAGAGGGAATTGAGGTTGTTCAGCACCTCACAGGATCAGGCGCGTGCATATCACTTCAAAAATATTTAGTTAGGACTCACATCACCTATTTTCATTTTTCAGTTTTCTCCCGGGGGGAAATCTGCTGAGAAGCTCTCAACATCTACATCCAAGCTGTCACTTAAATGCCATTTGAAAAACTCCATCAGAGGACTTTGCAAGTCAAAACAAGCATCAAACACTTCGATGCTCTTTTGAGATTACCTTGAACACCAGCCTTTGCAGCAAAGAGAAGTTAAAGAACTAGGAGTCCTTTTTTGTTAATACTGAGAAAGAACCCTTTATGACATTAAACTTTTCAGACTAACAAAAATATATTCAAGTCATTGCAGCTGGGTAGTGATAATTCAAACTTCAGAAGATTCTGGATAATTACCAACCTTCAGAAATGAGTTATTTAATAAAGTTACCAGGTGTTGGCAACCAATTTCATCTCCTGTATGTGACTGTTACAAGGTCAGTCAAATATTGCAGTTAACATACAGGCCTGGTTTAAAACGTACTAGATTATAAAACATTTTGATTCATCTGCTAAATGTCCATGCCGAACATACATATACACACGAATGCAGATAAACACACACACATGTGTGTGCGTGTGGTGCTGGTGGGATTAGTTAATCAGGTGAATGTCTAAAATTAAAAACATAGCAGACCTTCAGAGATGCATGAAAGCATATATATATATACGATCTCAACTCTTTCCCCTGTTTAAGCTCTCATGCATCTCTGAAAGTCTGCTAAGGTTTACTAGACATTCAACTCACTGATTAATCCTGCAGGCAATATACATATGCATGCATTCACCTCTCTAACTGCACTAATTTGTTCAAATGTTCCATATAATCTCAATCAGTTTCCCTTAGTCTCTCTCGTGGAATTAAAAACTACAACATGCTAGTGTGTTTCTTAGGGGAGCAATCTGCATAGTTGATATGATAAAAAAAAATCACTATCGGCCTGATTCTCCTTTCAGTTACCCTGGTCTAGTGTAAAGTGGTAATAAATCTTGAAGACAATGGAAATACACCAGTGTAGAACTGGTGTTAGTGACAGTAGAATGAAAATCCATTCAGTTTATGTTTTAGATCAGGCACTAACAGGGGCATACATCAAAGAAACTGTTAATAGTACTCTATAAAGAAACCAACATGTTCATTCACTTCACTCTTTCTCTCCTTCCTTCCAGAGTGCCCTATTTCCTTATCATGCATTTTTATTTTGCTTTGTAAAACTTATTTTGCAAGGGAAATGCTTAAAAAAGCAAAAATATTTAAATCAATCATGTCCTTTCCTTAAAACATTTCAGCTCCCAGTGTTCCTCCCTGTACATGACAGCCTTTTATTTTAAAGCAACTTTCAGTAGCTCACTGGCAAAACAAGGAATGTCCCAAAGACATTAAGGTACTTTTTCCTAACTGAACAACAAGATAAATATTTGTATAACATAAGAACAGAATGTTGACATCAGTTAAGACTGTTTTCTTCACGATCAATCTTTTCTTTTTAAATACTGTGTGTGTGTGCATATTAAGAATAGACCATTTTCCTCTGTTCTTATGCCTACAGGGATTGTGTACCACATAACAAAAGTATTTTTAAGTACAATAGTAATAAAAATTGAACACACTGGCAATTCACTTGTCTAGAAAAAGCAAAAGCCCATATAAGTATCCAAGCCACTCATCACTGTGGCAGTGAAGTGCCTACAGATTCAGGTATATATAGTATATATACTATAGTAGTATATATATATAGAATAGTATATATTCAGGTATAAATATATATAGAACATGCCATGATACATACAATGCTTTAAATTTTCTGATATACTTCAAACTGTAGATCAGATTCCTCCTTGAGTTTCACCATGCAGTCATATGGATTTCAAAATTATGGGACTGTGTGTGTGAAACTGAGGGCATCAATATATCATTGTGATACGTTTACTTTTACTATCATGCATAGTGAGCTGATATTAACTAAACATAGCTAGCTTTACATTTTTAAAAGATATTCCTCAGATGAAACCTCTCAAAGTACAGTTCTATTCTGAAAATTGACTGAAAATGGCACCTTCTTACTCAATAAAATTGCTCTTGGAGGGTACTGAGAGACAGATCTACCTATTTCAGAGACTAAAATAAGTTTTACTATCAAACTGAAATGAGGGCAAGTATACAGTGCAAAGTTGAAGGATGGTTACAATACGCACTTGATTCAAGAGCTACTCAGTGCAGCCTCCAAACTATTATTATTGCAGTTTGCTGTTTTATAGGGCCAAACATTTGTCAGGCACTTTACAAAGAAAGCAAGAAAATATTTTACGTATAAAAATCAATAAAAAAAATCCCCATGGAACTAACAAAATGAACACTTAACTTTCCTGGTCTCTCTCATTGCATTCCATTCTTCTTTACTTGCTTGGTTTTTAGACTTCAGGTCAGTGAAGCACTTAAGCATGTGCTTAAGGGTATATCTTCCCAGCAGAGGTAAAATGACTCACACTAGTTAGTGTGTTAAAAATAGTAGTGTGGCTGCAGCGGCATGGGCTATCTACCTGAGTCTCTCAGTACATAGCCCGAGTAACTGCCTGTGTTATGCAGCCACCCTGCTACTTTCAGTGCCCTAGCTGGAGCAAAGCTAGCATGTCTGTCCACCCTCGCTGGGAAGTGTTTCCAGATGCTGTAGACATTCCCTAAGTCCCACTGATTACACTTGCTGAAAGTTAAGCATGTGACAAAGTGCTTTGACAAATTGTGGACTCAGACTGTAGCAGGGACCTTGTTTTTTCTTGCTGTTTGGAAAAGGACCTGGCCAACCTTTGGCATTTGTTGTCAAGAAATAATAATGCATTTTGGGGAACCACAAAAAAGCACTTGAATTAAGAGAACTGTCCACCTTCACTGATTTTTGTGCAGTGCATTGCCTCTCTGGCTAGCACTCTTTGTCCCAGAAGTGCATTTCAGTGGCAGTGTATGTACAGCCTATGATCTGTAAACTATTTGGGGCTGAAAGGCATCATATCAATGTGAAATATAATTTAATATTATTGACTGATGGTGAATTGAGACTGGTGAGAAGCTTCTGTCATCTATTTCTGGACTTCACATAGTCTGAGTAACAATATATTGGTGGAACTGATAGCAGATGTCAAAGTGCATTTTGTCTCTGAAAAGTGATTGTTAAAATGACATCATGGGGTTGCATATGCATTGGGTTGCAGTAGATTACAGATCAAATATACTCATCTTACAAATTAAAATATATTTATCCTAATTTTCCACCCTTGTAATCTGACCCTGGGATCTGAAAATTAAATTTGGTTTTACCTTCCTACTCACCTTCAGTAGTGAAGAAGATTCTGCAGGACAAATTATACCTATTTTTTTTTGTGTGCGTGCACTTCTTTGTCTTGTTTATTTTATACACCGGTATATATATATAATATATATAAACAAAGGGACAGATACACACAGAAGTAGATAAAATCTCTCTCCCTTCTTTCCCCTTTATCTTCACATCTATATTACTGACACCATAGTACAGAAGTGCTGGGGAAAGTTGAATTCTCTTCTTCTCCAGGGAAGCCAGTTAGTCAAAGCAGCTGTAGCCACTACAGAAGGAGCAGATGTTACTAGTGAGAACCACCAGTACTTATTTCTTCTCAGAGAAACCATTTTTCTACTTCTTGTCACCATGACAGTAAGACATTTAACTGGATTTTTCTGAGCACTGCCAGTGCTGGGTCAAGGAGAGAAGAAGGCCAGAAACAGCTCTAAGGGAAAGCACTAACACTGCAGCCTAAGCAGTCCTTTAATAGCAGCTACCCACTAGCCCTACTTTTCGCTGAATCTGTCTCACAGGTGTTCTCTCTCGTTCTCTCTCCCCAATTGTTATAGTTTCTCCTCTGAGTCCTGCATCTGTCAGATATGGGGGAGGCAGATTCACTGGTATACAGTAGTGAGTTTCAGCTGGCTCGACCAATTCAATGTACCCCAATTGACTAATGTCGAAACCTGTGTCTAAAAAGGTGTCATGTAAGATATCAATAGAAAGCTAACACACTGATTATTATTATTCTTGTGTGGTGTACGTATTGTAAAATGTCCCAGAGACTTTACAACTGTGAAGGAATGTGGAACTAAAATGAGTTTACCAGACAAGTCTGGGAAGTGGCTAAACAGGTTTCTCCAGACAAAGGACAGGCCGATGCCTCCAGCCAGGTGTCACCAGAGTCAATTAGCAAACACTCGTCACGTGTCCATGCATTTGCATTTTAGCAAACACCAGCAGGGGAAGAAGCCAGCATAGAAATTACTTCACTAGTAAACTAGTAAAACCCATGTTTCCTTCCTCACCACTTGAATAAACTCTATTTTGGGGGGTAATCCTCAGAAAATCTATTTCAAAAGTTCACTGGACTATAAAAGAGGGATAAAGAACCCCAAGTTATCTTTCACCGAAGAAGACAAAGGAAGTGAGCACCTTGGACTTTGTGAAAGATCCTAGGGTTGGTTAACCATCTTGATGGAAGTTTGATTGGTAAGGAAACTACCTTGAACAAAGGCTGTAGCTTGTTATGTTAAGTCTTTAGCCACTAGAAAGCTTTTTTGCCTCTAACAATTTCTAACTATCTTTAGAATTTAAAGTGAGTTCAAGTATGTCTTCTTTTGTTAATAAACTTGTTTTACTTTTAATGAAAACCAGCTAAGTGCTGAGTTTGATTTAAAGTGATAGCTAACTCCAGTTAAAATGATAAATTGTGCAGTTTGTCCTGTTCAAGGAGCAAATAAACCTTATTATTCCTCTGACTAATCCAGGAAAGGTCTGGACATTCCAGAACACATCTTTTGGGAAAACCTGGGACTGGAGGGTGTTGGGGTCATCTTCTCAGGTTTAACCAAAGCTGACGAGGGCCAGAATATGGCTATAGTATAACAAGTAGACTGTTGGAGTCAGAGCTACTGGTCCAGGGTGGTTTATTACACAGACACTCAATGCATGCTGGCTGGGAGCCCCCAGACAAGGAAGCTACAGCAGCAGAACATTTTAAGGTGCTCAGGGTTACATAAGTACCCCAGATCATGACAGTTACATGGACACTATCCACACATGTTAAACACAAATTATTTCCTTTTTTTCTGTTTTTTCTTTAAAAAGCAAATTCAAGAAAATTAAATGCAAAAGCTACAAAAAATAAACCTTAAGATTGAAGAGTTTGTATTTTCTTAAAGTCAGAAAATGTGAAAAGTTGAGGTTCCTATAACATGTGCCTAGTGCACATCCTAATTTTTCTGTAGCCTATATTTCATACATAGCCCCTCATGTCTTACAGCACACATTTACCCATAAAAACAGGACTAAAATATATTGTGTGTCACGCAGCTGAGTTCATGCTGTTGGAGAGACCTTGTTTTTTAATTTCCCAACTTTTGTCTAATCAACACTCCCTCACATTTTTGCACTGATTTATTTATAAAGCGCAAACACACACTCTATACAAATGGATCAGTAACATAATCTGGAAATAAGTATTTTCAGCGCAAAAACTTCATGGGATGAACAGTGAGGTGGCAAAATGTGCAAATGATACAAAGTACTCAAGATAGTTAAGGCCAAAACTGACTGAGAAGAGTCACAAAGGAATCTCATAAAACTGGGTGACTGGGCAACAAAATGGCAGATAAAATTCAGTATTGATAAATGCAAAGTAATGCACATTGGAAAACATAATCCCAAATATACATACAAAATGATGGAGTTTAAATTAGCTGTTATCACTCAAGAAAGATATTTTGGAGTCACTGTGAATACTTCTCTGAAAACATGTGCTCAGTGTGCAAAGTAGTCAAAAAAGCTAATAAACTGTTTGGAACCATTAGGAAAGAGGAAATAAAAGAGAAAATATCATAATGCCATTATATAAATCCATGGTAGACCCACACCTTGAATACTGCATGCCATTCTGGTCACCTGATCTCAAAAAGGATACATTAGAATTAGAATTAGATAAGGGCAACAAAAATTATTAGAGGTACGGACCAGGTTCTATAGGAGGGGAGATTAAAAAGATTGGGACTGTTCAATTTAGAAAATAGATGAATAAGGTGGGATATGATAGGTATATAAAATCATGAATGGTGTAGAGAAAGCGACTGGGAAGTGTTATTTACCCTTTCACATAACACAAGAACCATGAATCAGCCAATGGAATTAACAGGCATCACTTTAAAACATACAAAAGGAAGTATTTTTTCCCCACAACACATAGTCTACCCATAAAACTCATTACCAAAGTATGCTGTGAAGGCCAAAAGAATAAGTGGATGAAACAAAGAATTAGGTAAGTGCATGGAGGATAGATCCATCAATGGCTATTGGCCAAGATGGTCAGGGATACAACCTTGTGCATGGGTGTCCCTAAACCTCTGACTGCCAGAAGCTGGGACTAGATCACTCAGTAATTGCCCTGTTACGTTCATTCCAATCTGAGGCATCTGTCATTGGCCACTGACAGAAGACAGGATACTAAGCAAGATGGACCATTCGTCTGACCCAGTATGGCCATTCTTATATTTTAATTCCCAGGGAACAATGTTGTTACCAGCATTTTCCCCAAATCCAAAGCTCTCGGTAACTTCAATTTATGCAAAGTGGTATCAGGACAAACCAAGGGAAACGCAGCACTTTGGTCTGCTATATGGCTGATACAAACAAATCAAAACCACATCTTTTACTTAAAGCCAGAACTTTATTACTCTTCAGCATTCCCATTGGAATACCTTTACTCGAAGTCACTGCTTTATTTAGTCTCAAGCAAACACACACGCAATAGGTTATAGAACACCCCAAATTGATAATTACCCCTCAGGAGTTTGGAGCAGTATTCGGGTGACTCAACCAGCAGAGTTCTGGTGGCCAGTCTTCTGTCTGTGGCTGGATATCTTCACGTGTTCACGAAGCGAACTGCTTGACCCAAACCCACAGTTCCCCTCTTATATCTGAAAAGTTACAAAGACATATCAATCAAGAAAAATGTACATTGCTAACCAAACAGAATCAGTAACCAGGCAAAAAGTGGGTGTTACAAAAATATATAATTAAAAAAAATAATTGCTAAGTGAGCAGTTTCCAAGCAGTTAGTCTAGCAGTCATATTTCCGCATAACAGCAGTGCTAAAATATATCCAGACTTTCTGTTTTTCACAGACGCTTCCCCCTACATATTCAAAAAGGGCGTAGAGTCAAGCCCACTCCACGTGATAGCTGCCCCCGTCCACCCCGCTTGCCTTAGTTATGCTAAATTCCTACAAAAGCCTATTAGATAGATAAATACAACAAACAGAAGATTGATTGTCCATCCCAATAATTGGCCATGGGCAGGACACCTGGCTGGTTGCCGAAATGCCCCTCTACAGTGACAGTCATCAGGATACAAATGCTGTTAGAGACTATTGAATTGAAAAGATCTTTCTGTTAAGGCTTTTTCAAAGCTGCATTCCCTGGGCTTGATTCTCTTGTCAGTTAAAGTGGATTTACAACTCTCATTTTAATGGAATTGTGTCTGACTGACACTGGAGTAACCCAGAGGAGAATTGGGCCCCCTATTAAATAGTCATTTCCAGAAATGCTACGCTGACACAGTGTCACTTCTATTATAAATGTGGGAGTAGAAGAACGAAGACCATGTCTTGGATTTGCTCTTCTTTCACAGTTCACATAAATTCATTGTTTTATTCTCAAGTCAGAGTAGATTGGTTGATATAAGACTCTCTTGTAGAATGCCAAATAGTTCATAAATAAATGAACTCTGTTATGCTCTCACTTTACTCCCATTTTATGTGCTTCAATGACTACAGAGCCTACCAGTACCTTAGAACAGATTCTGCTAGTACACGAGTGTACTGAAGGCAAAAGAGATGCTCCAGCTATCTAGCGGCATTTGTGAAAGCAGAATATTGCTCCTTGTTTAGATTCACATACACCCCAACAGAGTTGCCATGTAATTGGAACAAGGAGCGTATATGCCCCCAAATTTCCAGAAACAGGTAAACCTCCACCTGCCTGCATCTGTTCCCCTGCTGTTCAGTCTGGAGTTGACTAGCAACAAATTGAAATTGAGAGATATAAGGACTGTAGTCAATTTCATCTTGTTTGTAATCTCTCATACATACTGAATGGATCAGAAAGTCAAGAAAGTATAAAGCAGGAATGCCAAAGATTGGAGCCAATAGAGAGAGAATTTAAAGTGGGGAGCAAAAAGGAGAAGAGACACGGCATTTTTGTGGGGAAGTAGGTTCATAGCAGCCCTCTTACCAATCATTACTTTATCCAGTTTATTTCCTGCAGAAAATGCTTTTTAATACTGGAAATATAATTCAGTTGCAGCAAGGTCACTTATACTGTTATTGATTTACCTGCAGGCTGCTGAAATGTAATGGACTTCTGATCCTTATTTAACAGGACCATATCTGTAAGAGCACTGTTGGAACTGGGACTTGGGACAAGCAAAACTCATGGTTTGTTTGTTTATGTCCCTGTATTTTTGTTTATTGCATCCACAAGGTTTGGGGGCCCAGTACACAACTGAGTCTTTTCCCCTAGAGCAAACTGGGTCTCTACTCCCCACACACCCTACAGAGTTAATATTAACCAAACAAGCCCTCATTTAGTGCACTCTGAATGGATGCCTGTGATGTTTATAGTATGGTGGTACACACAGGCCCCAACCCCAGTCAAGATCCCATTGTGCTAGGTACTCTACATAAATATAATAAGACACTAAACTCTTCAGGACAGGGACAATCTAAATGGACAAGACTGAGAAAAGAAGTTTTATCCCCAGTTTCTGATGCAGAATGGAGGGACAGAAAAATTAAGGCCCAGATTCACCACATACATAGGCGCCTAAACCCCAGGTTTAGGCACCTAAGTCCCAGTTTTAGGCTCCACTGCAATTAACAGGCCTGCCATGAACCCTGTAGGCACCTAACGTTTCAGGAAAAGGTCCCCTTGGCAGCTGAATTTCTGTCTCTGGGCACGTGTACTTCTGCCTCCCTCTAAGTGAGCGCATGCCTGTCTCCTAAGCCAAGCCCCAGAGAAATTCATGAACCAGGAAAGACAGGGATTCATCTACCGACCTTGCATGCAGGGCCCAGTTGGGTAAATAGCCGCTGAACACACCTACTGGATCCAGTCCCATTCAAAATTGTCCAGAAGAGGCTGAGTTGCCCCTGTTATAATTTTTACCCTAATGGTTAGAGCACTCACTTGGGCTGTGGGAGGCCCAGGTTCAATTCCCCCCTCAGCCAGAGGAAGAAGAAGGGATTTGAACAGGTATCCTCCACCTCTCAGGAGAATGCTGAACTATAAGATAGTCTGATGTGGGTCTCTCACAGTCTCTTCTTGTTAAAGTTGTTCCACTGTGTATAAAGAGTGATTAGAGCAGGGGGACTGGACCTTTAATCTCTCACCTCACAGGTGAGTGTCCTAACCACCATACTACAGCATCATATTCTCTCTCTCAGTTAATTACAGTTTAAGTCCATCCACCCCAATTTGTGTGGAGTTAGTTGTCTGCTTAAGTCATTCTTACAACAAACACCTTTGGTTACTTCTACACTCCAAAAAAGACCAATCGCAGCAAGTCTTAGAGCCCAGGTCAGCTGACTTCAGGCTTGTGCTATTGGGCTAAAAATAGCAGTGTAAATGTTCTGGCTTGGGTTGGAAGCCCAGGATCTGAAAATCAGCAAGGGAGGAGGGGTCTTGGAGTCTGGGCTCCAGCCCAAACATCTACGCTGCTAGTTTTAGCCTATAGTGCAAGCCCCACAAGCCAGAGTCTGTTGAACCAGGCTCTGAGATTGCTGCTGCATGGTTTTTTGTCCCCACCCCGCAGATATACCCTAAGGGGTCTAAGAGCTTGTCTGTACAGTGTGGTAATACCCATTATGGGGGTATGATTTCTAAAGCACGCTAATGTGTTGCACTTTAATTGGCCCATGTAGACCTTGGTGGCATGCACTAAAGATTGCCTAGTGTGCTTTAATGTAGTGCTTTAGATATTATAGCATGCTTTACTTCACCATGTAGACAAGCCCTAAATCACCTGACCCCAGGAGAGGGATTCTGGGCTGCGGATTGCTACCAGAGAATGGCGCCTTCTGTGAGAAGGAGAGGACTTAGCACACATCCCGGTCATCAGCATCTCCCATTGGCTAGCTTAGGTGGCTCCCCACCTACCCTGCTGGGTTTTGTGAGGAGCAATCTAAGGTATCTCAGTCACCTCATTCATTGTATAGGGAGCCTAGGCACTTAACTCAGGCTTTGCAATTTTCGAGACACCTAAAAGTTGTTTTTTTGATGCTTTGCATCACAGTGCTTAAGTGCCATTGTGAAGCCCCATAAGGGACTTGCTTAAGGTCAAGCACAGTCTGTGGCAGCGCCAAGAATTTCACTCCGAATTCCTGAACTCCCATCCAGTGTCTTAACTGCAGGGCCATTCTTTTCTCTACTGATAAAACCCCTTCTAAATACTAGGCTTACATGATTAGGAGACCTACACAGAATATAGTCTTTTCATTGGAATTTGTCTACCTCCCCTCTACTACTTTTTTCCATATACTCTCTGTAGTTTCCTTTCCACTTTGAATGCTTCACTTTTAATCCTTTTATTAATTATTAGCGTTATGGTATTTGTGCTCTTTGCAGTCTCTAGGAAACTTTCCCTCCTCCCCCTTGCATTTCTCCTGAGTGAACAAACAATACAATTGCAGTTAAACTTCAGAATCTATATTGGGTTGGAAATTAGACAAAACCATTGTGTCTCTCTGCAGTTTGGAATAAGGGGACAAAAGATAACAGGCACTCTTCTCTGGTTACCTGTACTTACTCCTGGTTAAGAATGTACTATGTTTAAATAAACACTTTGTTGTTTTTTTTAAACTGAATCCTTTGCCTCAGTTTGAGTGGAATGCATTGAAATAGAAATCCAACCCAAAGGAGTTTATCACAGGGTCTGTAATTTAGAGCCAAATGCCTGGTGAATGTTTGATGGTGCTGGAATAATCAGGCTTGGGGAGCAAGCCCTAATATAGAAGAGTAAATAAAAATGCATGCACATATAAGAACGTTCCCATACTAGGTTTTATCAGAGTTCCACCAGTGTGCTTCACATGCTGTAACTGCACCTGCTGTTTGATTGAATATACTAACCCTATGGAGGTTACACCTGTATGGCATGTTAAATGGAAACACAATTACATTAGGGTGAAAGGAAAAAAAAAAACCTTTATGCATGCTGTCTTCTCAACCACTTTCTTCCCCCCTGCTCCTAAACTCTTATAGGTGAAAAGCAAGGATATGACTGGAGAAGAAGCAAAGCCGGTGAGTGTTTGTAATGGGATTGCAAACAACAGATACTCGGCAACAATTTCAGATGTGCCTCAGTCCCACTGAACTCCTTGAAAGTCAATGGGACTTAGGAATCTAAGTCATTTTGAGGATCTGGGCCTCAGTGACTATGTCCCCTTGACTTTTAATGGCAATTAGAGGCTTGGCAAGATTTGTTTTTTTATCATTTTGACGTATTGATGCTTACACATTTTTTTATTTTTATTTATTTAAATTTCTCACAGAAATTATGCAAGAAATTATGCGAGGAGTGGGTCAGACAATTAGTTACAGCAGATTTTGAGATTCAAAAAGTTAAAACTTTATAACCATTAAAACTACATTGTCAACAACAAAATATAGAAAGTAAACATCGTAAACATCCTTAAATCAAACTCCAATACACTCTCAAGCAGCATTTTTCTTACTTTGCCTATTTATAAATTTAAATAATCTCAATGGAAATATTTTTTCATGGATGTGTGTGTACTGCAAAATTGACGTTTATGGATATTTACCGATAAAAGTCTAATCCTTCCTTGCCTGCCTATATATGTTTGAGGATCTGGCCCTAAGACACTTTTTAAAATTGGATTTTTAAAAAAAAAAAACTACACGCAGTGGGCTGTCCTGACGTGGGAAGGGGACCTGTAGTCTATGTCCTGATGTGTGGCTGGTAATTAGCAGAGGGGAGGCGTCCCTTTTTATTTCTTCCAGGCTAGGGGAAAATAAGGTGCTGCTTGTTAAGAGCTGCACAATGGGAGCTATTACACGCACAACAATTCTGATCGTTTATGGGTTCTGTATGACCACTGTCTATTGGCGCATTCCATATTAAATGACTAATTACATATTCAGAGCTCTTTCTCTCTCTTCTAGGACATTCATAACATTGCTTCTTAAAGTCAGGGCTTCAAAGCCCCCAAATCCAAGAAGTTCAAATGCCCTGGTCCCTGACAGAGGGCTCACTCTGCCTCCTATCCAGAGTAGGGGAGGGTGGAGTTCCTAAGCTGGGTGCTTCTCACTAGTGGAGGAAGGTTACTGGCCAAGCGAAGCGAGCCCTGGAAGGGAAGGAAGAGAATGGGAGACCCTGGCATGAGGGAGGGGAATGACTCACAGAGCTCCTGGCATGAGGGAAGCTGTAGAGAGGTTTCAGGGAGTCCCTGAAGTAGAGGACAATGGGAGGGTGGTGCATAGGGAGTTTCTGGGGGAGAATGGTGGGATTGAAGGAGGCCCTTGTCTGTGTGGAAGGGAGGTTGTTTTAAATGATGGCATCTTTCCTCTTGTGCTGCTTCTGTTAGAAGTAACAAGGACAGAAATGAAACAGCAAAGTTTGAATCAGGTCTTTCAAGCTTTCCTCAGGCTTAAGGGGCTGTTCCCCGCCTCCTCCCAGTTCCCTAGTGGGAAGGGAGCAGTGTCTTTCTTTTCACCAACAGCAGTAGCATAAAAGTGATGAGAAAAAGCATTGCTTCACTTTTATGAACACTGGAAATACCAGATGATAACAATTACTCTCAGCTCTAATGAGCCACTGTATGTCTAATCAGAATAGAAGCATCATAAACACATTTTAAAAAATAACATAATTGGGTAGGAGAAGAATAATTCTAGTACCTGCTAAAGTTAATACTTTTCAACATGCATGGCTTCATTCTCCCAAGGAAGAGCTGCTGTGTGAAAACTAATGAGTTTACTTCAGAGGAGCTCCACACTCCTACTCTGCACTAAAAATGTAATGGTAGAGCTGGCAATAGAAATATTTGAGATTAACTGCCATGTAAATGGGTTCCTGATGCAAACTGTAGGCACAGTCGACTCTACACACTCTGAACAAAATATACACACCTCAAATGCAACAGGATTAAATGAGTAAAACAGAATGAGTCATTTTAAAAGAGCCTAACTCAGGAGATGGAAAAAAGTCATAGATCTAAATTCCCCCTCATTCAGACTTTGGGCTGGAATTGAACTTTGTCTCTAAACCCAAATGTTGTAGCAAGTCACATCTCTTCTGAAAACCACCTTTTATATCTTCCTGCTTTTCAGTTTTTGCATAGTGGAAAGTGAATCTTTGTTCTTACATTTTACACTGTGTTTTTTCCTTCTGAGCATGACATGGATTCTATGGTTTAGCATCCTTCAAACTTACTTTGTCTCATTTAAAATGCAGAAATCCAACAATATATCCTGATAAGTGGAGAATGAAAGCAAAAGAAAAATGCACTCCTGCAAAGTATTCTTTAAGGGGTCTGAAACGTCCTTCCTCTTGAGTTTCTAAACATCAGAGGACTGATGGTAATAAAAAATAAAAAGGTAGTACGTGCTATTGAATACTGGATCTTTTCAGACTGAAGCAAAGTTATTGAGCACAACCACTTATTTGAAAGTGATGCTGTGGGGAAAATTCAGAAGTTATTTTTTAGCTAGAGTATGCAATTCTGCAATTGTATATTTCAGTAAGTGCCTAAAGAAGGTATTCTAGTAGAGCCAAAGTACCATTTTGGCCATGGCAGTACAGCACTGGGAGCCCTACTGGAGACATACTTTAAAATTGGGGTCCCCATGTTCACTTGTTCTTTGGCTCACTCTTCCACCAATGTGATATTCTTATGGGGTGCAGTTTTGTATCTTCCTGCTTTTCAGTTCCACTCCATGGACTACTGCAGAGTGGGGAGGGGACAGCATGGTCCTGCCCTCTTTGGGAGGACTTGTGCCCATGGGGGAGTTTGGAAGGAGCAGTCCTTGAAGGGAATGCTGATGTGTTTGGCCCTTCTAAAGCTTTGCAAGGCAATCGGATGGCCCCTTATACCGTCCCTCTTCACCTCCTCCCCACCCTGCATGCTCATGTGAAGGTCACACAACATGAACCAGAACGAGACAGGAATCAGCTGGGAGTTAACTTAAGGAGAGTTACTCCAGATTTAAGCAAGTGTAACTGGCATTGTGATCTGGGCTCAAGTCTCCAGGAGAGCTATAGCCCTTGGTTAAATTCCTTAGGCAGCTCTTTTCACATCTTGATAGGTGCCTGGAGGTAAGATTCATATGGTAAACTGTTCACAATCTGACATACTACAACCTAATATTCCTTTGATTCTAAATAATCTATACCCCCTAGAGAATGAATAGGATCCCACTTAACTGCCAGAGTGTTCTGTAAATTATTTTTTTTAATAAAGCTTTGAGAATCATGATTTCCAAACATTTTCCCCCATTTAGAGGGACTTTAAAAAACTGAAAGTCCTTCAATAGTTACATTTTAGATACAAATTATTTCCTATTTTGCCCACTTGGCAAAAAATGATTTCTTGACTGTGTTTCAGAGTTAGAAATTAAGAGTCTAATCGTTCAACCCCTTAGTCATGCCGTAATCCTTACTCTGATGAGTAGTCCAGTTAATCATCAAGGGACTACTCCAGAAAAAGGATTACTCACATCAGTAGAAGCTGAAAGGATCAGACACTAACATCATAGTGTAACTGTGTGTACCAGTATTAACATCTCTGCCCAGTTCTGAGACAAGGGTTTGTTTGTTAATTTATAGCCCCTCAATTTTTTGTGCAACAGAATAGTACAAAACAATGCTGTCCAGATGTCCAAAGTTAGGAAGGTAGAAATCACTCCATATATTTTGCACAGCAAACTTAAATGTACAAATCTGGTGTTTCTTGTGATCAATACAACAGCTGATACAAAGTGCCTGTGGTTATATATAATACCTGGTTTCTGTGGTTTTGCATATGTGCTGCATACCTAACTTCAAAATTTGGCCCTCCAGAGATTGGCTTTTTATAGTCTGCATATTCATTTTTAAAATAACAAAATTAACAAAAATAATTGGAGAAAAAAATGGAATAACTTATGATTTTGTAAGAAATATGAGTCCTGTAAAATTTACTACCCTTACAAGAAATTGAACAAGATTCTATAGAAATTATTCAAATCCAGTAGATTCTACAGAAAATAATTCAATTCTCTGCTAGAGTATTTTAAAAGCATCTCATACATGGTGCATAATTATTTATTACATTCTATGTGATTTTTGCTAAATCCTTGTTTTGGTCACTTATGACTAAGGTGTTTCTGTTTATCATAGGGTGAGAGGAGTGGATCTCTAGAAGAACTGTTGAGCCCAGTTTAGGATTATACATTTATTGAATTCTTTGCCGTGCAAAATCCAGATACCTCTTTATTGTGTTAGATCATTTAAGTGTCCATTAGACAAAACAGTAATTTCCAAGGACCTTAAAATATGAAGATTCCTGAAGGTGGCTGTGCACAACCCTTGCAGAAATCTTCAGCCAGATATTGACATGAATTCTTTAAATATTTTCATACCAGGCCTCTGCATCAGAGCGGGACAGCAGGGTGTTCATTAGCTACTGAAGCTGCAAAGCCCTCCTTCATCTCAGAAAAGCAGCACAGCAAAATTACAGCAGGAGTCTGAGTTATAATAAAAGATTCACTAAGAAGAAGAAACAAAAGATGTACCAAAGCTGAGAAAGAATCTAGCCATTAGGCAAATTTTGAGACAGAATTTCTGCACACAGAAAGTAACTGAATTATGGAACAAGTTTTTAAAGGCATCTGAGGACACATCTCTGCACATGGAGGGAATCTGAGGATACTACAAGTTTAGGATTTAACCAGGCAATGGACTAATCTATTTGATTTAACCGTGGGAGAGGGGAAAAGCATCAGAGACAAAAGACAAAAATAAAAACAACTATTAGCATCATTTGTTTAGACTTTTAAAAACTAACTAGTTATTTCTCTGTCTTAGGTGTTTCTAAAAAAGAAAAAAAAATACGAGGCCAAATCCTCAGCTGGTATATATCAGCCTAGATCCACGAAAGTCAATGTCAAACTGTTCCAGCTGAGAGTCTGGGTCACTGTCCATAAATTCAGATTAGAGCAATAATTTGATAGTAGGCAAACTTCCCATTGACTTTGAAGATGGGTAAATGGAGGAAATAAAAAAAAATCTAGCCTGACGTTGGCCCAGTCCTGTTGCTCATCAAGCTCTGATGTTGGCGCTCTGTTCTCAACTCATGATAGCCAGAAATTTCAACAGCACCTGTCTGGAACAGATGCCTTTTCTTCAGGAGTCAGCAGCCACACACACAAAAAAGGGCGGGGCGGGGGAGGTAGGTAATTGGCCTGAGACCAAGAAGTCCCTTTTGTGCTGACCTCCCCATCACAAGTCAGACTTCAATGTGGAGTTCAGGTGTTTAATGGGAACCTCCAGGTGGTATAGGGCCACCTTATCAATTCCTATTTCACTCCCCAATGCAGGGAGGACTCCTGGGGGAGGGCAATGGTGTAGCCCAGCCATCTCAATGAGCCTGAGCTTCCAGAAAAGTCCTAGAGGGTCATTAGAAACCTGCATAGCTTACAGCCACCCTGACGCTGATCTAAACATGCCTAACTATGAAATTAGTAAAAAGAAAAGGAGTACTTGTGACACCTTAGAGACTAACCAATTTATTTGAGCATAAGCTTTCGTGAGCTACAGCTCACTTCATCGGATGCATCCGATGTTAGTTAGTTGTTAGTCTCTAAGGTGCCACAAGTACTCCTTTTCTTTTTGCGAATACAGACCAACACGGCTGCTACTATGAAATTAGGATCAGCCTTAGAATCAAGGGTGTAAATGGCTCCTTTGTGCCCCTCACTTCTCCTTGGGCACATCTGAACTTCTGGTCCAATCATTCCAAATTTATCTTAAGTTAAAAATAGGGTTGTTTGAGTTAGAAACAGAGAAATTCACAGTAGGTCAAATTATGTGGTATAAAATAATGTCTAGTGTAAGGCCTGGGTAACAGCCTTTCCAGATAGGGAACATCTTGAAGTTACTATGTCTTTAGGTTAGAATACACATTTCTTGATGTCTGCTCCTGTCCCTCTACTGATAGGGGGCCTATCATAGTGTCTCAACCACATCTCTGGTCCCCATCTCTACAGTGTCTGAGGTCCATACAATCTTCAGTGTATTTATCCTCCCTACCTCACCTGATGTTGTGAAGTGCTATTACCCCCCATTTGACAGTAGCACAGAGAGGCTAGGTAACTTGCCTTGAGCCCAAACGGAAGCTTCTGGTACAGTGAGGAACTGAATGCAGGTCTCCCAGAGTCCAGGATAGCACCCTACCTGCTGGACCATGCCATTGAAGCCCTCCTGCCAAAAGGTAGCATTAATTGCTCTCAGGCTTAGCTGTGCAATGCCAAATCCCTAAAATATAATTTAAAACAAATCGCCTGGGCTTCTGATACATATTCATTTTCTACCAGCTAAGGACAGACTATAGTCCTTAATCCTTAGTCCTTCACATATGTACTGCAGTCATCTAAAATATCCACCACCAAACATAACCTCATGCCTCGGTGTCAAAATAGTTACAAATTAGTTATTACTGGTACTGCACACATATTTCTACCAGAAAACCTTCACTGAGCAAGGAGCTTTCCTAGCTCACCTCAACATTCACAGAGAAGCTGCCCAGCAAACCTCCATTACAGGAACCACACCAATGTGCTTTATGGCTTAGGTGGCATTGCGTGCCTGCTGTTTATAGCTGGCCTGACTTGGCATTTACCCCTATATGTACCCTGAAAGACATTTTGTAATGCTCCCCAGCACATGCAGAGGTGGAGCTGCATGCTTGGGTGCTGACAATCACAACATGGGCACATATTAACATTGCTTTTGTAGTGTATATTTGTATTTCTTTGGCTTTCCAAAGTAGGTTATCTGGAATATTGCACGGGAATGCAGAGGGAAAGTGTGAAATACTGCCAACCCCTTTGACCTAAGCAGTTGGGCAATATTCAGTGTCTTGCTGATTGTTTCCATTAGGAAGAGTAACTGATGATGGAACCAGCTATTTCTTTGCAAATAAACAGAAATACCTGCATCAAAGAATGTACCCAAACTTCCTGGAAACAGAACGCAGTAGGAATCAAACAGGAGGTATCTTTATTGCTCACAGTTCCAAGCCTCTTTCCAGCCAGCACTCTGCCAGAAGAGCAGTCTCTCTTGGCTTTCTCACAGGGCACTCTGCGAGTGCTTCTCTCACTGTGTCCTTGGCTTCCTGCTGCTTCTCTATTTTTCTGGGTGCTGCTTCACACACAGACACTGCTCCACGAAGCAATACCCAGCCTTCTGCATTTGCATTCACCCTGTGTGAAACCCCTTCACCCACAACTCAGTTCCTGACTGGCTTTGTATGTGTCCTGTGATTTGAACAATGGCTCCTATGATTTCAGCTATTTTTTAAGAGCTTAACTGCTTCTTACATTTATCCTGACTGAATGACAGCTGTCATACCTACAAGTTTCAACATCATTTTATCCACTCTCCATCATAACAGTATGAGAGATCTACATTTAGGCCAGGAATACTTTATAGTAAGTTAGTGCAAGGATCAGATCTTCACTGTTAAAACTTTGTCAGCAATTATTTAGGTTTTCTACTTATATGATTACGCTTTCTCCTTATAAAATTAGAAATAAGGTATACGGAGCACTCAGTATGTTTCTCCACAAACGGAATGTAAATTGCATATAAGATGACAAATGACTGAAACAGAAAGATGTGTGTGGAAAATAAACTTGTTTTATGAGACTGATGCTTTGTCTCACGCTTCCTGTAATAAATGTTGATTTCTCATAAATAGTAGCTTGGTTTTATACTTTGTTTTATTTTTCAAGAAAATATAACGTGCATACAAAAAAAAAAAGCTGCAGAGACCTATATTAAAAAACAGAACAAAATAAAGAGTTAATGTGCCTAGACATGTCAGGTGAACTCAGAAAAGCAGTTTACAAAGGTTTGAAAGGCCATTTGTAATGCATCAATTCAGATGAACCTTGTGGAAATGACAGAATTTTTATCTAACAGTATATTGCAATGTAATAATACTGGCAGAATTGAGCCATTTGCCTAATCTGTGGCTTAACAGGCACTACATATTAAAGGGGAGCCTCTGCTCAGACTCTCAGTGCAACATGACAAAACAGTAAGTAATCCAGGGACCATTAATAATCAGAATGGCAATTATATCTAAGACTCGGTATAAAGCCTGAGCAGCAGTATTCCATTTTAATTTTGAACCTGATACGTGCTGGCCAACCTAATGGCGTTATTTATACAGTAATTTAGCATTGTTATTTGCTGAATAATGTTACTGAGTGTCTGTTATACATTATATACATATTCAGCCAATTCTTCCTCATTCCAATTAAATAGCACCTATAAAGTATCTGTGGAAAAAGCCATAAGCCTTCTGTGTCTTGAAATCTAGTGTTAAATCTGCTGTACTTTAATCAAGCATTTAAGTTATGTTTGTATAATGAACTACCACCAAAATGAAAAAAAAATTAGTTTTGTCTTCTCAACTTCATAATTACTTCAATGAAGGCACATCCATCTCAGACAGTAACAGTCTTTTTCACACAAGCAGAACTGTATTTCAAGAGTAGAAGCCACACACTGAATGGATGCACTAACTCCTTCGCTGTTTAATTAGTCACTGTTTGGAATAGCAGTATGTCAAAGTGTACTACAAAACCTTCAGTGCAGGGCCAGTTAGTGCCTGGCATGCTCGAGAGCTGTAATGCTTCCCATGCACTAACTCTCTGTATAGACATGGCCTTCATTCAGAATAAATGTAAGAAACAATCAAGCTCCTTTCTGGAACCAGATAGCTGAATCAGAGAACTGCCTCCCAAAACACAGGTTAATGACAAGGCTTGCATAGAAGCTGAACCATGTGGCCCAAGGTTTTTCTGTGGTGATGAAAAGTGACGGAAGGGGCTAAGGTACTGATTAGTTGAATCGTCCGTGTATGTGTGAGGCAAAGAAGTGGCAGAAGCACACAGAAGGTCAGAGAAAAAGAACAAAAAAGTCCAGACAGCCAGAGAAGCCCTAGTGTGACCCTGAGGGGAAAAAAGAGTTTTTTGGTTAAGTGTTGGCTCAAAGAGATTTCAAACTGAACAAGAAAACGGTCTTCTGTTCAGTCAGTTCCTTCTGCATTCAGGGAAACAGGACTTTGTAATGATTTATAAATAAACAGGATTATATCAAAGAAATGCCTATCATCAATTTCTCCTCCTATTGGAAACAACCTGTAAACACTTGAGTACAAAACATTTGAATACAAAGATAATTGTTTTAAGACTAGGATTCAGCAGCTCTAAATCTGATCCTATAGTGGAAGAAGCAAAAAGGGAGATTTATCACAAGTCACATGAGGCTGAGAATTTAGATTGGCTAGAGTGGAAAACAATGGAAGACAGAATAATATAAACATAATCTAAACCAGAATTTAACCCAAAGGCAAGACAGAGATTTTCACTTTTCTGTGAACTAAAACCCTGTAGCTTTTACAACATTTAGATTTTTCCTCTCACCATGAACTTTTACTTGAGAATTGTGGTAAATATGTAACTTATAAATAGATGAGAAAAGAAGACTGAAAGTAAGGCCCTTTATTTTAAAAAGGAAAATATAGATATTTGAAACAATATTGCATTTATTTTTTTTAAAAAAATCAATATTTTTTCCTGAAATTAAAGTTTCCATAGAAAAAGATTCTGGGACCAGATTCTCCTCTCTGCTGTAACTCTAGATTTATGCTGATGTAAATCTGAATAGAAATTGGTCCATCTTTATAGCCAAGGAACAAGAACTATTGCTAGGGTCAACGTGGTATTATTAAAAGCCCTTTAACTGTCATGTAAAAATCTACCCATACAGACACTGAGTCAGCATTACATGGGGAAATTTATCAAGAGTAACCAAAATTAATTATGCTACTGATAAACTTGGACTTGAAAAAATAGGTCTTATTCACATAAGAACAAAATGATCTCCCCCTTCCCACTCCCCACAATGGGGTCAAGATGCTGAGATGCACTAACGAGGATTGGGTTCAACATTTTTGGAAAGGGAACACTGAACTCAAGACATAAAAGCATGTGTGCTGTTCCTCATCTCCTTCTGTGCACACACTTACAAAGCACTCTCATGTGAACTAGCTGCATCCATAATCACTGCACAGTGCTCATTCTGAAACTGTAGGATTATGCATTACCACCATGGCAATGCTGCTCCTTCCCCTCCACTCCATTGTTTCACCTGTTAATTTTTTTCACTACCTCCCTCTCCAGCAGGACACGAGACTGCTCGCTGGGTAGTGAATGGGAGCAGAGATCCTCAGTCTTCTTTGCTGAGGCCTTTGGCAAGTGAAGTTGAGAAACATGGTTTTCCTGGTTCTCTTCCCCAGCTCCACCACCATGAACCATGCAGGATGTCTAAGATCTAGACATCCTCCTCATTGTCTAGTCATGGGAAATATGTTGCCTATTGGGTGCTTAGGAAGAAAATCCAGTAAGCACTCCAGGGCATTCATATTGACATAATACACACGGAGGCTACTGCATGGGCATGGGAGAAGTAACAGGTGGCACAGACTGGCCCTCCTCCCCACATAGCCTCTTGTGGATTTATACTGCCCATGAACCCATTAGCCATGCCCTACATATGCTTGCTCTGCTCTCTGTGTGGTAGTGAGGAGAGTCATCATGGAAACCAGCACAAGCTCTCCCCAGCTTGGTTCTCCTACTGGTCTTCAGTGTCTAATTTTTGTGGTATCTGGACCTTGTGCAGGTGCACAAAACCACTAAGGATTTTGTCCAGAAACAACATATTAGGGAGGGACAGACACAAATTCCTAAAGCCCAGAAATACATGCTGCTCTAAATTCTACCATGCTGTATAACTCCAATTATGTCTATGGGAATAAGCAAGTTGTCTTACAAGTTGTCCAAACCAGCTTCAGTTCTTGGTTGTCTGAAAAGTGATTCAGCCAACACATGCAGAAAAGTGGAAAATAGACTTGGTATAGCATACAGGTCTTTTAGCATTTGTTCTCAGTAGATGAAGAGCTCTCTCAACCTCACTGGAGAAGGGGGCTAGTAGGGACTCAGCAAAAGGTAGGGCTGAGAGAGGAGTAGGGCAGTGTAGGAGCAAGAGAAAGCATGTAAGACACACATATATTAGGGTTCTTATCCTGCACAAAGGCAGCAGTATTCTGCATAGGCGCAGCCCAATGAAGGATCAAGGCCTAGCCTGTGAAAAAAGTGCAAAGGAGGAAAAAAACCAAAAACAAAGGAAACGGAGAGAAAGGAGGGGGAAATGCATATATGAAAAAAGGAAGCAAGAAAAATGTTGTATAAGTGCATTCATGAAGCTTTAGATTAGTGGATTTTGAAATTTCTTGATCAATACTGGGCCAATTCTACTTTCTTTTACACTAGTGCAACCCACTGGCTTCAATGGTACTGCATCAGTGTAACATCAAAATATAGGAAATACTTGTCTAAATTCTAAAGTACATTATTTTTCTGGAAAATATTCACCAACTTAGTGGAGTTACACCAGGGATGAATTTGGTTCTATAACTTTAAGGTGGAGAAGCATGTGGATAAATGATGGCAGAATGCTATTGCCTCAGGGGCTTGAATCAAGTTGCTACTTTCTGTTACTGTTGGTTACAAGTATATTATGCTAAAGGGCATAAAATTAATGGGGCATATATTTGAAAAAGTGTAATTTCTTCTTACTTTGAACTGAATTTGAAGAATTCTACATGGCCATTTTTGAAAGTGAAAAAGCTTCCTCCCACCCCATTACAAAAATCTTGTTAAACCATAAAGAAATCTCAAATGGGTATTTCCAACAAATCAATTTAACCATTAAGAATATACATATGGATGTGTTCCTTTCCAAAATATTAATTCAGGACAGGACAAAATCATCACCATTTTTAAAATCAGCAATCTGTCCAGAGAAATACATGCTCACTATTAGTGGGATTTTAGCTGTCTCTTAAAGATCACATAGAATGTCTACCTCAGGCACATTTCTGGCTATAAAAAGAAGTCATCCTTAGGTCCAGATATTCTACCATTTTGAAGATAAAAACTTAAGACAAAGAGCCCAATTCTAGCTGCACATCAATACAAATCAAGGGTGACTTTAGGGTAATTCCATTTACTTCCCCAATGTAAGACAGGTGTCAAGGAGATAAGAAATAAATCCCAAAATTATTAGAGGATCTATGTGCATAGCCAGCACCAAGAGAACTTTTACCAAATGTGACCTTTGATCTTTTACAGTCTATAGTTCTCACTTGTCAGAAAGCTTAATTTTACCAGTGAAAATAGTCTCTCTGATCACTGTTACTTCAGCTAAGCAGGTCAGCCGCCTGTCAGCTATCTCATGTAACCTTCCCTTGTTACAATTCGGGTCTATCAAGGTAATTTCAAGGATAGTTCCAAATTACTTCTCCCCCAAGGTAGCATTAGATTGACATTTAAAACACAAGCTCAACCTTCTCAAATTTTGCCTTTCCTCTTATGAGCAGGTGGTGCAATAAATATGCACCATAAATAGGGAGATATTCTATTATTTTCAAAACTTTGACGATAAATGTGTTAGAAAAAGGCTGACATTTAAAAGTTCTTTTAAGTTGTTCCATGTTAATGCAAATACCGCTTCTTATTACGCCCTTTAATTGTTTTTGAAGATATCACCATCAAATACATAGCTTATTGCTTCCCTAGTCTTTTAACACAAAACAGGACAGACCCTCAGCCCCCTTTGCACCGAGTAGACAGCTGTCCTAAGAAGACAGCTGTGGATTCCCTTTCTATATGGGAATCCTTGGGTGCCATAGATGTGTATCTCTAAGCAATCCCATCAGCCCTCCACAACAATGTAGCAGGCATATTGAGGGCTAAAGTGGATATGGTTGAAGCAACTTGGACTGGCAGAATAGCTCCTACTGCCCCATTGCAGCCCATGTATGTTAGAACAGTCCTTGAACTGCTCTAATTTACTCCAAGAGCCAAATCACATGCCTAGCTCCCTTTGAACTGGGGAGAACATATTGGTGATTAAGTAATCTTTGTGTCCTTCTCATTTGGGTCCAGTACTTAGATTCCAGTACTTGAATTCATGGATAGGACCCATATTCTCAAGTCAGTTGTAATAACACACACACACACACACACACACACACACACACACACACACAGAGCAAGAAGAGACAGAGATACATACTCATGGTTCAATGGAAGTTCCCTAAGGTTTAAAACACAAGACATTGTAGCCACTTACTTAAATTGAATGAATCGATAGTTCTATGGTAAGTTACAGTGAATCTGGCTCCTACTGCTACAGTTCACAGATAAATAGGGTGGCAATCACCCTTAGATTTGGAGGCTGTAGGAATACATGAAGAATAAGGAAGGTAACCACAAGTACAGTTACAAGTAAAAAATATTGTTTGTATTATGTGTTACACATATACAAAACTTGAGAGAGTCCATGCTTTGGCAGGCCATAGCCATACTCACATACCCAAAGATTTCATAGATTTGGGTGGATCTCTCAACAGGTGGTCATCAATAGAGGGGTAGTTCCTCCTGGAGCCTTCCCAATGAAGTCTTCCCACTCTAGCCCAATCAGAGAATCTCTTATTTTATTGTTCTGACCACACCTAATATACCCTATGCATATGCATGAGGGTTCTAACCCTCCTTTTCCTTATCTGTACTTCCACACCCCATAAATTATGGGGTGCCCTCTTTTCATAGATTGGACTCTCAGTTCCCCTTTTTCTTATTAGCATCTTATTAACATTTGCATCAACCTGTTTTCACGGTACCCTGTTGTCAGAACAGAACTATCTATGATGTTACAATCAGGTGTCTTGCGGTCTAGACAGGGACATTATAATATATTTCTGGAACATCACCCATTGGCACATTCTTTTCAGTAATCTTGTGATTCTACTCGCATACGGTTATTCTTAGGTCATCCGTTTATGTCAAGTTCCCTTAAGCCTACCGTGGCTAAGCTGAAATCTTACAGGCCTCAGCCTATAGGCCTTGCATTACAACTTTGCTTTATTTGTATACTTAATACACACTCATCACTCCTAAACACTTGTCAGTCTTATACTTCTATAATCCTATCTTACTTCTATCAATACCTACAACTTAAATCTATTTCGCACACATTGATTACACATGAAATAACATGTTGACCAGTAACAATGATAAATGAATGTCAAAATGAACTAATTGGCTACACATTTTATGTATCTCACATTGTAGCTTTTTCCATATCTCTCTGATGAAAAGGAGCTCTCAATTTCTACAGTACAATGCTGCTCGGTGTCACTTCATTAAATCTGTTCAGAGGTCTTTGAAGATGATGAATTTCTCGTTTATGAAAGGTTTGCTGTAGCTATACCAGTAGGTCAATCAATTTCTTTTTAAATGCCTTAAAACAGAACTCTCTTCACTTGAGCAACCACCCTATAAAAAAGGTCTTAGCAGAAAATTTTAGTGACCTCTAATATCCTCCATCATTTTATCTTTATCCAAAATTGTTCTATGAGAGGAAACTCCCAGAAATTCTGAGTTAAAGTTTGAGTTTATATACACAAGGCCAGATACAGATCTCGGTAATTCTGGATTTACACCCGTCTAGTGGAATTCAGAATCTAGTTTCTCATCTCATCCAGGAATGTTTACTGGAAAGGATATTTTAGATTTCCGGGTGATGCGGGAGGAGGTGTATGCTGTGTTTTATATCCTTTTGATTAATACTACATATCAATGATTACATTAAACACAGAATCAGAAATACATCATCAGACCTCTTTGGTCATCTGGAACCCCAAATCCCTCCCTTTTTGAATCCATGTGTGTGGTGTCTGACTTAATTATTAGACTTTGTTTTGATTTGCTTCCATACCTGCCTTAAAACTATTGGGCACTTTCCTGACTGACTGAAATTCATGGAATAGCCATAAGTTTGGTGCTATAAGTAGCAATTACCCTATTATTTAGTAATGTTATTACTACCTATAGCACTTAGAGGCCCTAGTTGTGGACTAGACCCCATTATGATAGGTGCTGTACAGACAGAACAAAAAGTTGCCTGTGATGAAGAATCCACCACAAACCTTGGCAAATTGTTCCAATAGTTAGTTACCCTTGCTGTTAAAAGTTTACACCTTATTTCCAGTTTGAATTTATCAAGCTTCCGCTTCTAGCCACTGAATCATGTCATACCTTAGAGCCTATTATCAAATATTTGTTCACCATGTAGGTATTTATAAACTGGTCAAGTCACCTTTTTATCAAGCTAAATCTATCACTATAAGACACGTTTCCTTATCCTTTAATTATTCTCGTGGCCTTTTCTAAATCTTCTCTCCCATTTATCAACATCCTTCTTGAATTGTGAGACCAGCACTGGACACAGTATTGCAGCAGCGGTCACACCAGTGCCAAATATAGAAGTAAAATAACCTCACTACTCCCACTCCAGATTCCCCTGTTTACATATCCAAAGATCACATTAGCCCTTCTGGCCAGAGAATCACCCTGGGAGCTCATGTTCAACTGAGCTATGATCTGTGACTTTATTTTTTTTTTTGAATGCTTTAAAAAAAATCTTTAAGTCTGTGGATCTGCTGATGTACAGTGCCTTGCTGCTATGCGTCAAAATCAAAAGAACGATGTAGATAAAACTTATTGTATAAGTAGAAAATTACTTAATTTCATACTAGAAATAGATTGATGCTGCAAGTTGAAATGGACTGTTCATTGAAGTTCCAAATGTGGTAGCAAAAAATAGGTCATCACCATGACCCTCTAATACTTTTCAGAGGCATTGCTTCCCAGGATCTAGTCCCCATCCTGCAAGTATGGCCTAAATTATTTGTTCCTAGACTTCAATGAAATTTCTTTTGTGCTTGTTATTTATGAACAAAAGTATTCTGAAACTTTGGAAATTTGTTGTTTGAGGGAAGGATGGATATGAATGAACAGCTGTAACGGCACATTATATGAAAACTGAGCAAGTAATGGGACACTGTTGATTAAAGGAAACATCTTGCCATCAGTCTGCATGCAACTCGCCCTACACATCAATGCCAGAGCCACACATGAAACCAAAGCAATTTGTGCAGAATATATTCACATCACACTACAAATTAATACAATTTTTTTTCCTTTATTCTTTCTGGGGGTTTGTGACCAAACTTTCTTTACAAAATGGCTAGCAGGGGGAAATATACTTTGGTACAATACAGAGAAGCATTCCATATTGCTAAGGCAAAAAAAAAAAGTTTTGCATTTTGTCTGTCATTAGCATCTAAAAATAACATTTTTTCCTAAAACCAAAGCAATACACAACATTCAAATTATCATATTATGTTCCCTTAGATACAAGATTGAAATTGAAATTAGATTAAAAACCTAATCAGCCTGATTATAAAGGAGAAGAGTGCTGTAAAAACTCTCAAAGTCATGGTTACCAGGGGGAAAAAAATCCATGTTAATTAAGCATATTTTAAAACCTTGCATTTGAAAGAAAGATTACAACATATCTTATATTGATGTTCTCAGTGAATAGTCTTCCATGGAGAATTACTACTGTATTAATATTTATGATATGCATATTGGTTGTTTCAACTGGTTACAATTTGTTCTTTTACAAAATATTCCAGAAATGCTACATGTGCGCCACAATTCCAGTAATGATATTAAAATAGATTTAAGGGTTAGTTCAAATCTTAATAGCTGCAGGGTATCCTTTGATTTTTATTAAAGAAGCCCATGCAAAGAGCTAGCTGTTGGTTGCATTACAAGTAGGTCAGAATGAAATTAGGGAATTTCTTCTCTGGGCCAAGTTACATAACATGGGAGCAAAGCCCAAATAAAAAGGCTTTGTTCTGAATGCCAATCCAGTCAAGTGCCACTGTTGGATAGATATATATATACATACACACTCACACACACACAAATATATATTGTGATTCATGTATTTATGTAATATGTTATAGGTCATTGAGGCCTGGTATGAATGATGGATGCTTGACATGAATACATGCATTGCAATTTGGCAACCGAAGCAAGAACTTAAGCTCAAGGACTATTAGAACTATTTGTGCAAAAACAATCTTGCTATGTTCTGAGAAAAATACAGAAAATTAGCAGAAAAGGAAACACCAGCTGGACTGATATAAAATTGTATAAGAATCGGAGGAAATGGCACATCTTGGATCATGGCGGCCCGCCCAGGATTGTCTGTTTGGAATTGTGTGGGTTGAAGGCCTAGTAAACAAAGGCAAAGAACTGATGACACGACGGAACGGATTATAGATGGTTGCCTATGATTTCTGCAAATCGAAGTCATTTATTGATCCAGAGTCCTCTGTGGATATAGATGTGGTTTTTGCTGGTTCTCCGCATCTTATGATCGGAAGGAATCTCGACTGGCCATTGAGATCATTCTGACCTTTGGACTCTGGTATAGTATGTTTGGGGTGTGAATGTAGAGTGAGTAAGGTTTGTTCTGTAATCAGTAAAGAGCATTTAGAGTATTATATACCAACACTGTGTCCAGTATCTGCTTGCTCCCCATTCCATAGGGGAGACCTCTATTGCAGGTCCAGCATGTGGTGGAGAATGTGGAGGGGGAAGAGATATTAAGGAGTGCCGGATTTCGAGATGGGGTCTTACAGTGTTGGGGGAATCATTATTTAAATCTAATAAGGGTGACTCCTTATTTGTAAAATTTGTAAGAAATATGTTTTAAAAAAAGGTGGAAAAATACCCCGTGGTGTTATTGTAATAATGTTTAAAACATCTGGAATTTTGCCATTATACCTGGACCCTTGTGGCGTTTACTTAAAAAAAAAAAAAAAAAGTAGAATGCGAGTGGGAGCCAAAACAAGAAGAAGCTTTCTGCAATTTAAAACGTGCCTTCATGCTAGCTCCAGCACTGAAATTCGCAAAGATAAACAAGCTGTTTGTAATTAAGTTGGCAGCAACCCAACAGAGTTTAGCAGCAGTATTAATGCAGAAAATTGACGGAAAGTTAATACTGGTAGCATACGAGTCTAAAAGATTAACCTGTACGGAGTAATAGTTTGGGATATGTAAAAAAAAAAAAATGTTTAGCTGTTGTGTGGGCCATTAAAGCTTTTGCTTTGACTACTGGCACAGCCCCTATTATAATACAAACACCTCACTCTCCCCTGAAGTATATTTTATCAGAAAAACTGCGGAGGAAAGGAGTATCAAATACTAGAATGGCCCAATGGACCTTGATGTTAACTAGCAGAGATGTTACTTATTAAAGTAATAAACAAGCAATGATGTTCCCTTATGCCCTCCTAACCGAAGAAGAGAAGCATGAATGCCCATTTCCAAAAACCAAACCAAAGTTAGTTGAAGAAGCACCTTCGGCAGATGAAGTGTTAAGCATCGAAAAAAAGAGGTTTGGTTTACAGGTGGTAGTTCATACCATGAGAACTCTAAGCAATATACGGGATATACTGCTGTACAAATTAATGAGGAAACTATTTCTGGTCCTATAAGTATAACTTCAGCTCAGGAAGCAGAGGTCAGAGCTCTTAGTGATCTGCTGAAACAGAAAAATAATGTTGCAGACTGTCTTTATGAATTCAGACTTTGTGGTACAAGGACTGTTATACTGAAATTGGATTTGAAAAAGAATCATTGAGAAATAGCTGAGGAGAAAAATTTGGTCCAAAAGAAAAACTGAAAATCTGTAATTGGTTTAAAAAAAAACCATCCAGGAAAACTAAGAGTAAGACATATTGAAGGTAACCAAAAGAAAATAAAAAATATTAAAATAATAAAGCAAATCCTTTAGCTAAATTAGCAGCAAAGAAACCTTTGGAAGTTATGGTAGTTACTAAAGCTCAAGCCATAAAACAGGATGGTAAACCTAAGGAAAGATGAGGAAACTAAACTTACAAGGTGGCTATGCTGTAAATTAAAAAACAAACAAGCAAAAAAAGAAAAAACAGGAAAGGTAAAGTGGGTACCTGACAAACTTCAAAGAGAAAAAATTATTAACCCTTTATGACCCACTTTATGACCCACTAAGAAATAAAAACTACTCTCTTTAAGGTAAGAATTGGAATATGGCCTCAGGTGCAAAAGGACGTAAAAAACTTTGTTAAAAACTGCATAAGGTGTGCAGCAGATGGAAATAGACCACCAAATTCGGAACCTTTGTCACACCAAAAAATTGTGGGGCCATTAACTAAAATACAGGTTAATTATATTAATAAATTGCCTGAGACCCAAAGGGAAAATCAGTATTTACTAGTAATAGTTTCAGAGTAACAGCCGTGTTAGTCTGTATTCGCAAAAAGAAAAGGAGTACTTGTGGCACCTTAGAGACTAACCAATTTATTTGAGCATAAGCTGTCGTGAGCTTCACATCGGATGAAGTGAGCTGTAGCTCACGAAAGCTTATGCTCAAATAAATTGGTTAGTCTCTAATGTGCCACAAGTCCTCCTTTTCTTTTTACTAGTCATAGTAAATTCCTTTTCTGAATGGGTAAAGGCAATTCCCAACAGAAATCATACTGCAAAAACCACTGCCAAAAAGTTGTAACAAGTAGTGTTTAGTAAATATAAAACTCCAAAAGTAATTGATTCAGATAATGGGCAGTATTCTGTTAAAAAAAAAAAGTAAAAGTTTACTAAAAGCTTTAAAAAGAAAGCAACAACTACACATCCCCTATCCTCCTCAATCATCAGAAACAGTAACAAAAATAAATCAACTCTTAAACAAGCTCTAAGCAAAGCAGTGCAAAAAACTGACAAAAATTGCAACGATAAATTGCCAGTGATCTTGGCGGCCAACTGAAGTAGTAATCCATTCGGTACTGGCTAGCAGCCTTACCAAATTCTCTTTGGAAGGCCTATAAGATTATGAAGCCCTCTCTTGTACCCAGAAGAAAAAGAAAAAGAAGATGAGGTATCAGTTACTCAATGGATAAGGGAGTTACTAATAAAACTTAAAAAAAAAAAGAAATTTAAACTAACTAATGCCATTAAAAAAGGGTGAAGTCTCATGTGGCTCAGAACAGTAAATTATAAAAAAAAACCAAAGATCAAGTAATGTATTTAAAATTAATATAAAAAAATCATGTCCTGGAGTCAAAATGGGTTGGACCATTTTCCATCATGAATAAAATTTCACCTACTTTAGTGCCAATTAACAAGAAAAAGAAGGGGGAAATGGGTTCACATATCACAATTGAAGTTATGGCCTATAAATTAAATAATGTTCCTTTCTTTTTCCTTTAATTTATCTTACAGAGGAAACGAAATGCCCAATTACACCAGAAATTATCCTGTATGGATCTTGGATTTGAAGTGTGGGTATGGTGCTACAATTTTTGTACTTGGTTTATTGCTTATGCTTTGCTTTTCATTTTGTGCTTAGTAAAAAATATTGTGTTGTGTGCGTGTTATATTTTTTTAAAAAATAATAATACCGGAGCTTGAGCAAAGATAAAAGAGGATAGTGTAGGTATTTAAAATAATATGGCCAGAAGCATCGGACATTATTCCTATGTAATGGCTTCAATAATAAGAATCCTCATAATTCAAAAAGGGTAAAATATGGGTTTGGGCTTTTATGTTTTAATATTTTTTAAAAAATTATGAGTACATAAGCATACATATAAAAGCACCTCTAGAATGAATATATGAATTAAAGGGAATAATACATTCAACTATTCATGGGACAAAATGGGAAAAACAGGACCAAACAAAACCGATGTAAAAAAAAAAAACCCAAAAACCACCACCTTTCAAGGTAAAATTTAAAATACGGTAATTAAAATATGGTAATTAAAAAAGGTATAGAAAAAATTTTTTTTGGACTCTGGTATAGTATGTTTGGGGTGTGAATGTGGAGTAAGTAAGGTTTGTTTTGTAATCAGTAAAGAGAGTTTAAAGTATTAAAACACAAGTATCAACACTGTGTCCAGTATCTGCCTGCTCCCCATCCCATAGGGAGACCTCTATTGCAGGTCTAACACCACAACTCTGAGCAACTGAATCAGCAGAGCCAGACTACAGTAGCTAGCACACAGTGGGGCAGTAACTACAAATGGATGGTACAAGAAGTACTAGTTCTGACATAGAAAGCCTCTGTGAGCTCGGTTGCACAGCATACAGTGGGGCATTGGGGGAAGTCCCCAGTGGAGGCTTCAGAGGTGGAAGTGCTCTGCCTGTTTCTTTTGGCCCTAATATACACATGGAAGCACACACAGGATTTGGGCCTACATGCATTTGCTTCAGTTTGGACTGTGTAACTGAGAGGAAATGAGAATGAAGCGGTAAATTGAAGAAATGTAATTCATCTTGATTGTAACCCAGTTGACAATGATCCACATATAAAAGGTGTGAAATCTGCATAATGCATTTTTACTACAAATTATTACAAAGATGGACCTTCTGGTAACTGCAGTCGGTAACCATTCTAATATGGTCTGAAACAAGGATTTAAAGAATATTTTTTATTTTTTTTATTTTAGTAGTAAGAGTATTGTTCATAGATTCTAAGTCCCAAAGGGACCGTTGTGATCCTCTCGTCTGATCTCCTGTAGGCCATTATGTTTATCCAAGTTCAGAACAATCTTTGGTATCTCATCTTGTGACAGAAGCCTCATAAGAGAGGAAAGTCCCTGTTGCTTTTACTCCTAATTATTACCAGTAGTATTACGGTAGTGCTTCAAGGTCTTCACCAAGATCAGAACCCAATGGGCCATGCAGTTTACATGTGCCCTATCCCAAACAAAAGTAGTGTAAATAGACAAGACAAAGGGATGTGGGGATGAGAAGTAAGGGCACAGAGAATTTAAAAGTGACCTTAATTCAAGGTCAGGCAGCAGGTTAAATGAGAGTGCCGGGAATCAAATCCAGGTCTCCTGATTCCCAAAACAGGGCCCTCATCTCTAAACCAGTGTCTCTCAACCTTTACAGACTACTGTATATATATACACACACACACACACACACACACTGAAATGTAAATACAATATCAGTATAAACAAGTCATTGCCTGTATGAAATTTTAGTTTGTACTTACTTCACTAGTGCTTTTTATGTAACCCAGTGTTCTTCACTGCAAGGCCGCGAGCCAGTGGCGGCTCCCATCAACTCTACGTGCAGCTCCCTGTCAATTGTGATATCCAGCGGTGCAGCGGGGCTGCTACTAAGGCTCCTTGCCTGCCCCAGCCCCACGCCATTCCCGGAAGTGGCCAGTACGCCCCTGTGTCCCCAGATGGGGGGAGCAGAGGACTCCGCGCATTACTCCTGCCTGCAAGCACCACCCCTGCAGTTCCCATTGGCTGGGAACAGGGAACTGTGGCCAATGGGAGTTGTGGAGGCAAAGCCTGCAGAGAGGGGTAGCACGCAGAGCCATGTGCCCCCTAGAGTGTTGGCCTCTTCCAGGAGCGGCATGGGGCTGGAGCCGCCCAAAGTAAGTGCCGCCCTCTTCAATGGGCAGGTTCCGAATGGCTCTGCAGCATTAAGACCAGGAGTAGCATGAGAACAGCAGGCCCAGCTATGCTGGACCAGCATTTTTTTTTCCACCAGCCAATCTGCAGCCTCCCGGGGCCAGCCCTCCATACCCTCTGCTGCACACAAAGTGCCTGCCCCAGCACTGAACCCCCTCCCAGAGCCAGCCAAAAAAAAAAAAAAGAAAGAAACATACGTGCTTTAGAAGATGAAAACCGAAAGCACACTTTCGCTCATCCAGTTTTTAAAGTAAGTTTTGTATTATTCTGCTCTTAAAAAGTTTACTTGCATAAGTGCCTTCTTAATTCCATATATTTTACTGGTTATTATTTTATAAAAGAAGTATCATTTTATTGTACAAGTAGACTGTTTTAGTTACATGAGTAGCTCTGTAACATTACATCATTAACAATTAGTAAGCAACATAGTTGATGTGGCTCTCACATTGAAAGATTTTTGCCAAAGTTGCCCCCACTTCAAAAATAGTGAAGAGCACTGATGTAGCCTATTGTAAAACTAGGGAAATATCTAGATGAGTTGATGTAGGCCCTGGAAGACCTCTGTGTACTCCCAGGGGTATGCGTACCCCCAATGGAGAACCACTGCTCTAAACCACACTGCCTTTTCCCGTCTGAATGGGAGTTTTCATAGAAAAAGAACTGCAGTTCTTTGAGATGTGTCCCCTGAGGGTGCTCCACCTCACATGTGCATGTGCTGTGAGCCCTTGATTGGAAATTCAGTTAGCAGCATCTGTTCAGCTCCCACATGCACCCTATGCCTCCTCAAGCTGGATAACAAGGCTATATAGGAGCATGTGGGTGAACTGCCCTCAGTTCCTTCTCCACCCAAACATTCCCTAAAGAGCAGTCCAAAGCAGAGGAGAAGGAAGGTGGGTAGTGGAGCACCCAGAGGAACACACATCTCAAAGAAATGCAGTTACAGCACAAACTGAGTAACCTTCTTCTTTAAATAGTGTCCTATGGGTGCTCCTCCTCAGGTGACTTCAAAGCAGTATCCCCAGATGGAGGGAGCTTCAGATTAGACTCCAGAACTGAAGATAGTACTGCAGAACCAAATGTCAGATGTGACAACAAAAACAACGAGTGGTCCGGTGGCACGTTAAAGACTAACAGATTTATTTGGGCATAAGCTTTTGTGGGTAAAAACCCCACTTCTTCAGATGCATGGAAACTGAAGATGACTCCTTGCATCTGAAGTAGTGGGTTTTTTTACCCACAAAAGCTTATGCACAAATAAATCTGTTAGTCTTTAAGGTGCCACCGGACTCCTCGTGTTTTTGTTGATATAGATGAACGTGGCTGCCCCTCTGAGATGCGACAACATGGATCCGGGTGTAATGGTTTGAAAAACGTATGTATTGAAGCCCATGAAGCAGCCCTACATATTTTGGATATTGGTACATTCTTCAGTAATGCCATAGATGTTGCCTGTGATGTTCTTAAATAAGCTATCATACTTTAGGAGAAGGGATGACTGCAGCATCACAACAAGTGGCAACTGTACACAGATGAGTGACAAAACAACCCCAATAACAGAAAGTCTAATCTGGAATATTTTGTCTTGTACCCAGACAATACAGTTTAGTATCATAAGCCATATCAAGTTGTTCTTAGGATTTCGTGGGTCTGCTTTGTTTTCTAGACACAAGTCTGATGTGAAGAACCCAATGCAAATGACCTACAAGTAATTTGAGAAAATATGCAGCATTCTCATGAATATTTATTGATGTTTCTCTAGACTAGGTTAGCTCTCATGCTATCAGTTGGCTAGCACAGATATCACTGAACACATTATGTGTCTCCATGCTGTTCTGCCCTTAGCCATGTCTGACGCGTTACGGACTAGAAAGCTGTCATAAAAATAAAAATAAAAATAAAAATAAGGGAAGGGTAAAAACCTTTATGTATGCAGTAACATCAAATCCCTCCTGGCCAGAGGTATAGAATCACTTACCTGTAAGGGGTTAATCAGTTCCATTGAACTAGTTGACACCTGACCAGAAGGACCAATGGGGAAAGAAGATACTTTCAAATTTCGAAAGGTTTTGTTTTGTGCTCTTTGTTGTTCTTTCCAAGATAAAGAGAGAGACCAAGCAAGTAATCCAGCTCCTACTGAACGATAAATCTAAAATTACAGAAATAGTAAGTAATAGCAAGGAAATGCGTTAGAGTATCTTTTGTTTTAGCTTGTGAATTTTCCCTATGCTAAGAGGAAGGTGTATTCCTGTTTTTTGTAACTTTAAAGTTTTGCCTAGAAGTAAATCCTCTGTGTTTTAAATCTTATTACCCTGTAAAATTACCTTCCATCCTGATTTTACAGAGGTGCTTCTTTTACTTTTTTTCTTTATAATAAAGTTCTGTTTTTAAGAATCTGATTGGGGTTTTTAGTGTCCTAAAAATCCAAGAATCTGGTCTGTGCCTACCTTGTTTACTCTCAAGCCTCCCCAGAAAAGTGGGTGAAGGGGCTTGGGGGGATATTTTGGGGAAACAGGAACTCCAAGCGGTCCTTTTCCTAAATCTTTGTCTAACTCACTTGGTGGTGGCAACGATACTGTGCAAGAACCAGGAAGAATTTGTTCCTTGGGGAAGTTTTTAACCTAAGCTGGTAGAAATAAGCTTAGGGGGTCTTTCATGAGGGTCCCCACATCTTTACCCTAGAGTTCAGAGTGGGGAGGGAACCCTGACATGGTGGCAGTGTGGTGGGATCATTTTGAATCAGAAGCACAAACCTTAGGATTTTAAAAAGAAAATATTTTTTCTTTTGGCTGCTTGAAGTCAGGGAGGGTTGTTGTTTTTTTGTTTGGTTGGTTGGTTGTTTTTAAAAGGACACTTTTTTTAAGCTGAGAGCAGCTGGAGGGTTTTTTTCTTCTTCCCTTTCTTCTCTGCCTCAGGGCAGAGTAGTTAAGCTATAGCAAGGGAATTCACAGGCTGTTGGTTTTTTTTCTTTCTAGCTCTTGGGTGAGGCTAAGCGCAGGGAGGCTAGGATGATGGGAAGTTATGTCGAAAAGAAACTAGATTTAGCTAGACTGGAAGCTGAAGAAAGAAAGAAGGAACACAAAAGACAACTGGAATTAAAACAGATGGAGATTGATGCACAAGTGGCCAGAGAAAAAGCTGCTGGGGAGAAGAGGGAAAGAGAGGCAGCATGCTGAGAAGGAGAGAGAAAAAAGAGAGGAAGCATGAACTGGAGGTAATAGAGTGGAAACAACAGAACCCTTCAGCAGCTGGCTCCACCTTCCCAAAAATCCACAAATGGGAGCAACTATGTCCACAGTATGATGAATCAAGTGATATTGCTGAATATTTCATCACCTTTGAGAGACTGTGCATCCTCCATGCAATTCCTGAAGATCACAAGATGACCACATTGGTAGTAAAATTGACTGGAAGAGCTCTAGACATATTCAACAAGATGGCTATTGAGGATGCTTCTGACTAGGTAAATTTAAGGATTTGGTTTTGCAGCAATTTCAAATTATACCTGAAACTTACAGAGTGAAATTTAGAGCCCCTAAGAGAAGAACTTTTTGTCATCCTAGCCCTTTAGTCACTAAGTAATGTGACTTATGTAAACCAGATGAAGAATCTGTTAGATAAATGGGTCAAAGGCCAGGGTGTAACTAGCTTTGAATGAATGTGTGATTTGGTTGTCCAGAAGCAGTTCCTGACTATGACCAATGATGATGTAAAACAGTGTTTATGGGAAAAGAAAATGGACTCAGCAGAAAGCCTTGCTTCTTATGCTGATCAATAGGAGCAGTCCCAGACCGTCAGAGAGACGGGGCAAATCAGAATAAAATGGATGGAGGTAGCAGAGAGGAACAACCCAGGTTGCAGTTTGGGGGGGATACCAGAAGGGGCACCCTGAGACCACCCCATACCACCGGGGGCAGCCCAAGGCCCCCCCTACACCCCAAGGAAAATCCCAGACACCTTATCATCCCACCACATCATTCTCCAGCAACCCACCTCACCTCAGTGAGCAGTCAGCTGGGCAATGTTTTAAATGTAACAAGCTGGGGCATGTAAAGGCCAACTGCCCCAAGAACCCCAACAGATTACTTTCATTGCACCTGGGTCACACCAAAGGTCCTCAGGCCCAGATGCCTCCCAGATACCCTCAGAGCGAAGGGAAACTGTGAGTGTGGGCACGAAAAAGGTTATCGCATGGAGGGACACTGGAGCACAGATGTCAGCTATCCACCAATCCCTCATGGACCCCAAATTCATCAACCCAGAGGCCCAAGTGATGATTCAACCCTTTAAGTCAACCTCTTTTGACTTGCCTACAGCCAAGTTGCCTGTGCAGTACAAGGGCTGGTCAGGAATGTGGACTTTTGCAGTCTATGATGATTATCCCATTCCCATGCTGCTGGGGGAAGACTTGGCCAACCATGTGAAGCTAGCCAAGATGGTGGGAATGGTCACCCGCAGCCAGGCTAAGCAAGCTTTCACACCTAGCTCTGTTCCTGAGCCTTCTACAAGGGCCCAGTCTGTGTTACCAGAGACCCAGACTGATGTGGTGGAACCAGACCCCATGCCAACATCTGTGACAGCAGTAGTGGATCCAGTCACAGAGACCCATCCAGAGCCAGTCCCAGAACCGGAACTGGCGGAGCAACCAGCACCAGAACCATTGCCAGCACTGAATCCAGCGCTTGAAACCACATCGGCAACTCCAACACCAGAGGGCACCACCAAGCCCACACTGGCAGCAGCAGCTAAACCTGCGCAAGAGGCTCAACTGAAGCCTGAAACACAACATAGTGCATCAGCGGAGCGTGGTTCACAGTCAACAGAAACAGCCCCATCACCTACATCACTTTCAGACGGACCAAGCCCAAGTCCACAATCCAGTGAGGAACTGATGTCTCCAGCATGAAGGGAACAGTTCCAGGCCGAGCAGGAAGCAGATGAAAGCCTCCAGGGAACTTGGATGGCAGCACGGAACAACCCACCACCTCTGAGCTCTTCTAATCAATCCAGGTTTGTTGTAGAAAGAGGACTTTTATACAAGGAAACTCTTTCTGGTGGGCACCAGGAAGACTGGCATCCTCAAAGGCAGTTGGTAGTTCCAACTAAGTACTGGATAAAGCTCTTTAGCTCAGCCCACAATCATCCTAGTGGCCATGCTGGGGTGAACAGGACCAAAGACCGTTTGGGGAAGTCCTTCCACTGGGAGGGAATGGGCAAGGACTTTTTTACCTATATCAGTCTTGTGAGGTATGCCAAAGAGTGGGAAAACCCCAAGACCAGGTCAAAGCCCCTCTCCAGCCACTCCCCATAATTAAGGTTCTATTTCAACGAGTAGCTGTGGATATTCTGGGTCCTTTTCCGAAAAAGACACCCAGAGGAAAGCAGTACATACTGACTTTCATGGATTTTGCCACCCGATGGCCGGAATCATTTGCTCTAAGCAACACAAGGGCTAAAAGTGTGTGCCAGGCATTAACAGACATTTGTGATTTTTCCCCCAAAATCAAGTAGTAAAATAACTGGAGAGAGGGTCAGAATCACAAGTGAGGCAATTGGTGTAATTCTTTTGATGCCTTATGTAATTTTAGACAAACTGAGACTAACCCAGAAAGTTTAGCTTTTGCAGGGAAATAGTCTTCACTCGAAAAACGTGGCAGTCAGTGTTCCAGTCAATAGTAAGCATCACTTGGCAAAGGACCCATTCATCATTGCATCTTCACAGGAAGTACATTTTTAATTATGAGCGAGCCAATTTTATAAAGTATGCAACTATGAAAGGTTGCTTTGCTTTTATGTATGCAGAGAAGAATTCATGCACCGCTACAGTACACACCCTCATGGATGTGTGTAATGTAGCAGACTCTTCCCTATCTGGCACCCCCTGGTCTGGTCTCTCTTTCTCTAACTGTGCATTTGGCTGTATTTCCCCAACCTATTATTTGAGTCTTATCCAGAAGGCAGCACCAAATTATTGTGGCATAGAGGGACCAGGTCTTTTTTCTCTCTCTATCTCTTCTGACCCAAGGGACCTCTCCCACTGGAGCACAGTAATTACTCAAAACTATGCTCCAAGACCACTCAGAAAGGAAAGTCACTAAAGGACTGCTCTAGTCACACCTGTTCAGAATCACAGACATGAATAAAACTTAGCCATCAAGGGTATCGAAGGCAGCTGAAAGAACAAACCACCACAACTATTTCTAGGAGATCGTCAACAATGCAAGCAGTACAGTTTCTATCCCACATCCAAATCTACAATTTTCAGGGTTGAGAAGAGGAAAGAGGGAGATGTCAAGGAAAGCAGAGATGCCAGAAGCTTCCAGCATTATCTTGCTGCAACTCACTCAAGGACCACCCTAAGAATACTAAATTAGAGACAGTTGCCAAGACCATCAATGTCAAGATTTGAATTCTTAGCAGAGATTTTATAATAGCTTCTTTAATTATAGCTGGCACCCTGCCCCCATATAGGGGAAATTAACTTCAACCACCACCAGATGCTGTATTTACCATGGGCCCTCACCAGATGAGAAGGACATGAATGTCTGCTAGGCTATAGCCTCAGGTGCCCTCAGGGAGTGGGAATGGATAACACTTAAGCAGTTAACATTCCCTGGTTTGTCCCATCATATTATTATTTTGTCTCTACTGTAGGTTATAGCTCAGTGCTATCCAAACGAAACCAAACAATTTTACCCAAAGTTAGAAAAGATATGCTGCTCAGTAAGACTTAAGTCTTTAAAAGGTGGTTACAGACATGCAAAGTTACCCAGTCTATGAATGCAAGTCTGAGTTTTGCACATGTATGCACCATACATTTATGCATACATATATGCTCACAAAGGTTTTGCAGACACAGTGTAAGGCTCTGTCTTAAAAAAGGCACCAGGAAAGGTGGCAGGCAAAAGACAGAAGAATGCCAGAAAGGTGTGCAGTTAAGCAAAAATTAAGAGACCAAAAGAGAAACTTTGGCATTTCCCACAATTTAGGATTAATTTAATATTTAAACAAGAATCACAATACATTGTTTTCATGTTCCTTTTATTTTCATGTTTTATACTTTTTTCAAGAAATATTAAATATATTAATAAATCAGAATGCTAAATCTGACTGATGACTGGACATGTAGTAAAGCTGACCTTACCATATTTGGTTTATTTTTCTAACATATTTGGTCTAAAATTTTCACAAGAGTATAGCACACAAAGGATAATGGAAAACCAAGCTACTCTTGCTGAGTCCATGTTACATATTAGAAAACCTGATCACAGTTTTCAAAGAGGCTAAATTTAGGGAAGGTTGCTAACAAAACAAAAAGTCCGTTTAATAGACGTGTAACAAAATCCTTAGTCATTCTACTTTCTTTACAAAATATATTGTAAAAATGATATTGGCTGCTCTTAAAGATTGAGGGTATGTCTGGGGATGAATGGGGGTAAGTTAGGAGAAAATGGTTCAACTGTTTTTTTGTTTGTTTGTTTGTTTGTTTTTAAACCACACGATCACATTTTACAGACAACTTTTCTCTTTGGAAATATGTCACCTCAGAAATGGCAAGTGACTCACTTGGTGTTAAGTCATTTATTGTAAATTTATTAAAAATAATTTTCTTTTTTAAAAGGAAACAATCATATTTATGTTAGCAGCTAAAAATGGGCTTGGGGAAGACATGCCATTTTGTCTGACATAAAGTATGTTGTCAGTTATTAGAGATTTAGTTCCTGTTATACAGGAAAAATATATACTGAGTGGTGTGATCTAAAATCCACCTCTTATCATTTAGGAAGGCTAATAAATAACCCCACAGTGAAAAGTTTTGGGGGACGGGGGAGAAGGTTATTGCATTTTATAGCATCACTTATTTTGGAAAAAGCTTAAGGGTATGCGTATGCTGCTGTAGCTGGGAGAGAGCTTCCCAGCCCATGTAGGTAGGTGCTAGCTCTCCTGAGTTAGCACACTAAAAACAGCAGTGTAGCTGGGGGTAGCACAGCAGCTCAGGCTAGCCACCAGAGCACAGGGTCTGGGTGTGTTTATACTCAGGTGATTAGCTTGAGCAGCTTCCTGTGCAACCTTAGCTACACTGCTGTTTTTAGTGTACTAGTTCAAACAGAGCTGGAGCATGTCTGTCTACCCAATGCTGGGAAGCACACTCCCAGATGCAGTGTACAAATGCACACAACTTAGGTCTTTACTCCTCTATCCTCTATCAAATAAAAGGTTGCCAGACTACTGTCTATCTTTAATTGGTACATTATTAATGTCCAGCAAACTTTATTTCATTCAGTGAAGTTATATAAAAACAAATTAAGTCAGTGCTTCACCATTAAGCAAAAAAAAAGTGACTCATTTTTTAAATAATGTCTCTATTCAAAAATGAATCATATTAAATTATAGCTGCCAAAACTAAGTAAATAAGTTTAGTGAAAAACTGTATTTTATACAGAGCTGCAAATATATTTCCCTAACATGTATATGCCCAAGTTTGTTTATAATTTGTCATAATTTCAATTGAATAGGTTTATGCTAAGAAACAGGAACAGAACATGAATGTTAACTCTGGACTTATTTGATCGAGGGCAAGACAAAATTTACAGACTGAGAGCAGACAAAACTTCAAACAAGTATTTACTCCAGCTGTAATTTAGTATACTGACAGCACTTTTCATCTATAAATCTCATAGCACTTTCCCATGGGGATGGGGTAATGCTATTATCCACATTTTAGAATGGCGAAACTGAAGCACAGAAAAGCTAATTCAAGGTAGCACAGATTTTCTGAATCCTAAACCCACTGTATTCAGCTGAAGTTTTGCCTTGCACTTGAGTACAGGCTGGATTTCAGCCCTAATCCTGTCCACTAGTTTAAATTGCCTCCGATAGCAATTTGGCTCCAAGATGGCCTATATCTCTCACAATGCACCACAGCAGCTGGGAAGCATTCTCCCAGCTGCAGGGTACACATACCCTTAAACTTTTTCCAAAATAGCCAACTACATAACACCCACCCCCACATAGGCCTTTTGCTATAATGTCAAACGGACCTGAAAGCGTGTTTTGTTTTTAATTAACAAAAAGTGAGATATTTCACTTTGATTTTCCCTGAGAGAAAGATTTAGAGCTTTTCTGGTAAAAACTGAATTTTTCCCTTGAAGATGTTAAGGATCTTTTGGGGGGTGGGGTGGGTAGGGAGGATGGTAAGGGGCAAAGAAAAGAATGGGGAAGGGAAGGAAGTGACATAAAATTCCCCAATCAGCTCCACCCAAGAATAAATGGGAGAAGGAGACACTCCCACGGAACCACATGAAACCTCTGTCCCCAGATGAGAAAACCCTGGGGCCCAATATCTGGAGACAGTACAGTGTCCAGCAGTGACTGATGGATCTGGTGAGACTTCAGTGTAGTTCTCTGGTTATTTACAAATACAAGGGAGTACTTGTTGCACTCTAACCCTTAAAAAGGTAAGGGTTCAGGGCACTGTTCAAGCAAGTTTAGCATTTGAAGGCAAATTGTGACCGGAGCTTGGGCTACACTACTACCAAGTCCTTGGGTGGGGTAAAGAAACAAAAGGGGTATTATTTGGCTCTTGCCACCTTCAGATGGAGCACCCCCTGCAATCACCTGCTTCTGTAATTGCAGGCACGTCACTGGTAGCAAATCAGAAAAACGATAATCACGCATCAGGCCTACCTTCCCTCCGGGAGGCTCTGATAGGCAGCCATTTCTTAAGCAGCTCCAGCCAGGCCTCCCCCATAGATAAGAACTGAAGATTTGCTCCCCTTCCCAGTCATTCCCCTACTAACCTGTGCTCTCCCTTTTAACCTTTCCCTTTAAGCTTGACACCCACTGCAGCTGTAGCCGGGCTGGGCTGATTGAGCCCACCATCGATCATTAATCCTTTTCTGGCCAGAGTGGGGTTTGCATGCGTTATCACAGGGTTCACAGAAGTAAGAGATGGAACCAATAGTAAATCACCAAGTTTGCACCCACTTTCCTCAGGGCGTGTTGTAGTGCCCAGAAAGGGGATGTATATCAGGTACTAAACTGACTGATATGCTATGCTAGCTCCTTTTGCATGCGTGTGTTCCTAAGACTCATTGGCACATTTTAATTACAGGAGATTCCTGCCCCCGCTCCCCACAATGGGTCTGTAACTACTGTAGGAACATGGTGGATCCAGAATTTGCTGAAACACCAAGTATTGCTGCAGTACTAACTCCAAGTGAGAAACTGTACAAATAATAAGGAGCATCTTGAGTTAAAAAATGCTCCGTTGAAATTGATGGTTTTGTTTTTCAATCAGTTTGGATTTGGGGGTGGGGAGGTTAGTCTTCCAAAAACCTCAAATATACATTTGTGTTAAATTTGGTGCTGGGAAAAAATTCAGTAGAGGCAGGAGAAGGATGGCAGCCAGTGAGTGGAGTTGCATAGGGGAACGTGTCTTGTGTACCCAACCTCTCCACGCCCCCCCCCACCACACACACACACTCCACTCCACTCCACTCCTGAGTGTTAAAGGGAACTAACAGGACCATTCTCATTCTATCAAGTGGGGGAAGAAGCTGGTGGCAGGGTCTCCCCATTTCCCTGGAAGGGAAGGATTGCTAGAGGCTGTGAGCTCTCCACCTTTCAGCACTGGGAAGGATTGGCGGTTGGAGGACGTCAGAGGTAGATAGGGCACTCTCAACTTTGCTAATTCTTTTCTTATCAAGAGCTGGTGCTGCTCCTCCTCCAAAGGGGAGGAACAGGACACCCAGAAATTCCCCAGCACCAGCTCCTCTTTCTGGTCCAAATTAAGATTTAACCGGATGAATCCTTATTTCCCCAGGAGCTCCTCTGACCCCATGAAAAAAATTAGAGTGGAGCCAAACCTGTATACTTGTGTCAAAGTACAGATTTAAGGTTTTTTTAAAATTAAAGCATTTTTAAGTTACTACTCTGATCTCAATAAGAGGGTCACTCACCTGTCTTCAAAGATGGATTTTTTAACTTGCCAGCAAGTTAAAAAAAGTATGGATTGGATAAATAGATTATAAAGTGGACAGAAAGCTGGCTAGATTGTCGGGCTCAACGGGCAGTGATCAATGGCTCCGTGTATAGTTGGTAGCAGGTATCAAGTGGAGTGCCCAAGGGGTTGGTCGTGGGGCTGGTTTTGTTCAACATCTTCATTAATGATCTGAATGATGGGATGGATTCCACCCTCAGCAAGTTTGCGGATGACACTAAGCTGGGTGGAGAGGTATATAAGATGGAGGGTAGGGATAGGGTCCAGAGTGACCTAGACAAATTGGAGGATTGGGCCAAAAGAAATCTGATGGAGGTTCAACAAGAACAAATACAGAGTCCTGCACTTAGGACGGAAGAATCCCATGCACTGCTACAGGCTGGGGACCGACTGGCTAAGTGACAGTTTTGCAGAAAAGGACCTGGGGATTACAATGGATGAGAAGATGGATATGAGTCAACAGTGTGCCCTTGTTGCCAAGAAGGCTAACAGCATATTGGGCTGCATTAGTAGGAGCACTGCCAACAGATCGAGGGAAGTGATTATTCCCCTTTATTCGACACTGGTGTGGCCACATCTGGAGTATTGCATCCAGTTTTGGGCCCCCCACTACAAAAAGGATGTGGACAAATTGGAGAAAGTCCAGCAGAGGGCAACAAAAATTATTAGGGGGCTAGGGCACATGACTTACGAGGAGAGGCTGAGGGAACTGGGCTTATTTAGTCTGCAGAAGAGAAAAGTGAGGGGGAATTTGATAGCAGTCTTCAACTACCTGAAGGAGGTTTCCAAAGAGGCTGTTTGCAGTGGTGGCAGATGACAGAACAAGAAGCAATGGTCTCAAGTTGCAGTGGGGGAGGTCTAGGTTGGATATTAGGAAAAACTGTTTCACTAGGAGGGTGGTGAAGCACTGGAATGGGTTACCTAGAAATCTCCATCCTTAGAGGTTTTTAAGGCCCGGCTTGACAAAGCCCTGGCTGGGATGATTTAGTTGGTGATTGGTCCTGCTTTGATCAGGGAGTGGGACTAGATGACCTCTTGAGGTCTCTTCCAACTCTAATCTTCTATGATTCTATGTCTTACAATCTCTGACTAAAACGTACATGGTTAAAAAGTTTTCATTCAGTGTGTTTACAGAGTTCCATACAGCAGGACAAACCACACTTAGATTTTAAAGAGGAGGGTCCTTCTAAACATCGTAAAGCCTAGGCAACATACGTGTTTGCCCTCTTCTCTCCAGCCTTCATAATTATAAGTTAAAGTAGGTGGTGGACCATTAAATTGATGGTCAGCTCTCAAGTGAGGTTACCTATCTATGGTACTTATGGAAATGAGGGTCCTATAGTATCTGAGTGCCTCACCCCCTTTCCTGTATTTATTCTCACAATCCCCCGTGAGGTAGGGAAGTGCAATTATCCCCATTTTACAGATGGGGAACTGAGGCCCAGAGAATCTAAAAGATTTTCCAATAGTCACACAGGAAGTCTGTGGTAGAGCATGGACTTGAACCCACATATCCCAGGTCCTATGCTAGTGCCCTAATTATTGGATCACCCTTCCTCTCATCAGGATTGAACCCAGTATAGCCTATGTGAAAAAGTGCATTGAGCTAGGTAGTTGTAAGGTAGACAGTCTCAGTCTTTACCCATCCCACCCCCTGATTTTGTCTTCAGCAGCTATTATTTAGCTGTAATACTGTGCTTTAAATCTCGGCAGTGCAAAAACACAGCACATGCACAAATATATATAGTTTTGTGGCAGGCTTTAAACTTGCTCTCATAGTACACTGAAGCATCTTACAAAACACTGACAGCACTGAGTGGAGATGATAGTTTATGAAAGATGAGATCTCAGGACACGGTATAATTTTTCTTAGTCATAAATTCAAAGATTGTAAGTCACTTTTACTTCTTCCTTTGTTTTTCCTTCGAAGGCACTCAACTCATTGAAAGCCTTGCTAGATCATCCCAACAATGCTGAAATTTGGGTGTCACAATACCTAGGCTATGAATTTGAAGTAAAATGGGAGCAGCCTACAAAGACTCCCATTTGGGCTAATAAAGAGTGCTGGGGAAAAAAAGTCATTAGAAACGAGTGACAGTGTACAGTATGCAGTAGAACTATATGTTGGTAGCCAAGAAATAGCTCTATAAAGAAAGATTTAATGGATTATTTCACAAATGTTAACAATTTGCACATGGTAAATTTAGAAAAGTGATTGAAACATTACAAGCACTGTTATATGTCCATCTAATTGGCAAAAATCTTGTTTATCTTCTCCTGGCAATTTATATTGCTTTTATATAGCTTATTATAGTAATAAAATGAGTGTTCAAATATGCCTTCAAAAGGACACTGTCAAGAAAATACATTTAAAAAATGTTATTCAAACCTGAAAATACTTAAACTGAAAAAGTTAATTTCTACCATAATTAGTCGTTGACTAAGCAGTATACTTTCTGTAGGCCACGCCTACCAGTTTGGCTAAAAGAAATAGACTGATTACGGTTAACTTTTGTGTATGATCACTTTCATTTTGTAGGTTTCCTATACTAGCTAGCACCACTGTAGTTGGGGTTACAATGCTACAGAGGAATATAATCTCTCCTTAAACTCTATACCCCCTCCACTCTCCAAAATGCTGTTTACATGGAATTTAAGTTAACTGGTCCTGCAAGCCAGGAGGCAGTTTTACCAGCCTGGAAATGGAAATAATGCCCTAAACTACAGTCTTTAAAGGCCTTTTCCTCTGGATTTCCCTTATGATGTGCCAAACAATTTTGAAAAACAAAAAAGCAAATCAACTGGAGATAGACTGGGCAATTGTTTTCTCCAAAGTCCCCCATCCAGAGAGAAAGGCATACCACCCCCTTTTAACCCAAGCTTTTATTTTAAAAACAAATATGGGGTTTAAACCATGTTGTCCCTCTGATTTTGTGTGTCACGGTATGTGAGGGAGCTGTTGACCCCTTATGAAACTTGGGGTTTTTTTGACTGGCCCTGTCCCTGTATCAGAAGAAAGGGGAAGAGCCAAAGAGAAGCTGAATCAGAAGAGCTCTAACCCTAGGGCCAACGAGGAGAGGCTAGCACTTCAGGTCAGCCAGATTGACAGGGCAGGCAGGCCAGTGCGGGAGTCAAAAAGTACTGGAGTCATAATGGTGGGGTGAGTCTCCTGCTCTTGCACAGGGTCATGTGCACCGATCTAGGGAGAGATGGGTCCCTTTCCCAAAGCAGCTCCAGAGGACATTAAGAGCCAGACACAGAGGGGAACATCAGCAGCCAGAACCAAAAGGTGGAGAATGGGTTCCGTTGCATAAAGTCCAAACCCATCCTGAGGTAGGGCTGCAGCAGCATCACTGCAGCACATCCAGGTCCAGGAAGACAACACCACACTCCTACATTGATTGTAACTGTAAAGTTTATTGCACTTTAGATACTGCTGCATTGAACCTCACCCAAGCCATTTCCTCACAGTGCTTACCCTGTAAAATGTTCTTTAATCCCCCCCAAAAACAGTTTTGGTGTAAATAAATTATGGGTGGGTGGATGGGTGGGTGGGTGAGAGAGATTCTGTGGCCTGCATTGTGCAGGAGGTCAGACTAGATGATCATAATGATCCCTTCTGACCTTAATATCTATGAATCTATGAAGTGAACTGGAGCGATTACAGGTTGAAAGGGTAACAAGTTAAGAATATCCTGGGATACGGGGACCCTTGTCTCTTCCCAGAGTTGCCCATGGAGAGATTGAGGTAAACACCTAGGAACCTCTGAGCTCATTCCTCCCTGCGTGACGTGAATCCTGTTCACACAGGGTCATGAGGAAAAGGCAATGTGGGCAGGTCAGCCGGGGTACTGTGTATGTAGTAAAATTTCCGCACTACAGTGGGACAAATCCCTGACTTGCAAGTACTTTTGAGGATTGCACACTCAGTAAAAATACTAGGGGACATTCTATTTACACAATACTGCATATTTTGTGCATGTGTGTATGTGTAACAGATATACTGTGTCTTTGCAAATGAGGTTTTGTATATAGTAAACAGTGGATGGGGGTAGGCAGAGAGAGAACACAAGGCCCTTTCCTTTGGCAGCATTTTTCAAGATGATGCACGTTTTCTCTATTCTGTACTATAAGAATAAGCATTTGTAATAATATAAGTGGTTTATCAGTATAGGTCATTACATAGAAGCCCTGAATGGACTACTACTTTCAACTTTTGTATTAAAGCACAGGACTAGAAATCTGTGACACTTCAGCATTGCGAAATGTTTCCAGTACAGTGGTTACTAATGAGATGCCTCTAGCTCTCTCAACTTAAAAAAAAAAACAAAAAACAAAAAACCTCTTTTGGATGAAAAAGAATACAAATTAAGAGCTGTGAATATTTATTTCTTAAAAGTCTGGCAGCTGATTTGCTGTCTCCTACCTCTTCCATCTTCTCTGCAGAAGCAAAGCTGCTAATAAAACAATACTCCATCTGCTTATCTGCCTCCATCTGTTGTCTCTTGTCTTATACTTCAATTATAAGCTCCTTAGGGCAGAGACAGTCTTTTTGTACAATCCCTAGCACCATAGGGTCCTGATCCTTGATTAGAGCTGCTATGCATTATGGTAATATAAATAAATAATAAAGAGAAAATGCTAGGGGGAAAAAAGATTTGAGCTGCCTTGATACCCGCGGCCAACACCAAAACACCCACTGCTACCCACATAACCTGACTTGATCCATCCTGTATATTAAAAAATAAAATTTGGTGAGTTAAGGGGTAATTCCAAAACTAATTCGTCAGGTTTTGATTAGTCTCTCATCAGCACCATTGCCACAGCAATGGCAGTAGTACCTCTACTGCCCTAGCACCCACAGATATGAGGTGAAAAAGAGAGGCAACTTTTAAATTTCCTCTTCTCTCATCTCACTTTAAGCCAAGCAAATAGCCTCTCATGCATACAGCACTTGGACTCGTAGCTACTCACAGATAGCTTTACAAGGAAGGCACACAAAAAGGTTTGATTGTTATCGTTCTGAGGTCAGTGACTCAGAGGAATCTCCCACAGTTTTTAGAAAGCACAAGAGTGATCCTGTGACACTTCCTCAGGGTGCCCACGACTATGAGTCATTGTGTTATCCCCCTGCCTCAGCAATATAGAGACTTGTTGGTGCTAGGCTGGGTGTCAGCTCCCTCACACCACCACCACTCTGCTAGCCACCCAAACAATCTCCTGAAGGCTTTACCAGCCCTTAACTTTCCCTGGATGGTTAATCCTTGGTGTGCTCCACTACCCGTGTTCCACTATAGTTCCCCCCAGTAGAGTTCAGCCCACCATCGGACAACCACAAAAATTGCCAGGTAACCTTTCTCTGAAGGAACAGTGAACCTACAGCTTGATTGGTGCTACTCGTGACCAAGCCCTTCATAATATTTCAGCACTGGAATTTATAAATGGTGAAAATCATAAAATGCAATCTTTGATAAGAAACTTAGAGAGTGAGTAAGGCAAGTAAGTGTGGGGGGGAAGTTACACATATAAAACACACCATAAAATGTAATCCTAGGTCTACACTTAATAGTGACCTTTCCTATTTAATAGAGTAGATTTTCTCCCAAGGATTCCATCTTTGACAGAGCTGCTCGTTTTCAATTATAACCAGGATCCAAACTTTCATGAACACCCCATGACCTTCAAGGAGTTTCCTCCGTGAATGGATAACAAAATATTTTACTTGTCCCCCAGTTACAGTATAGTAAACCTTTGAATTGCCCTCTTGTTTCTTCTCCGTTGTGATGGCCCCCCATGTTGCCTTGGAATGCAAATGTAGCTCCCATTGGGTTTGGCTTACAATGCTTAATTTACATCAGAGACAAGGATAGGTGAATAGACATGCTTTGCCTGCTGTTAGGGGGCTTATTCCTTCACCCACTTACTTCCCTGGTCCTTCTCGCATGAACAGAGAGCAACAATACCCGAAGTCCAAAGGTGCAAACAATTCGATGTTTATTGGGGTGAACTTCCAGCAAGCATGATTCCAGTTTCCTTCCCCTTAGTGTCCCCCTTCCCAGCTCTGACACCACAGAGCCTTACACCTGTGTCCCTGTTCCCATTCCTGCCCTTAGCCAAACATGATTCCAATTTCCCCACCCCCATTCCCTGTTCCCATTTCCCCCTTTAGCAATGATTTCTATTTCTTCAAATCAGTTTTGTACTGTATAATACCAGAGTTACAATTACAATTTTAAATCAGTCCTGACAGTCTCATCCAGTATAGGAAGTAGATATGGACATTTCCTATTCATGAGAAAAAATGCTGTGCAGAAAACAACAATATTATGATTGCCATGATAAATGCTTAGGAAGTATGAGTACGATTGAATTCAATTGAAGGGTGATTTAAGACTTGAAGAATAAAACAAAACTGTAAATGTATTTCTGAGTTGGATTTCTTAGTACTCTTTTTTTTAATCATGTACTGAGTTTATTGTGGTATCACAAATAAAGATATCCTTTCATTTCATCCTGTTCAATGAAATGCTTTTGGAATGAATTCGGAAGTTTTAAATAGTGACAAGGGTTATTTAACTTACTATACATCGACAGAACAGCAATACTACATAATAAGCTGACAGTGTTGATAATATAACAAATTCTTTAATACAAACAAGAGTGGAACAGTGCAACCAAAAAACAAACTCAAATGTGATTTTTGTTGGACAAAAATCACAGGCAGTGAAGGTTCTGTTGCAAGAAAAATTATGTAAGCTAATTCATTTGAAAAACACTGGGAGAGGCCATAGTAATCTATGTTAGACAGAACAAATCCTGACCATTGGTTACAAAGCTGTAAGGGACACGCTCTCTCTCCTGCCATATACTGCAGCAGGACATTGACCTAACATATCCTGAAGGCTTGAAAAGATGATGGTAGTGCCGGAAGAGGTCAGCTCCCTGTATTTGGAATGCATCATGCTTAGGGATCAAGTTGGAAACTTTCGTAAGTCACCTTTTTATATTGACCCTCTCTTTCCCCAACACTGGACCCATAGAAGTTACTTCTGGAAGTTCCATAGAGCTGCCAAGGGAAGTGAAAGATATGACTGGCAGAGTTTGTCATCTTTTGTTGGATTGTCCAGAGAGGTGGATAGGAAATGGAAAGTGTTCTTCAGCCTGGATGGAACCTAAGTCACCAAGTGGGACAAAAGCACAAAGACTTCACACCTAACCAGAACAGGAATTTGTAGTCATTTGCAAGGCGGGGGGGGGGGGGGGGGGAGCAGACACATATAAGACTTCTAGAATAGTGAGGTGTTCAGCAACTTACTTAAGCAGGTCATATGATAGTGTCTGAGTCTGGCTGGGCCATGTGACTCCCATTGAGCCATGTGCTGCAGATCTGTGCCATGACATGGGCACATGACCTGGACCATGTGCTGCAGGCCTGTAATTTGCTCAGACTAAAATGGTGATTTAGCATTGTGACAGCATGTAATGGTGTATATGATTTGAGATAGTTCTCCAAAGATACAGCACTTACAGTACAGCATTACATTTCTGAAATCTAACAGATTGCTTAGCAGCAAAAGGGCAAAACCCATAAACTTTGTAATTTGTTTGCCAACCCCCAGCAGAACAGTTTCACATAGTTGTGTATCTGCAAAATTAAGTTAGTGGTTCTCTTTATTGGTCTCTTTTTCTTCTCTTAGGTAAGCAGTATGTTGTTTAACCACATCTATAATTATTATTGATCTGTGGATGTGAGTTGCAGCTGCTGCCTGTACATCCCTGCAGGAGAGTGTTGGTAGGCCCCCTATAGCTTCCTAAATTTGAACTTGGTCAGAACAGTTGGATTAACACCCTGTGATGGTGCCCCCCCCCCGCCCCATAAGGCTTTATATGATATATATGACATAACTGGAATATGTTTTATGCTACATATGCCATGTAACATATCTCTGTAAAGGTTAAGATTTACTGAATCTATTCATCCTATTTGTATGCACGTGTCATTATTATATTCGAAGTTGTGAATATTGGCTGTATACTTGTTTGATTTTAAATAACCTTAGTAAGGCATTTGGTCAGCTTCTTTAGAAAGGAATTTGCAAGTTAAGTGCCCAATCAAGAAGCACTTAATGCACAATGGATCTTGGAAGTTTCCAATCCACATAAGAAGTCTACATGAGGATGTTCAAGGTAGCAGGTGAGCAATGGCTGCTGCCTGTAAAAACTGAGTCATGCATGGACATGTGACTTGCCCAGGTGACTCCAAAACTCCATCTTGGAGCTAAACTTTGCATAGGAGAGAGGAGGGGGTCTCCACCCACAAGAGAAAGTTTATTTAAGCCCATGGGAGACCCCTCAATTTTGTCTTCAGCTGGCTGAAGAGATAGCCTCTCCACCCTCAAGGATACCTGAAGGAAACTGGAACAAAGGAGAGTAACTACAGGGGGTGTGAGTGATTGCTGGAGCCAGACTAGAAGGAGATTAGTCTTTAAAAGTAAGCTTACTGGAATTCTTCTGAGGGTGAGGTTTTTATCTGTATTCAGTTTTCTTAGACATAGACTAGCGTGTTCTATTTTATTTTGCTTGGTAATTCACTTTGTTCTGTCTGTTACTACTTGGAACCACTTAAATCCTACTTTCTGTATTTAATAAAATCACTTTTTACTTATTAATTAACCCAGAGTATGTATTAATACCTGGGGGGGGGGACAGCTGTACATACCTCTTTATCAGTCTTATAGAGGGTGAACAATGTATGAGTTTACCCTATATAAGCTTTATACAGGGTAAAAACAGACTTATTTGGGGTTTGGACCCCATTAGGAGTTGGGCATCTGAGTGTTAAAGACAGGAACACTTCTTAAGCTGCTTTAAGTTTAAGCTACAGCTGTTAAGGGATGTGGTTCAGACCTGGGTCTGGGTTTGCAGCAGGCTAGCGGGTCTGGCTCAAACCAGGCAGGGCACTGAAGTCCCAAGCTGGGAGGGCAGGGAAGGCAGGGGCAAAAGTAGTCTTGGCACATCAGTGGGCAGTTCCCAAGGGGGTTTCTGTGACCCAACCTGTCACACACCGTCCACCCCCAACTCTTGCAAAGTGTGGATTTATCTTCAATTATCACAAGTGGCTAGGGGGTAACAAACATGAATATCAGTAATGGCCTGGATATTATCTGAAGAGAGGCATTCCTGGAAACAATATCCCTTGCCTTTATGCTGTAACATTGATTCTCTACCAGGATTGGTATTATTAGCAGGTTTCCCATCTAAGCAGTGGTCAGGTTTAATGCTGCTTAGCTCTTAGCTTGTAGGATGCGGTAAGATCATGTCCCAAGGTGGAACTGCATGGCTCTTAAGAGTCTGATTTTAGATGCTTTTTTTTTTTAAAAAAAAAGTAGTTTTATATAGTAGATATATATTGTACAAGTACACCAAGTTACTCTTTTAACCTATAACTTGACTCTAATTTATAAATTAAACAAGATTACAGACAACCACAATAAACCTAATGGACTTTAAATGGTCTATGGCTCAAATTAAATGATGTGATACTAGCTATGAACAGGACAGTAAATGACCTTTCTACAACAGTTTCTTTGTTATAAATGGTTTATGAAGTCATTACTTTAAAGTAAAGCCCTTGGGATGTTATTAATACCAACAATAAACTCCAACTCAGGTATTTTTGGTGTCAGCTAGTCTGACAGAAAAAAATCATTATGGAGCAGTGATAACCTCTTTACCATTAAGATTGATGTTAGCTAGTTTTCAAAATTACAGCCACCTCCTTCCTTGAAAACATGCTTGTTCCTGCCCCTAAGATTTCACATAACATTTATCTCACATGAGGAGCTCCACCCTATGCTTCTCTCAAGAGAAGTAGAGATACCCACCCCAAAGATAATGCTACTTTACATAGCATTAAGATTTTAGGCTCATCATCTGCATCCCTTTTGAGGGGGGAGGAACAGACTGAATCATCAGGGTCAGAAGCAATTCTTCCAAGAGGGAGTGAGAGCCAGCAGAATGGCTGTCCTTCCATGGGAATGAAGCTGTTATTTTTTGGCACTTCCCAGGGTTGGAAGGCCTCACCCTGTCTCTACCCTCCAATGATAAGATTAGAGAAAGACCGTTACACACCACACTCTGTTTCCTTTTGAGATTGCTGCTGTTTTTTCAGGGAGGAAGGCTTGGCTGCAGGAGGTATGGAAGTGGGCTCCAGGGCGAAGAGTAGAGATGGAAGAAGGCAGGCAAAGTGAATACATGTCTATGACCAAAGTGAAAATGATATTTTGGGGAAGGGGAAAAAAAAAAGATAGTCTTTGCTCACATTCAAAGCCTGATCCTCCACTCATTGAGGACAGTGGCAAAACTCTCATTCTAGTTAATAATGCAGGATCAGACCCATATTGCTTACAGTATCATGTTAAATGAGTGAAATGGAAATAAAAAATGAAAGATATGTGCAACGGAGTGCAGCTCAAAAGGCATCAGAATTCTGAAGGAATGCCCAATATAGTGAAGTTCAGGGGGGTTTAGCACTGCACCTAGATACGTTGGGGAATGGATTATTTAGAACCAACTCTCTTGGCCAAGTTTAATTAGAACAATACTTTTAGAGTGGAGGGTTCATGGACTTATAACTGCCTCTTTTAGTGTACTGGATAAGGATGGTTTTGTAGTTAAAGCTCTGTCCTAGGTTTCAAGGGATATGGATTTAAATCTTCTCTCTGCAATACATTTCCTATGTGACCTTGGGCAAGTCACTAACCTGTGTGTTATATCTGGACCCAGCAGAGAAAGAGATACAGGCACAGAGGAGCTCATTTAAACACAACTAGCTGCTGGGGAAACTTTTATTGTTCTGGCTGAACAACTGTAACCCACATGAAAGTGAGGCTTTGGAATGGAGGTGGGGGAACCCCAAAACATTAATAAAGGGACAGGACATCACATTCCTACACACACACACACACACACATGCACTCCTAAAACTTGCAGGTGGACTACCACAGACTTAACTTGCAAGGGATTATTCTGACCTGAAATAGCAACTCACTAACTAAATTTCTAAGTTCAGCTGCACAACTGGTTTTAATGCTCTCCTGGGATAATGTGGTGATAGTGGCATTGTAAGTGTCGTCAACAACAGGAATAGTCTGTGGTAAGGAATAAAAAGATTCTCCCAACAAGTCATCAAAGTTATGACTTGTAACAGAGAGTTCAATAGGAGGAACAGAAAGTCCTATGGTAACATCCTGGAACTCTGGTCCTGATCAAGGCTTCAACTGGTCCATATGTTGTGTCCATAATACCAGCGGCTAGTTTTGCACAGGACCTGTTTGGTTTGTGGTATTTTACATGTTCTTCAGGTATGCATTTCATTCCACAACCATAATTGTGAGTCCACACTAAGTCTCCCACTTGAAAAGAACAATGACAAGTCTCACAATCCATTTGTATAGCTTGGGATTTGGCTACATATGAGGCAATATCAGGATGTAGCAAGTCCCAACAGGTATGTAAAGATTGCTTCAGAAAAAGAGTTGCAAGTGATTCCTGGATAGCAACACATGGTGCATGCCTGTGGACAAACAAGAAGTTATCCAATTTTTGCAGATGACTCAAAATAGACTTGTTAGCTTTTAAGGCATGCCTAGGTATCTGTACGAAGCATTCAGCTTGTCCGTTTGTAGCAGAATGCTATGGAGCAGAATGTATGTGCTGAATTCCATTTGAAACTAGAAATCTCCAAAATTCTTTAAAACAGAATTGAGGTCCATTGTCACTCAAACTGTAACAGTAAACCAAAATTGGCTAAATCAGGTGTGAAGATGTCCCATGGTCTCGGTCACTGTAGTAGAAGTCATTCTGAACATTGGCCATTTTGAGTGGCCATTGACTGACCAAAAACATATACCCTTGTAGTGATCTGGCAAAGTCCATGTGAATACACGCTCATGGAGACTCAGGCTATGCTCAAGTGTGTAGACGAGCTGGGCTAGGATCATGCTGAATTGACTGACAAGTAGAACAGCACCTCACCTTCTCCCAGTATCTTTGTTGATCCCTGTGGTGGGGCGGTGCTCCACCCCCGGGCAAGATTGGGCTACAACAGGCCAGAGCGGCCGTGCGGAACGGCAGCCAAATCAGAGAGGGCCTGTGGGGGAGCCAACCAGTGCCGAGCCGAGGGAAGCCAATCAGGGCCAGGCTAGGCCCTATAAAAAGGCTGCCCAGGGGAGGAGCAGTGAGTCTCCTGAGCTAAGAAGACCAGCACCTTGGACAGCACAGTGCTGGGCAGGCTCTGGAGAGCAGGGGAGAGCAGCTCTATACCTGTCAGACTGTGGGACCTGACCAGAAGGGCCTAGAGGGTGCAAGGGAAGTGACCCAGGGAGGATGGATAGAGGAGGGGAGAGGAGGAGGGCAGAGAAGCTGCCACTAGAGGGTCCCTGGGTTGGGATCCAGAGTGGTGGGCAGGCTTGGGTTCCCCCCTTTCCCCCTTGTACTGCACCTGGCTGTGGAAGAGTGGCAATGATAGACCACAGCTGGCCCTTGAGCAGAGGGGCTAGACCTTTGGGGGTTGTGGTTGGTCACTGCGGCAGGAGCGAATTGGAAAGACTGCTGTTAACCCCCCCCAACCCCAGACTAAGGGGCACTGTCAGAGGATGGACTAAGGAGCACTGTCAGAGGGCAGTGACAAGAAGCAGATGTCGCTGAGCAGGGAGCAACGTGGGTCCGGATACCAACGGGGGAGCAGACAACGAATGGGACACCACCAGCAAAAGGTGCCCAGCAAAGGACAGAACTAATTCCCAGATGTGCCAGCGGGAGGCACTGTGGTGGTGAGTCCCAACCCTGTCACAATCCCTGACCACCAGACTTGACTCCAGACTATAGCTTTCATCCATACAATGCCAAAATGACTTTAGTGGAGAGCTTCCAAAACCTGAGATTGAAGTGATTTTTGGAATGATCACTCACATTCCCCATAACATGCAACCTTGATTTACAGCTAATTCACCTGATTTGACAAGAATTGTGTAAACTGGGGATTCTCTTGATCCAACATTGTACTTTGTAGTACCATTCCCTTCACAAGGGAAAGCACATCATCCTTAGAAGTTTCTTTGTTGATGTCTGTGCTAGCTTTGGGCAACCTATCCATCAAATTGAGATAGAACACTTCACCCAAAAGTTACTTTGTGTTGATGAGAGCTTGGGCATGGCAGGCATGACAACCCATCAACATTGTCATGCTGAGTCCCTTTACAGAATTGAATAGTATAGGAATGAGCTGAAATACAAACATCCATTGTTGCATTGGAGCAGCAGCTAAATGGCAGAATTCCACGTTTTGGTTAAAAAATGGAAAGTATGATGATCCATGAGCAAGATAAAATGTTTACTATACAGATTGGAATTCAGAAGTTTCATACTTAAGATAATGCTGAGAGCTTCTTGCTCTATTTGCATATAGTTCCTCTCAGGATTTGTAAGCATTCATGAAGGCAACTGGTTTCTCCATACCATTAGGAAAAACACGGGAAAGAACTACGCCCACTCTATATGGTGAAGCATCACAAGTCAACTGCAACGGTAGAAAAGCATCAAACTGCATAAGAACGTCAACGATGTCAATAGTTTCTTTGCTTCCTTAAGTCCACACACACTTTAGTCCATTTCACTTTTTCGTTGCTTGTAACAGTTCATGTAAAAGGTGCTAATAATTCTGCCTAATCTGTCAACAATTTACCATAGTAATTAAGCAGTCCTAGGAATGAACGTAACTGTGACACATTCTCTCAGAGAGGTATTTGAAGAATTGCCTTGTCTTTCTTTGGAGTTTTCCTTAAGCTCCTGGTATCAATTACATGTTGAAGGTATTCAAATCAAGGTTTGAGAACCCTCACATTTGTCTTGACATACATTTACAACGTTTGGAAGACGATGGACAGAGAGCACCCAAAATTCAATGATCTTCTTGATCCTTTCCTTTAACAATGATGTCATCCAAATGCATTGTTCAATGGTCAGTCCCTTCAGGATCTCATCCATGGCTTGTTGGAACAGGGCAGGTGGTGAGGGGATACCAAAAGGTAACCTATTGTAACAAAAATAATCTTTTTACATATTGATTGAGATTTGCGAGATGCCAGATCAATCACCATTTGTAGGTATGCTTTGAGGCAATCCAATTGACTGAAACACGGTCCCCCATTCAGAATAGCAAACAAGTCTTCAGTATGAGGTAATGGATACGCGTCTGCACATAAAAAGTGGATTCAGTGTCACTTTGAAATCTCCAGAAGTTCAGATGAAGCCATCCTTCTTGATCATTTGTACAATGGGTGTAGCCCACTCATTATGTGAAACCAAAGTCAAGACTCAAATGTTCACTAAATGGTCCAAAACTGCTTCTACCAGAGGCTTTGGATCATAAGGCACAACTCTGGGCTTGCAATATTTTGGCTGCCTGTCAGACTTAACAGTATGCTTCACTGTTATGTTGTTCATCTTCTCAAACTCCCTTTTCAAAAACTTTGGAGTGTCTGTCCAATATTTCTGGAAGATTTCAAGGTGCTTTTGTGATTGCCTCGATCTGAGTCCAATTTACGTTGGGCTTCTCAAGCATGATCTGCCAAATAATGGCAGATACTTTCCTTCAAATCACATACAAGGGTAAAAAAAAACAACAAACCTGTTTGTCCATGTAGAACTTTCACATTGAGTATCCCTTTTTGGACTAACTTTTCTCCAGTCTAAGTCTTCAAAACCCATAGAGGTTTGTTCCAGAGAAATGTCTGACAGAGTCTGGTGATAGATGCATAAAATCCATGAAACAGCTGCCCCAGTATCAAGCTCCATTCTTGTAGGAACTCCTTTGATCAAGGGTTTAACCCTGATGCGTTTTCTGATCCAGCTTCTGATAACAAGTGTACTGGTAGCTCAATCAGTACAATTAGAACTTGTCTTTTTCCATATTCTGAATTCCGAACTTCCATCCTCTGTGTTACTGGTCATTGAACTGTGCAATAGGGCACAGTGATACATCCTTTCTTCTGGCACTTTCTGAAAATAATCTGATTTGCCCAGCAATCCTTTGCAGAGTGTGTAGTTTGTGCACAACAACCACACAGCAATTCCTTATGGTCCCATTGTCCTCTGTCTCACCGATGCAGGAGGTGAACTTCTCAATTTACACTAGATTCCAGAGACTTCTCCTCTCTGGTCTCCATTACAACTGCTACCTCAACACACAACCTTCTTGGATTATAAGCATTGATACGATCAGGTAACTTCTTCCAGATCTGGTCATTATATTATCCAGAGACAAATTGGTCACACAGGGCATCACCCTATCTTCATCCAAATTGACAATGCTCTGACAGCTTCCTAGAGCAGCAATGAACTGTGCTACTGACTCCAATTCCTTGATGTTGCTGATAGATAATAGCAGAGTGATAATGACCTATTGGATATGAGAAAAATGTTCCTGGATTGCCGCAGTAATAGCAGCGTACATGGCAGTTCTAGGCACAGCTGCAGACAATAGGCTATACAGCAATTTGTATGCCTTCAGACCTGTGACTGTCAGCAAGGTCAACAAGGTGTCTGGTGGCACCTTAAAGACTAGCAGATTTATTTGGGCATAAGCTTTCGTGGGTAAAAAAACACTTCTTCAGATGCATGGAGTGAAAATTACAGATACAGGCATTATATAATGATACATGAAGAGAAAGGAGTTACCTCACAAGTGGAGAACCAGTGTTGACAGGGCCAATTTGATGAGAGTGGATGTAGTCCACTCCCAATAATAGATGAGGCCGCGTCAATTCCAGGAGAGGCAAAACTGCTTTTGTAATGAGCCAGCCATTCCCAGTCCCTATTCAAGCCCAAATTAATGGTGTTAAATTTGCAAATGAATTTTAGTTCTCCAATCCTCAGACAGAGACAAACACCTACAAGATCTTTATCAAGCATTCTTAAAACTACAATACCCACCTGGGGAAGTGAGGAAACAGATTGACAGAGTGAGACGGGTACCCAGAAATCACCTACTACAGGACAGGCCCAACAAGGAAAATAACAGAACACCACTGGCCATCACGTACAGCCCCCAGCTAAAACCTCTCCAGCACATCATCAACAATCTACAACCTATCCTGGAAAACGATCCCTCTCTTACACAGACCTTGACAGGCAGGCCATTCCTCGCTTACAGACAGCCCTCCAACCTGAAGCAAATACTCACCAGCAACTACACACCACAGAAACAGTAACCCAGGAACCAATCCCTGTAGCAAACCTTGTTGCCTACTCTGTCCCCATATATACTCTAGCAACACCATCAGAGGACCCAACCACATCAGCCACACCATCAGAGGCTCATTCACCTGCACGTCTACTAATGTTATATATGCCATCATGTGCCAGCAATGCCCCTCTGCCATGTACAAAGGCCAAACTGGACAGTCCCTACATAAAAGAATAAATGGACACAAATCGGACTTCAGGAATGGTAACATACAAAAGCCAGTAGGAGAACACTTCAATCTTCCTGGACATTCTATAGCAGATTTAAAAGTAGCTATACTTGAACAAAAAAACTTCAGAAACAAATTTCAGGGAGAAACAGCAGAACTAAAATTCATTTGCAAATTTAACACCATTAATTTGGGCTTGAATAGGGACTGGGAGTGGATGGCTCATTACAAAAGCAGCTTTGCCTCTCCTGGAATTGACCCCTCCTCATCTATTATTGGGAGTGGACTACAGCCACCCTGATCAAATTGGCCCTGTCAGCACTGGTTCTCCACTTGTGAGGTAACTCCCTTTTCTTCATGTGTCATTATGTAAAGCCTGAATCTGTAATTTTCACTCCATGCATCTGAAGAAGTGTTTTGTTTTTTTACCCAAGAAAGCTTATGCCCAAATAAATCTGTTAGTCTTTAAGGTGCCACCGGACTCCTTGCTGTTTTTGTGGATACAGACTAACACAGCTAGCCCCGATACTTGTCATCAAGGTTGAAACTCATTGTCCATCTGGAATGGTATTGAAGGTTACAAGTTGCTCAAAACATTCAAGGTACACCCCCCATGACTTGCCGTTGTCATCAAATTCACCAACATTGTCCTCAAAAGTTGCCATTTCTCAGCTCTCCTGTTGGACTTCATACCCTCCAGGACCCGTTTTCTGCCACAGGGATTTTTTTTTTTAAAACTGTGCACCATCTGCACTCCATCCGCCTCTTCTGGCTGTACACCAACACTGCAGCTTTCTTTGTCATGTGATGAAACCTCCAGAAATATGTCCAACCAAAATTGGCAACCCTAGCGTAAATCCTTTGTTGCTAAATGTTATATCTGGACGCAGCAGAGGAAGAGATACAAACACAGGGAGCTCATTGAAGTTTCCACAGCAGCTAGCCGACTGTTCTGACTGCAAAACTGAAACCAAACATGAAAATCATGGGCAGCGAGTATAATAGGCAAGGGGAGGCTGTGCTAGGGTTACCAACCCTCCAGCATTGGCCTGGAGTCTCCCAAAATTGGTATCGATCTCCCAGTGACTATTGAAAGCAATCTGGGAGATTTTAATAGGATATTTTAAGAAAATGACGTTATATCATGTTGTGGGTGGGGGGGGGACAACAACTCCTCCTGGAATAGCTTCAGTCAAAGTTGGCAACCCTAGGCTGTGCGTCCTCTAGCACAGCCATCCCTGTTGCCTGACACGTGTGCTGTGGTGCTCTTTCCCCGCCCCCCCCAGCCTCTTCCCCTCCCTGCTCTGACCCTTCCCCAAGGCTCTCACTGCCTCCTGCTGCTGCCCAGTGAGTCTTCCTCCTCTCTACCTGCTCCCTTCAGAGGTCCCTGCAGCTGGCTGCATCCCTTCTCCTCACTCCCTCTCCCTCCCGGAGCCAGGATGTATGTGTGAAAAAAAAAAGCGGAGGGGATCCTTGAGGAACTTTACACAAGTGAAAAAGCCTTCCAGAGACCTAGCAGCAGATCACTGAAACTGTTAAAGGAGCCATTAAAGTGGTAATGCAATAATTTAACAGGCATTTGCCAATGTGCAGGAACCCTTTGGCCACATTCAGCTGGCTTTTATATTGTAGGAAAATGTGTTATTTGGGTTATAAACAATTTCCAAACAATCCGTCAGTAATTTCCAAGCTATGCGAGTTATTCTCTGTACCCAGCAGTAATTTTGACTAACCTCACTGAAAGAGGAGCTGACATAGCCAGCGAGTTTATTTCTGATCTAGTGGTTTTGTTCAAACCCAGTTTAAGTAAACGAGTCTGGCAGGGAATTCTATGTAAGAAAGGTTATTAAACCACTGCCTTAATGCGGGCTGTCAATGACAAACACTTGAAAAAGGAGAGATTAGACTTCAGTTTGGCACAGGTAGCCTGAAAAGCCATGTGTCTCTCTATACAATGTATACCAAACTCCATGACATGCAGAGGAGAATCCATCTGGCAACTGTTATATAGCTGTTCAGTTCCCCTAGGGGAATGTTATTAGTGTTTTAAGGTGAGAAGTGGGGAGGGTCTTGGGGCGGGATGGGGCAGCGGCAGGGTGAGGGGGCGAGCGGCGAGCCAGCAGCATGGCAGGCGGGGGGGTGTGGAGGTGAGCAGAGGGGGGAAGCTTGCAGGGGGGTGAAGAGGTGAGCTGCAAGTCAGCAGCAGGTGGGAGTGGGGGTGGGGCCTGAGGAAGACCAGGGGTGGAGTGTGGGTGGGGCCGTGGGCAGAAGAGGCAGGGTAAGGAGCTAGCCTCCCCCAGGGGGAATTTCACCCACCACCTATGATGAAAATGAAGCTTTGCATGGGGTAGGGGTTGCATTCAACCATTTAAAGGGACAGGACCACATACAGTGCTCCAGTGGCCTAGTTCCCCACTTGTAAAATAGGGATACTACTATAGATGTGTTGTCTATTTAAATTGCAATCTCTTTGGGGCAGTGTAACAGGGTGGCCGCTTATTGAACATTCCCTCATGGCCAGATACTCTCTGCAGCATCCTCTCTGTTTTCCCTCTTCAGGGCCCTTATAAACACCATAGTTTTGGGTTTGTTTGTTTTTTAAAATAGAGGAGTATCACCACTCTCCATCGGGGCTTGTTTGATAATTGCCCACAGTGCCAAGTAGTCCTCACCATTACTGCAAACCAAAGGATCTCACTTATCTTTGGCTCTTCTGCCACCCCACATGGAGCATATGTAGTCCCCTCCAGAGAGCTTCCTGATTGGCTGGAAGAGAGGAAGCCCTGCCCCACCCTACACTACTGGGCTCTTGGCCCCAGGCCTTTAAAGGGACGGTTTCCTTCTCCTACTGTGAATTCCCTGAGACTGTTCTCTCTCTTTAGCTACAAGGGTATTTCCTGGGACTTTGTTTCAGCTTCCTGTAACAGTGTTTCTACCCCCCTCCTTAAATGACCAGTATATCTCATTACAGGCAGGTTGTGTCTCCCAGAATGTTTCACATAATGAGGCCCGCCCTGACATCAGTTGTTGTCTCTAGGTACTGCTTTAACAGAAATAAACAGTTTATTTGTTTGGGGCTGAATTGTTTTTACTGATTCATTTGAAGTCTATATTATTCTAGAGAAAGATTTAAAAATGCACTAACAATATATCATTAAAGCCTTCCAACTACAGTATTAATGTAAAGTATTTTAGCTGGTTAAATCTGAAATTAGAGAGCACTTCTGGCCAAGTTTGCAATAGCAGGCTCTAAAAATCAAAGTGCAGAACCTCAGACTAGTGAGAAAACGGCTTTGTAGATTCAGAGTGGGTAGTTAGGCATCTCTGTTTTGTAAGTAAAAATGCAATTTGCTTATAAAACTTAGAGATAGTCTTTGTGAAAAAATGTGCATCTGCAATTTTAGAGTCTGTGATGAGATTCTCTGTTGAGTCAGACTTAGTGTGAAATTTTCAAAGCACCCCTGTTCACCAAAGCATATGCTTAAATGCTTTGCTGAATCAAGGCCTGAGGTGGTCCAAGTCCCATATTACCAGCTTAAAGATTCCATGTGGTTATCTTCAGCCTGGAAGGTGTATTACTCTAAAGTTCTCTGCAAAGATCACTCATTTTTCGTATACATAGTAGCTCCCTCCCTTTATCCCCCATCAGGAATGATGAAATTCTGTGCTGCACCTGATCGAGGCACAGCATAAAAAGCATAACCTGGGGCGGTGAGAGGTTTGGGGAAAGTTGCTTATAGCCACCTCTGTACCCTGTTGATCCTCCACTGTTCCAGGGGCTAAATCCTGCAAGCCACATAAGCTGCAGTACTGCCTGGAATTTGTACAGCACTGCATGCTGCAACCCTATCCTGAAACTCCTCAGCACATCTCCCTCATCCCCCTCTGTCAGGGCTTGAAGTGGCAAGGATCTCACCCAGAGTACCAGAGCTCCCTCTGAATAGCTCAAGTGATTTCTATGCTTGCAAGCAACATTGCTGAACTCCTGTGTTTTTCCTATTAGATGATTCTAAATTCCGTGGCATGGGGCAATTGGACTATATTACTGGTAAACGCTTCCAAAACAAATATTGTAAGAAGAAAAGGAAGAGTCTAGAGAACTGAGGTAACTGGGTTTGGGTTTAACATGGCAGTTTTGTTTTATTCAGTTCACCAGCATCAGTAATGATGTTAATACAGCTCTGGCAATACACCAGTTAAGTTTGCTAACAGAGGAGGGGCAAGTTACCTGGTAACATGACATTTTTGTTGTTGATCCTGAACAAGACAGATGCTTCAAGTTCTCTGTTGCTTCGCAGAATATATTGGCCTTGATGCTCCTATTCCTATATTTTCCTGTGCTTGGTGCATAGGATGGGAGGAGGAAACCAGAGTGGATTCTGCTGCCCTGATTCTCCGAGCCAGCCTGAGTGCCAGTGAGAGTTAGAGCTGCTTCTGTCACTGAAACAGGATCTTTAATGGAATAAAGACAGTGGAGGATAAATGGAGTGGGCCTGCCACACACTCCCTCTCCAAAAAGAAAAGGCATACTTGTGGCACCTTAGAGACTAACAAATTTATTTGAGCATAAGCTCCAGTCAGTCTTCCCCCAACACTGAGGTGGAAGGGAAAGGAGGGGTAGGGAAGCATCAGGCACAGGGTCCAGAATCAGCATTCTTATGCAATCACAGAGTTCTTTTGAGTTTGTTAGAGAAGCCAAGCTCATGGACACGAATGTGGGACTTGGGCACCAGCATAAAACCCTAAGTTACTGAGGCCTTATTTTAACTAAATGAGTTGGAAGGCTATAAACATACTAGCCATACATTTATCAGAAAAATCAGAGGAGACAGAGCTGGTTGCGATGCTTACAATTAAGGTTGCCTAAGGGTACCAAACTAATTGGATACACTCCCTTCTGGAACTTGGAATTTACTGCAGGATTCTTGAGTATTTACACTCCTCCAGAGTCTTGTCTAGCAAATAGCTGCAAAACCCACTAGCAAAGCGTGCATCTTATCCTCCTCTAGTGGATAGAGTTCAACTGCCTTCTATTGCTGCCTGTTATTCCTTCAGTCCTCCATCTCTTGGGCTCTTTTGTGGATCTAACACTCCCAGATTTTGAGATGACAGAGACAAGGGTTTTTATGGTTCTACATAAGAGAATTTGTTTTCCTAGTTATATTTTTAAAGCAGCCATAGAAAAGCCAAAGCCATCTCTTTTAAAGGAATGTTCAGCTTGCAGAGACAAGCCACTCTAGAAGTTAGGAAGTGCCAGAATTGAGGCTGTCTGTGCAACCTTAATTCAGCATCCTTAATCTTATGCTTTATGACAATCTTTAATTATATGACCATATCCATTTTTTTCCCCACAGGACCCCTGCCTCAGTCAGTGTGCAGGACAGACTGCGCTCTGTGAAGTAGACTTGTTTGTAGGAGCTCAGCCTCATTTGTTGAGGAAGTTGAAAGGTGTGGAGTCAATGCATTAGGGAGAGGATAGTCTCCTGGTTAAGGCAGTTGAAGGGTTCTCTGAAGAACTGGATTATATGCCTGCCTCTGCTACAGAGTTCCTGTGTGATGTTGGGCAAGTCAAGTGAGCCACACTTACTAATTGTGTGCCCAATTTGAGGAAGCTGGAGTCTGATTTGCAGAAGTGCTAAGCACTCCCAGCTGCTACTGTGCGCAGATCCCATTGACCTCTGAACATCTGATATATTATATAACTCTAAGCACCCTTAAAAAGTCTTAACATCTTTAATTGTTGTATCCATTAACACTGGGTGCTCAATTTTTGGCCATATTCTCTATGCCTCAGTTTCTCATCTGAGAAATGGAGATAACATTTTACCTTAAAGGGGTGCTGTGAAGAGAGAGATTAGTGAGTGGTCAGGAAATCAAAAAGATCCTACGGTGAGTCCATCATAAAAAAGCCCAAGAGGAAATGAATAGTTCTGTGTCTAATACAAAGTTTGAAGGTGTGTGGTAAATAATGCACAGGGCCACGCACTGAAGGATGAAAAAATATTGAACGGTGATCTATTCCATGAGCACCAGCTAGCCCGAGCACTGAATGAGGCAGTGGACTGAATGAAACAGGTAGAAAAAGATATTGTGTGTTCATGTAATTGAAGGCTATCATAATGCATGTGCATAAGGAGGCCAATATTTCACGACTTGGCCATCTTACCTGACAATTAGAGCTATTTTTCCGTTTTGTCCCTTTCACTCAGCAACAAATAAACAGTATTCTGCTGCCCACAATTATGTGGATTCCCCACTTTTCAAATGGAGATATCTTAATACAAGTTGTTAAGAAAGATCTATTTTCAGACCCATATTCTTCCTTTGGGTACACTAATGCAACCTCATTGTTTTCACTGGTGGATTTTGGTCCCCAGAGTTTTTTTAAAGTGGTGACTGCATCTCTTTCCCTTCCTACCCCCTCAAACTCCATAGATTGTAGTACAGCCCCCAGGCTTTCAATTAAAGTTAGGACCCCATTGTTTTGGCTGATGACTCAGCAATGTTGGTAGACATTTTGAAGTTGCATAGCAATATATAAGTATAAAATTGTTTATTTCTTGGTGGAATACTTCAGAAGAGCAGTCTCATCATAATTAGAAAATAAAATACTTTCTGTGAATATTTAGCTAGCTACAGATTTCTGTATTACACAAACATACTGTTTTCTATTTAATTCTGCAGAACACTTTAAAAGAGCCTAATGAAAGTGCCATTTTCTATTAATTGTTTCCATTGGGGGGAAAATCCCTGTTAATATTGTAAATCATTATTTAACGCATAGTAAAGTGCTAGCAGCACTGCTTTTCTTATAAACACATTTAGCTCACAGTACAAATGTCAGCACTGTTCAGCTTTGTTTCACAGCTCTGTCTCTAGCTTTCATTCGGGATATGAATCTTAATTCAAGCTACTGCTTGTTCCCAAAATACAGTCACTCATTAAGATTGAAACCTGGAGTTTGCATATGCTGAAAGACTCTGAATGATGTGATTTTTCAAGCAAGAGAGAATACTGTAGTAGACAGTTTTCCATGTTAAGAGATCCATTTTAGTGAGTTCTAGCGGCATTCTTTTATGTGGTACAATATACCGTATACCATCTCCTGCACAGCTGAGCTCAGAGAAAGCTGCTAGTGGAACTACTAGCCACCTGCCAGAAGAGCGCCCCCCCCCCCAAAAAAAAAGGATGTCAAAATTGGTTGGCTACTGCTAGCAGTCTAATCTGTATTGCCTGAGTTAGCCAGCCAAAAGTGTTGGCCATTGCTAGCTGTTCTAAAAACAATGGGTCCTACAGAAATGGCCTGATCCAATGCCATCTGAAGTATTTCCACTGACTTAAATAAAGCTCTAAAATGGTCAACATGCCTATGCGATATCTGTCAGATTGATGCCTATGTAGACAGTATTTTGTCATAGTAAACTATGCATTGACTAGGAGGTACTGAAGCACTACAGGATTAAGGGGCCACATAGAATTATGTGAGAAAAAAATAAGCTAAATAATGCTATGCTAGAAGTTGGGTGGCTCTCACCAGCTATGCTTTTGATCCATGAGCAGACAGTTCTGTTGAAGCCAATAGGCAGGATAGAGTCCTTTCACTCAGACTAAGTTAGGAAGCAGTTAAATGCTGCTTTGTTTAGCAAGAGCTGAAACCTATAGAAGCCACCACCCAAGTCACAGACCTGCACAGCAAAGCTTAATTAGAAGGTGAGCCATATCTGTGGTTTTTCCCTGGGGGATTGAAAGCAAATGCAGTGGCTGAGTACTGATTGGTAGAAATATGTGTGTCCATATAATGCAGCAAAAGGAAGACTAGTAGTATAGCCTGGAGAGAAAGCTAGAAGGTTTTTCACTGCCTGGAAAGGCAGGCTTGGAATTATGAATGAGAAACCTTCTTACTGTATTCAGGGAAACTAGACTTTGTGCACCTACTTTGTAATTAAACAGGATCACAGCAAAGAAATACTGGACTATCATCTGTTGTCAGTTAAGTGTGTCTATGCTCTCTCCAGATGCCGTCCCAGCCCTGCGCAGATAGTTGGTTCAACAGACCTCAATAATATTATTCAGAAAGAAGGACCACTGGCATGGTTCAATGACAAAGACACTCAGCCAGGTTTATTGCCCTCAAGACACAGTACTAGCACCCTGGCTCCATGGTTACAGGTACACTAACATGAGTGTCCAGTGGCAAGGAATGGCTCAGTCAGCAGAGGGAATTTCTGCTGTACCCAGGGCCTCACAAAGGCTTAAAGGAAGGCACCCCAATATTTATAGACTGAGACAAAGAACTCGCATACCATCTTACATGTTTCATGACATCTGCTTGTTACCTCCCTTTGTATCATGCTCCTGGTGTCTTGGGCACAAATCCTTATTCATTACTTCTAGCAGACCCTCTTATCTGGTATTAGGCTAGGATGTACCTGGGCTAATCTTCTGGAGTGTATTCTCACACATACCCAAGAACTGTTGCTTCTTAGGGGTGCCTGTGTTTTAGCCACGCTAGCAATACTTTTGCCAAGATCAAATAGTGAACTTGTAAAGATCTGCTTTAATATACGGCTTAACTTTGGGTCACAGCTTCTGGTTCGGGCCTCAGATCTTGCACCAGGCCCAGTACTCCAGGCTCTCTCTTTCTCCTACATCATCAGTTTCTCCTCTTAATGGAAAGAGGCCCACAAGGCCCCAAATATTGACTGACTGCTTGGGTGGTAACACTATACATAATTGAGAGGTAACACTATACATAATTGACCAAGTTGTGACATAATGGACATCCTTATATTTGAAGTGTGTAAAACACCATGAAAGGAATTAAAGATATGCAAGTATAACTAGGAGTAAAACTAAAAAGGAAGGAACGCTGAATGTCAAGAAAAGCTCCATGACAGAAAGACATTTGATTGTGGAGTAGCTTCCAACCAGGGCTGTATAGCATAATAGAAGTCACAGTAGTGAGGATGTTTCAGACTAGACTGTACCAGGAACTAGAAATTAAAGTAGGAGAGAATCTAGCAGTGCCAGGGATTGACTGAATGGCCTATGAGTACAGCTGGTTGGAAAAATTCTAACAAACATGTTTTCAGGGTTTTCCAATTGCTCAACATTGAAACATTTGACAGAAATGGTTCTATTTTGATGAAGTTCTCCCAGAAGCTATCTGGTGGGTTGTGAGGAGTCTGGGCTTCCTGGGTTTGCAGCTCCAGGATAACCCACCATATGGTTACCCTGGGGATGCACTTTTCATGGACCATTTGGAAATTTTTGCTTTTCTTTCTGAATTGGATTGATACCAAAATTTCAAAATAGTGAAACTCTGTGAAATGAAATACCTTCCTCTGCCCAGCTGTGGGAGTTTTTCCCATTGATTAGCGAGTTACACATATTAAATATTGGACTTTCCTGTACTCTGTTAGCCTAGTAGAACTTTCAACAGTTTTTGCTAATGTCTTTCTGAAAACTCTGAAGCCGATGCCTCCCCTACCGTTTGTGGCAAATACAAGTAAAGCAGACTTAAGAATCAGAAACAATAAAGCAACAGCAGCAATAAAATGAAACTTCAGCTGATTTAGAAGTTTAGAACAAGCCCAGGGAGAGACATGAGAGAGCAGAAGGCAGGTGAGATGGTCAGAATTTCGTAATAAAATGTATTACAAGTTTCAGCAACTTCCACACAACCCTACCACCACCACCACCACATGTAGTCTGTGTGTTTCACTTTGTACCCTTAGTGTATTTTTTGTATTGACCTCCCTGGGTGAAATCCTCGCTCCACTAAAGTCATTGGCAAGACTGGCTTTTTGGGGTGCGAGAGGGGTTTATTTCTGTAGAAGAGGTGGTGCACATAGCAATACCTAGAGTTAAGGTTGGTTACAATGGAATATTTATGGGCTTGTCTGTTCAGCAAGTTACTGTACAGCAATCCAGGGTGTAAATCTATAGCCCAGTAACTTGCTGAACACTCAGACTTTCATTGCACTGTAGCAGCAAGGATGTTACTGTGCCACAGCTTATGTGCTGTGCATTCACAACCTGGCTTGCCATGCAGTAACATGCTGTATAGACAAGTCCTAAGAAATCAAACTGACCATTATATAAAGCTCTCTCCAAGTTTTGCCTTTCTGTGGAAATCTGGCATGTCAGAGAGATTCCTCCTCCCACTCCCGCCCCAAAAGTTTAAGACAGTTAAGCTATTTCCAAGCATCAGATGCAAGTTCATCCTTTTGACATATTGTCTCCTGATGCAGGATGACAGAGATATGCAAGGTTGCTTTGGTGCCTGGTGTAGGAGATTCTACTGCCAACAGAAAAACCTCTTCTTATTAAATTGGAAAAGTTGTGAGCACAGGTGGGAGAAGAAGGGGGGAAGAGAACAGTCTGTCAATTCAAGGGCAGTTTAGTCTTTGGGCCCTCAGGCACAGAGCTTCTCCTCTGGGACAGCTGCTTGCTTCAGACTCCTGGTCTGAGAGGCCACTTTAAAATTAAAAGGGGCAAATTAGAGAGAAAGGTTAATAGTTTGTTGTTAAAATATAATGTAGGTACAGATTCCTCCCTGTACCACAGCTGTGCTCAGCACAGGAGATTGGATGGGGAAAAAAAGTCAGAGAGCTGGTACTGGTTCTGCCTCCCTGGTTCAGAGGCCTGGCCTTAGCACCACATAAAACTACTGCTGGCTATCTCTGAGGATACTATGCCAGTAGCAGCATATAACTACCTCTACATGAGTGAAGGATTGGCAAAACAAAGTGCCACCAAGCCCCTAGGCCAGAAGTGGGAGGACAGAGGCAGTTAGCAGCAGACTAGGGCCTACCAGAAGTATAGATGCATCAACAGGGAGTTCCCTCTATTCCAGGGAACTTCTCTGCTGGCAGTTAGTAACTAGATCACAACCACTTCATGCCATCCAGGTGGCACAACTGAGTTGTAATAGCGGTAGAGTCTGCACCACAACCTTTAAATAATAGGCTAGATTCTCATATGGTTTAGTTGGGTGTCGATTGGAGCACATTTACCCCATCTGAGACTCTCACCCAGTATTTCTGGGTGATCTATGGAGCTGCCTCCTGCAATTTGTGGAGAAACTGAAAAAACAGAGCACTTTAAAAGCTTTGAGCAGCCTTCTTCAAAAGCCTGATCCTATATCAGTGTTTCTCTTTAGGCAGACTACCTTTTATTGCTACATATCTTCTCCACTTAATATTTAGGTCACAGCATTTTGTCCATCAATAGATTGTGATTAGAATGATGAGACTTACAGCTGTTTGCCATGAGTTCTTACCGGGACTCTGATGATGATGTGTGGAGGTTAATTGCCTGAAGTTCAACTGACACATCCCACTAGGGAGAAAAGTCATTTTATAAAATACAAGGGAAAGTCCTTTTAATGATAGGACATTTTATAGAGCACAGAAAATTGAGATAATAAATTGCAATAGAGTTCTTTCAGTGACCAGCGAACACCTACTTAAAAAAAGTAAAAAAATGCTTTATTCAACAGAGACCAGAGAGAAACTGCACTAGTCTATCATTTCAAGCAGTTCATGGGAATATAATTTTGTCTGAGTTCAGGGATATAGCTAGCAATTTAGAATCTTTAAAACTCACAAATTAGTTGATCAGGTTGTTTCCTCTCTCAGCCCATCCACAGTATCCATCCAATCTATCGGAGGAAAGACACCACAACTCTCAGTGTATGCACAATTAGCTATCCAAATCTATAGCAACAGCATGTTACTAAGGGTCCTGATTCAGAAACAAAAGAGTCTGCCCCCCTCCTCCAAAACTCCAGTTACACTCCATGCTTTATAGCATATGCCTGCCTATAGCTAGGCTTAAGTGAAAAGAGCTTTTTTATTGTCTTTTCAGTAGCCTGCTTATCCCAGGAAGATCAAGTTAGATATGGCATTTCCCCGCATTTTGGAGTTTTGCTGACTGAGGCATTGTGACCATTTAAGACCTTGTGAGCCAATACAATAGGGACTCTAAAGAACTGTAAGTTTAAGATTATGACTAGAGGGAGTTCTATTTTGTCTCACCATTTGGACACGTACAGTAATGTCGTCAAATCCATATGGTCAAACTTAAAACAGTCTGAGCCGCAAGGGACTGAGGTAATTTTGTGCCACTTCATTGACACCTCCATCTCGTCTCTAAGCAGCATTATTGGGTTCCAGAGAAATTACCTAGCCCTTCTTAGTTGAAAAATAAAAAGTCACTATGATGCATAACCTTAGAGGGATGTTTTACATTGGGGACAAGATGCGAGTGGAAGTCTTTGAGGAACTTTTGGGACAGGAAACAGAATAGTAAGTGGTTACTACTTGTGTTACATGTTAATTCCTTCAGTGTTAGGATGATATACAATTATCAAATGAAGTGCTATTTGTAGTATGTTCCTGTGATTGTTGTTTATATCATGATAAAGTTACTCCATTTTAAGAAGGTCTGACCCTAAGCTTCCATGGATATGGACCTCAAAGCATTAGTTACTTTTAGTTACTGTTGCCTGACTCCCAGGAGGGAAAAAGCCAAGCAAAACTGCTGTAAGAGCTGTTAACAAATATTTTCAAAGGGACTATTGCTCTCATAATTCACTGTGCATTGTTTCATACAGAAGAGCCTCACAAGATACTGGCAGCTGAACTTGGATTCTCTGTCCCTTGCAGCAATTATACAACAGCTGGGAAAGCCAATTACTCTGTAGGTGTAGGAGAGAGGTGTCTGCGAACTTTAAGAAAAAGTGCACTTGATGAAATACACAAGAGAAAGCAGCGATTGGTGGACATAGGTAGATTCAGGGTTTTGATTAAATGTGTCTAAGAAACTAAAATTTTGTATGTTTATTCAAACTTCTCCTGGCTGCAAAACTGGGCTGAAATATTTCAAGAACAACTTTCTGCACCAGGTATCACAACTAATAGAAGATCTGAGGTCAAATGCTCTCCCCCACATTAAAGCCCCTTTACAGAGCTGTGGAGAGACAAACAGTAGAAGAAGTCGCCTCCAGAGACTACCTCCCAGCACAGCAGTGGTGTAGGTAGCGACACCCCTAGACCAGCCACCTCACAGCCCCAGGCAGAGCAGCATTCCGGAACAGTAGAGGGCAGCGCAAGAGGGAGCAGGCCAAATGTTCTGTTCTTCTGCTATTCTGACTTGTGGAGCAGCACGGTGGCAGCTGTGAGGAAGTTGCTTTAATTAAAGCAGCTCTGGGGCTTCTCATTGATGCTGGGAGCTGCATCAAACTCTGCAGCAGTCTAGAATCCAGGAGGAGACAGGATAATTTAAAGTCACCTTTGTGCTCCTTCATCTCCTGAGAGGTGAAGAACAGAACATGGTCTTTAATTTCCTTTAGCCTATATTCTGTAGAACATCTCTTCACAATTGCCTTCCTGAGGGTTGTTCAGATCTTTGGATGACCTATCTCATTGTACATAGGAAGCATGAATTGCCAGACTATGGACTGCAGTGTTACACACTAAAATGTTATGACTAACATTTATGAGAACCAGTAGCCATGTAGTATATAAGGCAAACAATACTTGTTTACTTGCAAGGCAATGCTTCTCATATGCTTGCTATATAAACACTATCTGGTAAGTGGGTCATCCCTCCACCCCAAAAAAGCATAAGGTAAAATAAAACTGTGATATGTTTCCATAGACAAGCACAGAGAGCCAATAAAATATTTTTTTCCTAGGCTTCCTTGCAAACTACATGCGATCTTCAGTTACGGCACATTGTGAAATAGATCGCTAAAAACAAAGTAGTCAAAATCAAATTGGCCTGCCTTTAGAAAACTAAGCTGGGGGTGAAAAAGTTGAATTTCTAGTCAAAACCAGGTGCTATGACTACTACTATGGGGAATGACCTCTATAAAAAGTACCTCAGGACCCCATTCATGTACCATCTGAATAAGATTAATGCCAATGAACAACTTACAGCTTGATACTGGAATTTAGATGTGAAGTCAAAATAGAAGTTACTGTCTTTAATCTGTAGCTTCAATGAAAGAGGTATGAAGAATTTATTGCAGAAGGGGGGGAAATTGTTAAATAATGCAACAATGCACAGAAAGGTTTAAGAAGTGACAGACTGTTTTTATTACAGGCAATTCAGACAAATGCCTTCAAGTGAAAAAGATTGAAGCTTCCCACATCCACTGAACTAGTACTCTCACTTACAGGACCCCAGGGATGTAATCTTCCCTCAAAATGCACATAACTCCCATTAAAGTTAATGGGAGTTATATGCATGCATCAAAGGTAGAATAGATTTCCCAGCTCTTATGTCTACCCATTCTCATTAGAGAGTCTTTAAAAACCAGCTAGAAGATAAACTTTGCTAGTTTCATAGTTTGTCCTCTGTCCTTCAAGAGGTTTGGCAAGTGAAAAGATACTGGAGTACTGAGAGGAGAGGAGATATATTAAATAAAACCAGAGGTCAAAAAGGGCTTATAACTCACATTTGTGAGTTTGAGGTGAGAGAAAGCAGTGCTATATATATTATAATCAAGTCAACCTGAATGTAATTAAGAATGTATAAAACTGTATAATATAGATTTCTATCAGTTTGGTATCTTGTGCAGTTAACAGGATGTTTTCGATGACAACCAAGAAGAGACAAGAGTGAAATCCTGACTTCACTGAAGACAATGGCAATACTCCAGCAGACTTCAGAGGGACCAGAATCCCACCCAAGAAATTGAAAAGCTCCGACTAATATTGAGCTGTTTGTTAAACTGTCACAATCCCCAAATCTGCAGACACTTATGAACATGCTTAACTTTAAAACATGACAGTAGTGCTAGGGGTTTAGCTATTATGTGACATCCATCCCCGTTCCCCCTCCCCCCATTATAATATTCTGTTCATTTGCCCTCCCAGGGCCTGATTTGACTCCCACTGATTTCAAGAAGTGTAGGATCCAGCCTTGGAGGATGGAACACTAAGTTTTTAGAGTTGATACCCTCCCAACCCCACACCACCCCCAAAAAACAGTTTTTCCACAGAAGTTTGTGAGAGGCTCTAATAAGTTTTGCATGCAGAAGGATGTAGTCAGTGTACATATTTATAAGGGCTATCCATTTGTAGTAATTATTTTAATAAGTTATATTTAATTAAATATCTTATGAAATATAACAAACTTTTATAAACATATAATAAACTTTTATACGTTTAAGATATCTACAATTAGCTGAATTTAATAAAAGTGTTCAAGAAAGTGCTCTCTCAACACTATGTTTACAAGTTAAATATCATATGGGTCTTATCTTTTTTTAATGGCCTTGGATAACATCTGAACTGGTGATATGGTTTTAATGGCATACCCAGATTCATACCCTGAATCCAAGCAGACACTGAGATAGCTTGCTTAGTCCAATGTTGCATCATGCATGTTCTTACAACTGAGTCATTATTAGTCCTGTAAGGTAAGTTTTTTGTTGTTGACATTTTAAAAAGTGACCCTAAGTTATTTAGGATACAATAAAAACAGAATTAACAGCCACCAAGCTTGTCTAGATGCTATTATACAATAACTAACCTATGTAACAGCTTGATATTGTGATCCTCATTTTCCCAATTTTTCCCCATTATCCATTACTCACGTAAGTGAGTTGTTTCAGAGTTGACTGTAAGCTGGATGAAGGTTTTCTATCAAAATTATGTTCAAAGAGGGAAAAAAAATGCAGATTTGGCAACACAATATTTTGCAACTTAGTGAAACCAACACTGGCTTGTTTTGGTTAAAAAAAAAACCAACCCTAAAGATCACAAAGAGGTCAAGATTTTTTTGTGTGTGTGTTTGCCATTTTGATTTTTCAATTCAAGATGCCTGTTTTGAAGTTTCCTTTATTTTTAATTTATATAGAAATAAAGTATGCTCAAAATCAAAACAAACTGGTTTGTTCTGGGTCATTTCCCACCCCACACCTGGAATTGCCAGCAAACTGAAAAATCTTTATTCTCACAGCTTGACCCAGGGGGATAGGAATCACATTTTTCTACAGCACCAAGTGCAACAAGAATGACACCATTTATTGAGTTATTTCTTTCCAGTAGCTGTGGGTAGAAGTTAAGTCCCCCTCATTTTAATAATAAAGAAAAATGGTCAGATTTTTCCATTGACTTGTTATGCAAAAAATTGTGCTGAAGACTGGTTTTGTTTTATTTTTAGTACAATTAAAGTTTCCACAGAAAACAGACACTTTCTAGGTAAGACTTTATTTAGTCAACAAATCTAATTTTCCATTGAAAAAAAAAATGTTTGAAACGTTTTCAACCAGCCCTACACAGAAAGTCACCCCTTCAATATCGATTTCAGATTCAATTTTGAGTTTTATTTTTTCCAGTAAGCCTGTTGAGAGATTTTAGGAGTAGAAATTCGTTTATAATTTTTTTGGGGGGGTGGGGGGGCAGGATTATAAAGAAAAGCACACAAGTGAATACTTTCTTCTTCTAGAACAGGAGGAATATTCCCCTATGAACAGCCCCGGTTCACTGTCTGAGTTGAAGTCAAGTCTGGTGTTGCCCTCTCTTGCTGATCTGTTTCATCTCTTTAGTGTTACCTATTTGATTATGAGGAAAAATTTAAAACTTCTAACTTAAGCCTTATATTTTTTGCCCTGTTTCACAGAGGGCAAAGAATGTTTGGCTACATGCTTTGTTATTACCATGTGGTTACTACTTTCTCCACTCTGCAGTAACTGTGTATACTGACAGGTTTCAGAGTAGCAGCCATGTTAGTCTGTATTCGCAAAAAGAAAAGGAGTACTTGTGGCACCTTAGAGACTAACCAATTTATTTGGGCATAAGCTTTTGTGAGAAGTGAGCTGTAGCTCATGAAAGCTTATGCTCAAATAAACTGGTTAGTCTATAAGGTGCCACAAGTCCTCCTTTTCTTTTTGTGTATACTGAGAGTACCAGGAATAAATTCTGTCTGGGTCACCCTTGGCAGCTTGCTATGGGACTGGATGCTATAGCTCTGGCTGCAAGTGTAGGGAGACATCTGCTATGAAAGATGTATCGCTAGGTTACAAATGGAGCTCCTACCCTCATTTTACAGGTAATTAAAACAGGTGTTTCAAATAGTAACTACAAATATGACCCTTAATTAAATCGAGGGAACTACTACGTTCAAACAATCCTTGGGGAGGAGAGTACCAGCAACTAACACAGTGGTATTAAAATTTGGCCGACAGTGTTTTGTCTATGTATTATATATAATAAATAAAGGCAATTGAAGTCAATAGGCAGCAGGATGGTTTCACTCAGAATACTTTATACCACACCCACATAAGAAGTGTTGCTTGTATTTAACAAGGAATGTAGGATTTTCAGAATCACTTTGCTTCCTTTGAAGTCAATGGGAAGCTGAGTTAAGCCAATAGTTCTACCTTAAAAATATCATATATATCTTATATCCTTTAGTAGGGCTGTCGATTAATCGCAGTTAACTCATGCAATTAACTCAAAATTAATGGCGATAAAAAATCACAATTAATCACAGTTTTAATTGTGCTGTTCAACAATAGAATACCAATTGAAATTAAATATTTTTGGATGTTTTTCTACATTTTCAAATATATTGATTTCAATTACAACACAGAATACAAACTGTACAATGCTCACTTTATATTACTTTTGATTGCAAATATCTGCACTGTAAAAATGACAAAAGAAATAGTATTTTTCAGTTCACTTCATACAAGTATTTTAGTGCAATCTCTTTATTGTGAAAGTGCAACTTAGAATTTTTTTTGTTACATAACTGCACTCCAACCCCCCCCCCCAAAAAAACAAATGCAAATCTTTAGAGCCTTCAAGTCCATTCAGTCCTACTTCTTGTTCAGCTAATCGCTCAAATAAACAAGTTTGTTTACATATACGGGAGATAATGCTGCCCACTTCTCATTTACAGAGTCACCTGAAAGTGAGAATGTGTTCACATGGCACTTTTGTAGCCAGCATTGCAAGGTATTTATGTGCCAGATATGCTAAACATTCGTATGCCTCTTCAATCTTCAACCACCATTCTAGAGGAAATGATTCCATGCTGATGATGCTTGTTTAAAAAAAGTGTTAATTAAATTTGTGACTGAACTCCTTGGGGGAGAATTGTATGTCTCCTGCTCCATGGTTTTACCTGCATTCTGCCATACATTTGGTGTTATGGTAGTCTCGGATGATGACATGTTGTTTGATTTAAGAACACTTTCACTGCCGATCTGACAAAACACAAAGAAGGTACTAACGTGAGATTCCTAAAGATACCTAAAGCATTCGACCCAAGCTTTAAGAATCTGAAGTGCCATCCAAAATCTGAGAGGGACGAGGTGTGGAGCATGCTTTCAGAAGTCTTAAAAGAGCAACACTCTGATGCGGAAACTACAGAACCCAAACCACCGAAAAAGAAAATCAACCTTCTGTTGGTGGCATCTGACTCAGATGACGAAAATGAACATACGCCAGCCCACACTGCTTTGGATAGTTATCAAGCAGAACCCATCATCAGTGTGGACACATGTCATCTGGCATGGTGGTTGAAGCATCAAGGAACATGTGAATCTTTAGCGCATCTGGCATGTAAATATCTTGAAACGCCAGCTACAACAATGTCATGCAAACACCTATTGTCACTTTCTGGTGACACTGTAAACCAGAAGTGGGCAGCATTATCTCCTGCAAATGTAAGCAAACTTGTTTGTCTGAGAGATTGGCTGAACAAGAAGTAGGACTGAGTTAACTTGTAGGCTGTAAAGTTTTAAGTTGTTTTGTTATGGAATGCAGTTATTTTTGTACATAATTGTACATTTGTAAGTTTGTCCATATCCTTTCTGTAGTAGGGGGCCCAAAACTGGATGCAATACTCCAAATGTAGCCTCAACATTGCCGAATAGAGGGGAATAATCACTTCCCTCAATCTGCTGGCAATGCTCCTACTAAGGCAGCTCAATATGCCATTAGCCTTCTTGGCAACAAGGGCACACTGTTGACTCATATCCAGCTTCTCGTCCATTGTAATCCCCACGTCCTTTTCTGCAGAACTGCCGCTTAGCCAGTCGGTCCCCAGCCTGTAGCAGTGCATGGGATTCTTCTGTCCTAAGTGAAGGACTCTGCACTTGTCCTTGTTGAACCTCATCAGATTTCTTTTGGCCCAATCCTCCAATTTGTCTAGGTCACTCTGGACCCTATCCCTACCCTCCAGCATATCTACCTCTCCCCCCATCTTAGTGTCATCTGTGAACTTGCTGAGGATGCAATCCATCCCATCATCTAGATCATTAATAAAGATGTTGAACAAAACTGGCCCCAGGACCGACCCCTGGGCACTCTACTTGATACTGGCTGCCAACTAGACATCTAGCCATTGATCACTACCTGTTGAGCCCAACGATCTAGCCAGCTTTCTATCCACCATGTAGTCCATTCATCCAATCCATACTTTAACTTGCTGGCAAGAATACTGTGGGAGACCATGTCAAAAGCTTTGCTAAAGTCAAGAAATATCACATCCACCACTTTCACCGTATCCACAGAGCCAGTTATATCATAGAAGGCACACAGGTTGGTCAGGCATGACTTGCCCTTGTTGAATCCATGTGATACTGGACTCCATCTTGGGCCAGTAACTTGCCATACACAGGGGCTGTGGGCTGTGTTTGGGACAGAAAGTTTCCATGCACATGGCAAAGGCTATGAGAGAGACACAGCAGACAACTCCATTTTGCCTCTTTTCTGCTCTAATTTTCTGGACTGTGGATGTACAACTAAAAGGAGCATCTTGAATTATGGACTGAGGACCTTCCAATCTTTTGAAAGTTACCAGAGAGACTTTTGCAAGCCAGCAGTCTATTCCATCACTGCTACAAGTGATATAAGGACTTTCCAATTATTTGTATGTCATAGAATCATAGAATATCAGGGTTGGAAGGGACCTCAGGAGGTCATCTAGTCCAACCCCCTGCTCAAAGCAGGACCAATCCCCAATTAAATCATCCCAGCCAGGGCTTTGTCAAGCCTGACCTTAAAAACTTCTAAGGAAGGAGATTCTAAGGAAGGAGATGTCTATGATCTATTAATAAATCTTTAGTTAGTTTACTAAGGGATGGTGACAGTGTGATATTTGGGTAATGCATATTGACCTGGAGTAAGTGTCTGATCCTTTGGGATTAGAAAAAAAACCCACACATATGGTGAATTCAATTTTCAATCACCCCTCTCTATAACAGACTAGACTCTTTGTCTAGATGGGAACCAAGGGCTGGATGGCCTACAGGGGATTGTGTTTGGCTTCTGGTTAACCAGTGTGTTACTGCAGAAGCACTTGTTACTGGCTTGGTGAATCTAATCATAGATAATCCCCCAAAACTGGTGGTTTGCTCCTATCAAAATTCTTGCTGTCTCTCAAAATGTGGCATTCTGAGTGTGGGCCATCCTAGGTACCCCGTCAGACTATTAAAAAACAAAGTTGATCCCTACCAATATTGTTTAAGGATTTGATAAAAGCTTCCTACAATTTAAACACAATTTTTCCATGAAGTTCTCTTCAGTGTCAATTCACCTGTGTGTCTCTAGAATTTCATCTTTTGCAAATTTTTATTGAGATATATTAAGCTGCACATACCACATGATTTTACAATGAAAGCAATTTGGCTAAAAAGGCTGCTCTGTCCCCTCAAGAAGGGGCCCGTTTTAATCCAGATTTTCTAGAGAAACAAGATCAGATTCAAACCTACAGAGAAATGAAAAAAAAAAAGAGAGATGTATTTCTGGCCTTTGGGCACTGTGGTAAAAATTAAACACTGTTGTTTTGTACCCTCCCCCAACCCAGATATTTTTAATATTACAATATAGAAGCAATGACTACTAAGAGTTACCATGTATTGAATTATTTGATTACTTAAATTATGGTCAGAGTAGCAAAGTTGACCGTCATCTCTTTGAAGATTTTGTACGCAGCACTATTTTTTCCTGCAGCTTCTGGTACATATTAACTAACAATGGAAAAGGAGTTGTGCTGTTTTTACAGCACCAGCTTCATATACAGTAGCTCAACAATTGATATTATGAGCCTGATTAGAGACAGACCATGAGAGAAGTGAGTGTCAATTCTTCAGATACGTGGCAGAAAGGGAAGCCAGAACACATACTTTCCTCATGCCAGCAGTCCCATATGGAGAACATCACCGCCTGAACAGGATTTATGATTTCAGCTAACCAATGGATTGATTGCTTGCATAACACACTGTGAAAGCCAGTCTTGTTAAAAAGCTACCAGCATTCAACATAAGTTACAATAACACAGATGTTCTTCTTCAGGGCTGACAAAGATTTAAGAAACTGAAAATCTCTCACTGAAATTTTCTACAGCATTAAAATTTGAGAGCGGGGGAGCTAGATCTAAGACAACGGAAGTGATGCAGGCTTCACTGCTATTTCTCACAGCCCCTGTAAGTGTAAAGAACTGCAACTGACTCCTCCCTAACTCAGGTTAGTCCCAGTGTGCTATATTTCCTGGAGGTAGTTAGTTTGTTATTCAGAGGGGCCCATTTTTAATGTTACCTTAAGTAGTATCTGTAGAGTTGTGTCCCATTCAGGTTGTTTTTTTAATGCCACAAAAATTTAAGTATCCATTTTTGTATGAGATAGAATTTTGGCCTGCTGCTGTAAGAAAGAGCCCCTGACACACACACACAAATCAGCTAGGGCACCTAAAGCTGGAAGAAATACACCCCTTCTCTTCCATATACCAAAGGTATTGGGGTTAGGGTAAAGGTACTTGGACATGTATTTTATGGAGTACATCATGTCTTTAATAAATTGACAACCAGATGATTCTAAAAATCAATTTGCATCTGAAAGTAAACATGTTTTTTTTTATTTAACATACAGTAGAATGTAAACCCAGGATCTTCTTTGATTGAGAAATGCTAGAGTTTGCATATAAATGTTTGCTCTTATGTATCTATCAGATCAGAAAGAGGTATGGAGATCACTGCTGCACAACAGAATCTCCTGCAGAGACCTAAATGAAGTTAACATTAAGCTCTTATGTGAAATGTATTTCCCCCCTTCCCCACAAGGTGGCTTAAGCCTCCTCCCTTTTCTCTCTCTCAGGTGCTTGGTATCGACAATATTTAAAACAGCCACACCCCATGCCTCACATGGTATGGGTCCTTCCCCCAGCCCTGCCAACCATATTCATAAAGGGCTTAGGAGGTGTGATACTGAGCATTGCAACAGCAAATGTTTAGGAGTCTACAGGGAGTAAGGGGGAGGAGGCACACAAATAAACCAACCACACACCACTGGAAGTCAAGAAGGCAGACTTCATAGATTCCAAGGCCAGAAGGAACCATTGCACTCATCTAGTCTGGCCTTCTGTATGACACAGAATTTCACTGTAATAACTCCAAGCAAAAAAATACAATCTGGATTTAAAGATTGCCACTGATGTAGAATCCACCATGACTCTTGATAAATTGTTTCAAGTGTTAATTACTCCCACTGTTAAAAATGTACACCTCATTTCTAGTCTGCATGCGTCTGGGTTCAACTTTCAGACATTGGATTTTGTTATACCTTTCCCTGCTAGACTGAAGAGTCCCTTATTAAATATTATTGCCAGTTAGGTACTTCTAGACTAAACCTTTGGGTTTTTTAAGCTAAATAGACTCAAGAAGCTCAATCAATCATTATAAGGCATGTTTTCTAATCCTTTAATCATTCTCAATGCTCTTGTCAGGCAACTGGGATGTGGGCAGTCATGCCTAATGCTTAAACCAGGATTCAACAGCAATGAATTGAAGCTCGGGGTCAGAACCAGGTAGCCTGGAGTGAGGTGAGGAAAGGCTGAGCTGGCTCAGGTCAGAGATAAGAGAAGGACTGGAACAAGGCAGAAATAAGATGCTAACACAGCAACAGGTGAATACTTTGAGCAGCCAGTGAACTACCGCTGTTGTGTATAAGAGCAAGCCTGATCACTTCTTTAGCCAAATCAGGCAAAGCATTCCATCAGGCTGTCTAGTTGATGCAGTTCAGCTGTACTTATTAGGCTGTCAGACTGAGCAGGTGCAGCTGCAGGGCCTTTTGCTTGGCTGATCTTCTCTGAACCCTCTCCAATTTATCAACATGCTTCTTGAATTGTGGACACCAGAACTGAACACAGTATTCCAGCAGCAGTTACACCAGTGCCAAAAACAAAGGTAAAATAACCTCTCTATTCCTGACCAACCCTAAATTTTCTTTGGCGAGGGAGTCCAATAAGGTAGTGGAGGATTTATGGGAGTGATGTGAGACTGACTCAATGTCCTTTTATGAATATCTGTCAAGAGTTAACAAGATAATTATTCAAGAACAGCTACTTGTTTTTGCAGGTCCAGGGCTGTTGAATAAAGAGATAATAAATAGGAATTAAGTCTTAAATTAGCCATAATTTTAATTGGATATTGAAAACTAGTGAATGTTGAGTTAGATGAATGGATAAGGGTTTCCAAAAGACTTAATGGATAGAAAAAAGTTGTTTAATATGAAGTATTACAAAATTACAACTGGTTCAGCTGATGGTGGGATGTAATGCACCACGCACAATGGCTAAGATTACTTCCAGAGGACAGGCTGTAAGTTCTGCAGAGTGAGCCAGGGACAGAAAAGATGCGGGGAGACTTCCCCCCACTCCTTGTTCTACCTTCTCCTTGTGTTCTCACCATTACTGCTCCCTTTTAACATGGTAGACAGCACTTAGCTACCCAAGGAGGATTCTTGGTTCTCACAGCAATTTGATGCCTCTCAAAACAGAGGTAACTTGTAATTCACAAGGAACAATAAAACAATGTCCTGTTCTTGGGAAGTTATAGTTTAAATAATTTGCATTACAGTGGTACCACTGCTCCCCACTGGATGAGGTTAGAACCTGCTCGAGCAGGTGGCAGTCTTCTAATTTTATGAAGAGTTTGCATCCTGGTGCTCTGTAGATACGCAAGTAGTTGGGAGAGCATGATAAGCCTGCACAGCAGAGGAATGCAAATACAAGCCCCGCTATGCTCTCTCTACAACTCTGAGGGCATAAGGCACCTAGGGGGACCAGGCAGGAGGGTGCAGCCTTCAATTCACCAGGCAACAAAACTTGCTGGGTGTCCTGTGAGGAGGGGATACACATCATGAAGGGGTGTAGCAGCAGGCATCCTCCTCCTGTAGTGACACAAAGCTGTACCTTGCAGCACAAGCAAACCCATGTTAATAGAATTATTTAGGCCCAGATCCACTCAAGTCCCAGTTTTAGGCTCCACTGCAAACCACAAACCCCCCACTTAGTTGGGCCTTTCACTGTAGGCACCTAAATTCATCCCATGCTTAGGCTTCTGCTAGTAAAGGTCCCTAACTTTCTGCTTCCTGGCATGTGCGCTACTGCCTCACTCAAACCACCCAGGTATCTAACTCCTGCCTAAGCCCCCATTCAATCCATGAACTGTGGAAGATAGGCAGAGGAGTACTTACATTTTCTGTGGGGCCCCAGTCTGGTAGGCATGCTCAGAGGTTGCCTGCCAGGTCAGATCCTCTTCAGAATCTGACTGCCGGAGGAGAGATACGGAGCTGTAAGGTGAACACTCAACTGTGAGAGACCCAGGTTCAAGTCCCACACCTTTCTTCTCTTCAGGCAGTGGGCGGAGACCCTTGTTCATATTGTCCCAGGAATGTGCTCTAACTGCTAAGTTACAGGATATTTTGATGTGGGTCTCCCTCAGTCTGTTGAAGCTGTTCCAATATGGAGTAATATTAGAGTAATTACAGTAGGTGTGGTGGGTGCCCTAACTACTAGGCAATAGAGTCACTCTCTCGTCTGATGATTAAGTAGTTATGCACAGTGGGAAAAAGTTTAACAGGGGGAAATGAGGAAGTCCCCTATCAGAATGCCATAGCTCAGTGGTCAGGGCACTCAGCATTGTAGGAGACCCCCGTTCAAAGCCTGTCACACTCAGGCAGAGGTGGGGAATTGAACTGGTGTCTCTCACATCCCAAGTTAGTATCCAGCTTCCAGCACCAACTCCTCTTGCTATTTTACATAGAGTAAAGAAGGCACCTAGTTTGTTCTGCAACAAACAGTTTAGATGAGTAAGCCACCTGATTCCAGGGAGGGGTTCCAGTTGTGGATTACTAGCAGAGATGTGCCTCCCTGCAGCCTGGACTTGGGATATTGTATCCTAAGCCCTGCTTGCTCATTGACAGATCCCTGCCTAGCATGCTGGCTTTTGTTAATTGTATTCTATGGTGCCTGCCTCTCCAATGCATTGGGTAGGGAGCCTAAGCACCTAACTGGAGTTTTGTGGATTACAGTGTTACAGGAAGTTTTAGTTTAAGTGCCTAAAAGTTGAGTGTTGTGACACTCAACATCGCAATTTCTTTTTGTCCCTTTGTGGATGCAGGCCTTACAAATCCTGCACTTTCAGAATCAATTTTATTTGAAGTGTTTTAATTTTACAATGTTGATTATATCATGAAGATAAAAATCTAGCATTTTTTGCCCAATTAGATAATGCATAATTAATTTGTTTGATATGTGAATCAGCAATGCCTTTAGCAAGCTATTCCCCCTTCTACAAGATTCTACTCTGAGTCTTATAAGCTAAAAGGAGCCAAAAATATATTACTCCTTTTCTTTTTGCGAATACAGACTAACACGGCTGCTACTCTGAAAAAAATATATTTGAGTGTGTTGCTCTTGCTACACCAAATGCTTCTTGTGAGCATGTTTACTAGACAGAAAACTAAGATTAGAAGTTGTCTCCACAAGAGCAAGATAAGCTGATCAATTTGAGTTTAAGATCTACTAGTGCTCCCTCTAAGACAGGCAAGATAAATGAAATACCTAACGCAAGGATAAGCTTCTCTGACTGCTTGAGGAACCACAAGTCAATGTGATTTTCTTAATTAAGGTTATGTGATCATGTTTGTGTGTTGGTGATAGTACGAAGTTTTATATATTTTTAATAGTTGTCATGTCTGGCATTTAAACTCTACTAGAATTCAGTTAGGAACAGCAGTATATTGTAATGAGTCAGCATTCCCTTCTCTTACCTCAAAGAAGAGACAAATTCAAGTTGTTTCTAACCCAAGAAATGCATCTGATTAGATATTATCTGCTGGCATAATGACCAGGTTTAGCGGTGGGGGGAGGGAGACAGAGTTCATTCTCTCTCTCCCAATCCAGGAAGCCTAGCCTATGAAAAGTTCAGCTCATACTTTCAAAAGCAGGTGTCAAAAACTTGGATCCCAAACCCATATTTACGCACCCAAATAAGTGGCCTGATTCTGAAAACAGCTGAACCTCAATGGGAGCTGCTGGGTGCTCACCACACTTGACGATCAGGCCATTTCATTTAGAAGAATAAACAGGAGCAAAGCTCTTGCAAAAATGTGGCCCTTGGGAGTCTGATCTTTGGGAATATTTACCCTCATCTGAGGTTCACTGACGAAACCACCACAATGCTTATTTAAGATTGTTGTTCTATAACAAAAGTGATATTCTTTCAATCCAATATTTTGATAGATTAAATACAATACTTCAATCATGGTCAGTACAGATGTATAGTTGTCTCCAATAGAATTTGGGAGATAATTTTAGCTTATGTAGAAATTCATAGATTCAGTGTTTTCCAAAGATGCTAAATAAGGAATTAGAAATCAAGTCACTAAATGTAAACTGTAGCTGAGTTTTATCACCAAGTAAGGTTTCCTTGTTTGAAAAGCTATATCTTTAAATAACCATTACATGAATACTGACTTTTATAGTTTTCAAGAATTTTGTGGATGATTTACTATTCATGACACTGTGTGGACTAAAACAGTAGGCCAGATTCTGATCTCATTTACATCCGCTTAATCCAGGAGTAGCTCTCCATATGAATAGTATATAGCACATAATCACTAATGAATTGTAAGTTCATATATATATGAGCTACAAGTAATCCCACATTTAAACATCCCAGGATTTATAGGATTTTAAATCCACAGTTCTCTGGACAGCTAGAATTACAATAGAAGGGTTGCCTGCTGTAGACTACAATGTTCTGTTGTCTCACACATTTAGACAGGAGGAAGAAACAAATTATAGATGAGAGTGAGGGAGCAGCTTGATCCAAGTACACATTAAATCAGATTTGCTGCCGCTCATCTCAGGTTATTTCTACAATTACACACAAAAACTATATTAAAAGATCATTAAGGCTGAGAACTCAAGAGTTAAGAAATGCCAAAATTAAGGTTGCTTGTGCAACTGTAATTTGCCCCTCTTATAAGCATACACATTGATACAGTTTTAATTACATGATCACACACTACTTTTTCCACAGGCTCCCTACCTCTTTCAGTGCACTGAGTGGACAATGCTCAGTTAATAAACTGCTATTCTAATTCTGTCAGCCCTCTGTCGTCCCCCCCTCCCCCCCATTCTTCAACTTGTGGTCAGAGACCTTATTTTCTGCAGACTATTCAAACTTGTCTCTGGAGGCAGAATCGGTGATTTCCTTATGGACTTTTTCTATGTCACTCATCACTGGAGTATCTGAATTCTTCAGACATCCTGTGAGATGAAGGAGTGGTATCCCCATTTCATAGACAAGGAATAAAGAGTAAGGTCAGAGTATCCACTAGTTTTGGGTGCCCAATTTGAGGATTTTCATGACCCATTCTTCAGAATACGTACCATTATATAGCACTTATGTTAAAAGCACAGTTTCTATTGACTGTAGCTGCAGTAACGAGTGCCCAGCACTGCTGAAAATCAGACCCATGGATGTAAACCTTTAAAAGAGGTTTAAATGCCTCTAAAAAAGGGCATCCAGAAAGAGAGGAACACACAATTTGTGGCCACCTGTGAAAAGTTTTGGTATAAGAAACTTGCCTATCCTCACATAAAATTTCTGTGGCAGAGGGAGGGATGAATCCAATTATTCAGAGTAGCATCCAACTGCCTTAACCAAGACACTGTACTCTCTCTTCTCCCACCCCCACCTTATCATCCCACATCCAGCTCTTTCCCCTGTCTCCACGTTGTAGTTAGGCTGCCTCCTTCTCTTCCAATCTGCCTGGGAACCAGCAAAAGCTGAACTGTTTGCCCACGAGAGAGTGGCCTTGTTCCCAGATCTTGTGCCCAACATCACTGCAATTGCAAGAGAGTCCTGCTAAACCCCAGCTTCCCTGGACTGGAGCACACTCAGTACTGAGGGAATCTTCAGAGATTTTAGCCATCAAACTAACAACTCTGAGCTTGTCCACTTTAAAAAAAATAATAAAAGGGTCTTACTTGGCCAAGTGTGTAGTCTTTCGTGAGAACAGTTAAGGCACATTTCTGGTACTAGGACAACCCCTGCTGCCAAATGTCAAGTCCCTGATCTAGACAATGGAGCTGTACAGCTTCTCAGTGAAATGGCTAGCCAAGACAATATTCTCCCCCACCTCCCACCATGTAGTTCTCAGAAATATCTGGGACTAGTTTTGCTGAGTCTTCCCAAGAAGATTCCACTGGAAGCAGAGACCCAGCCTGGAAAACTTCAGCCTGAATGGTTTTAAGGTTAGCAATATTAAAAGCAACTGAAAACAGCATCTTATAAAAGTGTTGTGCAACACTAAGTAGAAGCAGTGGCTCTATCAGTAAGCGTCTATATAGAAAAGGAGAGAGGACATTTTTTATTAAGTACAATTCTTAGAGGTTTGAGGAGGAACAGAAAGGGATCTGCATTGCAGACCTGTTTCCCAGCTACCTTGCACATTCACTTACACTTGCGCAAAGGGTGAAAAAAACAGTCAAATTACACTAGTAGCTCTTTTCACCCCTACATATGGGTATAAGTGACTGTACAGAATAGGAGAGAATTGGACTCCCTCTATGATTCAGCACATTGTAATGGAGTCCAGGTTCCCCCTCAGAAGAAAGATACCAGAATCTCCGTATTAATAAAGATATATAGTCCCACTTCCTGAGGTACTAGGTTTTATTTAGGCTGTTAAAAGAACAAGCCAAAAAACATAAGGGCCACTACTGACTTCTTTTACCTCAGCTCCCAGGTGCAGTGGTTCTTTAACAAACAATAACAGCAGTAAGTTAAGGTATAGCAGACTCACAGCTTAAAAAAACTTGCGGTGAGCTCTCTGAGTTGCCTACCTACTCAACATCAGGAGGTTAAATAGCTCCTCCATGAAAGGCTAACAAGGCCCACCTGCCAAACAAATCCAGTTGTTTAACTCCTGCTGACCCTAGATAAAATGCTGATGTAGAGTTTGGCAAAGCAAGATAGGGCCATCGTGGGGTGGGGGTCCAGAAGTATCCCTCCCCTGAAAGCCAAAGAACCAGTATACCTATTCACACGCATTTTGAATAAAAAGGAAGACAAGTCTGAATTTGGTTCTCAGGTTTGTTTGGTAGAAAACATTTTACTCTTCATCTTACCTCATCAACCTAAGCAAAGGGTTTGAAAATGTACTGCATGCTTAACGGAGGGCTGTGGTACCAGGCCCACTTATTTAGTCGTACATTTAACCACAAAATAGGCATTGTACGTACAATCCCCTAACCCCATACAGCTGTTTTTCACTTCCTCAGCACTGTAAAGGATCAGCAAGTTGCCCTACAGGCACAGCTGAGGATTCCCTTTGCAGAAGATGAAACAGTGTGGGGGAGTGCATGGTGGACTGCGTGACATTCCTTTTGATCCTCCACCAGCACGGTGATCTCATGGGTGTCATTTAGAACAGCCAAAATTACTTTGGGGACTGTTTCATCCCCCGATGGCTCAGTTGCACACACTGAGGACTGAGCTCTGTGCTCATAAATTAAAAATATTCAGTGTGCAGATGTGCATTAGTTAGCCCAATCACACATGCAGTTGGACAATTTGACTATGAAACTCAGGCTTACCTTTATGGAAATTTAGCCAGTAATGTTCATCTAATTTGAGGTCAGACATAAATGGCTAGGGCATTCAATTTTCATTCTTTTAGAAAAAGGATTATTTCTTAAGCACTATTCTATGGGTTCATGCATATATGTGTGTGTGAGAGAGAGACTTATATCTGCCTAAACCTCCTTTGTTTTGGTAGCAGTCCAAACTTACAGTATCAAAAAAACCAGAGTCACTCCAAACATTTGCTTAATGGATGCCTCAAGGGATTCAACTTATACCTTGCTTCCTAACTGCAACTGTCTCATGCAGTTAACTGGCAGGAAAACTTACTTTATTTAACTCATGTTTAGACACCGATACATCCATTATGTCCACCTTGGTTTCTGTCTCTTTCTTTATTGACCTTAGGTGCTGCACATGACCTCAGTGGGGACCTTTTTTTTCTTTTTTCTTTTTTTTTTTTTTTGCAATCCCTCACCAGTCTCCTCTCCTCTCCTCCCCTCTTTGTGGGTTGGGGATGGAGAGTCTATCGCTATAGCACTTCCCTGGGTTCCATTTTGTGCTAGGAAGAAAAGCTCCTCCTCTCAGGCTTAGGGTTTGACTGTATTTTAAGCCTTGCTGTGGGCATCATGCTAAACATCTTTTGGGATTGAAAGGATTTTTTTCCCTCACTGCCAATTGGCCTAGGGGCTATAGGGTGTGTGGGGTTTTTGTTGTTGTTGTTTGTTGTTTTTTTTTAAACCTTCCTCACAGCAGCCCAGGGACTTGGTGGGTAGGTTTGGTTGTAAAATGCATTTAGTCGCAACGTGGCAGGTGCCCAGTGCAGGCATTCATTTCACAGAGGGTTCAGTTCCCGATAAACCAGAATTCAAAGGGGATTAGAAGGCACCTAACAAGGGAAGGGGAAAAGGTTCCTAATGTCTGGTACAGCAAGGAAACAGCCTCTTCTTCCCCACCTTGTACAAGGGGAGAACAATGGGGTCCCAAAAATGGTAGTGGGACAAGGTGTGGAGGGCCCCCCACCCCCGTCAGGGGGAACAGATTACAGAGGAAACATGACTTGCGCTGGGATGAGTTATTGCCAGATAGTTCCTGCCACATTCCTGGTGTCTTGTCTGTCTTTCTGCCATGTCAGGGACAATGCACCATTCTCTCCTGCCAGGAGTCCATAGACAATCCTCCATGGGGACATAGATCTCTGTATGGGGAAGGAAAGGATAGAGTCCAGGAGAAATGGCATCATTCTCCCTGCCAATCCCATAAACCCCTGCATGTAAAGAATCCCTTTTATGGGAGTTTCCAGGAATAGCTATTTTGGGGGGCTCGGAGGTGAGGGGTGTGATGTCAGAGGTCTTGGACAAAGCAGCAGGATACCTGCCAAAGTTTGGGGCAAAATTAATCCCTATTCTGTGGGTGGGAAAATCCTAATTTTCTCTCACACCCCCATCCCCAAGAGCCAAACAAGTTGGGGGAAAAATCATTAAGGAATATTGTTGAGCTTTTCTAAGGGCTTTTCCACACAAAGAGGTGATCTAACCCAGCATTAGAGGTGGTGTTCAGAAGATAATTTATATTTTTTTCTGGCAATAAAAGCTTTAATGGGTCATTAATGGTGACTTTCCTCCTGGAGGTTTGTTATTTGATTTAGTTATTATTGCCAATAAATCATGGAGGGTAGAGATGGAAAAAGGAACCTAAACCTATATTCCAGGCAATTCAGTATATGGTGCTCAGTTAGAGGAAATAATAGATATTAATTTAGAAGCCACTATGCAGTACTTTGTATTACATTTAAGAGATAAGTGGCTATTTGAATTCAAGTGTGTTTTCCTTTGATCCAAAACAGTCATAGACAAGGGCAGCTTGGTCCTGTTCCCTGGACTCAAGTAAACTCATATCAATTAAGACTGTATTTTGGAGAGCTGTGTCTGTGCTGCCTCAGAAACAAGGAAAGTTGTTTCTGAGATGCTTCTGTAGCAGATGGGAATCATTTCTAGTACCTATTTCTGTTCAGAGCTGCAACACAAACTTTGCTGCATATTGTTCTGGGCAAGGCCAGGGTGAGAAAAAGTGGGGAGGAGTGTTAAAGGAGAGCAGCACACAGAAATCAACTGCACAGCTGCAGGTACAGCCTGGACAAGCATGGTGTGTGGCCCTGGGAGATGCATAAAGAGGTTTTGGATTGGGTGCTAAGTAAAAGAGGTTTGGAGCTCTGAGCAAGAAAACCAGCTTCTGTTGTTTGGTTCCTCCTGCATTCAGGGAAATGGGGCTTTGAATGTTCTTTGCCAATAAACAAGATTACATCAAAGATTCTTATCTCCACCACCAATTTCTCCTCCTAATTGGAACAACCTGCAAGATCCCCAATTTTGGCTCAGCTACTCTGGTAAAAAGAGGTAACAGAATCATTACTGATATTTTACTGGCAGTTGGAATAGTTGACTACAGCTTGCAAGTGGATCACTAGCAGAGGTTCTATCATACGTTAGGGGTATTTTTCTCCTTAGGGGTAATTTTCTCCTTACAGGCTCACCAACGGCTGGGCTTTGGTTGAGTTTTCATTTGTCAGTTTAATAATATTTTCAACTACAGCCTCCCTCTCCCTCTCTCTAGGTATATGTGTGTATCTGAGTTATCAAGTAAACTGTTTTTATAGCTTAGTAGGTTTCCCTATGGATTTGTTTTATATGTGAACAACTTAACAACATTTCATGAAACAGTCTCCCTTTCTGTAAATCTTTTCCCCCCAAAACCCCTGATCAGTAGAGATTCCCGATAGAGTCTCAGTAGTTGTCATAGCTCAGGTACCTCAGGAAGCTGGTCACTGAATTAAACAGCATTAATGTGTGGAAAAACCAGGGCTTTTTCACCTACAGGGAAGTTGTCTAGTCACAGAATATCTAAAAGGGTGGCAGTCTTCTGTTATGCCAGTAGCAGCTTTCTCTGTGAAATGATGTCCTTAGACGGAGAGGTGAATGTTTCTGTCCCCCCTTGGTTGGGAAAGTTATTCCTAGATGGAGAGGGGTGAACTGGATTGATTTTTAATTTCTGATAGCATAAAAGCATTTTTATGGAGCCCTGCAAAAGCTATTTATAAATGGTGACATACCTAAGGAGAGATTTTTGAGTGGATGTTTTTTGTCTCCTTCTCCACAAACAGATTTCTTCTTCATTGTCTGATATTTCAGGCTCCAAATTGTTTTTCCAAATTGTCATCTAGAAAAGACAGCCCCTTTTCAGGTATGGGGATTGTCTATAAATATAAAGGGAAGGGTAAACACCTTTAAATCCCTCCTGGCCAGAGGAAAAACCCTTTCACCTGTAAAGGGTTAAGAAGCTAAAGATAACCTCACTGGCACCTGACCAAAATGACCAATGAGGAGACAAGATACTTTCAAAGCTAGAGGGGGGAGAAACAAAGGTTCTCTCTGTCTGTGTGTTGCTTTTGCCGGGACCAGAGCAGGAATGCAGGTCAGAACTCCTGTAAAAAGTCAGTAAGCAATCTAGTTAGATATGCGTTAGATTCTGTTTTGTTTAAATGGCTGATAAAATAAGTTGTGCTGAATGGAATGTATATTCCTGTTTTTGTGTCTTTTTGCAACTTAAGGTTTTGCCTAGAGGGATTCTCTATGTTTTGAATCTGATTACCCTGTAAGGTATTTACCATCCTGATTTTACAGAGGTGATTCTTTTACTTTTTCTTCAATTAAAATTCTTCTTTTAAGAACCTGATTGCTTTTTCATTGTTCTTAAGATCCAAGGGTTTGGGTCTGTGTTCACCTATGCAAATTGGTGAGGATTTTTATCAAGCCTTCCCCAGGAAAGGGGGTGTAGGGTTTGGGAGGATTTTGGGGGGAAAGACGTTTCCAAGTGGGCTCTTTCCATGTTATATATTTATTAGATGCCTGGTGGTGGCAGCAATAAAGTCCAGGGGCAAAAGGTAAAATAGTTTGTACCTTGGGAAAGTTTTAACCTAAGCTGGTAAAAATAAGCTTAGGAGGTTTTCATGCAGGTCCCCACAACTGTACCCTAGAGTTCAGAGTGGGGAAGGAACCTTGACAGGGATCATCTACAGAGACTTGAATTTCTGTGGAGTGAGGGGCCAAGAAAGGACATCTCCTTTGGGAAGCTCCCCGTGGAAGAATATACTGTAGCAGGATATTTGCTCAACCATCTTCGCTGCTATTAAGATAGGCGGGAGAAAAGAAGGAGAAAGCTATAAAAGACTGTCCTCTGTGAAGACCTATGTGAAGACCCACTGAAACCAATGGGACTCATTTCTTTGATTTCTATAGCTGTTGGATTGAATTTATGATAAATGCAATGGCACTCTAAGGCCTGCTCTACACTACGGGCTTAGGTCGAATCTAGCCGCGTTAGGTCGATTTAAAAATGACTGCATCCACACAACCAACCCTGTTCCTTCGACCTAAAGGGCTCTTAAAATCAACTTCTGTACTCACACCCAACGAGGGGAGTAGCACTAAAAATCGACCTTGCTGGGTTCAATTTGGAGTAGTGTGAATGCAAATCTATGGTATTGGCCTCCAGGAGCTATCCCAGAGTGCTCCATTGTGACCGCTCTTCACAGCACTTTGAACTCCGATGCACTAGCCAGGTACACAAGAAAAGCCCTGGGAACTTTTGAATTTCATTTCCTGTTTGGTCAGTGTGGCAAACTCAGCAGCACAGGTGACCAGGCAGTCCCCCCAGTATTTGAGAGTGTAGAAAGTTTCTATGCTCCCCCTATCATCTCCGTCCCTGAGGTTATCGCAGATTAGAAGGCGAAAAAAATGCATTCACGATGACATGTTTTCCAAACTCATGCAGTTCTCCCTCACTGGTAGGGCACAGCTTAATGCATGGAGGCATTCAGTGGCAGAGGCCAGGAAAGAATTAAGTGAGCACGAAGAGCGGAGGCAGGACGCTATGCTGAGGCTAATGGGGGAGCAAACGGACATGATGAAGCATCTGTTGGGGCTGCAGGAAAGTCAACAGGAGCACAGACCCCCGCTGCATCCACTGTATAACCACCTGCCCTCCTCTTCTTGTTCCATAGCCTCCTCACCCAGATGCCCAAGGAAACAGGGGGGAGGCTCCGGGCACCCAGCCACTCCTCTCCAGAGGATGGCCAAATCAACAGAAGGCTGTCATTCAAACAGTTAGATTTTTACTGTGGCTACAATAAGCAATGTGGCCTTGTCCTTCCCTCCTCCCCCTCCCCACCCGGGCTACCTTCTGTTATCTCATTTTTTTTAATTAATAAAGAATGCATGGTTTCAAAATAATAGTTACTGTATTTCGAAGAGGGGAGGGTGGTTGGCTTACAGGGAATTAAAATCAACAAAAGGGGTGGTGGGGTCTGCATCAAGGAGGAACACACACAACTGTCACACCGAAGCCTGGCCAGTCATGAAACTGGTTTTCAAAGACTCTCTGATGCGCAACATGCCTTGTTGTGCTCTTCTAATCACTCTGGTGTCTGGCTGTTCAAAATTGGACACCAGGCGATTTGCCTCAACCTCCCACCCCACCATAAACCTCTCCCCCTTACTCTCACAGACGTTATGGAGCACACAGCAAGCAGCAATAACAATGGGAATGTTGGTTGCACTGAAGTCTGACCTAGTCAGCAAACAGCGCCAGCGAGCTTTTAAATGTCCAAAGGTACATTCTACCATCATTCTGCACTTGCTCAGCTGAAAGTTGAACTGCTCCTTACTACTGTCCAGGCTTCATGAGCCATGGGAGCAAGGGGTAGGCTGGGGTAGGTGTGACTACGCGGTGCTGCCAGCTGGGAGAGCAGCCTGAGGCAGAAGCCTCCAGCTCACAGGATATTCCAGGCAGGACTGAATCTCCATGAAACGAAACTTAAAGAAGAGAATGACCAGGAGTCTCTGGCTCCCATTCAGTGCTCTAAGAGGAGGATAACCATATCTGTCCAGGCACCCCTGATCAACCTCACCAAGGTCTGCAAGGAGCACCCAGGAGATGTACGATGGCTATCAGTCCTACTGCACCATCTGCAGCAAAGGCAAGGAGCTGCTGCTGTGTAGCAATGCAGTACCGCATCTGCCAGCAGCACCCAGGAAACGTACAGTGATGGTGAGCTGAGTGGGCTCCATGCTTGCCATGGTATGGCGTCTTCATGGGTAACCCAGGAAAAAAGGCGCAAAAAAATTGTCTGCCATTGCTGTCACGGAGGGAGGGAGGGGGGCCTGAGACATGTACCCAAAACTGCCCGCGACAATGTTTTTTTCCCATCAGGCATTGGGAGCTTAACCCAGAATTCCAATGGGCAGCGGAGACTGCGGGAACTGTAGGATTGCTACCCACAGTGCACCACTCTAAGTTGATGCTAGCCACGATAGTGAGGACGCACTCCGCCAACTTAATGCTGTTAGTGTGGACATATGAAATTGACTCTATAAAATCGGTTTCTAAAAATCGACTTCTATAAAATCCACCTAATTTCATAGTGTAGACATACCCCAAGAGAGCTATAGTATAGGAATAGGCAGCAAGCAAGAGAAGATGTTTAAATGTATAAACAACAAGCCATTACTGTAAAATACTGCATACATTTTCATCCTTGGCTACATTTTAATGAGAGTGATTTGCCTTTAAAATTAAATTTAAAAAAAAAAATTGGGGGGGACCTTCGATCCATTAATAAGAATTATTTTGGTACTCCATATGAGTGTTACCATGAGATGTATGAGCTCAAAAAAATGAAGTGGGAATAGATTGGGCCTTTTTATTTTCCAAGTACAATGGAGAATATAGACCTGATGAAAAATGCTTCTCTTTTTGTGATCTTTCAGCACTATGTAAAAAACAAACCACCAAAACCATCACAGATTCAGATTGCTTTAAAATTCTTTTGGTTTTTCAAAAGTTCTTTTTTCAGAAGATTAAAAATCTTTACAGAGAGACTGATTCCAAAATTAAGTTTGACAACAGATTATAACTTTAAAATATTGCCACCTATATGCTAGATGACCTGTTCTAATACAGTGTAAACTGAAATATGTATGATATTTATGTCAGATGGAATGGAAATAACTCCATCTTAACTATAAAATTATTTTCTAAACTACTATGCTCCTCAACAGACCAATATACTATTGAAGCACAAAAATATGCCCATGTATTCAATCATATAACTCAAGGAACATAAAACAGACAAACTTGTGCTGGACATGCACAAGTCCATGGGGCCGGACGAGTTGCATCCGAGAGTGCTAAAGGAATTGGCGGATGCGATTGCAGAGCCATTGGCCATTATCTTTGAAAACTCGTGGCGAACGGGGGAAGTCCCAGATGACTGGAAAAAGGCTAACGTAGTGCCAATCTTTAAAAAAGGGAAGAAGGAGGATCCTGGGAACTACAGGCCAGTCAGCCTCACCTCAGTCCCTGGAAAAATCATGGAGCAGGTCCTCAAGGAATCAATCCTGAAGCACTTACATGAGAGGAAAGTGATCAGGAACAGTCAGCATGGATTCACCAAGGGAAGGTCATACCTGACTAATCTAATCGCCTTCTATGATGAGATTACTGATTCTGTGGATGAAGGGAAAGCAGTGGATGTATTGTTTCTTGACTTTAGCAAAGCTTTTGACACGGTCTCCCACAGTATTCTTGTCAGCAAGTTAAAGAAGTATGGGCTGGATGAATGTACTATAAGGTGGGTAGAAAGTTGGCTAGATTGTCGGGCTCAACGGGTAGTGATCAATGGCTCCATGTCTAGTTGGCAGCCGGTGTCAAGTGGAGTGCCCCAGGGGTCGGTCCTGGGGCCGGTTTTGTTCAATATCTTCATAAATGATCTGGAGGATGGTGTGGATTGCACTCTCAGCAAATTTGCGGATGATACTAAACTGGGAGGAGTGGTAGATACGCTGGAGGGCAGAGATAGGATACAGAGGGACCTAGACAAATTGGAGGATTGGGCCAAAAGAAACCTGATGAGGTTCAATAAGGATAAGTGCAGGGTCCTGCACTTAGGACGGAAGAACCCAATGCACAGCTACAGACTAGGGACCGAATGGCTAGGCAGCAGTTCTGCGGAAAAGGACCTAGGGGTTACAGTGGACGAGAAGCTGGATATGAGTCAGCAGTGTGCCCTTGTTGCCAAGAAGGCCAATGGCATTTTGGGATGTATAAGTAGGGGCATAGCGAGCAGATCGAGGGACGTGATCGTTCCCCTCTATTCGACATTGAGGCCTCATCTGGAGTACTGTGTCCAGTTTTGGGCCCCACACTACAAGGAGGATGTGGATAAATTGGAGAGAGTCCAGCGGAGGGCAACAAAAATGATTAGGGGTCTGGAACACCTGACTTATGAGGAGAGGCTGAGGGAACTGGGATTGTTTAGTCTGCAGAAGAGAAGAATGAGGGGGGATTTGATAGCTGCTTTCAACTACCTGAGAGGTGGTTCCAGAGAGGATGGTTCTAGACTATTCTCAGTGGTAGAAGAGGACAGGACAAGGAGTAATGGTATCAAGTTGCAGTGGGGGAGGTTTAGGTTGGATATTAGGAAAAACTTTTTCACTAGGAGGGTGGTGAAGCACTGGAATGCGTTACCTAGGGAGGTGGTAGAATCTCCTTCCTTGGAAGTTTTTAAGGTCAGGCTTGACAAAGCCTTGGCTGGGATGATTTGATTGGGGATTGGTCCTGCTTTGAGCAGGGGGTTGGACTAGATGACCTCCTGAGGTCCCTTCCAACCCTGATATTCTATGATTCTATGCACTAAGGTGAAATCCAAAATTCTATTCACATAGGATTATCTGAGTTCCAACTTGTTCATAATTAGTACAAAAGCTCTCACAAATGTCATAGGAAGAGAGAGAATTTAAGACCAGTATCATCAAAAGGTGGAGGTTTACCCATAAAGTTTACATGTCACTGGCATGTTTACATGTAGCTAGCACACCTTGGGTCTGCTGCAAGGATGAAGGTGTTAAAATCAGTGCAACTTATTTTTAACTACTGCAAAGACTGTACTAACAAAAAGTGAAATCCAGAAACAGAAAAAAAGCTTACTAAGGATTACTAAAGCATCCATTAGCTTAAACTGATTGCTGGTTTGTTTGTTTTTTGTTTGTTTTGCGGCAAATTGTTATCTGATAGTGGTTGATTATTTAAAAGTAAAATCTCTCATAACTGATTTTAACAGAAATATATACAGAACATGGTGTGGTTCATTTTGAAGCCATAAAGATAACTTTGAAGAAAAATGGAACTACTGTTTAACTTTCAAAAGCAATAACCATTTTCAGCTATAAATCAGAGTTACTGCTTATTCTACCTCTAAACAGCAGGCCATTTATTTGAAAAGGTGAGCAGAGCTTTTAGGAATAAATGATACTGTAGGTAAGATGTATTTCATATTATTCTATTTCTTTCATGGCACAGTTGATTGTCTTCTTGTTCCCAGTCTGAGTTTACTTATGATTTGAGTGTACATACAGTTGAAGGTCCCCTGGTGTTTCCATTATAAAGTCTTTTTTTGTTTGTTTTGTTTTACAGTAGATACATACTTGTGTCCTTCCTGACCTTCTGGCTTTCTAGTAGACAAGAAATCAAAGATTAGTTCCACCCATAACTGATGACTACTGATCCCTACACTATCAGCTGGCCATGCAGTACAGTGAAATGGAACTTTTTGTTAATAACTAAAATAATTTAAGTTTTCACTTTCACCAAATTGACCCTTATTTTACGTATTCTAAATTCTCTAAAACTAACAGAAGTCTCCCGTGGTCCCTCTTTGACTATCAAGTAAACCACTGTAAAGGCAATGATATTAGACTCTCTCTCTTTCTTTCTGTGCCATATAATAATAGGTTTTTAAAATGAGGTGCATGGCAGACAGATACATTTATTGACTGTAACATTATTAACTGCATGGTGAGTCTTTTTACATGTTACATGCATCTTTTTCTTAGTGTGCATGCAAGTTTTGACTCTTAGGAAGACATGCTAACTTGTTTTGCGTTATGCAGGGCTGTGTGTAGAGGCAGCATTGGAAGAGAGGATCTGTGCAAGCAGCAAGATAGTTCTCTCTCTGCCTTAAACTCTGATTAGAATCAATTCTTGTCAAGGAGTTGCTCCCATGGAGCTGAGCAGTGGTGTTGGATTATTATTACTGGAAAAAGATTATCCTGCATGCTGTTTGACCATCTTATTCCAGGTCTGATGTATATTTGTAAATTAAAGCAAGTTACACAAAGAATATACCCAGACTCCACACCACTGATTTCTCCGCCACTGGAATTTTAACCTCCAATGCCCTGGACACCTGGTACTGCGCTCAGCAGAGGAGTAACACTATTGTTACAACAGAACACTAATGCTAGAAGAAGGGGCACAATGAGATACATATAAGTAAGTGAACAAGGAAACTTGGAATGAGTTGGCAAGAGCAAGCAGCAATAACTTATTTTAAAAATCCAATATTTGAGGGAAAATACAGGAATAATAAAATTACCTAAATTTGGGTATTATTTCCTTACTTTATCCCCATTCTTAGTCTACAGGTTTGAAGATACCTCCACATGGTAGCCTATATACTCTCACAGCCAGCTTGACCTGATTTTCACATTGGGTAAGACAACTGCGCTTTTTTTAGGCTGGGTACAATACTGAGCTTTTCCATCTATTCACTAATGGGATTTAGGACTTCTGTTTCTAATCCCTGCAAAGACTGATCCAAGACTGAGACTGAGCCAAGACAGTCTTTCCATTCTCTCCCAGAGTTTCTAGAATCCGCAGGCCAAGTTTCCTTGGTAATCGCATACTGTCAGTACAATGTTCTAAGTATGACATCTGTTGATTCAACTTCCCAATGACATTGTTAGAATAAACATATGTAATATATTTTGTCTTTTTGTGCTGAATATGTAGGAACTTTTACTATTCCTTGAAGTGAAAGATAACAAAATATAATTTCTTTGTGAAAATACAAGCGAGTATTACTTCCTTGGATGTATTTATTTCAATTGATTAAAATAATTTTTCAACTTTACATGTATGGTCATCAATATTCTAAATTCTGTGTTAATTAATTGTGATTGGTCAGATAGTAAATAAAAACAACATCATATGACTGGATGAATACAGAAGAACTTCTAATGTGAATACCAAAATTCACTTTCTGCCTAAAGGAGCCAGAACATGGCAGAAACAAATTCATTTCAATACTCAAAGATTTTTTGTTTTTATCTTTGCCCAGCTCAATTGGCAGCAGCAGTCAAAAAAGCTAACAATGTTGGGAATCATTAGGAAAGAGATAAATAATAAGACAGAAAATATTATATTGCCTCTCTATAAAATCCATGGTATAACCACATCTTGAATACTGCCTGCAGATGTGGTTGCCCCAACTCAAAAAAAAAGAAAAAAGAAATTGAAAAGGGCAACAAAAATGATTAGGGTTATGGAACAGTTTCCATATGAGGAGAGATTAATAAGACTGGGACTTTTCAGCTTCGAAAAGAGATATCTAAAGGGGAATATGATGATGTCTATACAATCATGAATGGTGTGGAGAAGGTAAATAAGGAAGTGTTATTTACTCTTCCTCCTAACACAAGAACTAGGGGTCACCAATGAAATGAATAGGCAGTAGGTTTAAAACAAAAGGAAGTATTTCTTCACACAACACATAGTCAACCTGTGCAACTCCTTGCCAGAGGATGTCATGAAGACCAAGAAACAAACAGGGTTCAAAAAAGAACTAAATAAGTTCATGGAGGATTGGTCCATCAATGGCTATTAGCCAGGATTGGAAGGATGGTGTCCCTAGCCTCTGCCCAAAGCTGGGAATGGGCGACAGGGGATGGATCACTTGATGATTACCTGTTCTGTTAATTTCCGCTGAAGCATCTGGCATTGACCACTGTCAGAAGACAGGATACTGTGCTAGATTGACCATTGGTCTGACCCAGTATGGTCGTTCTTATGTTCTACGTTCAGAAACTTGCCGCAAAGTATCCTCCATAACTGTTACCTGAGATTTTTCTTTTCTAATTTACACTTGAAGGGTTTGGGGGTATAAAGGTATAAGCAACAGGGCATACAATAATAAGGTAGGATATAAAATAAAAAATAGCTAACATTATGGTGGCTGCTAGGTCTGAACTTGTGATTTCTTCAGAGAATGTTCTTTTAAAAAAAAAAGAAAAAAATCTCTCCTTGAATATTTTAGCCCTGGGAAAAATGTGTTTGAGAGGGATCATTTAAATCACTGGCACAGCACAGAATGGCATTCTTTAGGTTTCAGAGATATATATAAGTATAGATCCTGTGACACAGGCCTGTCCCATCATGTATTTCTGCAATAGCACTATGAGGGCCAGTGTAGAGACCCTTTTTGTGTCACACTCAGAGGGTGCCTTCGTGAACTGTACACACATTTTAAATGACAGCTGATGAAACCTTACACACCTTACCATCATGTATTCTATACATTCCACATACATTACAGAATAAAACCCGCTAAGAATATTGTAGAGATTTAAAAAAAAAGTTATTGGGACAATCTCTCATTTTTAAATCTGTAAAGCCAAATAATTATTAGGAGTCCAACTCTAGAGAGCTTAGCAGGAACTATAAAAACCTCTGAAACTGGCCTAAAATTTGTATTCCATACCTAAGAATGCCATGAATTTAATGTCCAATAGCTTTGAATAGAACCATTGAGAAACTCCCTTTTCCAATTGTATAATGTTCTACAGGGTTACGAGACACAGGCTTTAAAGCTGTGACATTTACACGCATAGAAACTTATCAGTAGTACATTGAATATTACCTGGTCTGGATCATAGGTGAATTCAATATTTGTGGGAAAAATGAATAGAAAGAAAATGGCCTGTAGCCACTCAAAGGGGTTTAAAGTCTCAGGGAAATGTTGTAGGGCTTACAGGGCAGATGAAGAGGTCAAAGGTTCAATACACACCAACTTATCACATGAATATCATATCTGCATTTGTGGTGTGGGTTTGTATTCAGCTTGTGTAATGGAAGAATTGCAGTCCCTGCTCTACCCTGAGCACAAGGACTGCTCCCTGACTTTTCTCCTGGGGGGACACTGCATTCTAAAGGCGACACAAAAGTTGAGTGACATATGGGGTGTATGCTGGATTCAACAGAAGAGCGGGTCAGTGTGCATGCTCCCTTCTGCACTGGGGAGCAATGAGATGCATTGCTCTTCCACAAGGCAGTCTGCCTTCCAGTTCTCCCTCTGGAGCAGTAGGACTCTGCACTGCATATCTCTCTCACACACACACACTCTCTTTCTCTCTCTCTCTCTCTTTATATCTGCCCTTCTTTTAGTTCTATACGGTCATATACAGAATTGTGTAATAATTAGTTTTGCTCCAAGGCAATAAATACAAATGCAGTGTTAAAGAACTCCGTTGCATTCAGCTGAATTCTGCGCAAAAAGAAGGAAATTGCTGTCTACGTGCTTCCTGCACTGTGAGATTTGTCAGTGTGATAAGTCTTGCACATTTTGATAGCCATAACACATTTATACAGTCCAAGGTTTTTCTGCATCTCTGCTAATAGGGATGACGAAGCTAGGACACTGACTGCTTTGCGATTGTTTCAAATGGGGAGCTGGAGTTAAGGGGTTGGGACTCTTAGGCTTACATTGTAACTAACCCCAATAGAGCCACACCAGGAAGTAAGAGGGGTAAAATCCCAATTCCACCCTTGTACAGGCATGTAAAGGTCACATACAATTTGGCTTTGGATCCCATGCAGGGTGTACAGACTGAAATCTGAAGCTCCCCCGAGGGAGCGAATGGTCTGAGACAGATAGGAAATGGGTGTAGTTTGTGGTTTTGGAAGGCTGTAATTCATTTCTCTCCAACAATAATTTCATATCTTAGTGTCATAAAAATAAAGGGAAGGGTAAACCCCTTTGAAATCCCTCCTGGCCAGGGGAAAGCTCCTCTCTCCTGTAAAGGGTTAAGAAGCTAAAGGTAACCTCGCTGGCACCTGACCAAAATGACCAATGAGGAGACAAGATACTTTCAAAAGCTGGGAGGAGGGAGAGAAACAAAGGGTCTGTGTGTCTGTCTATATTCTGTCTTTGCCGGGGATAGACCAGGAATGGAGTCTTAGAACTTTTAGTAAGTAATCTAGCTAGGTACGTGTTAGATTAGGATTTCTTTAAATGGCTGAGAAAAGAATTGTGCTGAATAGAATAACTATTTCTGTCTGTGTATCTTTTTTGTAACTTAAGGTTTTGCCTAGAGGGGTTCTCTATGTTTTGAATCTAATTACCCTGTAAGGTATCTACCATCCTGATTTTACAGGGGGATTTCTTATTTCTAATTACTTCTATTTTTATTAAAAGTCTTCTTGTAAGAAAACTGAATGCTTTTTCATTGTTTGGGTCTGTGGTCACCTATGCAAATTGGTGAGGCTTTTTATCCAACATTTCCCAGGAAAGGGGGGGTGCAAGTGTTGGGAGGATTGTTCATTGTTCTTAGGATCCAAGGGTCTGGGTCTGTAGTCACCTAGGCAAATTGGTGAGGCTTTTTACCAAACCTTGTCCAGAAAGTGGGGTGCAAGGTTTTGGGAAGTATTTTGGGGGGAAAGACGTGTCCAAACAGCTCTTCCCCAGTAACCAGTATTTGTTTGGTGGTGGTAGCGGCCAATCCAAGGACAAAGGGTGGAATATTTTGTACCTTGGGGAAGTTTTGACCTAAGCTGGTAAAGATAAGCTTAGGAGGTTTTTCATGCAGGTCCCCACATCTGTACCCTAGAGTTCAGAGTGGGGGAGGAACCTTGACACTTAGTAACACTGGTTAGATCATATCAAGTTGATGCCTAGCTATGGTACCTAGTCACCCATACTTTCTATAACCAAACAGATTTTAGCATCCTGATTTTATTGCACTCTTTTTAATGATACATTTATTATAAATGTACTATAAGATGGGAACACTCCATAGATTATTTGGACAAGTCACTCTTTTATATTCAGAAGAATGCAAAAATGGTTCTCTACTTAGATGGTATATTTCCCTTCAGTCACATTCTACTCTGGTAAAATATTACCATCCCCACAATTTAAAGAATATTGTCAGGTTTTAGAAAAAACAAAGCAGTACATTTCAGATGCTAAGTAATGGTCAATGTTAACAGGAAGGTATCATCCAAGAGACTTTGAACAAGAGCTTTTCACACTGTATACAGTGTTCATGCACATGCTGCTCCTTCAAGCATAAGGTGTCCAGAGTGGCAGAAAAGAATCCTGTCAGGTGTGACAGGTGGCGTTTCTTAAGCAGTAAGATGGGGGAGGTTACAGTCTTCACACTTAAATTAGCATACTTAAATAAATGTCAGTATCGGAACAATACTCTAAAAGCCTGCCTGAATTATTACACAGGCGTATTTTGTACAAGGGTGGCCAGTCTGCTGCTTTATGACAGTTTACTCTCCAAAGTAAGAATTTCTACCTATCAAAGATTTGCCTGATAGAATATTTTAGAAAGAAAGAGCAAACAAAATGTATGATCTTATCCTTTATGTTCAATTCCAGATCCCATTCACTTGATTTATCTGGAATATTTATTAGCTTTCAAAAAATAAAGTCAAACAACCGTTCTTGTGCTTCTCTCCTACCAAACGTTTTAAGGGGTCCTTTTCATCTAGAAAAAAATTTGGCCACTGGGTGATTGCTCAGTCATTCAAAAATTCCACCACTTGTTATATTAATAATGAGCTACTATTAACTGTACTCCTCAGCAACAATTACATACACTGGCACTTATATATATATATATATATAAACAGCAAGTGCCTGCTAGCAATGGCTAAATCAGTAAAAATAGCAGTCTCTGCACTGCCATTATCACTGCTGTCTGCAGTCAGTTCCATTAGCTTTGCTGTGGAAAGCCTGTCCTATTTCACCCAGGTGCCATGCATTTGATAGTGGCATTAGTATTATCACCTCTGTGGTTCTGATCAATCAAAAGCCTTTGACATACTATAATTAGTATTTGAGCTAGTTTGATAGACACTGCCTGTACTTAAACACAAGCCACTATCTATTTACTTGTTTCTTTGTTTGCAGGGCAGCAAGTCAAATTTCTACTACATCAAATTTTATCAAATCAAATGCCTTATGCTCCCTTGCTGAACCTTTATGATTGCATTCTTCCCTTTTTTTGCCTAGACACGTACTGAATGCTCTAACTCACTTAGGTCATCCTCTGTCCTATTATTTCACATGTCAAAAAACATCAAATTCCTTTTTGTAGAAGACAAAAGCAGCACCTCACATTAGTCAAACCTGCTTTGCTGCAAAAATCTGTCTGACCTATTATTGTCTGAATTGTTCAGGAAGCTTTTAGCTAACCCTGGGGTTTGATAGATTTTTCTGTATAGTTCAGGTACTCTCCACTTCACTCATGATGCAGGCTTCACAGTTTCCCTCAGTGTAGTTGCTGTAGATGAGTACATCAAAGAAAAATGAAGAACAAGCTTCAGATTTCTCAGCCACCTGATTCCTTCATGCTGGCCATACAAGGGCTGGTCTCCAAGCTAAAGTGAACTTCATCAGTGTTCTCACTACTCTGGGATGTCAGCCTGCTTTGACATGCCTCGCAACCTCGGACAAGCTTTTGGAAGAATGTACAAACACATGAAAAATAACAGCCTTCTCTAGTTCACTGCTCTAAATAAGACCAGAGATAAGAGGATTCGCAGAGTCCTTGAAGCAGAAAAAAACCCCATCAGCATAGAATCTTCTTCTGCCTGTTCAACAATAGAATGTGGTGATGGAGTGGCTGAATACATTTACAGTACATGCAAAGCTTTTGTACCTCCACTTAATGTGGTTTTGGGTGCCCATAGTTGTGTGCCCATGGTTTTAAAGAGAGGAGACTTGTGAAGCTAAGAATAGGTGCAGCCCATCCCCTGAGGTGTGGCTGAAGCCTACTCTTTAGTGCTTGCTACTTAAAGCAACTTCTCCCTTCTCTCATGGGTTCGGTCTGGGTTCTTTTTAATGACGGCTCATGTCTCCACCCAAGGTAACACCGCACTGTGCCTGAGACACACAGGTGCTGCCCCTTTGGAAAATGAATAATGATTTCTCTACTGGCAAGGAGTATAGAATACAACGCGAGAAACAAAGTACATCAACATGAAATCCTGGTAAAGAAATGACTCACCCCGAAACAATAAGACAAAGGGAGACCTTATTGAAAGCAGGAAAATAGGGTCTGAGGAAGGAAGTAGTTAAGGTTAACTAATAAGCACTAAAATATTAAGAAATTTCCCACTTCCCAAGACTCACAACTCTTCCTAACTCCCTTCCTGGAACCACCCCAGACAGGTGGAACACTGAGGATAGTCTGGAGAGGAGTACTGCAGAAGTGTGAACGTTGGCTGGCTTAAACGAAAAAAGGCCTCCCCTTACAGTGTCTTTGCCACAAGTTGGGAAAGCATTCTCTCCTTGCTTCCTGGTCTGGAATCCTGGGGAGGTCTCAGTTGGCTTTCAGTAGCCAGCACCAGGTCAAATCTCTGCAACTCAGGACACTGGTCTCCTCAGGCCTGGAACTGCCTGAGCAATGCACCAGATCCTACACATTCAAAGACTGTTCTGCTTCTCATTCAGTTCCCAAATTCAAAGCTCAACACTGAAACTAAAATTAATCTCTGATTCTGAGTCAGTCAGTCTCCTCCCAATGAGAGGCTGAGCAGCCCTCATCATTGGCCCAACAAATTGCTTGTCCCTATCGCCCCAGGCAAAAGCCTCCTTATTCTCCTCAGCAGGAGTTTCTAGTCTATTCTGTCCCCACCCTGATCGAACCCCCTTGTCTTTTTTTTTTCTGGTGTTCAGCCAAAAACCTTATTGCTGTAATTACAGCTGCTGTTTCTACTTGCTCTGAATTGATATGGAAACATTCCCAGACAAGATGGCAGTATACAGGCTTGAGTCTCTGCACACAAGCAGTTGCTATTTCAGCACACTAGAGGGAATGCAGGAGGTTGTTAACCACGCTCCGCAGCTGTTTTGAAGCTCGTGTGCAAGGCTTCATTAAGGGCAGACATGACTGCATGTACACACGTCCCACACCCTTACTTAGAAGCTGAAAGCTCTTGCCAATCAATAGTGAGTTCTATCAGGGTTGCAAAACTGATCAGAACCAGCCCAGCCCTGCAGGGAGAAGATAGGACTTCCAGGGGAAATCTATGGGCTGGATCTCAGTACATTTTCCTGTAATTTTACAGAAGTCAGTGGGGTTGACTAGGAAAACACCATAAAGGAGGACTCAAGTTGGAGGCCAGATGTCTTCATGAGTTATTACATCATTGAACCAAAGATGCCATCTGTGCCTAACAGCTACAGTAATTGTCAGCTTTTTCTTATTTAAAGTTGTGTATGTGCTCAATATTGTGGATGCTGAAACAACTGGTTATATTTTACAACCAAATGTTTTATCTAATTATCAATATAATACCAAGGGTGAACCTATGTGAAAGCAGAAGATCTCTGATTGTCAGATGCCCCAGGCCCTGTATTTATTTCATGAGGTTTATATATATATTAGGGTTTAGGCCCTGTTTTATATTTATTTTTCATTTTAAAGGAAAATATCAAATCTCTTGTTAGTGATGTTAGTCTAGGTAGGATGCACTGCAACTGCTGTGCTGGAACAGTTTGTTTTTGGAGTGTTATTCAGTAAAACTAATCTTGTGTGTGTGTGTGTGCGCGAGCATCTTATGATAAAGACGGTTACTGGGTACCTATGGAAAAATCAAGCTGTAGTCCCTCTCAAGTATATGAACTCATGGTCCGTGCAAATAATTTAGGTCAGACAGAAGAAATTGATTTTCTCCCCTCAATGTAGGTTACACAAGCATGCTGGGAAATGGTGTCAAAGGACTCTACTAGTCATTATTGTTGCACTCCATCGGGTAGGACCCCTAAAGACTCCGTTCCAGGAGCTGGCAAATTCCAAGGAGGGGGGAACGTGAGGGGGGGTATCAAATAGGGAACATGCAAAAAACTCACTAGCTTTATATAAAAAGAGCAGAAATTTCTATAAGCTCTCTGGTGGACCTCTCCCCTCTCCACTGCACAATGAAGAAGAGAGTCAAGGATAGTGGAAAGGGGTTGTGAGCAAGGGAGTTATGTGGATGGAAAAGGCAGCTAATCCAACATCCACCAGACTGCATGGCCACTGAGCTACTGCAGCCCAAGAGCTCAGTTCCACATACCTAGAGTTGGACAAGAGTAGACAGGAGTAGGGAGTCTGAACAGCCTTTCTCTGTCAAATTTCTCTAGTGCACTGTAAATCCCAAGTAAGAAAAGTTTCATTAAAAAAAACATTACCTGAGCAGCAGTAACACCACTGCTATGGTTTTCACACATATGGAAGGGGGATGGAAAGGGAATATGGGGATGTGACTAGACCAGTTTCCATAGGAAATTATCCCATTCCCACAGATCTTAGCCTTCTATGAGAAAGGTTGATCTCTGTCAATGGTGGTTCTGCTCCACACTGGTCTATCAATGGGGTTGATGTGGCAGAGCAATCACCAAAGAAAAGCAGCACAAATGTAGGGAATCATTGGTCCCCTTTCTGTTCCTTTATTGGGAGGTTTGTGCCCCTTTGTCCCTCTCTAGGCTGTAGTTTGAGAATTATCTTCCTAAAGTGTGCCATGTATACTGATGCCCAAAAGACCATTCCCATATTAATGTCTAAAAGACTGTTAATAAAGAAGTACATTGGCAAACAATGGTTATCTCTACGTTTCCAAGTCCTTTGGTGCTGTGCAAGCTGCCTCCTTATTAGATCATCTGTCATCTTCAAAACCTTCATTTCATAATCTACAAAAAAGGTATTAATTTATCTTAAAGTCTAGTCATAAGCAGACGAGAAACTGTAAGAAAGTGACACTGGTGTTCCATATTTATTCTTCACAAATGACTTCGATCCTAAATGTGCTCTCTTTGGAAGTCAACAAATATTTTTAACCACCTCCATTGCAAACTCATCATGAGCTCTGAAAGTCAAGCTGAGAAAAACATTCTCTCATCTTCATTAATAACAAAAGGTGCTGGACTTTGCTGGTAATTGTGCTGATCCTGCAAGAAGCAGAATAGAGACAGAATCTTCTGCTGTTTCATATAAATAGCTTTGCGAAGTTGCTGGCTGCAGTATACATTAATACATTAAGATGATGACTCAGGAAAAAAAAGGGAGGAAAATACACACAGGGAGTAGATATGTGCTATGAAAATGTGAAGTTTTAAAATACCTTTACAACTGTAATATTGCTTTAGAGTTCTTCTCATCACCATTCATTTTTGGGTAGACAATTTTAAGCAGGGTTTATTCACACTTTTGTACATGTCCTCCAGATGCTTCTGGTGGCAATCTCCAGCATTAATAGTATGAGCCCTGGTCTTGCAGTCAGAGTTTTGCCTGGGTAAGCACTGCAGGATCTAAGACTTTAGAGCCATGTTTTGGGGGGTTTATCACTGGTTCGTGCTCTCAAATATGAAGTCTGTTTGGAAAATTGTCCCATAAGCACTGATTCTAAAGTTCCCTGTATTGTGGAAACTGCACTCCCATCTACCTCTTTTATGTATTCTTTTAATGGATTTGCAAATGTAACGTAAATCTCATCACTCATTTTCTGATACCTGAAATTTCTTTCTATAATCCTCAGGGGGCAGTTCAAGGCAGTTTAAAATTTACCATAATCCAGGCAATCCTCATTAGACATCTGTGCATGTATACCTATGCTGTAAATATCTTATTGCTCAGTAAGAGAATTTCAATTTCAATATATCCAGTTCAGTCTCTTCCCCCCCTCCCCCCGCCACCATTTTGTATGCACCTCCTTTTGAATATCTTCAGTAAACATCTCAACTGTCTGTCACTATATCAGGGAACAATTTATCTAGATTGTACATTAGATGTCAGTTTATACCTCTACTTATCAAACTATTTGGATGCTGGCTATGTAATCTGTTTCCAGTTGATGCTGGCAATGTTTCTTGTGGTGCTGCCCCTCATGATCTGCATACTATTTCTTTCCCTTAGCAAGTCGCTTTCTTTCTCCAGCTCCAGTCTCTTTCTCCACTACTGATTCCAGTAATCCCCAGATCCCTCACTGCTCTCTGAATTCCCTCCTGCTTTTTCCTCCAATCACTGAGGACGCTTCATTCATCCGTACTGTGTTCCCCAGGTCACCAACTTCCTGCTCAGTTCTCTTAGTACATTTTCTGGCCATATAAAGGCAATCCTCCAGCCCTCTCATCAGTCTCCAACTGTAGACTATTTCCTGGAAACAGCTGTGCCTTTTGAGACTTTCCCATGCTCTGCTGTTGCTGAGAACCCCACTCAGCCCTCAGTGCTCACTGAACAATCCCACACTTAGCTCCCAGGAAGGTGTAGATCCCTTCTGCCCTCTTTCTGCACCAGGTCTGACAATTCTCAGTTAATCAATCAGGAGGCAGCTGAAGTAAATTACAAAGAAGCTATTTGCAAACCCTGATTCTAGAGTTGATCCTTCCCAGTCTGAGCCCCAGAATACCGCAGAGCCATGCCACTGACTGTGGCCTCCACGGGAATGGTGTGTCACCTGAGGACTGCTGGAGGATAGTAGCATTCCATACACATCTCTTATGTTGGGCGTTTCAGGAGATCAGCGTATAGAAGCCAAAACTAGCTGGAGAATCTTCCACAAATGGAGGAAATCTCTTACTGTGGCAATACATTGGTTTTCTGGACTACTGTCAACACTGCAGCGCACAGAGCAGATTAGTTCTTGGTGGCAAGGTGGATGGTGCTTAACAGTGTTAAATATGTGTCCAATGCCTGAAATCCTGCAAAAGTTTTGTTTCTTGGTTTTGAGCATTGTGTATTTAGACAACTATATTTAAAGCTAAAAATAAGGTCCTAGCTGGGATTCAAGAAGTGAAAAATCTAGAAAGACTACTATCTACAGGGCTTTTAGAAAGCATAATCTTCCATTCAGGATCATTGTCCTATAGCACTCATGTAAACTTGTGAACTTATTCATACACATATTTAGCCATCAAAATACCACAAAAAGGGAGCTTTCTCCTTAACAATAAAGCTTGCCAGCCTCTAACTACATATCAAGCCACACACCGAATATCTGAAACCGTGAATTGGGTGCACAAAGAAAATGGAAAGAAACACCCAGAGTGGATAATTACCAAGTGCGTTTGATGAACCTCATACAGTAAAGTTAAACTTCCCTGGTAGGAAGAATCATCAGGGCTTTGTAGTCAAGACAAGATGTACTATTTACTGTGTTCATTATGTTGTTGTTCTAAGATAGCCAGAGTAAGTGGTCTTCATTTTAGGGATTTCTATGGTTCCCTCATTCAGTTTTCAGAGTCTGTCATAAGTCAAGGTTTCAAGAACACATATGAAAGATCTATCATTAGACTTTCGATATGAAAAAAATTCATATGAGCCACTAAATATTTCACCAGCAGCTTCCCATTATAAGAAATTTGCTCATAATTTTTAAAGGAATGAACTTTTGTTGTTGCTTCTTTCCATGGCAGTAATTCAAAAGCCCATCATCCATTCAAGGTTTGTTAGTCATGCATTTCTGTTTTCCCAACAAGAACGTTCCTTGAAGCCTTTATCATCTAGATCAAGTTCCTGGGATTATAAGCATTTTCCACTCAGCTGTGGAGTGATGATGGTCAGGCATCTCAGCTGGGACCAATTGCATACTGCTAATGTAAACAACATGAGTGATTTCTCTTTTGAGAAAGACTTCAGATTTCTTTTCAGGTGGAGTTTGATGTGAGGGATCATGAAGTTTCAAAACAATAAGTAGTTTTTCTAATGCAAAATAATGAGCTTTATTTTATTGTGCTAAATATTTAAACCACCCCAATATGCTTATTAGGTGCTGACTTCTGAGAGTTATCCCCTTCCAATTAAACATGACCAGAAATACTACAACTTTTACCCAGCTGATTATTGTTTTGAGGGTTTTAAATATGGTGTCTGATAAAATGTGCACACTTTCCTCTCAAGCTACAAGACTGTGATTGAAGATATGTGCTGCTAGTTTTAAGCCATTGAGTTTTGCTAATTACAGCAGCTGTATATAGTGGTTAAAATGAACTATGCCGATATATATCTTCTCTCTTTAGTGAGACGTATCCCCGTTGAAATGCTCTAAAAGCATTATGTTGTTCCGAGCTTGGCTCGGACTTCTTCTGATTCCAGTACCCTTGCTACAAGAAACAATTCCTCTACCTTGTTCCTCTCACATCCCTTAAGAAGGCTGATGCAAAGATAAATTTCCCAGCCCATTGCTCTGTGTGTGTGTGTGGGGGGGGGGTTACATCTCTGGTCAGCAGAGGCCCTGGGGGTTTTCATCTTCCTCTGTAGCATGGATCACTTGGCTGGTTTCACATAGAATAAATGGTGGATTTTCTGTAACTTGAAGTCTTTAAATCATGAATTGAGGACTTCAGTAACTCAAACAGAGATAATGGGTCTGTTACAGGAGGAGTTGGGTGAGGTTCTGTTGCCTGCAACGTGCAGGAGTCAGATTAGATGATCCCTTCTGGTCTTAAAGTCTATGAATCTATGAGCAATTTTGACTTCATCAGCCTGCCTATAGCCAGCCTGCCTTCATCAGTACAACGGCCCCACCCTGGCATCCACCAGCCTGTGTTATACTTGTAGGGTGACTCCAACATACTCCCAGTCCCAAACTGTTCCAAGACTATGTGGCCTGAAGTGTCCAGCCCTCTCCTAGCCCACTCAGAGAAATAATAAGAGACAAAAAGCACATTACCACTTAGTAACTTCACTGGGGTAAATAAACCTTTCCCTTCAAACAAAGCTTTAAGTTGATTTATAGTAAAAATAAGACATGTCAAATAAAAGAAATAAAAGTGGAGATTGTTACAAGCAAATAAAAGTGAAAACATGTATATGTAATTTTAAAAATTAATCTAGGAAAGCACAGGCTTTATTCAAGACGATTTCTGTCACAAATCATTCATCTTTCCAAATATGTTTGGCTTTCCCTCAGTCAGACCTTACATAGAAATACAAGGTGCTGGCTTCCCTTGTCTTCCTAGGTGAAAGATCTTTGCCTAAGAAGGTTGCTTACCTATATATAATTCAGTTCCCAGAGATTTCCGCCCCATACCTTCTTGGTTGAAGGATCCATGTTTCACAGACTTTTTTTTTTTTAAACCAACCTCCCTGACGTGTCAAGCTTAAACACATGTAGTCATAATTCTAACATATTATCATAGCTCTTAATACATATCCCATACATACATCACCCAAGAATATTAATGATCAGTGAGTTATTAGTTTTCCAATGACATATTACATTTTAGATACAGATTATAACCACAGTGGTTTGGGGTACACTGAATTGGTCAGGCCAGCTGAAACCTGAGACAAGTTAGCCACTTTCCCTCTGGCACTGGGATGCTCTTAGGGTCACAGATAACTAGAGTGACCAGATGTCCCGATTTTATCGGGACAATCCCTATATTTGGGGCTTTGTCTTATATAGGTGCCTATAAACCCCCACCCTCATCCCGATTTTTCACACTTGCTGTCTGGTCACCCTACAGATAATCCTCTCTTTGCATCCCACTACTGGCTCCCTTTTCTCTATCAGATCAAGCATAAGCTACTAGTCTTCTCTCTCAAGGCCCTTCATGGCCTATCCTCACCCTACCTAACATCTCTCTTTCACTTTTGAGAAGTAGACTTCTCCCTCCAATTGGCCAATGATGCCAGCCTCAATCACCCATGGGTTACATTTCCATGCCTTTTCCCATGTTCTCTCTCACACCTTGGGAGGAGCCCCCCATAAACATCTGCAAAACAAACACATTATTCTCCTTCAAAACTCTCCTTGAAACTCTCATTTTCAAATATGCCTACAAAAAAAATATTGACAATGATTAGGCTGCTGGTGTGCTCAGACCACTGCCTGTTATGCTGACTAATATGGTCTCATTTCATTGTACTCCCTTATCTGGCTACATCCCTATGTTGTCTTGTCATAGTTAGACTATAAGCTCTTTGGGGCAAGGATTGTCTTTTTGTTCTATAGAGACTAACAAATTTACTTATTGGTTAGTCTCTAAGGTGCCACAAGTACTCTTGTTCTTTTTGCGGATACAGAATAACACGGCTGCTACTTCTGAAACCTGTCTTTTTGTTCTGTGTTTGTACAGCTTCTAGTACAATGGAGTCTTGGTCCATGACTAGAGTACCTAGGTGCTCTGGCAATACAAATAATATTCAAAATACTTAATTCTCAAGAAAAGGGGTGAAATGAATGCAGAGAATAAGCCCCTTAGCATCACTGTTCTCTATTTTTCAAACTTTTACCAAGGAGTACTATATCAACAATCAAACAGATAAAACAAACTGTGCAAAATGCTGCTAAGTGAAGTGCTCCTGGGGAAAAATGTGTTTGCTGAGGAAAATAATGGGGTTGTTTTTGTCAACATCCTCTCTCCCTCCCTTTTAGTTTTCAATGCATTTCAGTTGTAAATAGAAGCTTGAAGAAACAAGAAGGTGTCACAGCCCGTAAATCAAAAGCCATCTTTCCTTTCTGGAAGCTTAGAATAATGAATGCAAAAGAGCATCGGGGCTCCAGAAATATGTTTAACATTCAAAGTCTCTCAGTAAGCATTGGACCTCATAAAAGCTTTTTGCAGAGACTTACTTATAGTATATCATGTTATTTTCAGCAACATTCCCTTAAAACTTGGAATTTTCTCCCAGAAAAATTACCTTTTTCTAGTATATGTTTTTAGTCTAATATGTTGATGATGTTGTTTCTGGATCTATCATTGTGCTAGCAAGTAGAGAAGAAACCTCTCTGTAGGGTCAGACTTGTTTCCAAAGTGAGAGAAAATATGGTAGAAAGCTTTTCAAATCCTGAGTGAACTCAGTAAAGAATAGCAAGGGAGTGGGGAAAGAGGAGGTTCACACTTCTGTTCTTGGTGTGAAAATGTAGTGAAAAACCATTTCCCCAAGGTGTATATGATTAACATTTTATTGATTTAAAACCTTGTCATTTTTATCCTAGAGATTATAAAAAAAAATTAATTTAAAAGTGCAAACCTCAATTTGAAAAGAGAAAATGTCATGTCAACAAGAGTATGGCTGTGAGAGATGGTATGCTGACACAGACAAGCTCAGAGTTTGTAAATCCACAGAATGTCTATAAGAATTTCATGAAGTTATAATGTAGTTATGATTACACTGATTGAGCATTACTCCTAAGGGAATTCTGCACCAAAAAATTATAAAATTTTGTGCACAATATTATAAAATATTCAGAATTTTGCAAAATTTTAAATGTCAATAAACCCATGTCAAGGCTCCAACATGGCAATGGGGAGCACAGGCCTCTGGCTGCACAGAGGTGGGAGATCATCTTGCAGTCCCCACTCCACCCCCAGGACATGGACTCAGTGAGGCTGCACCCTACCCTGACACAGAGCAAGGGCCAGGCCTGCCCCAGAAACAACCTGGGGCCCTGCCCTCCGCACCAGGTGCGCCAAGATAGCAAGCAAGCAGGACAGAGTCTCATATGCATGCTAACCCTTGGCCCCCAATCCAGGTGGGGTCAGGCAGGCTCAGCCCAGCAGGATCCAAGTGTGGAGGGGCTTCGTGTGTGTGTGTGCGGTGGAGGGTCTGTGTGGGATCTGGATGCATAGGGGCTCATTGGAGGGTTCTGAATATAGGAAGAATGGGACTCTACAGGGGGTCCAGGTGAAGGTGGTTGGGGCTCAGCAGAGGGGTCTGAGTGCAGGGGAGATAGAGCTGGGGGGGGCTGGTGCTGGGGAAGTGGGGATTTCAAGTGTGGGAGGTTCAGCAAGGGGTGGTCTGGACACAGGAATGGGAGTCTGGATGCAGGGGAGAAGGGCTCAGTGGGGACATCCGGGTGCTGGGAGTGAGGCTTGGTTGGGTAGAGATCTGTGTGCACCTGGTTGGGCTCAGTGGGATGAGGGTCCAGGTGTGGAGAGTTCATCAGGGTGGTCAAGGTGCAGGGGTGTTGGGGCTCAGCAGGGGACTGGATGCAGTGGGTGGGACTCAGCAGGGGGTTCTGGGTGTGGAGGGGTGAGGTTTGGCAGGAGTTCTGGGTGTGGAGAGGCCAGATACAAGGAGGTTGGGCAGACGGAGGGCAGCTCCCCATACAGTCATTCCTCCCCCCGACCCAGCTGAGGAGCGATGGGGGAAGGGGGGGGGGGAAGAGAGAGAGAGAGAGAGAGAGTGAGTGTGTTTTTGGGTGGGGCGGGGGAGATAATGCAGAGCTTCCTGCAGCCAGGGGAGATTTCTGGGGTAATTTTTCTTTGGGGAAGCAAAGAAATCTGTTGAGGCATGAATTCTGCGCATTCACAGTGGTGCAGAATTCCCACAGGAGTAGAGCATTTATTTATATAGTCATGATTTAAAAAGGTACCTCAAATCAGCTGTATGCTAGATAGTTATATTTGTGTGTCACAAATTTAATACACCCCTTTGGAGCTTCCAGATCATTCTGTGTTCCATTCTTGTGACTGATGCCCTTTTCTATTTCGATGATGCTCACACAAACAGACTGGAGATGTGGCAGTGGGTGTCAGAACTGGGACATTTGAGTGCTGATCTAGTGGTCAGAGGAGGGGTGGTCAGGCATAGTAGTTGAACCAGAGGTCAGAGCCAGAAATCAGAAACCAGGGATCAGACAAGAACTAGGTACAGTTCAACAACCAGTCATGAAGTCTCCCAGTTGCTAGGACAACTTACTGTGCCTCCTTCTGGCTTAAATAGTGGTCTGGCCAAAAATGGTCTGGCCCATTGATTGGGGACGATGATTGTCCCCAGTCAGTATCCATATGGACAGTGCTTCTGGGAGGGGTCAGTTTTGTTACTCTCACTTCCACTAATTCTGGGTGAGCCCTCTAGTGGTGGCCAGGGTCTGAGGGCTGTCTGGGAAAACATGGGCCTTTGCGCTGAGCAAAGAAATGGCTTTCAGTCTCTTTCTTTCTCCTACCACAGATCAATCCCTACAGTACAGAGATAGCAGATTCAGGCAACTTAAACAGATAGTAAACACCCCCCCCGCAAAATAGCTCATATTAGTACCAAGCACCAAAATCATTGCCCCAAAATGAAAAACTTTTAACTTCATTTCCTTATCACCTTAGTATTGTCAGTGCCCTTCAAAGCAGATTTAAATGTAGGGTTAAAGTATACCCTTGCTTATAGTAGCGCACCAGGGAAGGAGGGCAGCAGAGCAGAGGAATCTGGCCACAAAGGAGATGGACAGATTGGCTCAAGGTAGTGGGAGTGAAGAAAGAAAGTAAATGGGCGTAGCGTGGTATGCTGTGCTGCTACTTTTTAAAGAAGCACCAAAAGGAACTTTCTAGAGCTTGCTGCAAACTGCAGCAGATGGGGGCACACAAGGAGATCTAAGTCCGACCCATCTTTCAAGTAGCAAGAGAAGAGAGTGATACTGAGTGTCAAAAAGTGCCCTGTTGGGCACACTTCAAATAGAAAATTGGACAGACTATAAACTTATCACTCTAAATGTTAGGAAACTGAATAACCTAGTGTAAAGGAAAATGTTAAATAATCTGAAAGTGCTATATTTTCTATTGCATTCATAGCAAAATTGCAAATCACCACAGAAATCACAGGAAAAAAACCCACCATTAAAAGTTGCTGTATAGGACACTTGTTCTACTCCTCTCATGCTGACTCAAGAATAGTTATAGTTTTATGAATAAGAATATATACCTTCCAGACAACCAGGTTTCAGTCAGATCTTTTAGACAGAATACCAGGAGAAAGTGAGCATGGACAGCTCTTCCTACTAAACATATATTACATTGAATGTACCAATAAGCGATTGCTTCTGGAACAACAAGCCGGGTCTAATGCCAGTCTTTCTACAGATTTCAATGAGTTCTGAATCCAGCTCTAAATACTGAATAAACTTATCTGCAAATTCAACCCTAGAAAAGGACTGCTAGGAAATAAGTGCATATCTCCAAAAGAGAGTTGGTGATTACGAACCATTACTTAGGTAAATTTGTGTTTTAGCTTTTGGGGATAGTATTTAAAAGCACACCACAAATTAGGCAGTAGCCCTTATTATTACCAGTCTCCTTTAGGGAAACTATGGCTACAAAAGCCCTGTTGGCTTAAGTTCTTTATTTTCTTTCTTCTACTTTTGTAAAGTCTACGGTAAAGAAAGCTATTTTAATATTATAGCTATGTAATAAAACTGAGTTCTTCCTCATTGTGGGCTGAAATACATAGTGAATAAAAATCCTGCATTTTTAAAAAATGAGAAGTCTAAATTCATCACTGCCCAATGCAACTTTAATCTCGTTTGGGGTTGGGACTTTAATTCTGTGCCATACTCCCCTATAGACAGATTATTCACTGGGCAGTCAGAAGGCAGAGGATCAAAAACATTTAACATAATGAAAGAACTAGACCTGTCAGGCATCTGATGAGAGACCAGAGCCAGAAGCAGGGAGCCTACTTAATTCTCTATTTTATACCAGGGATTGGCTTCTTTCTCATCTTTAAAGCACTTCAACTAGAAATTCAAGAACATAAAATCCCACATCATCATTATGTTACTCCAAGCAGCGCCTACCTCGTTCTCAACTAGAGGACATTAAATCTCTTCAGAACACACATAGCTTCATGATCTGATGGGTATGGATCCTGGGTGAAATCCTGTTTCCATTGAAGCCAATGGTCATTTCTGGGACTTCACTCCATATTTCTGAAAAACTTTGCGGCAACATACATAACCCTACAGGCAGCTCTCATTTCTAACTATGGAATAATTCTTTTCACAAAGGGAAAATCAATCATGATCTTGCCAATTTGAAGACAGAAATTTAATGCAATGTCCCTTTTAGATAACCTGGTGTTAACAGTAGAGCTGATCAGAAATTTTCTGAAGGGAATGTATTTCCACTGGAAAATGTTTCACTGAAACATAGCTTGCAGTGGGAAAATGTTCATTTTGTTGACAGTTCATTTAGGAAAAAAATGAAAATGGCTTTTGACAAGGTCAAAACATTCCACTCTGACTTTTTTGGAACAGAACATTTTGATTTGTTTGGAAATGATTTTTTGTTTCAAAATTTTATTTTTAAATTTGATATTAAAAATGTAAAAATATGCAAATGTCAAAATTGAAATGTTATCAAAATTGAAATATTTTATCAAAATTAAGTATTGTATTTCAATTGGCCTCAAACATTTATTTTATTTCATTTCATTCACGAAGTTTCAAAATTATTTCGTTTTGTTGCAATTCAGAATTTAATGAATGTTGCAATCATGGAATTTCTCATGAAACAGAAATTCCTCTTCCCTCATAGGATGAGGTATTAACAACAACTAAAAATCAATGCTTTTTTTTAAAATTGGTTTTTAGTTCACAGTGTTCTATACCCTGATCTTTTCTACAGCATGGGTTTTTCTGCGGCACTAATTATGAATCCAGTGTAAAATCTGAATAAGACACTGTATGAAGCAGCACACGGTTCATGCTTTTTTTAACTAGGATATTTCAAATGACAAATTTGGGGAGCCAGCATATGTCAGTCCTTTACGCTGCACTTCAGAAATTTTTATTTGAACTGGCTAAGCAGGATAAAATAGTTACTCATTTCTATGCACAATGTTATATATTCTCTTGGTTTTTAACTTTGATATGTTTATCAAGGAGTACTAGATACTGATTATCTACAAAGCTTTCAGGGTCTTCTGTATCCAAAGTCCTTTGCCTCCTTGTGGCAATTTGTCTGTTATGATATAAAGCCATGTTTTTCTTGCTCTTTCTTTAAAAAAAAATACCTTCACTTTTTCATGTCTTCAGATTTATTTTGTCTCTGATAATCCATGTAGGTTTATATACCCTTGACCCCACAGGCATCAGTGTAGCTGTTCTGATATGCATGCTTTTTCCTTACGTGGAACTGTAAGTGCACTTCACAATTTCCAAGATGGCGTTCTACTGCTTCACCATGACTGGTGCAGACACTTCCCATGCTGTGTTCATTCAGTAAAGCTTAGCCTTTACAGGTTTCAGAGTAGCAGCCGTGTTAGTCTGTATTCACAAAAAGAAAAGGAGTACTTGTGGCACCTTAGAGACTAACAAATCTAGTTGAGCATAAGCTTTCATGAGCTACAGCTCACTTCATCGGATGCATTCAGTTTTCCACTGAATGCATCTGATGAAGTGAGCTGCAGCTCACAAAAGCTTAAGCTCAAATAAATTTGTTAGTCTAAGGTGCCACAAGTACTCCTTTTCTTTTTAGCCTTTACAGTTAATCTTATTGACCTTGATCTCAAATTGAAACTGCAAAAGTTTGAGTTTCCAGATCTATTCAAAGCTTTCTCCTTCTCTTTTTCACATCATGTAGCCTATTTTTTGTGTGTTAATGTTTTCCTCTGCTTTCATGTAATTCTAATTATCTGAACTTCCTTCACAGTGCTTCACATGTTAAGTTCTGCAGGAGTTCTTTCCCATTAAATGAAGAGAATTTGGTTTCTGTAGAAGATATAGCAATAGCAGTCCTGGAAATGAATTCCACAGAATAATTATGGGACTGGCCAGCAGCATTGTAACCTTTCCTACCTTGAGATGGCAATGTCAGGCATGACTTTGAGGAATGACTTCATAATCCTGATTTAGAGAGATCTTTTTAGGGATGACAAGATAGTAATGTCTCTGCGTCCATTCTATCCTTTGTCTCACTGCTGACACTGCCAGCAAGGAAGTCAGTTAGTGCCGTGGTGGATTTTGTGTTGCTACCACTTCTCCACGAAGAATACAAATGACTCAACCAATTTTTATACATGGATCTCATTTTACAGATGCTATATTTCACAGGCTGTCATGACCTGCAGCATATTCTAACATCAAAGATATTTAATGTAATAATCCTGGTTGGGCTATGATAGGAACATTGCGTTATTATGTATTTATAACGCTCATATTTCCCCCTCATTCCTTTGTTCTTGCAAATCTATTAGTCTAGTTCACCTTCCCCAGCCCCTATTTCTGAATAATTAGTGCGATCTCTACAGGTTTATCACATTCCCCCTCTTATTATTGATGACTGTGCATTTAAGTAGCAAATTGCAATGCTGCTTTTTTTTCCTGTTTTGAAAATTTGCACTGTGACAGAAGCACTTTTCCCCCTGTGATGACTAGGTTGTTGTTTTTATGATAGTACAAGGGAAAAGGCCAATAACTAATAAAAAGAAAAATGAAGTTACTTTGGAATATTACATCTCCCGATAATACAATTGGCCTAAAACACCAACTTGTGATTTTCTCTTTATTGCAGAACCACCTCAATTTATAAAAACTACATTTACTTACCTTTCCATGCTTTCCTTCAGGTAGAATTAAAATCACCAAGTCTAACATCGAACAGCTGACAAGCTACCACTCAGCACTCCCATCATGGGAAGGATCAACCTCTTATTGAAACCTCAGAAGTCCCACCTCCATCAGATACAAAGCAGTAGTTGCTGGCACCAGTCATTTCTTTCCCATTGATAATTCCGTACAAAGGGCCATTTGAAATGACAGAGACACCTGTGAGTTCTGAAAGCTCCAAACAGGCAAGTACAGTTTTACAAGCTGCAAAAGAGGAGAGAAACATCAGTACATATACCCCTGGTAGACAAGCCACTAGCATTACTTGCCAAAGACATTTGCTTTTCAGCTGGAGACCAGATAGAAATGTTAATTGAGTAAAATGTTAATTGAGGAAAATCTTTGTAGCCTCAACAGCAGCCACACAAGCATCAATCACTGCTACATCTTTTGTGGAGGCAGCCTTTACCCATTCTAAAGTCTCCCAGTCAACTAAGAACAAAAAGGTAATCTGAGTGTTAAGGAAGATTTTGCTTGCTGCAGTCTTTGTCAGATACATGCCGTGACACCATCAAGTTCTCTGCAAGAGCCATTGCTTCAGATGTAGTGTAGACAATTTCAGCTACCAGTATTAACATAAAAAGCAGAGCAATTACACTAAGCAATTGCTCATCAGCAAGTTCCTGGGAGGTAATACTGTGGAGAGCTTTTCTTTTTCTCTCTAACAATGGAGAGGAAGTGTTATCATCAAATAACAAATTATAGCCTCCAGCTCCCTTCTGTCAAATTCAAATAGGGAAGGGAGAAGAGGATCTTTTCTTCCTAGGGGAATAGAGGGGAAATATAGCAAAATGGATAACAGAAGTGATCAACATAAGGTACATCCTGAACTTAGTACAAAACACTTCTCCACGTATGTGTTTATATCTCCCTGTAGAGGATCCAAGCAAGGGGGAAGCCAAACACAAACTCACAAAATAAGTGTATCCCCATCTAAAAGTTTCTCAGAGAAGGAATAGTTCTAACAGTTCATCAGGCCTTTATCTCAGAACCTTGTTAGCCTCTTATATTACCAATTTGAAAGGGAAATCCTAGGATATCAGTGTCTGGTTCTTCTGGGAATTACAGCACAGGACTGTGAGTCAAGAGATCTGGATTCTAGACAGGGATCAGCATGACATTGGGCGAGTCCCTGGGGGTATGAGGTGTGACTCCCGCACAGGTAGACAGACTTACACTAACTCAAAATAACGACAGTGGGCATTTGGCACAGGTGGAAGCCCCAGCTTGGGCAGCCCCAGGCAGTTGGGTGGGCTTGCACTTGGGCAGCTAACCTGAGGCACTGGCAGTGCCGCAAGATCCTCCCTGTTTTTTTTAGCATGCTAGATCAGGCTGATCTAGGAATCATATCTCCCAGCTTCAGTGTGGGACCCTGGGTGCGGTGCTGGCAGCCAGCAGTGTGGGGCTGGCAGTGGAGCCCTGCCTAAAACCTGGGGGTGCTGCAGCACCCCTTGCACCCCTAGTTCCCATGCCTATGAGTGGCATGGGATAAACTCCTGAGTAGAACCCCTCCCAAGACCCTAGGTATGTACTCGGGAGGCTAACTCATATTGCTGCCATGGCTAAGCTGCTATTGTTACTCATGCTAGCTTTGATCTAATGGGTATGTCTACACATGCTGCAATCATACCACCTGATTGCAGCGTAAACATACCTGAAGATGACAAAGGAAGAGCTATTATCCCAATTTTAGAGCAGCAGAATGCACAGAGGTTAAATCACTTGCTGAAAGTCAGAGAGGGCCTGTGACAGACCCACCAACTGAATCGAGATCAGAGCCCAGTCCTGTGCCTGGACCACAACCATCCTTCCTCTCTTCTTTATAGAGAAGAGAAATTAAAAGGCAAGGGAGAAATTACCCTTTTTATTCACATGTATCTTTCTCATGTGTATCCAACATTTCATCACATTATGTTATTAAAGCAGATTTTGGTGAGGCCGGGGTAGGGGTGTTGTCCCTGGATGTGCCTCTGGAAGATGACACAATGAAAACCCTGAAAAGATTATTTGTGCTACTGCAACTCTTCTGAAGTGCTACACAGTGGAAAGTCACTCAAACTACAACAGCCTGTTTGTATGCCAGAAAATTAAAAGGCAATTTGTCCCTTCATATGTCAGTATGATAATTTCCAAGATCTTACGGAAGTTGAAAAAGTAAATGTCAATGCAAAGACTGAAGATGTTTATTGCAAATTGGCATCTTTTTGACCCAAGTTCTTCTCTCCTGTAGGCATATTTAAAACATTTTTTCATTATGCAAGCTCTCTGTATGGTTACATTAACAAAACAAAATCTTTTCAAAGACCTTTAATTCTTGTTTAATCACAGGCTTCTCTCTTTGCAAATATCTGCCACCCATTTTATAGCTGCTTTCTTCAACTTTCTTCTTCTCAGAAGGCTGCCTCTGCAGCTTTGAAAACACACACAATCTTCTCCTCTTTGTCAATAGCAAGCATTCTCCTGAGTTTCCTATAACACTTTTTTCTACCACTCTAGTAAAGTCCACATTTCCTCTCTCTTCTTAATAGAGTCTATTTTCTGCTTTCCCAAGACATAAACCCTGCAACAAATTCAAGGCAGATCCAGGTGACTTTTCATTTGCTGTAACAACTGGAGTGGTGACACAATCTGAATATTTACAGCAACGTTATGAAGCAAATCAAATGAGTTTGCCATGCATAATATGCACTAGCATGGGTAAAGAAGTGCAGAAGAACTTTCCTGAACTGCAGGACAAGCTTTTACCTCAATGAAAGGTTGTCAGTCTTTTGAGCTTTTGATGTTCTAATGAAATACTTGTTCTTCCTGAAAGAACTATTAGTGAAAAGGATCTTCAGGAAAGAAAACTGTGACCATTGTGAGTTTTGGTAGTTCAGTTATTTTTAACCAAAATTTGACAATACTGAAGAATATTTAAATGTGATTGAATTAAGTTGTGCAATATGTCCTTGTCAAATTTTATGCTAAAATACAATGGGCTCCTTCAGCAGACAGAAAGGACAGGAGTATCTCCATGACACAGATGGAATTATTATTCCAAAATGGTGTATCATGTCACTCACTGAGTTTCTCCTAAACTGCAGAATCCAAATAAGACCATGATACTTTTTATACCATAAAATAAAATATTTGCAACTCACTTGTTTCAGACTTTACTATTTAAACAATCAAAAATACAGTAGTTGCAATTCCATACATCGACTGTAAGTCATTTGAAAGTGTCGCTTGGTTTTTTTCAGCACCGTGGTGGGATGTAGTGTCATATGGAATTAAAGGCTCATTAGTTTGTGTTTAGAATGAGTGTCTAGTATCTCTCTCCATGTGTATTTTGTCAATATAGTTTTCTTCTTACTCATCTCTTCTGATATTTTGAGTGGAAGATGTTTTTGCTAATGCAGTCTCTGACCTAGAGTGAAGACTCCATATACTGAATATGCAATATGTCTTGTGGAGAAAAAGTACCCTACTAATTTCTGCAAAAGATTGCCAAATGCATCACATCACCTTAGGGCATTATCTTAGGGCTAGATATAGCCCATGGCTCTTCCAAGTAGCATATCTGCCTGGAGCTTCCCACACATCCTGTAGAACAAAACCCTTCTGCCTATGCCGTAGAATCTCTGTAAATGATTATCCGCATCCCTTGCAGTGGAGTAGAATTCATAACTCTTCCCTCTGCCAGTGAGGAGATGATGTTGAGGAGGCACCTTGTTTGTGCATGCAGAATCTTCCCATTTCCTAACAGGAGAGATTTCCTCCACATTGACAATAAGAAAGACTGAATGAGTGACAACCCAAGACAGCGATCTCTGGGCTGACAGTGCCAGAAGAGGACTGTCAACTGGGAGGGTGAAGCGTGGACCCCGTCAGGGTAAACAAACAAAAGAAAAAATACACACACAATATGGGAATGAGGAAAGAGGGTGAGAACATTCTTCCTTCTTCCCTTACGATCCACTCAAATCCAGCTCTCCCCATTAAGGCATCAGTCATGGTCCCTCTCCCTCCCATCTTCCTTGGTTCTGCTCCATGGGATTTATTGCAGTCTCATTTTTGGAAACAATGAGACCAAAACCTGAAGAGGGATAACTGGAAGGAACCTTATTTGCATAAATGCTCTGTCCTAATGAGCAGTTCTCTGGGTCACAGTTAGAGAGTTCCATTCCTATTCCACCCCATGCTTGACACAGTCTCCAGGATAGGCCACTCTCGTCAGGTGTGAGCTTTGTGCTCTGTATCTTGGACTAAAGTTTTGCTATAAAACTGTGAGAAAGAAAAGGTTCTGAGTGCTATTGAAATTTCCTTACCTATAACAGTGTGATCTCATGCATAACTCAATGAAATGGAAACCAATGAAACATACTTTCATCATCAGATCTGCCACGCAGTATTTATTTAGATGGCATAATCCAGCCTGAATATTTCATACAAATAAAAATGTCTTCAATGTAATACAATACTTTCTGGAAAATAACTGTACAATTCTTGTATGAAATGTGCATGATGCATGAAACGTGATCAATGTTGCCAACAAATTATCAGAAAAAAATAATCTGGGTTTTACTCATGAATTTGCTTTAGATAGATGCAAAGCTATTTCATCAGCTCCAGGTGTGTAAGACCTTCTGAATTCCCAGCATGTACTGAAAAATAAGAAATAAAAATTGCTTTTCTCCTCAGGCTTTTCTCTTTCAAAATAGAATCTATTTAAACTTAGCTTGCATGAAAAAGCAAATTTTTTAACCACAAGCTGACATATCTTTTGTCCTAGTCTAAATAACAAATGATTCAATATTGTGCTTTTAATGTTTTATACAACCTTGTAAATGTACTCATCCTAAATCTCTATAATTAATGCATTCACTTTCAGATAATGTAGTATATCTATTTACTTCAATCATAAACTGTAAAATAATGGATGTTAATGTACCCGTTAGCAATTCAAAAATAGTTCTTAGATATGCTGATGAACAGCATTTCGACAGCAGCCCAAATACCTTCATCTGTTTTTGCTCAAATTTACTGAAACTTTGAGCATATGTGCAGAGTCTGACCTCGTTCATTTTTCCTCTGTTTTCTTTCTATTAGTGTCTTTTCAATTTCTCAGTTGGTTTTAGAAGCTCTACTTTTTAATCAGAAGAGAAAAGTCTGCGCTCAGTTCAGTTCTCTTCTTTAACCCTCTCTTCTAAAAATTGTTATTTTTGCCATCAGGCTCATTCAACTGTAATTAGACTCATTTTAGAATTGGGCAGGAAACAGTTTTTACACCCTATGAAAATTGTCAGAAAAAATTCCATTCCTAACACTGGGTTCCTTCCCCAGGGCACTTCCTTTACCCAGAGTTAGGCTCCTGCATTCGTGTTGGCCTCTGGTCTGCGATATCAAGGTGTTCCACCATGCCAGTCCAGTTGTAAGAGGCTCAGCACTAAGTAGATATGAAATATTGTTGTAAAAGGGATGGGACCCAGTACTTCTCAGCTCAGCAGGTTCTGTGCTGTTCCAGAAACCTCAGGTCACAGGTCTGACATTCACATAGTTAAACAATACAGAGAATGGGATATGAATAACCCTTTCATAGCTACAGCTATGCAAAACCAATGACCAGAGCTCTAGACAGGGAGCTACATGCAGCTTTAACAAGCTCTGCACCTATATAATTAGCTGATGTGACATGGAGAAATTATATTTTAAAGTTTACTACAAATGTAACCTACTTTGCCAATGTTCTATGCCCCCCTCTGTGCCCAATCCATAGAGGAGGAGTCTGTTTTAGCCCCCAGCTACAGACTGGGATCCTTAATTCAAGCAGAAGAGACTTATGCTTTCAGCTCTAGCACTTTCTAGTTCAATTTCTATTTCTGGCTAAGATGGTGGCACTCACATAACTGGGGACTTGCCTTAGATTTGAACAGCTGTGGTAAATTTCCTCTGTCCAGATTAAATGTGTAACCAGTACTTAATTTGTAATTTGAAAGGCATTTTTTAAACACTCATTACCGATGCCATAATTCACCCGCTAAATCAACCGCAGAACACTCTCCAGTCAACTCCGGTACTCCGCTGCCACAAGAGGAGTAAGGTAAATTGATGGGAGAGCATCTCTCACTGATGCAGTGCTGTGAAGACTTCGCAGTAAGTCGACCTAAGCTACATCAACTCCAGCTACATTCACATAGCTGGAGTAGAGTAATTTAGGTCAATTTACCCCAGTAGTATAGACGTTGCCTGTGCCACAGGTCAGAGCTAGGTAACCTGGAGTTAGACAAGGCAGGAGCAGGGCTGGAACAGAATTGGTAATAAGAAGGCACAGGAGCTATCACAGCTGTGGGCAAATTCTTTGAGCAATCATCAAACTGTTGCTGGGATTATGTGTTGGTCTGATGTTGGGCTTTAAAGCCACAGCTCCCGTTTTAAAGTTTTTTATCATATCCAGGTTTTTTGTTTCTACTGGTGGCACCATCCACACATTACCTCAGTGCACATAACAAAATTTATTCTGCACATGGATGGAAAAAATTAGAGGGAACATTGGGCTGAGATGAATGCCCTCTTCAGTCAATCAAAGGCTGACTGAGCCTCTCTGGATCATCTGAACTGGGCCCCCCTTTCGAAGGAGCACCACTATGGGTGCAACTAGGCTAGAGAATAGTTTAATAAATTACCTGTAGAAATTGTCAAACCCCAGGAATCTCTGAACCTCACATGCATCCTTGGAGCAGCCAGTCAGATATTGACACCACTTGATGCAGGTCAAATGGTGAGTTCCCTGGGCAAGACAACATAGCCCAAGAATTCCACTGTGTCCTTATCAAACTCACATTTTTTGAGTCTTGCATACAGGTGGTTTCAGCAGTCTCTCCAAGACAACATACGCTTGATGAGAGTGGAGAGCTTGAGTTTTGGAGTAAATGAGGATGTCGTCCAGGTAAATGATAAATTGTTCCAGAGTATCCTAAAGATGTAATTTATAAAATTCTGAAAGGTTTCTGGGACCTTGCGCAACCCAAATGGCATAACCAAATACTCAAAGTGGCCATACCTGGCACAGCAGGTAGTCTTCCACTTATCTCCTTCCCAGATCCTTACTAGTTTATAAACTCCACAGAGGTCTAACTTTGAAGAGCTGGGCAGAGTAGAGTCTTTCAAACAGCTCATTAATAAGCAGTAAAGGGTACCAGTTCTGGATTGTCATCTTGTTCAGATCTCAGTAGTGTACACAAAGGCTAGAAGGAGCAACTAAGAAGAGCAGTGCTTCCTGCTGGTAATGTGGAGGAGCAAACCCCTTCCGCAGGTAGCTCTGGAATGCCTGTAGTTTGGACTCAGTGAGGAAGCAAATGCACCCAAAGGGAACATCTGTTCCTGGCTGGAAGTTGATGGAGCAGTCATAACTGCAATGGAATGGTAGGGTGTAAGCTTTTTTTTTTTGGTCAAAGATGTAGGCATAGTGTTAATATTTAACAGGAATCCCTGGAGCCATTGGAGACTGGTGGTTGCTAAGGTAGACTTTGGATCCTGTCTTTGTGTTTCTGAATTCTTTGGATGATCGAGTAAACCAAAGGGTTGCTGGTCCCAGGTCAGTGCTGGTTTTTGGTCCCAGTCAGGTCCCAGATCCCAGGAAACAGGATTGTCAGCAAAACAGGCATTCAAAACATACCAGGTCTGACTGCCAGAAGGTGAGCAGGTCATAGGCAATGAACAGTGGGATACTAAGAACTACTGATTATGGAATGTACAAATTAGCCCAAAACAGGAGGATTTCTTGGTGACCTTGAATGCCAATATCATCTATGGGAGCCATCTGGTGAGTGACCAGTCCCAAGAAAATGAGTGACCCATCTATGAACTCCAGTAGCTTGTGGAAGTCCTTACACTTGGTGGGGTTCTTGTGTGCTTGGGCAAAGTCCAGATACATGAGATTGGCTCAGGTACTCAAGCCCACCAACCTAGAGGCACTGGTGTCAGGATTTGCAGGGTGCCTGAGAGAGGGGTAGGGGAGTTGGATTGTGTTGGATGCTGATTGCCAGTACCTTGGTGATGACCAGATGAGTATTCGTGCAGGCTGCTGGGGAAATGGGAAGGGCACCAGCCCAGTCTGACCCCCTGTGAGGGGCTGAGAGTTTCCAACTCCAGTTCACAGGGCTCTAGGGAGCAAATGTGTTCCAACCTGCCACCAATATATTCTACATATAGATGTTCTAAATGCTATGTGATCACTAATTCTTTCCTAATATTAATTTTCCATGTAAGCACTTGCTGTAGTAGTCAGAGGGGTGCTATATGATCTGAAATGAGAGGCAAGGTGGTTGGTACATTAATGTATGGCAGAAGAAGTGGTCCATAAGCCAATCCATTAATAAGTGGTCCTCACTATGAAAATGTTTGTGCACCTTTCATTTACACCCTATCCTTGCCATTCCTCCCTTGCCTTTGCTCCAGAACATATACTGGTGAATCCTTATACTTGCAGAACCACTGTAATTACTATCCAAATTCCAGCTCCCCTCAGCATCTCAGGTATAATTTGTATTTAAATAAAATGTCATTTATATCCCACTAGCAGATGCAAACATTTTGCATGAAGCATAAGGGAACATTTCTAAATGAAAATAATTAGATAATAGTTCTATTTCAAGTAAAACTATGAATGTATTTTCATGATGGACTTCGGAGTTGAGTAAACTAAGGTCTGAAGCTCATGAAGGGAGCTGTGATTCAGTGTATTATTCATGGAAGGCAAATTCAAAGGAATTATTCTGAACATTGAGTTTAAAAGAATAGAATTCTATTTTTCAGCTTCATGTACAGTTAAATGTTAAAGCCTAGTTGGCTGAATGGATATGTGGGGATTATTTGTACACAGAGTCCTTATTCATGTCATGCCTTTCCACTTGCTAACACTGAATGTATTCTATGCTTCTTAACAACAAGATTGGTTCTGCCCTTTTGTCACCACTGAGGAAAAGGCAGAATGAAGTGTCAGGTGTTTAAAAACCTTTGTGTAAGACATTTTGATTTAAAAAGACTGTTTCAGAAATGTATAACAGAGAGAGAGTTGTGTTTTTATTTGTTTTAAGTAGAATGATATCCTCCTTATATTGAGCTGAATCTGCTGGTCCTACTACTTAGTATTCATTCAAAGTCCTGCACATTTTAATGCAGTGTTACCAGCCCCATGTATTCAAAAATCAGAGGTCTGACCTCCCAAAATCCATGAGATATTAAAAATTAGTTTGGAGTTCTTTATTTGCTTTTCTCTGAGCCTTTAGATATCATGTTTTTAAGCTTCTCTGTAATCATGAAGATGAGAATCTCAACTATTTTTTTTAAATAGGTAGTTTCTCATGTAACCACCTGACAACAGGAACTGCGGCTTTAAGAATAAACTACGAATATTGCAAGACTCACAATAAAACAATGAGTTTCCCTGAATAAAACCAAAGTAAAAACTCAGCATTTTCTGCTTACTATTGAATTAAATGCACAAGATTACACAAATAATGGTCTGTAGTGCTTACCAAGAAAAAGGAATATCAATATAGGGTATTATAATGGCCTAATGTTAGGGTTGGTCAAAAATTCTGTCAAAAACTGTTTTGACTAGAAAATTGGTTTTGATTAAAGAAAATTTTTCCATGGGGGGGGGGGGGAGTCTCTGCTTACCATGGAAAATTTTGACATTTCCCTCAAAAAACTGCATACCTGAAAAACAAAGAGATTTTGGTTTTCGAACAGAAACCAAAAATATCTAGTGAAAACCCAAAACATTTCAATCAGAAATATTGTCATGGTACCTCATGGGAGATCTTGTTCAGGAGCCTCAGACCTCCATTCTCCTTAATGGGGTGGTGTCATAGGGTGTTCCCCTGAGAATCATTTCATGCTTTAATCACAGACCACGACCACTCCAGCTTTCCTTTCACCACCACCACAGGTGCTGGGGAGTTGAAAACTCCTTCAACTAGGGGATTTGGCATCATATACAGGGTTTATGGTTTGGTTCAATGGCTCTCAGCACCCCCACTATGCAAATTGTTCTAGCGCTCCTGATAACCACAATGCTTTAGTATACTCTTTCAGCAGCCCACAGCCTATAGCAGTAGTGGGCAACCTGCGGCCCATCAGGGAAGTCTGCGTGTTTACATTTGCACGGCCGCCTGCAGCTCCCAGTGGCCACAGTTCACTATTCCCGGCCAATGGAAGCTGTGGGAAGTGGCGCGGGCCTCAGGGACATGCTGCCTGCCGCTTCCTGCGGCTCCCATTGGCCAGGAACGGCAAAGTACAGCCCCTGGGAGCTGCAAGCAGCTGTGCAAATGTAAATACACGGTCTGGCGGCCTGCCAGCAGATTACACTCATGGGCCGCAGGTTGCCCACCACTGGTCTATATTGGTATCTACATGTATTTAGCTTCCCCACTTGCCTCTGGTGAAGGGAACAGTACTAACAGCAGCCAGTCCTGCCCACTCTACCTTCCTTCAGGCTGCCTGCCCTCCCACAACACTTCCTTCTTGTCTGCTTATATAATCCCAGCTGTTGGGCTTGCTTCCCCCTCAATTAGTTGCTCAGTTGTAGTTCTACTCTGTCAATTGACACCCTCAGTCAATTGCCTATCTTTCAGTCAGAGCTCAACTAGCGTAAAAAGGTGGGGATTTAAGTGAGAACACCGAGTTAGCTCCTGAGTCAGCACACAGTATTACAAGCTGGTTCCCCAGACAGACTGTGTCTCTTATGTATCCTTGGCGTCTCAATAAGACCAAAGAATGTGGTGCATCATGAGTGATGGATTCCATCCAGGTATCCCAGCTCACGGAGGAGAATGGCACATGAGCCACAAACCCCATGAAGTACTCTAGGGGCATTCCTCAAACAATTCTTTTGTCTTGCTTTTGGATTTAAACTTCTCAACAAAAAGTCAAAAATTTTCTTCAGAAAAAAAGGGCCATTTTCTAAACAGCTCTACCTTTTTCTATGCCAAGTCACCCATAGTATTGTCTCATAGCACAGCATCCATGTTCATTGATATCCACTGCTGTTGTAATAGGCCATTAGGAGGTAAATTACTGGTGCTTCTAGAAATGTGCAATATCCAACATTAGTGGATAGCAGCAAAGCAGCTCACTTTGCTGATTTAAAGAAACAATAATTAAAGGGTCTACACCCTGATCTCAGTCACATCAGAACTAACTACACTGAAGGCAATGGAGTTACATGGGTGTAAAAGCCTTGCTCTAACATGGCTATGCAGGAGAGTTGAAAGGAGTAAAGACTCAATTCTTCAGTGCAGCTGCATTAGGGCTACAGGGATTGTGGCCTTGGGTTCCCTGCATCATCAAGCAAGCAGGGTGGGGATGGAGAGTGGCTGGAGCCATGGCTCTGCACTTTCCTGCTGGCTGGGCTTGAGGTGGGAAGCAAGCAGCAGCCTTTTCAGACCTGCAGTAAGTAACCTCTTCCTCACTGTAGCAAGTGGGGATCAGGAAGGAAGTGTGGCTGAGTCACAAGCCCTTCCAGGAGTTTCTCTGAGCTCAGTGCAGCTGCCAGCACATGTTGCACGCTGCTCAGGGCTGACCCTAAATGCTCAATCTAAGTCTTTGATATTGAGGTGACACACTCCATCCATTGTCTTCAATGGAATTCTGTATCGGTGCAGGGCCCTATGCTAGTCTGGGGCCTTAATATTGAGTTATTTCCTACTACATACAAGAAACACATGGGGGGAGGGAGGGGGAGAATCAGGTTTTAAAATAACCAGCAAGAGAGAAAGGAATTTAGATATGTTCTGGATACCAGCTCTTTTTTCACTTAAAAAAATTTCATTCCAAATAATACATCTGATTCTGCCGTCCTGACACAGGCAAAAAGTCCTGTTGCCATGTATGGCACAGGAAAAACAAAGGTATAGCAGTGGGAGACAGAAGGTAAAGGCTGTTGAGCTGTAGCCAACCAGCAAAGGGGGAAAAGGAGTTTGACTTTGTTTCTTTCTGATGTATAAGGAATGCCTGAATGAGGGGTTGTTTTGTTTTTCTTTTTTTTGGGGGGGTGGGGGGGGAGAAGGTTAACTTATTTTTACATTAGAAATTCAGATTCTTAACCCAAAACACACACACACACACACACACACACACACGGGAAGTAGAAGGAATATGAACTCAATCATTCAGGATTTGAAACAATAGGAGGAGGAAAGGATTAGTAGACAGACTATTTTTAAAACACTGGATTTTGTTTGTTTTTGCTATTTAATTTGAATTCCTTGCAGGTAACTGGGGAAAAGGCTCTCTTTATTGAAGAATCAACTTCTAAGAAGACACCCATTCCTGTTATCTATTTCCCTAAGGGTTGTGTAATAAAAACAAGGGAGACAACATTTGTCATTCCAGATATTTTTGAAGTAAAAATCCAATCTAAATATAAACGAACAACCCTTCCCCCTCTCTATTACCTTTCTGACCATTTGTATACATCTCCAAGCACCAAAAGAGGTCACATAGCTACATCCTTTTCTTTTGCAATCCACCTGTAAGCAAATTTTAGCTACTGCTGAACTAGAAGAATCAGTGTTCAAAACAAGTGTAACAAATCCTATTTATTTCAGTTTTCACATGAAAAATCAATACATGCAGCAAAAATGTCTGCTTCCCCCTTCTGCGGCCTTTGATCGATGTATATTATTTCAATACATTCTGCTACTTCATTACATAAAAGAATTGAAAGAAAAACACCCTGACAAGCAGGCATGAAGGACTTCTAGACATTGGGGTGCAGATTCTCCATTGAGATCTAGCTCTGGTGGCAAGAAGTAGTCATTAACCTGGCAGATCTGGCCACTGATGGTGCAAGTGAATCCTGAGTGGCAAAGCTGCCATAGTGGATCATTCTATATCATCCTTTTCCCATCTACTGAGGCAAAGGAGTAGATCTAAGTGATTCTACTCCCCATTGCCAGAATAATTCCTGGGAGCCATAAGCAGCTTGATGTAAAATTAGAGCAGCCTCCAAGGTGTCCTAATTTATGCAGGGGTCAAGCTGGCCCATGACCTGCCCCAGGCTTTAAGCCACCTTTATCCCTTCCCATCTATGGCCCTGAACGGAGTATAGCTGGACCAGACTACAAAAGCTGACCTGAGGGCTTGATTCTCCTCTTCCTTGTATCCTGTGTACTCAGTTGTACTTCCGCAAAGTGGGTGCAAAATGCTAATCTTCTGATCTGCTAGCATTTTAAATACACTCTGCACAAGGTTTAAAAGCCATGAAGACTCAGGGCCAAGATAAACATGCTAGTAATTATTATGCAGTCCACAGTTGCAAATGACATCTACTGAAACACATACTATGACATGACTCTCCATTCTCATAGGAGATTTTTTTTCCTCTGCTCACTGCCCTGCAGCTAGTTGTTTCCATTTACAAGTCTAAACATGATAAATCAGAGCACTTTGAAACTGAGCTACTAGGTGAAGTTTTGTTAGCAAGAGGAAATAGCATCTCTCTGAACAAACAGTTTTAGATATTCTAAATATGCTCCAGCTTCAGAGGGCAGCCATTTCTGTATTATCATTTCCCTACATCATTCTAAGTGTGCTATCTTCTCCAAGTCCTGTGACTAAAAACCACTTAAAACTCCTTTATGTTCTTCAGTAGACCAATACTGGCTTCATAATTCCAGCATTGGGGCAGAAAAGCACCCAAGTACATGTGTAATTCCATACTCATTCCGGACAGCATTTAAGCGCATACTTAAATCCCATTTAGTTGGATTTGCTCAAATACTACCCTGAGTGGGGGGTGCTTTCCTGAATGAGAGACTCCATCATCAGTACTGAGAGAAGACACTGTGTTAACAATTTTAACTAGTCATACACAAGTCGGAAGGATACACAGTTAGAATTTTTGGAGAGGTAATATAAACAAAGTCAATATGAATAGCCAGGTTTTTGGTGAACAACTTATGTACTGCTATTTAATATTTTATATGTGTTAGAAAAAATTGTTCACAGAGCATGCTGGATTTTTAATGCTGTGCTTGCATTGTGGTGGTCTCCATCTCTCTGAAACAATTCAAGATTACACAAAGCTATTAATTATAGTTTAATATGCAGTTCTCCCTTTACCTTAATTTACTCCACTAGTGAAACTCCCATCTGTGGCAGGATAGTCCTATTAAATGCAAGTTTGCACTGGTTACCAAAAGATAAATCTTCCCAACACACAAAATGTATGCTTTAATCTAAGAAAACAATCATATTTGCCTGATTTCTACCTGATACTGAACAAGCTTTTTGCTTTTAAAAATAGCATGCTGCAAAGGGATTATGCCAACATGGCTTTCCTATGCAGTTCTTGTTATGGAAGTGGGATGCCAAGAGGTATGATATAACCCCCCACCTCTTATTCTACTCAGTGCTGCCCCACTGTTTTCCACAAATAAGGTAAATTTTAAGTATGAATCAGGCTGGCAGCAAGAGCGGTCTTATGGGCCCCAAAGGAATAACCCATATGTGATCAACAAATATAGTCTATAAATCACTATAGCAGGAATGCTAGAAAAAGAGATATTGATGAATAATACTTGGCATACAGTATTCCATTGCAGAGCATCGAGCACTATTTATTTAATAGTATGAAACATACAACCTACTGTGATTCTAAAGATCTTCTACACTTTGCCTGTGGTTCATGGTACATCACTCCCTGTATCTCACATATACCTCCTGAAAAAAGGGATTATAAGTCTGAGCATTTAATAGCTCTGTACAGAAACTAGGGGCCCTGCACGTGTGCACAAAGCAAGATAGAGAAGAGAACACAATGGGGGTTTGGTGAGGTGGGATGATGTATATTTTGCTACTGTGTATTCCTAGGTGGATTGTGGCTGTAATTAATCATCAAGATGTCTAGAGATTTTGTACGGATTAGATTTAAAATATATAAAACTAAACAGATAAATAAAGAAACTTCTGCCCTCCTTTTCCACCTCTGCATGATCTGGACGCAATCACAATCCATGTAGTTTTTGGCATAAGGACTACACAAGTCTGATTCTGCTGCCCTGTTTATCTACAGCAGTAGTTCTCAACCAGGGGTATGCAGAGCTCTTCCAGGGGGTACATCAGCTCATCTAGATATTTACCTATTTACAACAGGCTACATAAAAAGCACTAGCAAAGGAAGTACAACTAAAATTTCATACCGACAAAAGGAAAAAGCAAGCAATTTTTCAGTAAAAACATTTGTGACACAGTAATAATGCTGTGCCTGTTATGGCTACTGATTCATTAATCCTCTGTTCACTTTGAAGCGCTACCTGCTGTATTGCTGATTTAATATTTTATTTACATATGCTATGCTTATTGAAGAATGGAATCAAGTTCCCATTTGGGGAGGGTCTATAAAGTAGTTTTTGCAATCTGAAGACTTTGTGATCCATAGACAAAAAGCTTTGTTAATGTTAAAAGCTTTTAAATTATTCCCTACTTAAAATATCAGTGAAAAGAATGTCAAATGTTTGGAAACTCTCAATTAAATGACTATTAATTTTCATTAGCTTAGTTACTATGTACATTAGATAACTAGATTTTAACTTAGCCCTTCTGTATTGCAATACTCTGGTATGTGGAAGCTTTGTGGATATTACAGTCTTACACGGATTATTCAATGAATGTTATCTCCTCAACAGCAATTTCTCTATAAGTTATTGCATTTGAACTGTTCTCTCATGTACTTTTATTGCCTGAAATAGACTGACAGCTCTCCAAAGCAGGGAGCTTGTCTTTCTATAGGTTTTGTAATCTGCAATGTATACCTACATCAATTTATTCGTAATACTACTACCACCATTAATTTAAGGACCACAATCAACATGCGATTGATTTTTTGGCAGAACTCCTCACTGACACCACACTATGTTCCATAGACTTCATCATCTGTCCTAGAGTTTTCTGTAGAGTCTACTGCCACTGTATACAGGCCCTTCCCAAATAAATTCAAAATGACTGGTGAATTAGTCCCTATTGGTGAAATTCAACTTCATGCAGAACGCTAGCACCAGATCTATGACCACATTAATCCATCTTAATCAATTAAGACTATATATTAGTTTGACCTCCTTTGGAAGATCATTTCATGGTCAGAATCCCACAACTGAGAATATGTTATCTCCAACGTGCTTCAGCCTGAGCTTTATATTTTACATTATTCAAGGAAAGCAAAATGGTCTATTCAACTCACGGATCTTGACATGGTCATTGATACAACTGGTCTGGAGCTGATGATGGCTTTGAAGATCAGGACAAAGACAGTAAACTGACAACAGAAGAAGTCTGGAGCACAAGGGGGATGTGTTCAGTGGCCTGTCCCAGGCAGATACTGCAGAAACTCTAGCTTGTGCAGAATGTACTTCTACCAGTCAGATCCTTATTAGGTCTCATGTGATAATTGGGCCTACAAATTTACCCAAATTGTGAGCTCAACTACAAAAAGTGAATTAAAATTCATAAAATGTCACAATAACTTCTAACAAATGTTGGTGAGAAAAAGAACAAAAAGGGAGACAGTCTGAATTAGTGCAAACAAAAAGGCCTATTGATATAACTTGTTCAAATCACGCCTGGTACACAAGAAAAGCCTGGGACTAGGGCCGGGGGGGGGGGGGGGAGGGAATATAAAAATATATCAATGACCTAAATTGGTATGGCATAGGCATAACTGATGAACAAAATAATGATGGGATGGGCTATTACACCCAAAAGTCCTTTTAAGGATTCTTCAAAAGCAAATACTTTTTTGGGGAAAACTAGTGCAAGAAGCATCTGCCTGACAACAACTGATGGTTGGAGACAGATGAACAAGAAAGGAGCAAGCCTTACCATCATGGCTGCCCACCCATCATCTATTATACCACTGTTAGACCTTTGTCCTCCTGATCTTGGAGATATCCAGATCAGACCAAGCCAGAAAGAGGACCCAGATGATATGGTCACCTCCACCTGTTTTGGCGAAATTCTGAACACACACACCCACCCACACCTTGTTTTTCTTTTCCTCCCCCACTTATTTCTTCCTATTCCTCTTCTTTTGCCTTTGGTCGAATACGAGTTTGGCTTAACTGGCTGAGACTGTATATTTTGCAACATTGCTTTGAGCCTGTGACCAGAAAGAGGCCACTAAAAGCAATGCTGACAAAGTCTGATCCTGCTACAAGTTTGTCGTGTATCAGAGTGGCTAATAAGACTATGTGGCCTGCCTGTGTTTTTCCAGCAGTAAAGCTGGAAGTGACAGTCAACACCAGAGACAGAGTGCATTTTCTATCTTTGCTGTTCTTTTCTATCGACTGTGTGTGTTACTCTTCTAGGAAACAGGATTGAACTGCAACAGGTTTATTTAATACTTCATATTTCAAATGCTGTAAAAGTTTTTCCTTTTTTCTGTATCGTCAATAAAAGCTTTAAAAGAATGGTGTTTGCCATGGTACTAAGCAGAGTGAAGTCTCTGTATGTCAAACCTCATTTAAAAATGTTTAATACTGGGCAGCGACAGGGTCATGTTAACTTCTTTGAATATTTGGGCCCATATATTTCATCCAAATTAATACAACAGGCCAAATGTACCAGCTTCCTGGGGCTTCCCTTTATTACCAAAGTAGACAAAACAAAAACAAAATAAAGTCAAACCCAACAGGCAGTTTACTACTAGCTATCACTAGAATTTTCTTTGAAGGAGGTGCTTAGTTCTCACTGCTTTAGAGATAATCCCATCCCTTAGAATCTATTATTCAGAATTGAATAATAGAACCCATCTGGCTGGACATGTGAATAAATCAGCAAAAATAACTCTGCAGTATGCCAACACTTGATAGATTTAGTTCTCCTAAAATGACCCTCCCTTACTTAGGTCCTATCACCTTCTGACAACATATAGTAATGTTTTTATTGGCTTAGATAAGTACTGTTTTACATGCTAAACTCTTGACAAAAATATTGTTAGGCAAGATTAAGATGCTGCATTTTCACAAACTTGTGTAGCTTTCTCCAAATCTTTGACAGAGTTAAAAAAAAAGTTTACCAGTACTTGGAATTGACATACTTTTACCTTTCTTCCATGGTGGAGTAAAAGGAAGGATTAAATAAAAAATTGTTTCAGCACAATTTAGTACATAAAAGCAATTCCCTCATCTTGCCCTCAAGAGACTTCTGCTGAACTGATCATTTTCCACTAAGGAAAATGATCTAATTTACAACAAACAGATGAAATTAATCTTAGAATTAAATTATAAATGTAACTGTTTTAGGAGGGTTGATTTGTTCAAATGACAAATTCAGAGATTCTAAAACCAGAAGGAACCATTGTAATCTAATCTGGCCTCCTGTATAACAAAGGCCATAGAACTTCCCCAAAATAATTACTAGAGCATAGCTTTTAGAAAACATCCAATCCTGATTTTAAAATAGTCAGCGATGGAGAATTTATCATGACCCTTGGTAAATTGTTCCAATGGTTAATGACTCTCACTGTTAAAAATTTACAGTGTGGATTTGTCTAGCTTCAACTTCTAGTCACTGAATCATGTTATACCTTTCTCTGTTAGGCTGAAGAGACCATTATTAAATATTTGTTACCTATGTAGATACTTACAGACTGTAACAAAGTCACCCCTTAATGTTCTTTGTTAAAACTAAATAGACTGAGCTCCTTGAGCCTATCACTATAAGGCATGTTTTCTAATCATTTAGTCATTCTCCTGGCTCTTCTCTGAGCCCTCTCCAATTGTCAACATCCTTCTTGAATTGTGGGTACCAGAACTGGACACAGTATTCCAGGAATGGCTGCACCAGTGTCAAAATCAGAGATAAAAATAGCCTATTCCAACTCAAGATTAATTTTGCATCCCAGAATTGCATTAGCTCCACCATGACCCCAAAATTTTTTTCAGTCATCGTTTCCCAGGATAGAGTCCTTCATCCTGTAAGTATGGCCCACCTTCTTTGTTCCTAGATATATCCATTTAAACCTATTAAAATATATTGTTTTCTTGCATCCAGCTTACTAAGAACTCTAGATCACTCTGAATCAGTGACCTGTCCTCTTCATTATTTACCACTCCCAATTTTTGGGTCATCATCTGCAAACTTTATCACTGATTTTATATTGTCTTACAGCTCATAGATAAAAATGTTAAATAGCATATAGGGCTAAGAACTGAGCCCTCGGGAAACAGACCTGTTTTAAATAAGGATTCCCTGTTTACAGTTACGTTTTGAGACTTATCAACTGGCACACATTAAATATATTAAAAACTGGCTAAGTTAATTTTATATCATTCTAGATTTTGTAATCTAAATGTTTTGCAGTATCAAGTCAAATGTTTTACAGAAGTCTAAGTATACCACAACACTATTAGCTTTATTACCTAAACTAGTAATATTATCAGGGAAAAAAAAAAAAAAGATTTAGTTTGATAGGATTTATTTTCCACAAGCCAGTGTTGAGTTGCATTGATCACCATATCATCCTTTAGTTCTTTATTAAATGAGTCCTGCATCAGCCACTCCATTATCTTGCCCATATTTTGTAAAGGTATTTATGTAAAAATACTTTATTTTGAAAGGTTGCTATAGATTTTTCTGGGAACAATAATTGTGTGTTTTTATTTATTGTACAGGAAAAGCAGGGGTCTGAAAGTAACGTGTAGAAGTCCATATTGTAAAATTTCTCTTAATTTATTTAGTATAATTTTAACTTTTATGGCAACCTCCACAATAGTATGTCAGAGCACTTTTTACATGTTAATTAAGTTTGAGCTCTTCCCCTTATGTGCTAGAGGGGCCCCATGTTTGAGACATCTGTTACTTCAGTGTCTATTTTCATCTGTGGCAGTTGTTTCATGTTCCTTTGTTTATGGGTGCAATTTGCACCCACAAAATGTGTGCCCTATTTCTGGGCTTTCAAAATGTATTGCAGGAGTAAATCTGAGAACATGCACTTTAACTACAGTAGCACCTCAGTTTTATGAGCACCAAACTGATGAATGACCAGTTATACAAACCAAACCATTTTTCTCCAGCAAAAAAAAAAAAAAAGAAACCTGAAAGAGTTGTCAGTGAAGAACAAGTCGGCATGCCTTTGCATTCCACTGGAAATTTCTTGCAAGACAAGAAAGCAGCAATGAAGTGCATATTTCTGCATTTTATGCAATCTACCAACTGTAATTGAGATGTTCAACTTTATGAACCCCTCAATCTCCAATTAGTTTGGAAAATACAGATACAACATCTGATTTGGTCCCACAATTTTACTGTAGGCATGAAAATGCATGTTCAAATTGCACCTCCCTTTCTGGAAAAAAAGTGCTTTTCAATGTGTAAGAGCCCACTGGGTTTTTAGGGGGGAGGAAGCTTTGATAAAGAGGGTCACTACTGCAACAGAAGCATCTAACGGTGTGGGAATGTAGAAATCACACACATGCAGTTTGTCTCCACAAGATGACATAGCTGATAAAGTTGGAGGTTAAGTCTCTCTCCAGAGTCTTAGCAACAGGCTTGCCATTTATTGACAACTTTGCAGTGTGTGTATGTGCGCACGCGCAGTCTGGCAGGCCACTCGTAACCCCACTCCACATGAAAGCCTGGCTGCAAGCAAGTCTGCAGGATTGCAGCCAGGGATGGAGGCAGGATTGCCAGGTTTTTCCAACAACTCCTCACTGGTCAGGCTCACACAGTGGGGTTTAGCCTCCTGTAGCTTTTAAACCGAAAGGGAGAGCGGCAGAGGCAGGTCTGTGGCGGGGGCAGTTTCCAATGTCAGCCACCCTGCTGAGAAGTGAGAGTTTGCTCTGCTAGAGGAACAAGAAATTTTGCCTGCAGCTCTGATGACACCACCTTGCAGCTACCTCTGCCAGAGGATAGCATCAGCAAATTCCAAGCAATAGGAACAGTTCCAGAGCACATCCACAGCAGGAGCAGCCGGGTTCAGTGGCTGCCAGTCCTGTGCGGCATGAGCCCTATGCTGGCATTGCTGATGCTTCTGCAGAGGGGCTTCTCAGCCAAGCAACCCCAGAGGTATGGCAAGCCTAGACCATGGTCTGAAAGAAGAGATATGCAGGTGTCCACTCAGAGGAGACAGCTGGGAGCCTGAAACCCTAAGTGGCCTTGAAGGAGGCCAAGGGCAGGAAGGGTCAAAGGTGCAGTTAAACCTGAATCTGTGGCAAAATGTATATACATATTACATCAATTCCTATATATTAAGCTCTAAAGATGGGGATGGAATTCACCAAAGGCCAAGGCTCAAAGAAATTGGTCCTTCTCAGATACCCTTAGGAAGAAATGTATCACTCTTGCTGAAAGAATCTCATCTGAGGTAGTTGGTAACTTTCATTTGTGACAGGCAGCCCTTCAATATGCTTCCTGGAATAAATGCAGTAATGATGCCACTTCCACACTCTTTCAGCATGTAAAAGATTCAACTAGCACAAAACAAAATCTAAGCCCCTAGCAGCAGTTAGTTTTAGGGACAGCTGTCAGATGGTGCTATGTGACCCCTAGTACCCTCTCAGGGTCTGAGGCTAGCAGCAGTAGCAAAAAAGTACATTTTCCTATATGACGGAGAATGGTGGAAACGGGGTGAAATTTAGGAGACTAAGGGAAGGGTGAGGGACTCAGGAAAACTGCCTCCCCTTAAAATTATTCTCATACCTTTTCTAAAACTCCTTATGAAACCCAGGGACTGTATTTTCTATTTTTTGAACATGGCAGAGAGATGTTTCAGAATAGATCCATAGCATTAATTCTGTTTATTTCTTATTTCTCATTAATTCTAGTATCCTATTTATATTAGCGGATGATGATATGATAGAGACCTTGCTATCCCAATACAAGCAGTGTAACCTGGTTAATCTGCCCACTTTGACATGTGGTGTAGCCTGTTCGACTGCTTGTGAAGAGAATATTTTGACTGTCACATGATTACAAAAAAGTAAATTTGCGTGGTGATAAAAACCTGGGTAGCATACAATGTTTTAGTGGAGTAGAGGCATCATTTATATTCTGTAGTTTTAAACATCTGTATAAATCCCAATTAATAAGCACCTCCTGAAATATTGGAGGATGGTAATATGGGCAAGAACCTTACTCCTAATAAAATTGTTAATTATTGTTAACACTCTGGCAAAAAGGAAATAGACACACGACTTTTACCTTAGAAAGTCAATGTTTTAATTCATGCTAAATGAGGGTATTTGAGAGTACAGCGGAATGCCTTTGAAATATGATGGAATTTACATACTGAAATCTTAGTTCTGTTATAGGGATCTGTCCCTATTCTACACTTCAACTGTAAGCTTTTTGGGGCAGGGACTCTTTGTTCTGTGTTTGTACAGCCGCTAGCACAGGGAGGTCTGTGTCTGGGAATCCTAGGCACTCTAATAATAGAAGTAATAATAATTATATGAGTCAGTTCAGTTTTACACTTTAGCCATCACTGTGGTATCTGAGTGCTTTCCAGAATACCGAAATTCTACTCAAAGAGTACTTGTGACACCTTAGAGACTAACAAATTTATTTGAGCATAAGCTTTCATGAGCTACAGCTCACTTCATCGGATGTATTCAGTGGGGAGATTTATATACACAGAGAACATGAAACAATGGGTGTTACTATATACACTGTAATGAGCGTGATCAGGTAAGGTGAGCTATTACCAGCAGGAGAGCGGGGGGGGGGGTGACCTTTTGTAGTGATAATCAAGGTGGGCCATTTCCAGCAGTTGACAAGAACGTCTGAGGATAAGTGGGGGGGGGGGGGAGGAATAGACATGGGGAAATAGTTTTACTTTGTGTAATGACCCATCCACTCCCAGTCTTTATTCAAGCCTAAAAAGTTAATTGTATCCAGTTTGCAAATTAATTCCAATTTGGTACTCTCTTGGGGTCTGTTTTTGAAGTTTTTTTGTTGAAGAATTGCCACATTTAGGTCTGTAATTGAGTGACCAGAGAGATTGAAGTGTTCGCCGACTGGTTTTTGAAGGTTATAATTCTTGACGTCTGATGTGTGTCCATTTACGTTTTTATGTAGAGACTGTTCAGTTTGGCCAACGTACATGGCAGAGGGGCATTGCTGGCACATGATGGCATCTCACATTGATAGTGTGGCTGATGTGATTAGGCCCTAAGATATGTGGACACAGTTGGCAACGGGCTTTGTTGCAAGGATAGGTTCCTAGGTTAGTGGTTCTGCTGCATGGTTACTGGTGAGTATTTGCTTCAGGTTAGGGGGGCTGTCTGTAAGCAAGGACTGGCCTGTCTCCCAAGATCTGTGAGAGTAATGGGTCATCCTTCAGGATAGATTATATATCCTTGATGCGTTGGAGAGGTTTCAGTTGGAGGCTGAAGGAGATGGCTAGTGGCGTTCTGTTATTTCCTTTGTTGGGCCTGTCCTGTAGGTGGTGACTTCTGGATACTCTTCTGGCTCTGTCAATCTGTTTCTTCACTTCAGCAGGTGGGTATTGTAGTTGTAAGAATGCTTGATAGAGATCTTGTAGGTGTTTGTCTGAGGGGTTGGAGCAAATGCGGTTGTATCGCAGAGCTTGGCTGTAGACAATGGATTGTGTGGCGTGGTGTGGCCTGGATGAAAGTTGAAGGCATAACGGTCAGTAGGTTTTCTGGTGTTTATGTGACCATTGCTTATTAGCATCGTAGTGTCCAGGAAGTGGATCTCTTGTGTGGACTGGTCCAGGCTGAGGTTGATGGTGGGATGGAAATTGTTGAAATCATGGTGGAATTCCTCAAGGGCTTCTTTTCCATGGGTCCAAATGATGGAGAGGTCATCAATGGAGCGCAAGTAAAGGAGGGGCATTAGGGGATGAGAGCTTAGGAAACGTTGTTCTAAGTCAGCCATAAAAATGTTGGTATACTGTGGGGCCATGCAAGTACCCATAGCAGTGCTGCTGATTTGAAGGTATACATTCTCCCCAAATGTGAAATAGTTAGGGGTGACGACAAAGTCAAAGTTCAGCCTCCAGGTTTGCTGTCGGGGATACTGTTATCGAGGATACTGTTCCTGGTAATAGCTCATCTTACCTGATCACTCTCATTACAGTGTGTATGGTAACACCCATTGTTTCATGTTCTCTGTGTATATAAATCTCCCCCATGTATTTTCCACTGTATGCATCTGATGAAGTGAGCTGTAGCTCACGAAAGCTTATGCTCAAATAAATGTGTTAGTCTCTAAAGTGGCACAAGTCCTCCTTTTCTTTTTTGCGGATACAGACTAACACAGCTGCTACTCTGAAACTATACTGATAGCCACACACTAATATCCACAAACTGTAGTTCTAGCCATTCCCCCATTTCCACTGGAAGATAGAGGGTTGATAACGGGAATGTTTGCTTCAGTAAGAGTTCTGGTCTCTGAACCTTGGTGTTGGATGTTGGTATTGCAAGAAGAGAGTTAATGTGCACAAGCAGCAGAGTGGCAAGTCAAAAATAAGGGCACAACAAATCACATAGCAGGTAAGGTAAGAAAAACTGTAGCCTGACATGAGAAAGGGAAAAGCCCTTTTAAATAGATATATTTTAAGCATGAGGATATATCATTGTTTGCCTTTAAAAGTGAATTTTGTAAGTGTTATACTACCATGGATTCAACTCTGGTTGCTACAGTTTCAACTCAGAGTGAAAGTCACCTCTGCCACTTGTTTCAAATTTAGAGCATCTAGGAACACAAGATGATGGAAAGATACACATACATCCACAGTTACAAGTCTAGTCTGCCTTATATGTTTTATTGAGGTCACAAGCAAGGTTATAATTATCCAATAATATATAAATCCTACAAATACCCATGCACAAGTTACAAGTATGGTCATACTCACATCCTCAAAGATATCCTTAGGGCCTGATGGAGGCCTCACCAATTGATCATTAGTAGAGGGATAGTTCCTGCTGGACTTTTCCTCAAAGGTAACCCATATTACCCCATCCAGGAGCCCTCTTATCATGAGATTCTGACTACACTTATCACATGTGCATAAAGGTGTCAACCCTCTTTCCTTATCTGTATTGTGCCCCCCTCCCAGAATACTGGGGGACCTGTTTTTCATATTTATTCTCATTGGCATCTATGCACAACATGTACCCTGCTGTCAGGACACTTGTTGGAAGAGCGGTTACAACAGGGTGTTGCAGTCTATGTTTCATACCACCACCCACTGGCACTGTGATCCTATGGCATAAGGTCAGTCTTTCGTCACTTATGTCAAGCATTTCTTAATCCTATGGCCTAGTATTGCTAAGCTAAAAATCTTACAAGCCTCTGCCTCTAGGCCTTGCATTTTAGCTCAGCTTTGCTTAGATACCTAATACACTCATCACTTCTAAATACTTGCCATTCTTATACTTCTGTGATCCTACAACTTAAATCTATTTAGCATACAATTATATGACAGTGTATGAGTTACTCATACCATCACACCACACACAATAAAGGATTGATAACCTGAACTAATTGGCTACAACTGTTTCTAGGAAACACATACAAGTAAAATTGTACCTTGGAAAAAGTATTCATTCATTCGACTCAGTTGTGACATGTCAATATCAGTTTTGTTGAGTTTTGTAAAGTGACAGGATTCGGCTATCAAAAAAAAAAAAAACTTTCCTTTTAAGGGGATTTGTCTTCACATGTGCAAATTTCTTTCCTATATGCAAGAGGGACAAATTATGAAGTTAGTTTAAGTCTAGAGTGAGTTCAAGTTAGTGTATGTCATAAATATAAAGGGAAGGGTAAACCCCTTTAAAATCCCTCCTGGCCAGAGGAAATCTCCTCTCACCTGTAAAGGGTTAAGAAGCTAAAGGTAACCTCGCTGGCACCTGACCAAAAAATGACCAATGAGGAGACAAGATACTTTCAAAAGCTGGGAGGAGGGAGAGAAACAAAGGGTCTGTGTGTCTGTCTATATTCTGTCTTTGCCGGGGATAGATCAGGAATGGAGTCTTAGAACTTTTATAAAAAGAAAAAAAGAAAAGGAGTACTTGTGGCACCTTAGAGACTAACCAGTTTATTTGAGCATGAGCTTTCGTGAGCTACAGCTCACTTCATCGGATGCATAGCATATTGTGGAAACTGCAGAAGACATTATATACACACAGAGACCATGAAACAAAACTTCCTCCCACCCCACTGTCCTGCTCGTAACAGCTTATCTAAAGTGATCATCAAGGGAGGGCCATTTCCAGCACAAATCCAGGTTCTCTCACCCTTCCCCCCGCCCCCCCCACAGACACACATACAAACTCACTCTCCTGCTGGTAATAGCCCATCCCTCTTTGAAACCTCTCTTTATAATGCGATCTTTATAATGATCCACAGAGGCCTGCCTACCAACATTACAAAAAGAAGGATTCTAGGTGGACTCCTCCTGAAGGTCGAAACAGCAGACTGGACTCCTACATAGAGTGCTTCCGCCGACGTGCACGGGCTGAAATTGTGGAAAAGCAGCATCACTTGCCCCATAACCTCAGCCGTGCAGAACACAGCCATCCACAGCCTCAGAAACAACTCTGACATCATAATCAAAAAGGCTGACAAAGGAGGTGCTGTTGTCATCATGAATAGGTTGGAATATGAACAAGAGGCTGCTCGGCAGCTCTCCAACACCACTTTCTACAAGCCATTACCCTCTGATCCCACTGAGAGTTACCGAAAGCATCTACAGCATTTGCTCAAGAAACTTCCTGAAAAAGCACAAGATCAAATCCGCACAGACACACCCCTGGAACCCCGACCTGGGATATTCTATCTACTACCCAAGATCCATAAACCTGGAAATCCTGGGCGCCCCATCATCTCAGGCATTGGCACCCTGACAGCAGGATTGTCCGGGTATGTAGACTCACTCCTCAGGCCCTACGCTACCAGCACTCCCAGCTACCTTCGAGACACCACTGACTTCCTGAGGAAACTACAATCCATTGGTGATCTTCCTGATAACACCATCCTGGCCACTATGGATGTAGAAGCCCTCTACACCAACATTCCACACAAAGATGGACTACAAGCCATCAAGAACACTATCCCCGATAATGTCACGGCTAACCTGGTGGCTGAACTTTGTGACTTTGTCCTTACCCATAACTATTTTACATTTGGGGACAATGTATACCTTCAGATCAGCGGCACTGCTATGGGTACCCGCATGGCCCCACAGTATGCCAACATTTTTATGGCTGATTTAGAACAACGCTTCCTCAGCTCTCGTCCCCTAACGCCCCTACTTTACTTGCGCTATATTGATGACATCTTCATCATCTGGACCCATGGAAAAGAAGCCCTTGAGGAATTCCACCATGATTTCAACAATTTCCATCCCACCATCAACCTCAGCCTGGTCCAGTCCACACAAGAGATCCACTTCCTGGACACTACAGTGCTAATAAACGATGGTCACATCAACACCACCCTATACTGGAAACCTACTGACCGCTATTCCTACCTACATGCCTCCAGCTTTCACCCTGACCACACCACACGATCCATCGTCTACAGCCAAGCTCTGCGATACAACCGCATTTGCTCCAACCCCTCAGACAGAGACAAACACCTACAAGATCTCTATCAAGCATTCTTACAACTACAATACCCACCTGCAGAAGTGAAGAAACAGATTGATAGAGCCAGAAGAGTTCCCAGAAGTCACCTACTACAGGACAGGCCTAACAAAGAAAATAACAGAACGCCACTAGCCGTCACCTTCAGCTCCCAACTAAAACCCCTCCAACGCATTATTAAGGATCTACAACCTATCCTGAAGGATGACCCAACACTCTCACAAATCTTGGGTGAAAGGCCAGTCCTTGCCTACAGACAGCCCCCCAACCTGAAGCGAATACTCACCAACAACCACATACCACACAACAGAACCACTAACCCAGGAACCTATCCTTGCAACAAAGCCCGTTGCCAACTGTGCCCACATATCTATTCAGGGAACACCATCACAGGGCCTAACAACATCAGCCACACTATCAGAGGCTCGTTCACCTGCACATCCACCAATGTGATATATGCCATCATGTGCCAGCAATGCCCCTCTGCCATGTACATTGGTCAAACTGGACAGTCTCTACGTAAAAGAATAAATGGACACAAATCAGATGTTAAGAATTATAACATTCATAAACCAGTCGGAGAACACTTCAATCTCTCTGGTCACGCAATCACAGACATGAGGGTCGCTATCTTAAAGCAAAAAAAACTTCAAATCCAGACTCCAGCGAGAAAGTGCTGAATTGGAATTCATTTGCAAATTGGATACTATTAATTTGGGCTTGAATAGAGACTGGGAGTGGCTAAGTCATTATGCAAGGTAGCCTAACCCCCCCCCCCCCCCAAGACGTTCTGGTTAAACTTGGATTATTGCTGTGCACATTGTAAGATGAGCTATTGCCAGCAGGAGAATGAGTTTGTGTGTGTGGTTTTTGGAGGGGGGGGTGTGTGTGTGTGGGGGGGTGGCGGTGGTGAGAAAACCTGGATTAGTGCTGGAAATGACCCACCTTGATTATCATGCGCATTATAAAGAGGTTTCAAAGAGGGATGGGCTATTACCAGCAGGAGAGTGAGTTTGTATGTGTGTCTGTGGGGGGGGCGGGGGGAAGGGTGAGAAAACCTGGATTTGTGCTGGAAATGGCCCTCCCTTGATGATCACTTTAGATAAGCTGTTACGAGCAGGACAGTGGGGTGGGAGGAAGTTTTGTTTCATGGTCTCTGTGTGTATATAATGTCTTCTGCAGTTTCCACAATATGCTATGCATCCGATGAAGTGAGCTGTAGCTCACGAAAGCTCATGCTCAAATAAACTGGTTAGTCTCTAAGGTGCCACAAGTACTCCTTTTCTTTTTTCTTTTTACGAATACAGACTAACACGGCTGTTACTTTAGAACTTTTAGTAAGTAATCTAGCTAGGTACGTGTTAGATTAGGATTTCTTTAAATGGCTGAGAAAAGAATTGTGCTGAATAGAACAACTATTTCTGTCTGTGTATCTTTTTTGTAACTTAAGGTTTTGCCTAGAGGGGTTCTCTATGTTTTGAATCTAATTACCCTGTAAGGTATCTACCATCCTGATTTTACAGGGGGGATTTCTTATTTCTAATTACTTCTATTTTTATTAAAAGTCTTCTTGTAAGAAAACTGAATGCTTTTTCATTGTTCTCAGATCCAAGGGTTTGGGTCTGTAGTCACCTAGGCAAATTGGTGAGGCTTTTTACCAAACCTTGTCCAGAAAGTGGGGTGCAAGGTTTTGGGAAGTATTTTGGGGGGAAAGACGTGTCCAAACAGCTCTTCCCCAGTAACCAGTATTTGTTTGGTGGTGATAGCGGCCAATCCAAGGACAAAGGGTGGAATATTTTGTACCTTGGGGAAGTTTTGACCTAAGCTGGTAAAGATAAGCTTAGGAGGTTTTTCCATGCAGGTCCCCACATCTGTACCCTAGAGTTCAGAGTGGGGGAGGAACCTTGACAGTGTAACTTACACATTCTTCTGACTCACCAGCCCTTTAGATTCCTTTGACTGACCAAATAAATTACTTAGACATCCCGCTCCCCCACCCCTGCCCACTTCTGGTTTAAGTCCCTATTCCTTTAAATAACACCTCTGAATCTAGTCCCCAATTGGAGTGTAAAGTAGTCTGAACTAGTCTAAGGCACTGAGGGATTCAGAAGAGAGGGATATAGCAAGAAAAGCTACTAATAGGAAGATCTAAGATGGTTTAAGTTAAACTAACCCATCCCTATGGCCATTTAGAACACAGTGTTTGATTTTTCTCTATTTTAAGCTACAAATTGGACCAGGGAGGTAAATCCTGGCCCCATTGAAGTCAAAACTCCCATTAACTTCAGTGGGGAGAGAATTTCATTTTGTTTATGATGAAGGGAAGATCACAAGGTTTTTCAATCCAACCATTATCTCACTAGCTACTAAACCCCAAAGTTTGAAGAGTGTTTTGCTCAAGCAAACACCCAATGAAGTATACAAGGGGTTGCACATGTTCAAATGCCCATCTTACATGTATTAATTTGGGGTCTGGGCTCACACTCTCGAAGTCAATAGGATTTTTGCCATTGACGTCAAAGGGAATCAGATCATTTATGTTTTGCATTTTCAAGTAATAGCCACAAACTTTATAATGTGGACCTAAATTCTCCAGTGCTTGTTTTTTTATTTATACACCATCTTACTCTCATTTTGAACACTCCAGTTTTGTCTGGATTCAGTTGTCCATGTTCCAGCAAACAGTTCCAAAATAGCTAGCCTTGGCGCACAATTAACTGTCAAAGCCCCATCACTTAATTCCATGTCCTCTCAAAGATGTTTCCTAATGTGATTTATTGAGAACTGTATTAGACTTGCAAGTTATCACTTTCCCTCGTCCTGCTTGCAGGCTAGGGGGCTTTGTACTGATGTGTGTGATCAAAGTCAGAATGGAAAGAGCCAGCCTAGAAAACGGTGGGTAAGTTATTCCTATCTGCCTGAGGGAGCAGCCTGCTTTGTGTCTGTTTAGAATTCAAACGATAACACACACGAACCCCAAGCAATCAAGTAGAGTTGTTAAAACATAAAACTAATTTTGCTGGAAGGTTAGATCTAACCTATCTGCATTTGTGCCATGAACACCACACCTAACTCTTCCAGGTCGTCTCTTTTTTAAATAGATCAAGACCAAATCAATTGAACCTCATTAAAAAGTGATAAAGAAGAGAAGTGAGGAAAAACATAAGCGTCCATCTTAAGTTGATATAAAAGCATTGACTGAAATGCCAAAGGAAATTGCAGTATCTGGAATCATAGGTGCTGTCGAAGACTTGGGCGGTCTGAATCTGTGAACCCTGAAGTTAATGGACTCCCTTGACCAGAACAAGGTCTATTTCAGTAGTTGAGAAATATGGGGCTCTGGAGGTCATAAGAGAATAGAAGGACGGAAATCAAATAGGAGATATAATGGCTGAAACAATAAAGTAGACTGAAAGTTAGATGTCTGAGTCTAAAATTTGAATGAAGAATTAAATGCAGATTCTTGAGTAGCAAAGGGCATCATTTTGACTGGGAAATTCAGAAAAAACTGGAATCTTGTTATGATGATTTTAAAAAAGAAGCATCAGCAAGGCTTGAGGAAATATAATTCCACTTGATGAAAATGAATGAATTTAGTTCAATTCATACTTTGTAGGTAGTAGAGCTGGTTGAATAACTCACTGAAAATTTTAGCTTTTTTTCCAAATAAAGTTTCCATTATTTTACTATCTCTAAGAAAAAGAGGACAGAAGGGAAAGATCATTCAGACCCAGATGCAGAGTCTTTTAAAAATATCCAAGTTTTGCCTATACTAAGAAAATTACCTGCTGAAAACAGGCATCTGCCACAGGTGCTGTGGAACTGGCACTGGGTGTAGCTTTCCTGCAAAAGTAGTCTTAGACTAACCATAGTCAGCACCGTTTTCTACAGTGATTAAAACCTGCTCAGAAATTGCCCATACCTCATATTTCCTGTATCCTAAAATTTAATCCTTAATCAAAAATCTGCCTTTTTATTTTGTTCAATTCACTGTGTTGAAGATTAGTTTAGTGAAACGAAACCTATTTTGTACCTAAAAGAATCAGAGACTTATAGTACCTAGCTATTATTGAATTTCGTATAAAATAGTTCCTCTAGTTGGCTGTTCAGAAGAAGATCCTCTCTGCTGACTGAATAGCTTCTTTATTTCTGCCATCATTGCTACAATTTCTGCTCTTTGTAACTACTAATCTCAGCAGTTCCCACAGTTATTGCTGTATGTAGATAAACATTTGCCAGTCACACCTCGCTTCTTAATTCCAGTAGCTTATTCTGGGGTTCTCTTTAGGAAAAAGAAGGAGGTGAAAGGAACCTTGTGAGAGTGCAATGATACAAAAAGAGAAATTTTACAATGTCTAGGCACAAAACATTATGAATTGTTATTAGCTGTATTGTGGTAGCACCTAGAAGCCCAAGCCCCATTGAGTGATATACAAACATAACAAACAGATAGTCGCTAAATAGGCTAGCCTTGGCTGATGAATTTATTCCTATAAATACATACAAATAATAAAATGAAACACAAATAATGATAATTCCTACAATAAAATGAACAAACAATGCCATAATTTCAATCTAAGTAAAATATGTAAGTTTGTTTTTACAAAACATTGCACAAATAATCTAAAACATAAGCCCCAACGCAATTCATTTCTCATCTCCAGTGTATATAGTCCTTTAAGTCTTAGGACATCTAATCCCTCATTGCACTACATACCACACTCCTGTGTCTTCCACCATGCCTGCACTCTTCATTGTTCCTCTACCAGGACAGCCACCCCAGCTCTTCCAGCTGTGTTTCAACCCTGCTCTTCCCAATGAGAACCACCTCCCTTCTAAGCCTCCTTGTTGGGAGAACATTCTCACTGGGCAAGAAGCACCCATCACTCCGCCCCCGCAGCCCTCTCACTACTCTCCTGGGTTCTGATCTCTGCCATGGAAATGTCAGCAGATAAGCCCCTCCGCCGCTCTCCTGCCTTTAGCCCTGTGACCCTGGCTTGGGGAAGTCACCCAGCAACCTCCTCTTGCTGTCCGCTTGCCTTTAGCCTTCCCCCAGGATCATCCTTCAGTTCCTTCTGGGACATTCCCCAGTCTCTGGGTGCTTTCACCTACCTTTTCCCGATTGACACATGTCTGAGTTCCTCCGTCCCTAACTCTCTCCAGGCCAGTTGGAGTAAGCTGATGAATCACAGGTGCCCTGGCCCTGCTTCCTCTTAAAGGGCCAGTGTCATCCCATGACAAGGGGCTTCAACTCCTCACTCACTGACATAATGATCGGCATTAATGAGAGGGCAGGGCCTGTGATGACCAGATTTCAGGAGAAGAAAGGGATTTTTTTTAATTCCCCTTTCCTTCTGATATATTGTCTCTAGTAAGGAAGGGATTAGTGGAGGTATGCCCAGTGGAAGCAGTGGCAGTGAGCGGGGATTTTTAGCTTTCTCCCCAGCTGACATTTTCTCTAGGGATAATGAAGTGGATGAAGTCTGGTGGAAGGAGACGAAGAGTCCAATGGTAGTATCAAAAAAATTGCTTTCAAAGGAGTGGCCCAAAATACCAGAGGAACTGAAGTGGTATAATACACATTTTGTGAGCACCAATGGAAAATACAAGCAGCATGAGACAGTAATTCAATACAGTCTGTGCTTAAGTCTATGATATTTTGGTATTTTTGTAACGGATTAAGTTAAGTAGACATCTTGGACTCCCAAACTTTTTCATAGGTCAGTGTAGTTTGGGCATTAGGTGTGGGACATTGCAGGATGGTTATACCTTGCTGATGGTGCTAAAGACCTGCAGAATCTCCACCAGCAGATTTGTTTCAGGTGTTGGAATCAGCCAGGTCTTACCAAGTACCTCCCATTGCAAGTTACTTGCTTTTAATTTGCAGAGTAAACTCAAGTGTTTTCGGCCTTGATTCTGCAATGTGCAGCATGGCTTCAATAGGGCTCTGTGGAGACACAGCAGTCTGATGGTTAGATGCAAATTGCAGGATTGGGGGCTGACCCGTTTCAGAGGTAAACAGCAACAGAGGGAAAAAGAAACTGAGAAGCAAAAGAATAAAATGCAATGATTTCCATGGCTCCATGCAGCTGCCAGCACACGATACATTGCAAGATTGAGGACTTGCAATACAGTGCATGTGAACAATTGCATACCGACAAAACTGGATTGCATCATGTAAAAGGTGCATGATGTAAGTATTGTATTTGCCTAATCCATATAAAATTACTGTCTAAATGTTATGCTTACCCTATAGAGGGGAGCCAATAGTAGGAATAAGTGTTTCAGTATGTAGCTGGGTTCCCCCCCTTCGTGAACTAAAGAAAAGCATTAGAAACAAAAGATCACTGCTCTATTTTTCCTTGCCTCTTATTCAAAGAGAACACAAAGAGGTAATAAAGCTTGGTTTACTATCAATTTCTTATATGGGAATTTGGGGAAGAGGCCTCAATACTGATGCAAAAATAATAAAATGATTGTAACATTTAAGTTGTTACAAACTTGTTTGCACCTTACGGAACATCAAAGTAGAGCTGCAAGAAGGTTATAGCCAGGATGCTTAGAGATAACAGTGCATATTTAGCTAATTATGCTACAAAGTGTTAAAACTAATCAGACATTCTAGAAGATTCTGCTTCTACCTCACAAGGTCAAGCAAACATCACGCAGTCAAATCATGTAAACACCTTTAGGGAGAAATCTGATTGTGAAAGGAAGGCACTGTTGTGTTATCAGAGTAATAAAACTAGGTAAAGTGGGCTCTTCTAACATCCCGCCCCCACCCCAGCAAGAAAACCTGTTTATGTTCTTAAAAGCTTTAGGGAAAAAAAAAGCCTGTGTAGCTAGAGAGGTTTTAAACTTTTTTTTTTCCCCCTTAAATGTTGTACTGGCAAACTCTTCTGTAAAATGCATACTTACAAATCTGTTAGCTAAATGCATAGTTCCTAATGTCATGCTGTGTAAATGGTAAAGTGCTTTATGGATGACCAGGTGATTTTGCTAAACTAAAAAGTTTAAGAAGCCATTTAAATATAGAATATTTATTTTAATGCATAATCAATTACTGGCCATGCACAAGCAAATCCTCACCCAATGCAAGATGACAACACAAATATATATCATTGTTCCAAAGTTGTCACAGAGTCAACAGTTTAGGCTAAAGAATTTGTATAATTTTAAAAGACTGTTTTGACAACTAACCACTCATAAAAATGGGAATGTTCAGACTTTGAAAATAGAATTTCAATTTTCTGTCAAACTAATAAAAATCTCAGAAAATGGACTGAGTACAAAGAAAGAAGAGTTAAAAATTAACTTTAAAAAAGGTATCTGAATCTTTCCTGCCAAATGAAAAACAAAGCCAATGAAAGAAATGTTGAATATTTGTTAACCAGACTGCATATTCGGGAGCTGAAAGTGTCACCTCAACCAACCTCAAAGGCTTAGAGCCAATGAAAGGGTGACAGCAACCTAATGACATTTGACTCTAAACAGGCATAAAAGCTGTTTTTTTCTTATATTTTATAAAACTAAGTTATAAAAGACTGAAAGGGGAACATCCCCCAAACTCTCCACTCTTCCCCCCCCCACACACACACACCCTGCTGCTCTATTTAGCCAGCAAGCCTCCACAACTCATCCTGTCCATCTCTACAAACAAGCTGCCCGTAGTGGGGCCGGACTCACCCCTGCAGCGCCTCTTGCTGGTGGTCCAGGGAATTAGCGTTTCCAGCCTCCAGAGCACCCTCAGCAGGCTAGTGTCCCACTTGCCACTGGGCCCGAGTCCCCCCCGGACCCTGGTGCCCCTTTCAAGCCAGGGTACTGCCCCGTAGTAGTACCCCCACAGATCTGGGTCTCCCCTTGCTGGGGAACCCCCACCCTCTATCCCCACCTCACTCTATGGCTACTGTCAGTCATCAACTAGCCCCCATTCCCTGGGGCAGACTGCAGTGTAAATGCCACTCATCACTGGCAAGTGGGGGTTTGGACCTGCTGCCTCTGCCTACCCTTGGGCTGCCCTCTGCAACCTCAGTACCTTTCTTTAGCCTTTAACAAGGCCTGCAGCCTTGGGCGGTTTCTAGGCCAAAGCTCCCCAGCTCCTCTGGCCTTCCCCCAGCCCTGCTCCAGTCTTGGTACCCTGTTTAGCTCCTAGCAGCCAGGCCCATTCCTCTCCATATCAAGGGACAGACCATTTGCTCCTGGCCCACTGCCCTCTTATAAGGGCCAGCTGGGCCCTGACTGGGGCATGGCCACATCTGTGGTTGGTTCCCCAATCAGCCAAGGCTTGCTGCTTTTCCTAGCAGCAGCCTCAGCCCTCTCCCAGGGCTGATTTCAAGCCCTTCAGGGCAGTAGTGGGTGGCCACCCCAGTACACACCTCCCACCTCAAGAGCCCAGGTTTCCCCTCAGCTGGGCCCACAGGACATCCCGTTCCTGCCGCAGGTGCTCCAGCATGAGGAGCAACTGGCCTCCCTCCTGAAGGGTTTGAGTGCCCACTGTAGCCTGCTTGGCTCCCAAGTGGGCTTCCCTTTCTGTTTGGGTCTCCACCATGGTCTGTGTTGCCCCCGCATGGATTTCCTTCTCTGTCTGGGTTCCCACTGTAGCCCTCTCGGCCCTTATGTGGGTTCCCATATCTGTCTGGGGTCTTTCTGCCCCCGACCATTCTTTGTTTAGAGCTCCAGCATTCCTAGTCCCTCTTTCTTGGTCAGGTTCTGACCGAGCCCCTGGATCGGCACTCCCCCTTCCTCTAAGGGGGCAGTGCCTTTTTAGATCGCCCTTGCTGTGGCACTGGAAACACTTCTTGCATCTTCCAGGGCCCACGGCCTTCCCACAACTTGTTTTAGGCCTAGTCCTGCCCACAGGACTAGCCTGGGCCCTGTTAGGGAGTGCCCAGGCTCCCCACAGGCCCAACAAGTTTGGGGCATCCCTGTTACCCTCACAGGGGCAATTTTACTGGGTGGGATCTCTTTACTCCCTCCCAGTAGGGGCACTCCCTCTTGAAGTGTCCCAGTCACCCACAGGCAAAACAGCTGCTGAGTCCAGGCCCTGGCCTCTCACCCTTGGTGTCTGGTCTCCTGTAGGGTCCGGGTGCCCACCCCCGCAGCAGCCAGAGCATCCCCCTCTGCTGCTTGGCAAGCTGGGCCGCCCAGGCCCTTCAATAAAAGTCCATTTTCTCCACCTTCTGTTTCTTCCTCTCTGGAATTCAGGCAATAGTCCCACAGCCTGTGCCCTTGCCCCTTGTATCAGGGGTGGACCGCTGATGCCTGCATTCTCCACCATGATGTAGCGGGGTGGGACTCACCCCTGTGGTGCCTCCTACTGGCCATCCAGAGAATTAGCAGTTCCAACCTCTGGAGCGCTCTTGGCAGGCTGGCGTCCTGCTTGCCACTGGGCTAGAGTCCCTCCTGGACCCCAGTACCTATTTCAGACAGGGGTGCTGCCCGCTGTCAGTACCCCCACAGATCTGGGTCTCCCCTCCCTAGGGTACCCCTATCCCCACCTCAGTCTATGGCCACTGCCAGTCATCAACTAGCCCCCATTCCCTGGGGCAGACTGCAGTGTAAGTGCCACTCATCACCGGCAAGAGGTGTTTGGACCTGCTGCCTCTGCCTACCCTTGGGCTGCCCTCTGCAACCTCAGTACCTTTCTTTGGCCTTTAACAAGGTCTGCAGCCTTGGGGGGTTTCCAGGCCAAAGCTCCCCAGCTCCTCTGGCCTTCCCCCAGCCTTACTCCAGTCTTGGTACCCTGTTTAGCTCTTAGCAGCCAAGCCCATCCCTCTCCACATCTAGAGAGACACACTGACTGACTATTTGCTCCTGGCCCACTGCCCTCTTATCTGTACACTGTACACTGTGGCTGGTTCCCCAATCAGCCAAGGCTTGCTGCTTTTCCTAGCAGCAGCCCTCTCACAGCCTCAGGCCTCTCCCAGGGCTGATGTCAAGCCCTTCAGGGCAGTAGCAGGTAGCCACCCTGCTACACTGCCACAGACAGGCAAGAAAAAAAATTGATAAGACCCAAGAAGAAACCAATCCAAGGAAGCCTCCTCAAGACTTCAACATGGATTGGTCAGATAAAGACAAGACACTGCCAAGGGATTAGCATTAAAAATCTCTTGCAATGATATTACTGGAATATTGAAATGCTGTTGTAACTTAATTTCCAGTTGCTCCTGTTAAACACCAAAAAGTTAGATCATGTAATCCTGGAGAGGAGATGCGGGCTATACATTAGGTAAACAGAGAAATAGTGGCATTTAATTGGATTTAGGATTCTTAATATTCTTAACTGGCCTGTCTTAAAACAGCTCCTCAAATGGCTTCTTCTAGAGAACTAAATTAAATATAGTCTTCAATTTCATAGGATTTAGATGACTGTTTACTTTTGCCAACTATGAACTCTTCATGTCATGTAACTTGACAGGCATCACTAGCACTTAAATTGTTTATATACTAAAATTGAATTCACAATTTTATGACAGTATACTTTGGTCTTAACTTACCAAGGGCAGAGTGACCCATCAAAGGCAGGTTCACTCAAGGATCTCTCTTAAAAGCTCTCCACAGAAATGCATGCAAAAGACATTGTGACAAAAGTAACCAGTTGTATCATTTTTACTGTTATTTGTGGGTTTATTTTATTATTGAAAAAAATCATTGTGATTATTTTGCTTTTTTCTTGAGTATAGAGTCCCCTAAGGTATGTAGACGAATTCTTGTGATTAAATGATGGGAGTCATGCTTCTGAATTGGCAGGAAGAAAAATTTGTTTCTCTAAACTAAAATGTTTAGTAATTTTAAAAGGAAATTACTTTGGATCCAAAAATGTAAAAGCCACCCCTTCCACTCCTACAGGAACATTTATGTTTTTTGTAATCAGAGTTGTGTTAACAGGAATAGATGGAAAGGGAAATGGGAAGAATGAGAAAGTTTGTCTTTGGTCATAAAATATCCAACTATGATAGGCAGGCTGGCCATTTCAGGGCAGTCAGACCCAGCCTCATCTGTGACTAATTGGCTTTTTACCCACAAAAGCTTATGCCCAAATAAATCTGTTAGTCTTTAAGGTGCTGCCAGACTTGTTGTTGTTTTTGTGGATACAGACTAACATGTCTGTCTTTCCAATACTTAGGATCAAAAAGAATCCTAACAATGGTATTAGTACATTACTAGGTGGAAATGATAGAATTATTAGCAATAATGCAGAAAAGGCAGAAGTGTTCCATTAATATTTGTTCTGTATTTGGGAAAAACAGATGTTATAGTCATATCATACGATAACAGTGGAATGAATAAATTGGTTAGTCTCTAAGGTGCCACAAGTATTCCTTTTCTTTTTGCGAATACACACTAACACGGCTGTTACTCTGAAACCAGTGGAATGAAAAGAGTTCTTGATGATTACCTGTTCTGTTCATTCCCTCTGAAACACATGGCATTGGCTACTGTCTGAAGACAGGATACTGGGCTAGATGGACCTTTGGTCTGACCCAGTTTGGCCATACTTATGTTATCTCAGGAGGATGCTAAACAGAAGCTACAAAAGTTAGACATTCTCAAATGATCAGCAAGGGATAACTTGCATTCAAGAGTTTTCAAAGAGCTGGCTGAGGAACTTGCTGAACCGTTAATGTTGATTATCAATAAGTCTTATCACAGTGGGGAAGTTCCAGAAGATTGGAGGAAAGCTGCTGTTGTGCCAATATTTAAAAAGGATAACTGGAATGAATTGGGTAATTATAGGCCTATCAGTCTGACGTTGATCCAGGCAAGATAATAGAACAGATGATACAAGACTTGTTTAATAAAGAATTGAAGGAGGGTAATATAATTAATGTCAATCAATATAGGTTTATGGAAAATTAACTTGTTATCCTGCCAAATTAACTTGTTGTTTTTTTATGATATTACAAGTTTGGTTGATAATGGTAATAGTGTTGAGGTAATATATTTAGATTTCTGTAAGGCATTTGACTTGACATGACATTTTAATTAAAAAATGAGAAATATATAAAATTAACATGGCACACATTCAGTGGATTAAAATCTGACTAACTGATAGATCTTAAAATGTAATTGTAAATGTGGAATCATCATTAAGCAGGTGTATTTCTAGTGGGATCCTGAAGGGATTGGTTCCTGGCCCTATGCTACTTAACATGTAAGAAAACATATCAGTGATAAAGTTTGCAGCTATCACAAAAATTAGGGGAGTGGTAAATAATGAAGAGGACAAGTCACTGATTCAGAGGGATCTGAATCTCTTGATAAACTGGGTGCAAACAAACAAATTGTGTTTTAATACATCTTATTGTAAATGTATACATCTAGAAACAAAGAATGTATACCATGCTTAAAGAATGGGAGACTGTATCCTGGGAAGCAGTGGCTCTGAAAAATATTTGGCTCTTGTGGTGGATAATCAGCTGAACATGAGTTCCCAGCGCAACACTGTGGCCAAAAGGGCTCATGTAGTCTTTGGATATATAAAAAGGCAAATCTCAGGTAGGAATAGAGAGGTTATTTTATCTCTACATTTCGCACTGGTGCGATACTGTATCTAATTCTGGTGCCCACAATTGAAGAAGAATGTTGATAAACTGGAGAGGGTTCAGAGAACAGCCAAGGGAACAATAAAAGGACTAGAAAACATGCCTTATAGTGATAGACTGAGTTCCTTGAGTCTATTTAGCTTTAACAAAGAGAAAGTTTAGGGGTAACATGATTACTGTTTATAAGTACCTCATAGGAAACAAGTATTTAATAATGATTTCTTCAGCCTTGCAGAGAAAGGTATAACCAGATCCAATAGCTGGAATTTGAAGCGAAACAAATTCAGACTGGAAATAAGGTATAAATATTCAACAGTGAGAGTAATTAACCTTTGGAGCAACTTACCACAGGTCATCCTGGATTCTCCATCACTGACCATTTTAAAATCAAGATTTGATGTTTGTTCTAAAAGATCTGCTCTAGAGATTATTTTTGGGAAGTTCTATGGCCTGTGTTATACAGGAGGTGAGACTAGATGATCACCTAGGAAACTATGAATCCATGATTTTTATACAAGGCATTTTTAAACATCTAGTCAACCATTAAGTAGTTTTCTCCTCAGACTGGGGTCTTGCTGTCAGTTCCTTGTATCAGACTTTTCAAGGAATAACAGCAGGGCATTCTACCAGAGCTTTAAGCCCCTATCTTGCAAACTCATAAACCCATTGAGGCTGTGGTGGGGTCAAATGGGCAAACTGACCTAGTTGCATCATTGGAGTCTTGTTTCATAGTCTTTGTTCGTTCAACCCAGAGTGAAAGACATATTAATTTGGCTTGCAGCTGCAGTCTGTTTTGCTGTTTGTGTTTATTTTTATTCATAACAGTTGCTCATATTTCGGAACCCACTGTGGTGATTCATAAATGCCAACCTGTATTTTTTCTATGCGTTGAAAATAAGTTCCTGTCTATTCTAGTCATAGATACAATACAAAGGCTCAGTCCAATTCCCACTGAAGCCAATGGAAAACCTCAATGGTAGTTGGATCTGGTAGAAAATAAAATAATAATCACTGTATTTAATCATCCTGATTTGTTTCTTCAACAAAACATGAAATATTATTCATCTATAGTAAATCATTTACAGTCTGAAAGCCCAATAAATAAAGCCTAAAATCTAATCTAATCTAATGAATGATATTGCAGGGCTGTTTTCCCCTTGACAAATATGTCTCCTCTTGACACTAATGGGATTAACATACTTACGCTCGGGGAGGAATAGACCATTGTGTGGATATTTTAAACAGTGCATTATTTTCTTCCCTGAAAATGTTTTATTAATTTTCATATTCAATCTATATCATTTTTCTATAGTCAAAAGCAAAGGCTTCTAATAGACTTAACAGAGATATTCTTGTACATGCACTGAAAATGCTGCAGTTTATAGTAATAGATTGTCTTATTTTTGCATAAAGGAGCAATTCATAAAGTATAATGGCTTGGCCAATAGATATAAATTTATATTATAGACAGGTAAAAGCAGGCAAAGTGTAATATCAGTCATATTGCTTTAACAGACATTCCTTTCCATAGCAACTATCATTATGTAATTTCCAATGGCAATAACATTTATTTATTGCCATTTTCAAGTGTGTTTAAAACAAAAATAAATAAAATAAATATTTTCATACAGTGAACCTTTCAATATTTTATTCAAAATACAGATTTTACCCTAACTGACCAGGCTCTTCAAACTTAATCTTTTCTTTTTTTTTTTTTTAATCTTCCTGGGTTTTGAATCCAGGAGACTGTATTAGTCACTAGGTATTAATGATTATACTTGCCTTGCCAGTGGGTTGACATTATCAAGTCAAATCTGTTCTCTTTTATACTTCCTTAACAGAAATGGGAATAATCACCATCAAAACATATATGCCAAGGGGAATTGAAAAGAAACAAATAAAAATTTCTCAGCTTTCTTGATTTGGTCTTCGTGTTTCTATTGTAGCTCACACATTAATTTTCTTAAAGCTTCTTAATTCTATATTTAATTTGCATGCAAATTAAAATGTTTCACACCCCAATACATTTAGATTTGTATCTTTACGTCTATAATTTCCCTTTCCTTTTTTGCTTTCCCTGTCTGTACAGATTTTTTTTCTAATTAGATTATTTTCAGAATTTTTATGAAGCAGTTTGTTTTAATTTGCCTCTTTTGTAACTAATTATGTAGATTTTAAATAGGTATCTATCTTTTTGCAATAAAATCCTTCTGTTGGTTGTTCAGCAGACGTTATTAAAATAGTATAGTTCTATTAATTGATTAGCTCAAAGTTTGAGAGAATTTGAAGCTATATTTTTAAAGGAATGTGAGTTAGAAACATCAAGTTTGAAATACCTGCAGATATTTTCCTTCGTGCATATAGGATTGAAGTGGCCACACTTCACCAGCCCTAGATCTTGCCTTTACCCAGGTAATTTTCAGTTAATGCAAAACAGGCACTTATCAGCAATCCTCTCTTCTCTCTCATGGTATTACTCTCCACTCCATCTTGGCTGTAGAAACATGCATACATCTGAAATAGCACTTGTGCATGTGCCCAGAATCAAGAAAAGAGAATACAATGTGAATTAGGATAATAATTATACTTGTAAGCAGTGTCAGGATGAGCTCCACCCTGACATCTGGTGGTGAGGTGTGGCAAGTTGTGGAAAAAAAAAAAACTTCAGGGGCTGATCTCATTTGCATAGGCACACCCACGCCGCCTAGACTGAGGCCATAGCTGCCCAAATGGTCACTTCGGCTGCTGTGGGATCCCCAGTGTCTCTGTTATTGGGGCAGGAAGAATAAATTGTTATTACCCTGATTATGGGAACTGTGCTTGGAACTGTACTTGGCCTTTTGCTATGATGGAGGGACTCACCATCAACTAAGTAGCACTCGCTAGGCAAGGGTCATGGGTTCCAAAACTGTGTGAATTGAGAGAGACTTGAGACAGGTATTAGTGCCTGGTGGTATGGGCCCCTTTGTGAGGGCCTGAAGCACCAATTGCACCTCTGTCTCTCTCCACTGTGGAATGTCAGAGCTAATTTTGGGTCTATTAAGAGTCTTGCTACAGGTACTATGCTGCATTCACTTTGGCCTTAAGGTGCACCAGCACTAAGGCCCCCACTACTATGAGCTGAAATCACTAAGAGCTGAAATCACTGAGCACTGTGTCAAGTAGTGGGGAGCCGGAAGATCTAGAGTGCAGCGGTGTGTTTGTGAGACGGCGAGATGAGCAGAACTGTTTGTGAGACGGCGAGCTGTGCGGAGTGGAGCCAGTCGTGGTGGAGCGGAGCTGTCTGTGAGACAGCGGTGTGTTCGTGAGATGGCGAGCTGTGCAGAGCGGAGCCATTCATGAGACAGCCAGCTGAGCAGAGCTGTTCTTGAGACAGCGAGCGGTGCAGAGCAGAGCCGGTCGTGGTGGAGTGGAGCTGTTCGTGAGACAGCGGTGTGTTCGTGAGACGGCGAGCTGAGCAGAGCTGTTTGTGAGACGGCGAGCGGTGCAGAGCGGAGCCAGTCGTGGTGGAGCAGAGCCGTTCGTGAGACAGCGTAGCAGAGCAGAGCCCTGTGGGGCAGTCAGCTTCAGGACACGTAAGGTGCCCCTTGCCCCTTTTCCCCACACACAGGCACATTTTAGCCAGACTGGGGAGTAACACTATGCAGATGAACTTTTGAACTCTGGGGCTGGACTTTTTGGACTTTGGGTGATTCGTGGATTGCTGGACTCAAGAGACGTTTGGGTGCTGGGACTCAAGAACCCGAGGGAAAGGGGCATGCCCCAATTTGCTTGGGGTGGTTTTTTTGCTCATGGGTTGTGTTATGAATCCTGTTGGTGGTGTTTCCCCAACATAATGCCACATTGTTTCTCTCTGTTATTAAAAGGCTTTTTGCTACACTCAGACTATGTGCTTGCGAGAGGGGAAGTATTGCCTCTTGGAGGTGCCCAGCGGGGGTGGTATATATTTGTCCCAGGTCACTGGGTGGGGGCTCGAGCCGGTTTGCATTGTGTTATTGGAATGGATCCCCTAGATATTGAACCCGGCCCTTGTTGCTGCCAACTCTGATGGGCAGAAGGGTTACATTCTTGGGGGCTCGTCCGGGATGCCTGGGTCAGTACCCCTCGCAAGCACCTGTTGAGTGATCCACTACATTGGAAAACAATTTATATTTTTTTTGTTTGTGCTTATATTTTGAGGAAATTACTGTTGTATAATGGCTAATTTGTCAGGTTTGTTGGGCCCTGGCTCAGCTGCTTCTAGCTCAGAGGCTGCAGCCTCGGCTGATGATTGGACAAAAGCTCTGGGGCAAACATTGGAAAAGGTTGTGCTGTCCCATGCTGCGTCAAACTCTTGTCGTAAGTTAAGATTATTTGCTGGGGAGGAGGAGTTTGAACCCTGGATAGAGCATACCACTGAAATGCTGCAAGAGTGGGCCGTACCAGATGCAGAAAAGCGAAGATGCCTCATAGAGAGCCTTGGCGGCCCAGCATTAGATGTGATTCGCACCCTGAAGCTCACTGACCCTGGGGTCAGTGTGAAGGACTGCCTAGAGGCCCTTGAACACAACTTTGGGAGCGTAGAGGACCCTGAAGACAGCTACTGTAAGTTCCTTAATTCCCGACAACAAAAGGGCGAGAAGGCTTCAGCCTACATACAGAGACTGGAGAGACTGCTTCAGAGAGCTGTCATGAGGGGAGCAGTGACTGCTGAGCAGATGGATCAGACCAGACTGGCTCAAATTGTAAGAGGAACTCAGTATCAGAACCCGATTCTACTTCATCTCCAGCTAAGAGAACGACGGGAACATCCCCCAAGTTACTCCCAGCTGATAAAAGAGGTCAGAGAGGAGGAGGAAAGGCAGGCTGCAAGTGAGTTTTGGGAAGCCCAAACATCGGATCCAGCCAGCAGAACACCACTGCAAGCGGCCAGTGTACTGATGGTGAGCACCAGAGAGGAACTTGCCCAACAAATGCAGGTCCTGACGGAACGGATAGCTGAGCTGCAAAGTAGCATTGACCAAGTTAAGACTTCCAGGAATAAGAAGCCTCAAACGGTGGCAATTGAGAAGCCCGCACTTAGAGCCACCATCCAACCCAGGCGAAGGGGGAAATGTCAATTCTTCTGCTACCAATGTGGTCAGGATGGACACAGTGCTGCCAAGTGCCGTAATGAAGAAAACCCCTCCTTAGTGTATGGAAAGCTGAGGATCAGTTGGGAGAGATCCGGTAGCTGCCAGAGGGTCTGGGGACTGGGACCCCCCAGGTCTACAGGATTTGAAGATTCCCCCAGAAAAGACTGTCCAGCTGGGATCCCCGCAGGACTGATAGGGCCTCGAGCAGAGGTCACGGTGAGGATTGAAGGGGTGGAGTGTAAAGCAGTGCTTGACACTGGATCTCAAGTGACTATTATATTTCAGTCATTCTACCAGCAGATGCTTAGGCACCTGCCTATACAGCCACTGACTGGCCTTGGCCTGTGTGGCCTCAGCATGGATGAATACCCCTACCAAGGGTATGTCATAGTGCACCTGGAATTCCCAGAGGAGGTTGCTGGGGTAAGAGAAGAGGTAGACACAGCTGCCCTAATATGCCCTGACCCTAAAGGGACCTCTGATATGTCTGTGCTGATAGGGACCAACTCCAGTCTCTTCAAGGTACTCGCGGATTACTGCAGAAGGCGGGCTGGGGACCAGTACCTGAATACCCTGATGATCCATACGCTTTGTGCTGAAGCCTATAGGAAAATTGAGAGTGCTAAAAGGGAGACATCTGAGCTACCGCTTGGGGCACTGAAGTACGCGGGCATGACCCCCTTAGTAGTGCCTGCAAGGACGGAGCAAGAAGTGCTTGTCATGAGTACCTGTCTGAAAGGCAGTAAACGGACGTTAGCAATGATAGAGCAGCCGATGGGAGGAGAGCTCCCTGAAGGAGTGCTGGTCCCCAGTGGAGTCATAACTCTACCCGTTGAAGCCCAGGAAAGGGTGACTATACTGATTGCTAATGAAACGAGTCGTGATGTTGTTGTGAAGCAAGGACAAAAGATAGCAGACCTCTTTGAGCCTGAGTCGATTGTAAAACCCCAGTGTGAAACTCAAGTTCCCACAATAGACCCAGCAAAGTTTGACTTTGGAGATTCACCAGTGTCCGAGGACTGGAAAGATCGCCTGAGGAAGAAACTTTGTGAAAGATCCAAGGTGTTCTCACTGCATGAGTGGGATGTGGGATGTGCAAAAGGAGTAGAGCACAATATCAGACTCCATGACTCTTGACCTTTCAGGGAGAGATCTAGGAAGATTGCTCTCTCTGAGATGGAAGATGTGCGACATCATCTTCAGGAGCTGGCTGCGAATGGCATCATTACAGAGTCCCGCAGCCCATACGCCTCACCCATTGTGGTAGTCCATAAAAAGAATGGGAAAATTCGGATGTGTATTGACTACCGCACCCTAAACAGCCGTACTGTGGTCGACCAGTACACTATGCCTCGAGTGCAAGATGCCTTAGACTGTTTGCTGGGAAGCCAGTGGTTCTCTGTGTTGGATCTTCGAAGTGGATACTACCAGATCCCTCTGGGAGAAGAAGATAAGGAGAAGACAGCCTTCATCTGCCCATTAGAGTTTTATCAGTTCGAACGCATGCCCCAAGGGATTTCTGGAGCACCTGCCACCTTTCAACGTCTCATGGAGAAAGTTGTGGGAGACATGAATTTACTGCAAGTGTTAGTTTATTTGGATGACCTGATTGTGTTTGGAAGAACCTTAGAGGAGCATGAAGAAAGACTTCTTAAAGTGCTTGATAGGTTGGAGGATTATGGTCTGAAGCTTTCAATTGACAAATGCCAGTTCTGCAGAACCTCAGTGAAGTATGTGGGTCACATCGTGTCCCAAGAGGGTGTGAGTACTGATCCTGATAAAATAGAAGCACTCACTACATGGCCACGTCCAAGTAACTACAGAGAACTCAAGACCTTTCTCGGATTTAGTGGCTACTACCGCAGATTTGTGAAAAACTATGCTACGATTGTAAAGCCTCTGAACGATCTCACCAGGGGACATCAGTCCAGCAAGAACAAATCTAAGTCCAAGAATAAGGGGAGGTCTCCAAAGCCCCCTGTGCAGAGACACTATGGCCCATTTGAACCATTTGGGCCACGGTGGGATGAGAGATGTGAAAGGGCTTTTCGAGAAATCATTACTTGCCTAACTCATGCTCCAGTCCTAGTTTTTGCTGACCCAAGCAAACCCTTTATCCTGCATACTGATGCCAGTTTGGAGGGTCTGGGAGCAGTCCTGTACCAGGAAGTGGAAGGCAAACGTAAACCTGTAGCCTTTGCCAGCCGAGGATTGTCTGATAGTGAAACTCGCTATCCCACCCACAAGCTGGAATTTTTGGCCCTGAAATGGGCCATCACTGAGAAATTTCGAGACTACTTGTATGGTGCTCAGTTCCAGGTGTGGACAGACAACAATCCACTGACTTATGTGTTAACAAGTGCTAAGCTGGATGCTACAGGGCAGAGATGGGTGGCCGCCTTGGCTAGCTATGAGTTCAGCATTCAGTACCGATCAGGGAGAAGCAATGTAGATGCAGATGCATTGTCCAGGCGTCCACAGGCTCCAGAAGTTGCTGTGATACCCACAGATGGAGTGAGAGCTATTTGCAGTGTGAGTCGCCGAGAGCCAGAGGCCCGTGAGAGCCTTCAGGTATGTGTTGCAGAAGCTTTGGGCCTGCCCCCTGAATGCATGCCTTCTGCTTCAGTGAACTATATTGCATTGGACCAGTCTCCTTTGCCCATGCTCAATGCAGCTGACTGGCAAGAAGCCCAGCGGCAAGATATTGACATTCGTGATACACTACTTGCCAAAAGGGAGGGGCGAAGCCCAGCTGCGGTTGTCCCACCTAACCCGGAGGGTAAACTACTATTGAGAGAATGGACCAAACTAAAACTGATTCAGGGAGTGCTACACCGAATGACCACTGACCCTTTACAAAAACAACGAGCACAACTAGTGCTGCCAAAAAAGTACAGAGCCCTGGCCATGAGGGCTCTGCATGATGACTTTGGGCATTTAGGGATGGAGAGGACCCTGGAACTTATTCGTAGTAGGTTCTATTGGCCCCGAATGGCTGAAGATGTTCGCAGGAAATGTGAGACTTGTGCTCGATGTGTTCAAAGGAAAACTCTGCCCACGAGGGCTGCATATCTCAAGAACATCACCAGCAACAAACCTTTGGAATTGGCATGCATTGATTTCTTGTCTGTAGAGGTAGACAAGAGGAAGGTTGGGAACATTCTAGTAGTGACTGACCATTTTACACGGTATGCACAGGCATATCCCACACGTGATCAGAGGGCCACCACCGTCGCTCGAGTATTGTGGGACAAATATTTCTCAGTCTATGGATTCCCGGCTCGGATACACTCTGATCAGGGGCGGGATTTTGAGAGTCACCTTCTGAAGGAGGTGCTGAAGATAGCAGGAATCAAAAAGTCTAGGACAACGCCTTATCACCCCCAAGGTGATCCTCAGCCAGAGAGGTTCAACCGAACCCTATTAGATATGTTGGGAACTTTGCGACCAGAGCAGAAGGCAACCTGGAGCCAGCATGTCGCATTTCTGGTGCATGCCTACAATGCCACCAAGAACGATGCTACGGGAGTCACCCCATATCTCTTGATGTTTGGGCGAGAACCAAGATTACCCATAGACTTGTGCTTTGGTGTATCAGAGGATGGAGATAGCTATGAAACTCACCAGCAATATGTATCCCGACTAAGGGAAAAGCTGCGGGATGCTTATCGCTTAGCTACCGCTGCGGCTCGGAAGAACGCAGACCGCAACAAACATCGATATGATGCTAGAGTGCGTTCGCAGGAGCTCCAGCCGGGGGACAGAGTCCTGCTGCGAAATTTGGGTATTGCTGGCAAACACAAGATAGCTGACAGATGGAAGGCAATACCTTACCTGGTGATGGAAAAGCTGGGAGATCTGCCGGTCTACAAGATCAAACCTGAAGACGGCCCAGGGCAAATAAAGACGGTGCATAGAAACCTTTTGCTCCCTGTGGGGGAATTGGTAAGCATCCCTTATGAGACGGGCCACAACAGGGCAGCCGGGCAGAACAGAGGTGCTAGACCAAAGCCGCCATCCAACACAGACAGCGGGCCCCCTGCAGCTAACTTACCCCTATTCTGCACATCTGAGAGTGAGTCTGAGGAGGAAGACACAACCCTGGTGTATCCTGGGATGGAGACAAGATTTCAGACTCGATCAGCTGAACTAAACGAGAGTTTTCCCTCTTCCGCCCTAAACCCCATGGCGGAATTATTTAGGCCCCTTTCTGACACCCCGGTGCCGCTGATGAGACCCCCCTGTGATGAGACACACAGGTTATTGGACAATGGAGACACACAGGTAGAGGATGCCCTGGGCACCTTGGACCCTCCAGCGTTAGAACTAGGAGTGCAGGGGCCTACGCCAGTAGCCGAGGGACCCTCCAGGGAAGCCTCTCCATCCGTCACTCAAGAGGATGTTCCCCCTACCTCGGCAACAGAGAGTCTCAATAGACGAGACAGGGTGATAAGACCAGTGAAACGGTTGACTTATGATGCACCTGGGGTGACTAGTGAGGAGCCAATACATTTAGCACACAGGCTTGTGGAAGCTAAAGTGGGCTTCCTGAGGCCCTTTGGAGGAAACCAATGAGTTGGTATAAAGGGCGTGTGATTTGTCGGGACGACAAATTCTCGGCTGGGGGGAGGATGTAAGCAGTGTCAGGATGAGCTCCACCCTGACATCTGGTGGTGAGGTGTGGCAAGTTGTGGAAAAAAAAAAAACTTCAGGGGCTGATCTCATTTGCATAGGCACACCCACGCCGCCTAGACTGAGGCCATAGCTGCCCAAATGGTCACTTCGGCTGCTGTGGGATCCCCAGTGTCTCTGTTATTGGGGCAGGAAGAATAAATTGTTATTACCCTGATTATGGGAACTGTGCTTGGAACTGTACTTGGCCTTTTGCTATGATGGAGGGACTCACCATCAACTAAGTAGCACTCGCTAGGCAAGGGTCATGGGTTCCAAAACTGTGTGAATTGAGAGAGACTTGAGACAGGTATTAGTGTCTGGTGGTATGGGCCCCTTTGTGAGGGCCTGAAGCACCAATTGCACCTCTGTCTCTCTCCACTGTGGAATGTCAGAGCTAATTTTGGGTCTATTAAGAGTCTTGCTACAGGTACTATGCTGCATTCACTTTGGCCTTAAGGTGCACCAGCACTAAGGCCCCCACTACTATGAGCTGAAATCACTAAGAGCTGAAATCACTGAGCACTGTGTCAAGTAGTGGGGAGCCGGAAGATCTAGAGTGCAGCGGTGTGTTTGTGAGACGGCGAGATGAGCAGAACTGTTTGTGAGACGGCGAGCTGTGCGGAGTGGAGCCAGTCGTGGTGGAGCGGAGCTGTCTGTGAGACAGCGGTGTGTTCGTGAGATGGCGAGCTGTGCAGAGCGGAGCCATTCATGAGACAGCCAGCTGAGCAGAGCTGTTCTTGAGACAGCGAGCGGTGCAGAGCAGAGCCGGTCGTGGTGGAGTGGAGCTGTTCGTGAGACAGCGGTGTGTTCGTGAGACGGCGAGCTGAGCAGAGCTGTTTGTGAGACGGCGAGCGGTGCAGAGCGGAGCCAGTCGTGGTGGAGCAGAGCCGTTCGTGAGACAGCGTAGCAGAGCAGAGCCCTGTGGGGCAGTCAGCTTCAGGACACGTAAGGTGCCCCTTGCCCCTTTTCCCCACACACAGGCACATTTTAGCCAGACTGGGGAGTAACACTATGCAGATGAACTTTTGAACTCTGGGGCTGGACTTTTTGGACTTTGGGTGATTCGTGGATTGCTGGACTCAAGAGACGTTTGGGTGCTGGGACTCAAGAACCCGAGGGAAAGGGGCATGCCCCAATTTGCTTGGGGTGGTTTTTTTGCTCATGGGTTGTGTTATGAATCCTGTTGGTGGTGTTTCCCCAACATAATGCCACATTGTTTCTCTCTGTTATTAAAAGGCTTTTTGCTACACTCAGACTATGTGCTTGCGAGAGGGGAAGTATTGCCTCTTGGAGGTGCCCAGCGGGGGTGGTATATATTTGTCCCAGGTCACTGGGTGGGGGCTCGAGCCGGTTTGCATTGTGTTATTGGAATGGATCCCCTAGATATTGAACCCGGCCCTTGTTGCTGCCAACTCTGATGGGCAGAAGGGTTACATTCTGATCATGTACTTTATCAGGTACCCTGATGAGCAGGCCTTTGGAGGACAGTCAGAAGTGCTCTGGAAACTAAGATGATCAAACATAAGAACTTGACTAGGCAAGGAGAGTTGAATTCCCTACTGGCCAGGCATCATCCAGCGGTTCCCAAACTCGTTCCACCGCTTGTGCAGGGAAAGCCCCTGCCGGGCCAGGCCAGTTTGTTTACCTGCCGTGTCCGCAGGTTTGGCCGATCGCAGTTCCCAGTGGCCGCAGTTCGCTGCTCCAGGCCAATGGGAGCTGCTGGAAGCGGTGGCCAGTACTTCCCTCAGTCCGCGCCACTTCCAGCTGCTCCCATTGGCCTGGAGCAGCGAACCACGGCCATTGGGAGCCGCAATCAGCCGAACCTGTGGACGCAGCAGGTAAACAAACCGGCCCAACAGGGGCTTTCCTTGCACAAGCAGCGGAACACGTTTGGGAACCAAAGGATTCCCATTCTACTGCTCAGATTTATGGAGACTGAACAAGTTAGAAAACTGAGGTATGCTGGGGAATATTACCATAACATGAACAATATTCAAAAAGACTCACTTCAAATGGTTACTGAAGAACCTCAGTGAGGGAATTAGTCATGGACAGCAGACTGATGTAGAGGGAGAGACTCTGAGATTTGTCATAAGCAACTGGGTTTGACAGAACTTTAGGTAAGTCAGGTGCATATAGGCCTTTTCTATTTAAACCTTTCTCTGATTGTCATGTTTCTATGGATAAATAAATAAATAAATAAATACTTGCTTTTGCAGAAGCTGAGTCACTGCATTTACGAAATGGTCCCAGCTTGAAAACAAGAGTGTCTTGCAGGGCCACACCCAGCTGCATCTGGTAAGGAATCACTGTTAGCAAACAGGGGTGCTGTAGCCCAGGGACCCAGTCTAAGTGGGAGAAGTGCAGATTCCACCATGAGAGGTGTGAAGGTGTAATGCCTGCCCCGTGAAAGAAATGGGACTGGAATCAAAGGTCCAGCTAATTCCGTAACCATGACACATGGCATGGTTTTTATAGGTCAGTATTCTGATTAGAGAGGGGCCTGAGTAACAAAAGTTAATATCCACATTGCAAAACACCCTCTCTTCCCCCCGCTCACCCCCGGATTGTTTGGATTTGGGGTTTTGGTGGGGCCCATTTTAGAGATAAGGACAACTAGAAAATTTGGGACCAGATCGTAGATTGGGTTCCAACCCTTCCCTCCTAACTTTGAGGGTGTTTGAAGTGGATGGTTTGCTTCAGGTCCATCTCTAACTTTGATACTGTAATCAAATGAAAGTTTAAAAAGCAATGGACACAGATATGGCATATTCATTTTAATGAAACATGAAGAAGAAACATCAAGTTTGAAACAATCATTCCTGAAAACATGTTTGTTTTTCAGCCAGCCCTGAACTTTTTTCAGTCTCCTAAGATATTTCACTGCAGCACACATTCTGGAAGTAAAAAAAAAAATACAGATGTCTATAATTGTTTACCGTTTATGAAAAACTCTCTGTGTACATTACAGGGAAAAAATCAGTTCTATGTTAATCATTTCTAGTTTGATTATTAGATTCAACTTTACAATAAACTGTTCCTCATTTACTATATTTTTCTATTATCATGAATTCTGAATGAATCTTTCCCGAAATTTAAAGAATTCATTCATGTGTAAGCCATAGTAACCGTCTGAAAAGTATACAGAACACCTACCTTTCCACTATGTACTTTCTTCTAGACTGAAAAGAGTGCACTCTGAAGTTTGTTTACTTATATAACTGACATACAGGTCACATAACAGGAGATGATTATTTACCTTATAATATGAGTAAAGAATTTTTAAAGCTCCTTTATGTACTGATAATTCCAACCCAGATAAATCATATTCTCTTTGATGTGCCAATTCACATCTCCTAATGGCAGCAGGGAAATTAATGTCTATGAATTAGAAACAATTACTATTTTGCCCCTGTGTGAATATTACATCTTCAGGTTAGAATTAAATTTTCCATAATTGAATATCAGTTTAATATAACCATTTCCTTCACTCTGTCTGTTCTTTCCACTCAGCCAGAATGTTTTAATCATAGACAGATTACAAAATGATTACTCATTTAAAAATCTTTGTACATCAAAGTTTGTAGTATTTTTTCCCAACTGATAACATCTGTTGTTATAATTTCACTTACATAAGTAAATATCAGCCCCCTGAGAAGATCAGTAATGAAATCCTGGCTCCACTGGAGTCAGGGCAAAACTCCTATTGATTTCAATTTGGCCAGGATTTACCCCAGATTTCTACTCTGAAAAGACATATTTGACTTTAAATATAAAACAGGGGACTAAAGCTATGGAAGGGGGAGACACCTCTGAACACACATGTCATCGTCACAAATGAGCTACAAGAAGTTACGCTAGCGGAGGATCTGGCGCCTTGTTTGAGAGAGGAAATTAAGATGGGGAAAGTGAGCCATGTGGTATTGGCAAAAACAAAGGATGGAGGGACCATTGCTCCTTCAACATTTTAGGGAAGTGGTGATGAAGAAAGCAGTGTGGTGTAGAGTCTTTGCCCTCCCTGACTTTTCCTCAAGGTCATAATCTGACCTGAACTTATAGTTAGGGAGGAAATATTTTGCCATCATGATTTTCCAAGCTACACAAATGTTTCAAAAAAAAATTTTTTTTCAACCAACCAAAGTACATTACTAAATAGAAATCACATGCAGAGCTCTTCTTAGGCAAACTCACTGTGAGACACTACAGTGCCCTAAACTACCTTACATTTACGTAACAGTTTTCATCCCCGAGGAACCTAAAGTGCTTTAAAAGCTTCCTCCACAATCCCACTCTTTCTAAATAAGTTACTATCAACATAGGTATATGCATATATAAAAGAGTTCATCCACTCACCACTGAAATGCAAACACATCTGGGATGAAACAATGAAGTTATTAAACAGAACCCAATAACACAATGCTATCGATTAGAAGAGGAAGCAAATATATAATTGAAATTTATTTTAGACAGGCATAATATGACTCAAAAGAGAAATTTCTCCAGGGCAGTAGGGCCAGCCTTCCTGCAATTTTGAAAACTGCTATGCGACTTTAATAACCATATGTGCCCGCAAGGAGCGGGGGGAAGATACCAGCGAAAGGAGGACACTCAGGCCTAAGAATAGTAAACTATGCTTTATTGAAGGAAGGAAGGAAGGAAGGAAGGAAGAACTTACCCTCCAATTTGCGCGGGGAGCCCCTAGGACGCGCGGAGGCTGCAGGGGACTCTGGCTGTTCGGGACAGCTGACCAGGCAGGACTCCGCCGGGCGGGAGTCCTCTGCGGCGTTATATTCTCCACGCTTATCTAGGGGTTACATGGGGTCAAACTGGTTACATTCTTATATGTATGATTTATGCTTATTACATAAACTAACTTGTTTACAGGCAAAAATATGCTGAGCTATGCTACAATACCTTTTGGCAGGGTCTGTAGGACATATTTCATTGAAATTGTCTGCATCCGCCACTTACATCCAGTCATGTACTCAGTCCACCACTTAGCTCCTCGCCAATCTTCCCCAACGTTGCCCCTACACCATAGCAGCTAGAATCTCTCTTTTGCATAATGTCTGTTAGATAATACTTCCAGCAGAGCCAGACATGTCCTAACACTATACTGGGGAATTTGGTTACATACTGATTCCACAATTTTCTTTTCCAAACAAATGCTTGTTTCTTCAATTAAATTCACATGTGGAACCATATCAAAAACTTTGATTCCCACCTAGCTGATTTAGGAAAAAATCATCTCAGTGTAACTTTGTGAAGACAAAGTTTACACCAGTGATTGCTGTAGTCCAATCCCCTTTTCTAACTGGTCTTGTAATTACATTTTTAAAAAATATATCAGAGAAGATTTCTCCAGGAATATTTTTAAATAAACCCTTGTTACCTAAAAATTGCTCAGTGTTGTTCTGTACAAACCGCTTATATAGTTGTCTATTATTTGCACAAGTATTATATATGACATTTAACAGTTTTACATTGGTATATGCTTCCATTTTAAAATGAAGTAGCAGTTCACGGGTTTCATTTTTACAGCACACTTGTAACTAATGTATATTAGAATTTCTGGAACAAAAGACTGGCCCAAGGAAGGTCAATTAATATAGAATGTACTATGCAGCAGAATATCTTATCTCACTTCGCAGACATATGGTGATGAGGTTCAACAGTAGAACAACAAACGCCGTAGGAGCATTTAGCATGAGATTTAACAGCATGTGGTTATGGACTGACGAATGATGCACCCAAACAACAACTCCTGTGTGAGGCAAAGGAGCAGCTCAAGCAAACAGAGATGAATGTTGAGATTACTCACAAGAGCTTCATTTAGTATCACAAGTCATAAATCAGATATCTTTTGATTTTCAGTCAAAAAAGTTATCAGCAAAATTGAAATTTTCCTGTGGAAAATGTCTGTTCTACAGAAACTGCATTTTCTATCGAAAAACATTTGATATAAAATTCCTGACCATCTCTAATGAATGCCTAAATACACAAAATAGAAACAAAGTACTGCATTTCTTATACTTATTGAAAAAAACCTAATACATTAATGTGAGAAAAAAATGTCTCATCAAAAGTAGGAAGTGAGATGGGTGATTTTAAATCTGATCAGTAGGATACTCAGGCCTAGCCTACACTAGAAAAGTTGGATATAACTATACCGGCAACCCTCCTAGTGCAGACATAGTGAAGTTTCCATAATGTAGACACCTTCATAACGTAGACAATAAGCTGTTTTATTCTGGCAAAAAAGTGCTTTCCCCATTATAACTTTTATACCCACCCCCCCAACAAAATAAACTACTCCAGCAAAAGTACTTTTTGGTGGTACAGAAATGTCATTAAAAAAAATCTCACCCCCTAACTAGTATTACTGTATCTTCAAACGTTTCTAGCATAGACCTGACCTCAGATTAAGTTCTTAAGGTGATGACCATCTTTTTGTTATGATTATCAAGTGCCTAGTACAATGAATATCTGCTCCCTGACTCGGACTTCTACCTATTACCACAAAAATACCCACCTTTGCTGTTCCTTCCTCGGGCAGGGTGTAGTAAGACCTCAGGGCCTCAAGCAGGGAGTCTCAAAGGGCCAGGTTCACCCCATCACACTCCTGCAACATGCTCATGAAATTAAGCTTTAGAGATCTGTTCCTCACAGAAATAATTTTTCCTCCACAGTCACTGAATCCCTTCATCAATTGTTTGACATTTGAATCAACTTCGGAATGTCAACAAGGTTATAATTCAAAGGCTTCAAATCTTGTTTTGGCTTATTTCATTGGTGCTGTCAGAATTTCTGAATACACTAACAAACTGAATACACTAACAAACTGTGCAAGGACCAGGGCTCTGTTTTTCAGCAAATTAGAAAGTGAAGTGCAAAAGGCATGAGCCTAGACATTAAAATATTTATTAAAATTACAAAGACTGACAGCTGAATTCATTACAAAATGGCATTTAAATGCTAACAAACACTGGTTTTGTATGCAGGAAAATGTATTCGCTTCAACCAAATAAACTTTCCAGTTTTATGATTGAGCAATGAGACTTCTCAGTTATAAAGCTACAGAATGCAAAAGGGCAGGGAGCCAAGCACAAATAGTACATTCCTAATTTAACATGTAAAATATTCATATTTAATATTTCAAACCTCAAAACTTTAAAAATGTGTCAGAAAGAATGATGCTTAATTCACTGTAGCCCAAGGGCAGAAGTACCTTCTGTGCCATCTGATTTTAGCATCCCATTTATTCTGCAGTTATACAAGAGGCTAGGAATCATGACAATGCTTTCATCACAGAAGAAGAATAGCAAAGGAATCACAATAAACATTTGGAATTAAAACTATGGACTAGACTATCTCCTTCAAGAAGATTAGTGAGAAATAATACGTTTTTATCTTTCTTTTCAGCTCCCTCTGCCACTTGTTCTGTCCTTCTCCATCTCTTATGACAACTACACAATCCTCTCACCAGACCCTGAGAATCTCAGGTTTCTCACCACATTCTCTCAGTCCTTCATATACAATATTTTTAAAATGTGACATTTCATCCCCAATCCTATTTCTAGAACACCAGTGACAACACCCTTGGTGACATCTCACCTAGATTACTGCAACCTCTTCCTCTGCTACTAGGGTGACCAGATAGCAAGTGTGAAAGCATGGGGATGGGGGGAGGGTATAATAGATGCCTATATAAGATTAAGCCCTGAATATCTGTACTGCCCCTGTAAAATCGAGACATCTCACCTCAGAATCCCATACCCAATTTTCTGCTGCTAAAGTGATTGCTGCCTCTTGCCACTCTAATCAAGCAACCACCCTCTTTGAAACCCTTCATTGGCTTCCCATTGCGTAAGGTTCACGCATCTATACCATCTGTTCAAGGTGTTGCACAGCTCCCCTCTTGCTTACATGCTAGAGCTCACATTTTTTCCTACACCCTCTGCTTTTCTCCAAATTCTCTCCTGCTCGTCACCTTTATATCCTTTGCTCATTAAGTCCCTTGGCATGTGCCACTTGCAACAGTTTTCATCTCGTACACCAAAAACCTCCTCTTCTCCTCCAACCCCTCTTCAAAACACAGTTCTTCTCTCACCATTTCAAAAGTGATCTGTGAAAGATTCCTCCCCCATTTTGATTTATTATATTACCTGTCAAAAACATGTTAAAGGAATATTATCAAAGTAGTAAAGCCATGCCTTTGAAAATTGGGAAATCCCAGAATTAAAGTTTCTGTGCAACCTTAATTCTTCCCCCTTGTGCATAGGCATCACAATATAGATTTTTAATGATACTCTATAAAAAAAAATAAACAGGGCCCCTGCCTTAACCAGCACTGTGTTTTTTATTTGTTTTTGTTTGATTTGATTTGGGGTTTGGTTTCGGGGTTTTTTGGGTTTGGGGATTTTTTTAAACCTACCAAAAATGCCACCTGAGGCAATAGACAAAGCATGGAACATTTTAGCGTGAATACTTACAATTATGGCAAAGTCTTTAGCAATTAGAACAAAGGCCTATCATGGGGAGTGTTAGGCATCACTACCACTATCCCTTATAATGTGTCCAAACAGTTTAGTCTATGTCTGTAGAGTAGATTGTAAGCTTCATGGGGGGAGGGATCCTGTCTCCTTTTGTTTGTACAATGCAATCACACTGTCAGCACTCAGTCAATTAATCATAATACGTGATTGAGAACTTAGTGATAGAACAAAAGGCAGCATTGCTTCCCTTCTAAGGTGCCTGTGATGTTAATGAAGTATTTGCATCAGGATTCAGCAGAGAACACTGTCAAGGGCTGCACAGGAGAAAAGGAAATAGAGCTCAAGTTGTTTTCTCCTTTATATAAAAAAGGAGAAGGATCAGAAGGGGCAGAGACAGTTCTGCAGAGAACATGGCAGCAGCTGACTTACAATAAGAGCAACTTCTCTCCCCCCTCCTGCTATGATTATATAGCAGGGGTATGGTGAGCATTTTCCTGTCCCCTTTCACTATGATTATATGGCAGGTGCAGCCTTCCAACTTCCTGCTTTGATTATACTTGAGGAATGGCAGCAACTATAGAAACCATTGTTTTGCTGGTTTTGTTAGCCTGAAGTTATTAAGCTATTTGTTTAACATCATTTTTTGTGCATCTTGCAGTAGTAAGTAACTGAAGTTGCATTTACTTTAAAAGTTTACTACAAAGTTAACATTATTTTCTAGGTTTTTTTAAAACGAGAATGAGAATAAGGGTCACATAACTATCATACAAACACCATCCTAGTTAGGATTACCTGATGCCTGGTTTTCGACTGAAGTCCGGTCAAAAAGGGTGCCTGGCAGTGTCCGGTCAGATGTATCAACCTGACACCAAAAGTCTGTTAGCGCAGGGCGGGAGGAGGTGCCAGGTCATTAACCTGCACTCGTCCCTGTTCAGTCAGGGCCACCTCCTACCTGCAGGCAGGCTACAGCAGCTCCTGACCCAGTCTGAGAGCAGAGAGAGCTCAGCTGTGGGTGGGGGCCAGAGGTGGAGATGATCCAGCGAGCAACAGGGGGAGGAAGGGAGAGGACTGAGTGATCAAGGCGGGGCCTTGAGGAGAAGGAGGCAGGGCCTTGGAGGTCCAGTTGCCAGCAATTAGAAAGGTGGCAACCCTAATCCGAGTGCACTAGTTGCATTTGTTGGATTATTCAGATATCTGTAGCTGAGCAGGGAAAATGACCTTTAAAAAATAATAATTCTGCTTTTAGTATTGAAAACTAATTCTGATGGAGGTGTGTGAGTCCTTTGCTTCTGCAGGAGGCCCAGGGTTTCCTTTTCTTTGTCTAACTACTCTGTTTTCTTTTTGGCTACTGCCTATTACATTATTTTCTCTCTTTCCTTTACTGACAGAATATCATTCAAAAACAGTTGAAAGGGAAGACGTCCGAATGACCTGATTCAAAGACAGTGATGTCAGTGGAAAGACTCCCATTAACTTCAATAGGCTTTGAATCATCTCTCAAATGTTATGGTTTATGTTTATAAAAGGGTTGGTTCCTGCCCTATTTCTGGCTCTACTGAATGTCCATGACAATATCCCTAAATGGAAAAAAATGTGTAAAAAATTGCTGGTAAAAAAGTTTGCACAAAATTATGAGAAGATCACAGAAAGTTTGAACTTTATTGGAGTGAAATCATGGGTATTTAATTAGATCAATATTCAGTAGATTTTAGCTTTGGCAATTGTTTTCGGTGCATAATTACATCAGCCTTCCAAGATCTGGACTTTCTTCCAATAAGCTTCTGGGTGGACCTCAAGCTGTTGTTTTTAATTTATGCAGTTCTAAATTGTTTGGTACCTGGCTATTTGAGAGATTAGGACTCTCCCTGTGAGTTAAATCCATAAGTAAGAGGCACTTGAGAGGGAGCTGCTGACAGGGTGTTCTGAGGCCCCTTGGTTTTCAGAATCCAGGTCCTCACCTTATTGCACCAGAGACCAGATTTATTAAAGCTTCCAAGCAGGCTCCAAAGATCATCTTTGTTCTGTCTTCTTTGTTCTTTCTTCTGTCTTATTGGAATCGGAAAAGTTTCAAAAAAGGGCAACAAAAATTATTAGGGGTATGGAACAGCTTCCATATGAGGAGCAATTAATAAGACTGGGACTTTTCAGCTTGGAAAAGAGACAACTAATGGAGGGGTATATGATAGAGGTCTATAAAATCATGACTGGTGTGGAGAAAGTAAATAAGGAAGTGTTATGTACTCCTTCTCATAACACAAGAACTAGGGGTCACCAAATAAAATTAAGAGGCAGCAAGTTTAAAACAAACAAAAGCTAGTATTTTTTTCACACAATGCACAGTCAACCTGTGCTACTCCTTGCCAGAGGATGTTGTGAAGGACAAGACTATAACAGGGTTCAAAAAAGAACTAGATAACTTCATGGAGGATAGGTCCATCAATGGCTATTAGCCAGGATGGGCAGGGATGGTGTCCCTAGCCTCTATTTGCCAGAAGTTGGGAATGGGTGACAGAGGATGGATCACTTAATGATTGCCTGTTCTGTTCATTCCCTCTGGGGCACCTGGCATTGGCCACTGTTGAAAGACAGGATACCGGGCTGGATGGACTTTTGGTCTGACCCAGAGTATAGCCATTCTTATGTTCTCAGTCTGTTGAGGGAGGTGGGGGCTGACCTGGATATATTTATGAACAGTTTTATTTTATTTTTTTTAAAACAGCATGTTTTTTGAGATGGGCCCCCAGAGTACTGGGCAGGCACCTACAGTTGCATTTTAGAAATTTGAATAAATAAATAATTTGTGACATTTTCCTAAATTGAAACCCAGACATTTCACACAGCTCTGTCATTAACCACAGGTTAATCATGTTAATCAAATTAATCTACAGGTGAGAAAAGAGTTTTTACAGAACTTTTTTTTAACACTTTCCCCTTATGAATAATCAATTTTTTGTCATCTGTGGAAAAATGAAATATTTTCCTCAAACCTTTTAGAGATTACAGAGTTATCTAACCTAATAAAGCCCACAGTCACCCTTCTAGTATAATAATAAACATTCCACTTCCAATTGCTTGTATCATGGACTCTGTGATAATCCTGAACGATTTCAAATAAGTATTTCTTAAGCAAAATCTCTTCCTCCCCTAGAAAGTAATTTCCATCTATGTGTTAAATCCATTAATTTAAATGCTTTGTGCTAATATGCAGCTACTTACAGCAGTAGCACCCATAGCATCCTCTCATCACCATTAGTCAGTTGATCACCTATCCTTTTCACCTTTAAAACTGCAGTTATGGTAATTCAGTCTTCACCAGATAAATGGCTGATAATCAGAGCCTTGGGAAGCTAGTGTCAGATTTTTAGAGACCTGCAGCTATATCCAATCTAATGTACTCAGCAATGGCTGAGTACATTAGTTATACTGCTGGAAATATTTCAAACTGACTCATGTTACTGCATTGAGGGGAAGAAAGTAAAACTGAATATAAAGACATAGCTCTTTCTTTTTGCCACCAAAGTACCCTACAAAAGAGTTTCTGAAATTATGAAGAACATAACGTTTGATTAGATATTACTTAACTTGCTATAAAAGAGGAGACAAGCATGATTTGCCTCAAATAACCACTTGGTCATTCAGCATTATCTTTCGGGTCTTCTTACCCGTTTCTTCAAGATTTTTAGTGCTGGTATAATTCTGTAATTAGATAAGTGGATTTTATTGCATTTATAATCCTAAAAGCATTTAATTTTGATTAAAAATTGATTCAGCAAGTACTGTATAAGCCAGAAAGAAAATAAACACATTCACTCCTTTTTCTATGCCTGTGGCTTCCACTGTTGCCAATGGAAGTATGTGTGTGTAAAGACAGTGGGTAGAATATAGCTCTATATTCCTTAATAGTGTTTACTGGGGAGGCATGGGGGGATGTGGATGTTTGTGCTGATTTGTGTCTTAACATGTTGGACAGAATACTTTATGTTAACTTGAACAGTAAATATGATAAGTAAATATTTGAACTGCCATTATCATACTAGAGAAAATGAGATATCATTATGTTTTGCATAGACAGAGCCTCCACCAGTAGATGGTGCTCTATCTTCATTTTATCTTCAGTGTTCAGTTTTTTCTTGTATGTTACATTGTTGATCTGATGTGCGGGGTTAGCAGGAAGTTCAGTCCTGCCTGTATGTACTGGAGTTGATACTTGCAGTGCCCCCAAAAATCTCTATTATTCTGTAAGTGAATATTACAACTGGTGGCAGCAGCTCCAAGATGGCAAAAAGCACTTTTGCCTGAGAAGAAATTTACTGGCCATGCAGACAGTGAGATTATCCAATGCGCCAATAGGTTCTGTGCCCAGGGGCCCTGGCCAATTGGGGGGGCCTGTAAAAATGGGTACTCCCCCCCAGCAGAAATCCACCACAGGGCAGCAGAAGCGCTGGGCAGGGCAGGGTGGCAGAGCTCCCGACCCTGGTCCCCGGCAGAACTGCCAGGTGGCATGGGGGAAGCTCCCAGTCTCCAATCCCAGGCCCTGCAGAAATGCCGGGTGGGGCAGAGCATGGCTGGGGAAGCCCGGTCCCTGACCCTGGTCCCTGGCAGAAGTGCCGGGTGTGGCAGGCCAGGAGAAGCCCCAGCATCCTGATCCTCGTCCCCTACAGAATTGCGCGTGGTGGCGGGGGAAGTCTCAGTGCCCAGACCCTGCTGTGGCCTCAGGACTGGGGGAGGTCTCACTCCCCGCTGCGGCCTCAGAAACAATATGGCAATGGCTGCCTCTGTGAGTCATCAAAGTATATATGGACATGTGATATGCTCATGTGACCCTGGACTTCATCTTGGGCCAGTAATCTTCCATGCAGTTGGACTGTGGGCTTTGTTTGGGACAGTAAAATTACATGTATATGGCAAAGGATATAAAAGGACCCCTGAGAGATCTCCATTTTGTCTACATTTCCTGCTTCATTTCTTTGGACTGGATTTCTAACAAGGACTGACGACTTCCAATTTGTTTGGGTAATCCAGAGAGGCATTTGCCTGGATGGTGAGCCAAGGACTGGGACACCTAAGGAGACTGCATTTTTGGCTTTTTGTTAGCCAGTGTGGTGAGACAGACGTTTAGTTTGGTTACTGATCTGGTATAATCTAATAGTAGAATAACTACCAGTTTGGGGTGAGTGTGCCCTATTTGTCAGCAGTCTGTCCTAAATTTGGCATCCTCAGGAGTGACCCACTGAGGCACAGTGACAAGAGGCATAACACCTAGTAATGATTTTGGATGGTGATGCCAAAGCATTTTACCAGCAGCTTCCCACTGTGAATCGTGGGTCTTATAGACCATTATGCAAACACTTACATGATCGCTATGGGGGGAGATTGGCCTTTTTGAAATACCAGAGGGAATGCCAAGCCAGGCATAGGCAGGAAGGGGAATTCCTGCATGGTTATTTGTGTACATTAAGGAGATTGTTTGATAGGGCTCTCCCTGCACCACTCTGTCTGAGAGATGCCTCAACTGAAGCAGAACCCACTGTGCCGAATCTGGAATTGGCAATGCAGAGAGGGGCATGTGCCCAGTGGCAAGCCATGAGAGAATCCTATTTGAAAAGTCTGTTTATAAATGGTTTAGCAGGGGATCTTCAGATCTTCTGCTGGTAAAGAATAATAATATAATGAATAAATTTATGGACCAGATTATAGGCAGAATTCAAAATGTGGAAGCAGAAACTGGGGTTTTTAAAGGTAGCAGCTGTTAATTCCCAGCCTTAGGGTGACTTCTTTATACCAGATGCAGCATTTCAAGAAATGATTGCTAGTGAAGTAACTAAAAAATTGGAGGAGGCCCAAGTGCAAGCTATTTGCAGGTATTCCATGGGTCAGAAGAGAGAGACTAGTTCCTGATTGGGTCCCAGACTAGATCACACGTACAGTGGCCTGGAGACAAAGTCAATTGGAGATGAATTGCCCAAGCAGAGGGAAGACACCAGGGAAACTGGAAGTTGCTGATGCAGTTGGGCCACCAGTCAGCACCTATTAGAATGACCTGTGTGCAGAGCTGCCTAGATAACTGTTACTATGTGCCTAAAGACATCAACGGCTGGAAAACCATAATACTATTGGACTCAGGATCTGAAATAAGTCTGATCCATGGTGAACACCCTGTGCTGAAAAGGAAGAAAATTTGTATGAAAGGAGTTAAATTGGTGGCTATTAATCATCAGCCACAGCAGAAATCCACCTCCCTCTGAACTTGGGATTTTTGCCTACTAAATGGACTGTTGCTGTGGTGACCAGCATTTCTAGTGTTGTTGTACAGGGTGTGGGTTTCCTTAAAGGGCATCATGAGAACTCCTGGGGTGCTAACAGAACACACTTGTCCCTAGATCAGTGGTTCTCAAACTAGGGGCGCTGCTTGTTCAGGGAAAGCCCCTGGCAGGCCGGGCCCGTTTGTTTACCTGTCATGTCCACAGGTTGGGACGATCGTGGCTCCCACTGGCCGCAGTTCACCGCTCCCCAGGCCAATGGGGACTGCAGGAAGGGCGGCCAGCACATCCCTCAGCCTGCGCTGCTTCCTGCAGCCCCTATTGGCTTGGAGCGGTGAACCGCGGCCAGTGGGAGCCACGATCAGCCGAACCTGCGGACGCGGCTGGTAAACAAACTGGCGCGGCCCACCAGAAGCTTTCCCTGAACAAGCGGCGGCCCTAGTTTGAGAACCACTGCCCTAGATAATATCCAGAAATCCCTGCTCGCTGTAGGTAGGAGGAAATGTGGACCCTGGGGACCAATTCTAGGGGCCTTAGAGATGCCTCTACCATGCCTAAAGAGTGACAGAGAGAAACTGCTCCCTGTGGTGGCTCAGAGTAAAGTTGTGGCGAAGCCAGGTCATTATGCAGTAAAATCCCTCAGGATAAAAGACTGCTGCAGTGAACCTGTAGGAGTGTTTGAAGATATCAAGATCCAGTCAGGATTGGTGTTTAGAACCAACAAGCTGGGCCAAAGGCAGGGTTCTGGGTAAGAGCAATTAATGTGACTGAGACCAGGAAGTGCAGCTAGTTAAAAAAAAATCAGACTATGGGGACAGTGTCCAATGTAGCTGGTGTCCCAAAGCCTCTCTCAGTGGCAGTGATCAAGAGCTGTGAAGCAGCTCAGTCAGTAAAAAAGCTAGGGATTGACTTGACAGAAGCAGCCATAGAAGGCAATGAAAGGAAGCAATTAGAACAGCTGCTATTAAGATATCATAGTGTCTTCTCCAGGCTGGAATAATGAAAAGTCTGGAAGATATATGATTGGGTGCAACATCAGTTTGTGCTTAGGCCAAGAGGAGTTCCTGTGAGGAAGCCTCCTTGTCAGAATCCCCACTGTATCAGGTCACAGTGAAAGAAGCTGAATCACATGCTGGAGGATGGCCTGACTAAGCAACTGATATCACCTTTCGCATCCCCAATACTAACTGTGAAAAATCCCAACAGAAACTTGAGGATATGCATTGACTACAGGAGACTTAACTCACAGATAGTTCAAGATAGCCACCCACTTTCTCACATAGCAGACATACCGGATAAAATGTCAAGAGAAAAATATTTTATCGGTTTTGATTTGGTACGTAAATACCATCAGATTAAAGTGACAATGGAGGATCAAGAAAAAAAAAGCCCTGGTGACTTCCAATGGACTGTTTCAATTCCACAGAACACCTTTCAGACTCATGGATGTACCAGGTAAGTTTCAGAGGGTAGTAAATGATCTAACCCAAGTTTTGAGAACTGAAGACATCCTCATGTATTTAGATTACTTCATTTGTTTCCAAAAAAGAAGGGAGGAACATCTGGTAGGAGTGGAAAGGATTCTAAAGTGTTTTAAAGGACTCAGGGTTTAAACTTGCTGGAAACAAATTGTAAGTTTGTGAGGAATTGCATCACCTTCCTAGGACACATAGTCAGCAAGAATTGGTTGGAGTTCCATCCCCAGAAACTGAATGTTATAAAGGGTTGGAAGATTCCTACATACCTGGAGGAGGTACAGGAGTGTGTAGACCTCTGCAGGAGATTTGTTAAAAAATTTGCAGAGCAGGTACTGCCATTATACCAACTATCTAAGAGAGACTTTGGATGGAGGAACACCAAAAGCATTTGAGTCACTGAAGGAAGGATCTCTAAGCCATGTTGTGCTTAAATTCCTGGATCCATCAAATCCATTCGTGGTAAGCTGTGATGCTGTGATACTCTGGCACCGCAGTATTCACCACTATCATTTAATTAGAATATATTTTGTACAAATTATACCTTGTGAGGTATCAATCTAAAAGTCTTAATCTGCTAGACATTAATATCTCGTTGGATTGTATGTGCTACCGTCGTCTGTGAAGTAATGAAGTTTGGCTATGTGTGTGTTACTGAAATGTGTTGTCAGGTTGAAAACACCCTGCAGCTGGGTGTGTCCCTACCTGTATGTGAGCTGGTGGAGGCTTGAGGGCCTGTCACAGGAGTACAGTCAAAAGGGAGCCCAGGCTGGTGGGTTAGAGGGCTCGGTGGTACCCCAGTTTCAGGTGGCACCCTGGGAGAACCCATCACAGATGCCTCAAAGGTTACTGTCAGATTTGCACTTGAACTAATTGACCAGCCAGTATCAAGCAGAGTGCCCCAAGGGTCAGTCCTGGGGCCAGTTTTGTTCAATATTTTCATTAATGATCTGGAGGATGGTGTGGATTGCACCCTCAGCAAGTCTGCAGATGACACTAAAGTGGGAGAAGTGGTAGATATGCTGGAGGGTAAGGATAGGATACAGAGGGACCTAGGCAAATTAGAGGATTGGGCCAAAAGAAATCTGATGAGGTTCAGCAAGGACAAGTGCAGAGTCCTGCACTTAGGACGGAAGAATCCCATGCACTGCTACAGACTAGGAACTGAGCGGCTAGGCAGCAGTTCTGCAGAAAAGGACCTAGGGGTTACAGTGGACGAGAAGCTGGATATGAGTCAGCAGTGTGCCCTTGTTGCCAAGAAGGCTAACAGTATTTTGGGCTGTATAAGTAGGAGCATTGCCAGCAGATTGAGGGATGTGATCATTCCCCTCTATTCAGCATTGGTGAGGCCTCATCTGGAGTACTGTGTCCAGTTTGGGGCCCCACATTACAAGAAGGATGTGGAAAAATTGGAAAGTGTCCAGCGGAGGGCAACAAAAATGATTAGGGGCCTGGAGCACATAATTTATGAGGAGACGCTGAAGGAACTGGGATTATTTAGTCTGCAGAAGAGAAGAATGAGGAGGATATGATAGCTGCTTTCAACTACCTGAAAGCGGGTTCCAAAGAGTTCCAAGGGGGTTTCAAAGAACATCTAGACTGTTCTCAGTGGTAGCAGATGACAGAACAAGGAGTAATGGTCTCAAGTCACAGTGGGAGAGGTTTAGGTTGGATATTCGGAAAAACATTTTCACTAGGAGGGTGGTGAAGCACTGGAATGGGTTACCTGGGGAGGTGATGGAATCTCCTTCCTTTGAGGTTTTTAAGGTCAGGCTTGACAAAGCCCTGGCTGGGATGATTTAGTTGGGGATTGGTCCTGCTTTGAGCGGGGGTTGGACTAGATGACCTCCTGAGGTCCCTTCCAATCCTGATATTCTATGATTCTATGACCAGCTCAGTAGATGCAAAACGGTGGCATTTGGAGGTCACAAGTTAAATAAGAGGGAAACAAAGCATTCAGCTACAGAACTGGAGTGTCTAGCTATTGTGGAGGCCCTCAAGGCCTGTCATCCATATATACTAGGTACAAAATTCACAGTGTACACAGACCACAGTGCCCTGCAGTGTGCCTCCTTATGAAGCACAACCCACAAGGACACCTATGGAGATGGATTCATTCACAAACTGTCTGAATATATATTCACACTACACTATAAACCTGGAAAGCAAAATGTGGTTGCAAATGATCTCAGCCAGATAAGGGCACTGAGAATAGACTCAGCATGGTCTTTTGAGGACATCTGGCAAGAACAACCTAAAGACCCTGAGTTATGTTCAGTGCATCAACAGATATACCAAATGAGATCCAGATGGGTGAGGTTCAGTGCAATTCAGAATGATTATCCAGTGATCCAGCTACCAGCTTGCTGCTGTATGAAGGTAACAGGATTGTCTTGCCAGCAAGCTTACAGAGAATGGAACATGAAGTGGCAGGCCATCTGGGGTATGAAAAGACATTGAGCCAGGTATCCAACAGATTTGTTTAAGCTCCGCATGGGTACAGATGCTAAAAACTGGGTAATTTCCTGTCTTACCAGTCAAGAGAGAAAAGCACTAGCAAGAAGAGGCAGAACTCCTTTCGGGGAATGCCCCAGCATAGTAAGTCCTGGCAGGTCATACAGATTGTTTTCTGAAAACATCTACTTAGTGTGCTGTGGCACTCAAAAAAGCTAAAACAAAATGCTGGGCTCCATTAGGAAAGGGCTTTATGCCACTATATAAATCCATGGTATGCCTGAATACTGCATGCAGTTCTGGTTGCCCCATCCAAAATATATATAGACAGACAGGTAGATTAGATTAGATTAGATTAGATATACACATTAGAATTGTAAAAATGTACAGAAAAAGGCAACCAAAATGATTAGCGGAGTGGATCAACTTCTATATAAGGAGAGATTAAAAAGACTGGGATTGTCCAGCTTGAGAAAGAGATGACTAAGAGTGGATATGATATAGGTCTATAAAATCATGAATGGTGTGGAGAAAGTCAATAAGGAAGTGTTATTTAACCCTTAGCATAACACAAGAAACAAGGAAATTAATAGGAAGTAGGTTTAAAACAAACATAAGGAAGTACTTCTTCACACAGTCAGCCTGAGGATCTCCTGTCCAGGGAATGTGCTAAAGGCCAAAAGTATAAATGGGTTCAAAAAAGAATTAGATAAGTTTCTGGAGGATAGGTCCATCAATGGCTATTAGCCAAGATGGTCAAGGTCACAAGCCCATGCTCTGAGTGTCCCTAAGCCTCTGACTGTTAGAAGCTGGGACTGGACAACAGGAGATCGATCACTCGATAACTACCCTGTTTTGTTCATTCCCTCTGAAGCATCTGCCACTGGCCACTGTTGGAAGACAGGATATTTGGTTAGACGGACCACTGGTCTGATCTAGTATGGCAATTCTTGTTGATTTGAAAGGCCGGCTGTCAGAAACACCAGATGGAAACCAGTTTGCTGGTAGTGTCTGACACTGTCTCAAAGTATGTGGTGGTGCAGCCACTAAAGGCTAGAAGGATGGAGACAGTTATGGATGCACTGATGGAGCACATGGTGTTTGCAGTTCAGTCCATCAAGCTGCACATGCAGTGATCAAGGGAAAAAAATGAATCATGGTTATCACATGAGGTTTGCTGACAACTCCTGTTAACCAAGGTGAGGACCAGTGTTGCTCACCCTGGGGCTAATGGAGGAGTTCAGTTGGCTCTATGTTTAAAGCCTTAGTCGCTGAAAACCAACAAGACTGGGATATGAAGACAGCTTCTCATCTTTGCAAATATCACCAGCCATCACTCAGGTATCTATTACTTTCCATATGAGATTATTTTTGTAAGCCACAAACCAATGCTTCCCTGTGACTTGATGGTCAGGCAGGAAGAACTGGCAAGGCCCTCAGTATCCACACAGGAGGGTAATGTGGCAGTCTGATATGAGTGACCTGAGGACAGCATTTTTGAATGTGGAAGACAAATGAGCTGGAAAAAAGCATGCCAGCCACAAGATGCCAGGAAAAAGAAAATGTATGTGCCCGCCCAGGAAGGAGAGATGTGGCTATGCAACTGGAAAAAGCACCCTGGGAAAATCCCAAACTTGCTCCTTTTTTTGGAGTGGCTTTTACACACTGATTAAAAAAAAAACATATCATTGCTAATACAAAAAGCAAGAACTCACCCCTTTGTAGTGCATTGAGAATTAATGCACAGATCTATTGAAAGAAGGGAAAGGGCAAACAGTGAGGATGCTCAACAGCTATCCCAGAGGGATGCAGAAGAGGATTTGGAGGTACTCCAGCAGGTTCCTGAGGCTCATAATGGGAGACTAGCTGTGGAGGAGGAATTACTGGGGTAGTCTCAGGATTTCAACACACTGCAGCCTTCAACAGTCTGTCCACAGCAAATAAGCCTGATTTAGAGGACATGAACCCTGCATTTGCTGGTAATCTAAATCCAACTACAAGTAAAACGTCCATGACTGAAAATAGGACACAAGTGGGCAGACAAACATGAAAACCTGAATGGATGGCAAACTATCTGGATTTCTAGAAGTTACTGTTTAAATTCTTATTTAAGTGGGAGGGGGCAGGAGGGGGGTTGGGGGAGTTGTAATGTTTAGTGTAGACAGCACCTCCGCCAGTAGATGGTGCTCTATCCTTATATTAGTGTTAAGTTGTGGTCTTTTATGTTGTCTTGTTGATCTGACTTGGGGAGTTAGCATGAAGTTCAGTCCCAACTGTGTGTACTGACGATGGTACTTGCAGTGTCCCCATAAAGTTTTATGATTCTATAAATGAGTATTACAATGTATCTCTGGCATTCTGTTTGTACATTAATGTAGTCATCATGGTTGAAATACAGTTATCTGCTTCTATTACAGACCCGTATTTATGCAAATTAAAGAGTAGCCGGAAGAGAAATATTTTCACTTGCCCCTGCCACCTGAACAAATCCATAAATGAGGTGGTTGGTACCGAAAACTAAAGATGGGCCTAACGTCAGTCTGATTCTGGAAGAGATTTAAACTCCCCCCTCCCCCCCCACTTTGGAACATTGTAAAGACGTATTACAAGATGCCTTGTAGATGGCCTTGCTGACAATGTCCACCTTTTAGCTTCTGAAAAGAAATTTTTCATGGTCTGTGTGTATATAAATCTCCTCACTGTATTTTCCACTTTATGCATCCAATGAAGTGAGCTGTAGCTCATGAAAGCTTATGCTCAAATAAATTGGTTAGTCTCTAAGGTGCCACAAGTCCTCCTTTTCTTTTTGCGAATACAGACTAACACGGCTGCTACTCTGAAACCTGAAAAGAAATAGTCTTTCTAATCAACCCTTGTAAGTTAATACCTTATCCATCCCCGAGTGGACCTTCACTTGCACTGCACAATTTGCCTGGGTGCACTAATAGTAGTTTGCCTTCCTGTGAAATATCAGATACTGGCAACAGAGACCTAGAAGCGCTCTTTGTATTAAAGGACCATTGGTCAAAACCAGTATATTCTCATAATTTAGCCTTTTAAATGTTCTCATTTCCCAGGCCAGACTCAATTTTCTACTGGGCCCAGGTGGTTGTCATCAGCTGTACCATTCACACAATGAGATGACTTGTTTGAACAGAATGACAGTCAGGATAGCTTGCAACATGTGCCACCATGGTGGTGCCCATGAGGGCAGCTTATATTTCAAATAGCTCTATGCATCATCACTGATACTAAATGAGTGTGCTGTGATAAATGTCAAAAAGCAGTCCTTCCCTTAGTTTTCTATTCTCACTCTTGTCTATGGGTACATCTATAGCACATGCTTTTTTCAGGACCGGGTAGAATACACAGCCATATAGCCCCCCTAGCATGGGTATAAACAACAGTGTAGCTGGTGAGGCACAGCCTAGGTAAGTACAGTATGACATGCCAGAAGCATGTGTGTATGTATTCAAGAACATACTCTGTGGTTGGCCAAGCCTGCCTCCCCATTTACACTATTTTTGCAGTGTAGTGTCCTGCTGCCTCCCCACTGCTGGAGCCTTTACCCTCTGCAGGAAAGACTCCTCTAGTGGGGAAAGGCTCTGGCATGGGGGAGGGAGGGGAGAGAAGCTTGGGAAGCTCCCCACTCTGGAGCCTTTCCCCGCCACAGAGAAAGGCTCTGGCAGTGGGGAGACAACAAGGAAAGGCTCCAGCAGTGAGGAAAGGATCTCATAGGGGGTTGCTGCTGAAGCCTTTCCCCACTGTTTCACCTCTGCCAGAGCCTTTCACTGACACACATAGCTACACATTGCCATGTGAATACAGCCTGCTTTTTATTGTGGTGTGTAGCTACATGTACACTACACGCCATTGGGTGGTGTGTAGTATAGATATAATAGCTATGGTCCCGGATAATGTAGTGTTGGTGCAGTGACTACTGCAACCCTTGCTGTTGCTGTAGAAGAGGGATCACTGTTTGAAGATGTCATGGCCATCTGATTCATGACAAAATGGGCATTAGTAATGCCATGGGTCCCTAGAACAAATCACACAAATAAGCTTTTGCCAATTTAGGTCTCATTCTCTCCTGCCTATGTTTATATTCTTCTCTCTTGATGCATATTGCTGCCACACACACAAGCATAGGGCAGCCACTATGACCTGTGGTCCCTTTCTGGATCCCTAGTCCCTCCCCCTTTTTCTATTCTAGTCCTGACTGGCACTCACAGTCTCTTCATTTTTCTCTTCAGCAAAATAATTTTTAAAAATACAAATCAGTAAGATTGTACAACCTAAAGCCAACACTGCTAATCACTAAGTTCTTTGAGGCTCACATAGAATTTGATTTGATTAACGACTTGTAACACATGTGTGAGAGTGGCAGCAAATATTCATTGTTTTCTCCAAATCCTTAATCCTTGGACAAGCTGTTTTCTGGCACAATTTACCAGGCTTTGGAACTCAGTTATCAGAACAATGGGAGAGGATGTGAAAGAAAACATCTTTCATTTAATCTGCCCTTCCATCACAAGAGAGCCTAGCACTCAGCCTTGGCAGTTCTTAGCAAATTTCAACACTAAATCAGTCCTGCTTATACCACTTAAATAATTGAGCAACAAAGAATAGCCCAGCTGCTTTAAAGTTTCAGTTTTGTTACAAGGCCCATTCAAGGAGACATGTTTGTAACAGAAAAATCAAGGTTTTAAAGCGGATGGACAAGTTTCCCTTTCTCTGGCTGAGCTTTCAAGATGGCCGTGAGGATTTCTCAGCTCCCTCAGAAATGGACACATGTTCAGCCCCCTTCTCAATTGGCTGTACCGTACTGTCACTTTGACTATATTCCAACCGTCATTGCCAGCCTATTTGCATTATTATCACAGCCCAACAACACAGGAATGGACAAACTGGTTCTAACATTCACCCATCTTTTGATGTGAAATAAACACAGTTTTTAAAATAGAAATTGTGCAAAATAACTTTTGGAACGCTTTGCACGCTGCGAAGGCTGGAAAAAATGTGTTCAGGTCTGAGAAATAACTCTTTCTTTTTTACCCACCTCTGCACTCCCTATTTCTGATCAACCTGAAAAAGGAATGACCAGAAATCTCACAAAGATAGACTTCTACAATCAGTAGCTCCAATAAGTCATATTAAAGAGCCCACTTATGAGTGATTGACAAAGCATATGAACAAGTCTAAGAAAAGAAGAGTCTTCCACCATTATGGGGTCACTGCAGTTAGTGCGTAATTCCTGCTCAGCCTCAGAGAGGAGCCTATGGCCATATACAGCTGTCCTCGGAAAAGACTTTTTTCTTCAGAAGATTTAAAAAAAAATAGTACTTCTGTTCAAAATGGTAGCAATTTTGTAAAAATCTCTTGATATGAATTTTGCTTCACAGGTTTCCAAAAGGAATGGTTTTTTTTTCATTTATTCAGAAATGTAATTGAAAATTCTCAGTTTCAAGAGTGTTTATTTCTATTTTTCCATTGTTACTCTTCTCAACTAACCCCCCCCACAGTCTTGAATCCAAAAGGGGCAGATTCCCTGATTACTTCTGAATAGCTCCCCATTCAAGAAAAAAGGGGTAATCCCATACTAGTTATAGTTGTTGGGTGGGGAGGACTCAGGAAAACCATTTTTCAGAAAGTTTGGAAATTGCTAAATCATTTTCATTCTGAGGGGTTAAAAACAGACCCATTTTCCTTTTTGTGTGAAATTTAATCATTTTGAATACATATTATTGAAATTTTATCAATATTTGTTTTGAAATCATGTTTGAACTATTTATTTTACTTAAGATTGTGGCATTGATAATTGAAAAATATTAATAAGCGTCATGGAAACTTTGCAAACAGTTTCGTTGTTGAAAAAACCTATTTTTACAACAACAAAATTTTTGGTGGATAAAAATGTTGACTAGCTTTAATAAGCTTTTGTTGCAGAGTGCCCAAAGGAATAGGAAATAGTAAGGACTTCCTGCAGGCTGAATATATTCCTATGTGGGGTAAAGAATTTAAAAAAATAGATTGTATTATTTCAATGAATTTGCTTTTGTCATAAATATAAAGGAAAGTGTAAACCTCTTTAAAATCCCTCCTGGCCAGAGGAAAATTCCTCTCACCTGTAAAGGGTTAAGAAGCTAAAGGTAACCTCCCTGGCACCTGACCAAAATGACCAATGAGGAGACAAGATACTTTCAAAAGCTGGGAGGAGGGAGAGAAACAAAGGGTCTGTGGGTCTGTCTATATTCTGTCTTTGTTGGGGATAGACCAGGAATGGAGTCTTAGAACTTTTAGTAAGTAATCTAGCTAGGTACGTGTTAGATTATGATTTCTTTAAATGGCTGAGAAAAGAATTGTGCTGAATAGAATAACTATTTCTGTCTGTGTATCTTTTTTGTAACTTAAGGTTTTGCCTAGAGGGGTTCTCTATGTTTTGAATCTAATTACCCTGGAAGGTATCTACTATCCTGATTTTACAGAAGGGATTTCTTTACTTCTATTTACTCCTATTTCTATTAAAAGTCTTCTTGTAAGAAAACTGAATGCTTTTTCATTGTTCTCAGATCCAAGGGTTTGGGTCTGTGGTCACCTATGCAAATTGGTGAGGCTTTTTATCCAACATTTCCCAGGAAAGGGGGGGTGCAAGTGTTGGGAGGATTGTTCATTGTTCTTAAGATCCAAGGGTCTGGGTCTGTAGTCACCTAGGCAAACTGGTGAGGCTTTTTACCAAACCTTGTCCAGGAAGTGGGGTGCAAGGTTTTGGGAAGTATTTGGGGGGAAAGACGTTTCCAAACAGCTCTTCCCCAGTAACCAGTATTTGTTTGGTGGTGCTGGCGGCAAATCCAAGGACAAAGGGTGGAATATTTTGTACCTTGGGGAACTTTTTGACCTAAGCTGGTAAAGATAAGCTTAGGAGGTTTTCATGCAGGTTCCCACATCTGTACTCTAGCATTCAGAGTGGGGGAGGAACCTTGACAGCTTTACTTCCTTCAGTCTTAGAAATGCTTCCTCACCTTTTTCCTCTTAGCCTCTTAAAAAGACGTTCTAAAGAAGTGTATTTAGAACCTTTAATATATTTATGCTATTTTTGTTCATTTAGATTAGCTTGATGAAGACATTTCTCTCAGTTGTTTCTAGTCCCTAACAATTCAGAAGGCTTCAGAACAATCTTAAATCAAAGCTCTCAGAAGTTGCTTTTTGAAGATGGAATCTCTTCAGCCTATAAGTAGGAGCAGTTGCTATCACAGGCATTATTTCTGGCAACCATAGAGCTGTAAGACAAATCACCATTTCCTTATTGCAGTATCTTGTTAGAAATACAACAATACAAGATCAGCACGCAGTGTTTTCAGAGTGTAGCCCTTCCTTTCCACTCTCTACACAGCCGTGTAAGTTTTCTCAAAGATTCTGGTTGTAGGAACATCCATCATCCACCAGGAAAGGGTGTTACATTATCCCATATGTGGACAACTGATTGGTAAAAGCTTAAAAGATTAAGGCCCAGACTCTGGTTCAAGAAGCATTCTTCCTTCTTCCGTCACTGGAGTTCATTGTAAATCTTCAAAAGTGTGTTCTTTGCAATCATCTCAGGGTACAGTAGATGGAGTTTGCTTCAATGCTCTGAGCTATTAATATTTTAATCAGAAAAATCTTCAGAACATTTTTTCACGAGTGACTAGGATGGCATTTTAAGCCAAATAACTTCCTGATTTGATATAGTGCCTTGATCCTGCCTGCAGAGAAGATCCTTACTTAACTCTCTATTTTCACAATGTGACAAATGCATTCACTTTTTGGAGAAGTTCTCCATTAGGGCTGGCCAGAAAACAAGAATTCTCCTTTTGCAAAAAATTTGAGATTTTAACATTTGTTATTGTTTTGCAACAGAACAAAACCTAGACCTTTCAGATTTTTACAGGGGGAGAGAGCGAGCCCCTTCCCAGAATAGCCAATAGCTTGGTGGTTAGGGAACTTACCTGGGATGGGGAAGATCCAGGTTCCATTCTGTATAGGTTTTTATACTACACCCCACATCACTAGTTCCTCCAGGAAGCACTCAAGCTATTTTAGATTTCAGTCCCTGCTCCAAATCAGGCAGAATAGGAACTTGGACCTGGATCTCCCACATCAAAAATTCTGGACCTGAGAAACCTTCTGTGAAACCTGACAGCAATACATTTCTGCGCTTTTGACGAATCAGCATTTTACAACACAGAAAATTGTCAACGATTCCCAGCCAGCTCTTCTCTCTGTGGCGTAAGGACACCATGGTCTGCTGAATCATATCTGCTCAGCTTCAGACAGTTCAGTCAGATGCCAGATGGACTATTGAAATGACAGACATAGGACTATTCAAATGGAACACCCGCATGAACCAGATATCTTTGAAGAGCCAGTGATCAAGAAGTGAGAAACACCTTCATGTCAATAGACTGATCATAAACATTTCATTTGGTACTTCTGCATTTCAAGCCTCAAATATTATAATATCTAGTCCTAATTCATTCAGTCAAAGCTACAGTGGTAGTTTATCCCCAAAATCATGAATTAAGAGTAGGAGCCCTGCTTACAGAGCTGCTATTGTAATATCTCAGCACCTCTGTGTTGATGTTTGTGTTAATTGTGTCCTGGTTTCTGTGTGCACAGGCAGCAATTAATCCTTGTGGTAGGAGATTGATCTCTTCTAAAGTATCTATCTGTCAAATACCTGTGTAGTGAGGAAAGCCCGTTATTATGAATTATTGGACTTAGTTCTCATGGAAACACATTTTCCAGGTAGGGAAAAATTCCCTTTCTTGACAGATCTGCAACCTAATTTTGCAGCTCCAAGAGGTTCATATTCTTTTGATAAGCAGACATATTTTGGGGTGTCATTCTAACCAAACTTCTGTAGCTAGGTGAATTTTATTAATCAATACTTTAAAGTACCTCTCTTCACTAGATTGGAGGGGGAAATCAAATTTTGTATTGAAACTACTGGAAAGTACTTTAACAGGGCCATAGTTAATGAAACCTGTCAGGCTTCCTAACCAAAAGAGCTTAATGGAATGTACATGTACATGCTGCATAGCTTCCAAGAAAATTCAAAAGCATCTCGTTCTACATTACACCACACTAAATGGCAGTAAAGGAAAGAAAAAAATAAAAGGTATTTATAGCATTTATATACTGGTAGTTTTCAAGGCATGCATTTCATCTTTGAAACTTAATTACTTACCAGAGACTTCTTGCATCTTTGTTCAACTTCACTGCTCACTTACATGACAAGTCTAATAACTTTCAAAATTAACTGAATAGGACAATAATATGGAAGTGGGATACTCAGAAACTGAGATCAATCTCACTCCTGATGGAGAGAAATGATAACCACACAGTCAGTAAAATGTATAATTAGGACATACAAAGGCTACATTTTCTTAAAAATTAATTGATTTAAAGTTAATGTGTTGTAGGCTAAAGATGATATAAACCTCAAAAGGAGTTTCTCATTACCTGAGAGTCTTCATGGCGACATTTAGTACCTGTCTTGAATGGGCACTGTTGATTGTCTATTTTCCAGCAAATCAAGTTGCCCACTACCACACCAGGAAAAAGACTATAGTCATGTCTGTCCTTTGCTCCACCTGCGTTTCTAGTGTCAATTTCTTTTGTGAAGGATAACTAAGCTGAAAGCTGATGGCTGTAAGATCTGGTGATAAATATCACACAGACTGTTTTGGGTCATCACCCAAGAGAAAGTCAACCAACCACTTCCTGAAACTGGGTACCTAATTAGTAATCAAGTGTATGTGCTTTAAAGATTGTCATAGATTTACATTTGTGCTCGTGTTTTGTAACAGGTTCCAATCAAATTTGTTGTAAAGCAGCTTTGATAATGAACTAGTTACTATTAACTAAGTTTGTAGAACACTGTACAATAGTCTGTTATAGTTAATGATTTTACATTGCCTTTCGAGTTGTAGGTGTCTGCACCCATACTACAGACAAAGCCTTTTGAACTGAACTCATTCTATATAGTCTTTCATAAATATAGGAGTTTATCTTTGGTAGTTAGGAGTGTTAATCAGATCTTGGGGCTAATATCAATCACTGGGAAAAGGTAACAAGGGTGGACTACTGTAGATCCATTGTGAAGGAGACCTTGGTGAATGGGCATGTAAGTAATTGACCAAGTTGTCTTATGATCTATCTTTGTATTGTTCTTCCTCTGTTTTAGCAACACTGGAGTTGATAACCAGTTGGCACAAATCTAAACAAAGTAATCTTCCCAACACAGTGATTGAGTATAAATGTTATTTTCTACTGTGATTTGTCACTGAAAACCCAAATGACTATATTGGCCAGTATTCTATTTGTTAGCCAAATCATAGTCCAATAATATTACTTGTCTTCTAATATCCTATACTATTAGTTACTTTTGTTAAGGATATTTAATAAAGCTCTATAAAACTAAAATTAAACTTGAGTCCTTTTCTTTAGTTAAGCAATCAAAATAAAAAGATCCCTAAGAAAGGCTGTTTAACTGAGGTTTGTTTTATACCCCCATCTATTTCACACCACTCTGTTGTTGCTAGTCCAGCCTTTGGGCTGAAGTAGCTTTGGCAAATTTTGTGCCTACTGCACTCAGGTCCAGGGGAGAGGAGAATGGCAGTGGGCATAAGCAATGATAGATCCACCTGCCTCCCTCATTATAACAGAGAGCTACTGTGGGCAGCTTCACAGTATCCCTTGCAGAGCTGATTCATCACATCCAGATGGCTTCCACAAGCAAGCCTCCTTTTGAACCCCATATACAAAGATAAAGAAGGATGCTTTCCCTAGCAGTACACTCCAGAAGATGGAAATGCAAACTGTCCTCTCCTGCGGTTAATCCTCCAAGGAGCACAATTGTATTTGCTGGCAGAGGAGTGCAAACTATACACCCTTCCCACTGGAGATGAATCAAGCCCCAAAAGTGAAAGTAAAAAGAGACCTGTATAGTTACCATGATAACATGGTGCAGGAAAATGGAGATACACCCATGCCCTGCTAAGTTTTGCCCATTACTTGCACCAACGTTAGTGGAAAAGCTTTTGTTATTGGCTCAAGCAGGACTCCTGACCATGGATTCAATTAGAAGATAAAGGCTTAAAAGAGAAAATTTTCCAAACATGACTTCCCAAGGGAAGGGAAGAGGATAATTAATGAAAATGTGCATCTTCAAACCACACTAGCAAAGCCTATTTATGTTAGCCTGACTGGGACAGCTAGTTTGTCAATACATGAATTATTTAACATTTGTATATCGGGCCAAACATGTGAATTGTGCTTTACGCATAGAATGCAGACAGGCTGGAGCTTCCAGTCAAGGTCATCATGGGGGTTGTGATCCTCAGGGCAGTGTTGCAAACACATCTGGTGGGAGGGGCTGCACCCACCCTCCACTTCTTTATGACTAAATAGGAGTTTGTTCCTGAAACTTTGTCTAGACTCTGTTGTAACAGGGAGCATATGAAAGGTTGGGAACCACTGGTTTAGGTTAGGTATGATATGGCTTCACACACACACACACAAAGACATCCAGAAAGGGGAAGGAAAACAAAAAAAAGTTTGAAGTTGCTATGTTTGCACAGCAATTCTTTATATAATCAGCAACTGCTCAGAAGTTTAGCACAGAAGGGAGAATCCTTGTTGAAGATATTACAGAGGAAAGGTGGGTTTTGAGGAAATCAGTCAGTGGAGGAGGAAGCTGTATGGTGCATATGAAAAGGTAAGACATTCCAGGGATAATGGGCAGCACAGGAGAGGGTGTGGAGACATTTGTGGAAGAGGAAAACAGGGGAAGTGAAGAGGATTCACAGGGCAAACTAACCTCGTGTAACAACATTTTTGTCTGAAAAGAGTTATATCTTAGTTTTATCTTTATCTTTATCCAACAAAGCTTGTGAGAAAAGTCACACCATGTAAGACGCACCCCATGTTCGACTATGCGGTGTGGGCCAAATTCAAGCCTGAATAAGCTGGCACAGATCCAATTATTTTGTCCACTGACTCGTTGGCATACAGGGCAGCAATAGGGAGAAAATATTATAACAGGCAAGAGGGGTGATAGATTATTATTTGAAACGAGACTGTTAGCAAAAGTCATTATCATGTGCTGTCTGTTCATTTTCCTACATGAAATGCATTGGTGATCTCAAGCCACACATTAGCATGCAGGTGTCAGTATCACAAAACATGCCACTATAATTGGCATCACTCCACTGTCTCACTGAACTATCTTTAGAGGTTCCTTAGAGTTGGCCCCTTTTGACAGAGTTAAAGCCCATTAATAGGCCAGAGATGGGAAGCCTACATCATCACTGCTCATGATATCTTTTTTGTGGACAAAGAACTTCATTTACCAGGGCTTTCATTATCAGAAGCACTACATTTGTTTTAATGAAAGACAGAAAAAGTAATTTTGTGAAAGGAAAAGATACAAATAAGTCTCTAAACCATAGGTGAAATCATGATCCCAAATTGCAGTGTTGTAGAGAGAGGATAAAAAGTCTACTCTTTACATCATTACAACAAGTCATAAATGGCGAAGAAATTGAGAAGAGTGTAGATAACTGTAAAGGAATGATAGGCAACGTACAGCATGCACAAAATGAAACTACGGTTGAGGGAAGACTATGAATGGAAAGAGCCTCATTTTAACTTGAGGGTTGCGATTCCCTTGTACAAATTTTATTCTACAGAAATTCTGCCATGGGATAAAAGGTACAGTGCATTTTCGATCACTCTTCACTCTCCTGAGATCCCAGAATGTGAACCTGAAGTCAGTCTGCAGCCAACTGCTCGATGGAGATTGATACTCTTGCAAATGAGGTCCTCCAAGATCTATTATTTGAAAAGCCCACAAACTCACTGCCATTCATCTATTAGACTCAGGAGGAAAGCAAGTTTGAAAGTTGCTAAGAACCATTTACCAAGCGATTAATCCTCCAGCATTCAAATTGCTTCTGGGTAGGATCTAATACAGTTTTTCCATGGAATAAACTTGTGTTATTTAAGCGATATTTAACAAACCTCACTGTAGCTGAGTCACCATTTACCAGACTCTTTCTTGTGCCCAGAGGTATTTCTGCAGGACCCTCCCCCTCTGCTTCTCCTTTCCAGGATCCCTTGGGAGCACCACGTAGTTGTTCTCAGGGCTATCACCATCTCTCCACAAAACTGGGTCAGTAGTCCAAAGTAATTCAAAAAGTTCATCATAATAATCCCATAGTTCATGCCCATCTCCAATGCTCCTGTCATCCACAGAGACCCTAGATTGCTCAGCAAAAGCCTTACCATCTAGCACACACACACTCTCTGCTCTGCAAGGCAAGGAAGCATATATAATACATTTCTTCTGAAAGTTTCTCCCAGTTTCTGGAGAGAGGGGCACTCTGCCCTACCCTACACTACAGGGCTTCTGATCTTCAGCCCATAAAACAACTATATTCAGATCTTTCCATCCCACTGATAACTCCTTGGTCCCACCTCCTCTCTTCTGGTTTCAGCCAATTTCTGAACCTGTGCTCACAGCAGTATCCTTGGAACAGGATCTTCTGCCCCCCCAGCCTTAAGCTTAATAGGCCAGTACACCCCATTACAGTCACATTTTTAAAGTTGCAATAAATAAAGCTTGTGGCCTGATTTTCAGAGGTGCTGAGTGCTTGCAGATTTTATTAGCTTCAGTGGCTGTTGTGTGCACTTGCTGCTTCTAAAAATCAGGATGTTTTAATGACCTGTACACAGATAAAAGAGATGGAAAGGTCCCTCCTACATCCATATAACAGCATGGCACCCACCTCTTGCATGTGCTCCCTTCTGGTCAAGTGCATCTACAGTCTTTAAACAGTTCCAGCCCTGGTATCCAGCCAGAACCCCTAGAGGCAATGCTTTTGCCCTCTCTGGGCCCTTCTGGCCCCAGCTGGACCACTAAGCAGTTTAGATCCCCACTACTATCCACTACTCCAAGCCCCAGCCCAGGGACACTCAGAATAGCAGCCACGCACCACCATGTCCCTTTAACAAAACTGCTTTCAGTTCCTTGGGCCACTTCCCCACAGCCCCAGCCTTCACAAAAGCTTCACTCTTACTTCAGGGCTCTTTTAAGTTCAGGCCCAGAAGCTAGCAAGCCGCTGGTCCTTGCTCCCCAGGTCCCTGCCAACACTAAGCTGTCCACGGTGCTTCAATTCCCTTTGGCCAGCCAGAAGCACCATGTGCACTCCTCTGGCCCCCAACAAGGAACCGTGGTCTGCACTGCAACTCCTTTTATCCTAGCCTGCAACTCTCTGATTGGTTAGCCCCTTGAAGCCTCCCCCTGACTGGCTGCTTTCTTGCACAGTCTTTCTAGGACAGTTGGAGGACTTAGCTTCTCTGCTCCTTTCCTGGGATGGTTGTGGCAGGACCCTGAGGCCTCCAGCAGGGAGCCTCTGGGCCTAGTCCACCCCATCATAATCCCCTTTGGTCTGCACTTAAACAGTGCTTTAACGTAGCACCGGAGGGTTCCCCTCAGATTGGATGCATTCAAAGGAGTGCTGTTAAAAAAACAAAAAAGCAAATACCTGTTTTCCTCACTGGGGCATCAAGGGATCTTGTGTCACAGTATATAGGCGCTTCCCCATTAAATTATCCTTCCCATTCTTATTATGTAACACTTGTATAGCATCAATTTTAGCATTGATCTTTCAGATCAACAGTCATATTTTATGTCCAGAGCAACACAGGTTAATCTGAAATGAACAAATCAATCAACTCTTTCTATAAATGGATGTGTGTGTTGTTAGGAGAGTGACAAATCGTCACATGTTATGTCCTGCTTTGGAACATCATCATAATCTCCTGAATCTCAACTATGTTTCTTCCTTATAAGCAGATCAATCAAAGAGTTAGCAATCTTCGTCGTAGTAATACTGAGCACTTACACAGCATTTTCCATTCCCAAAGCACTTTACAGAAATTAGTTAATCAAGCATAATTTTAAGATGGCAACATACCAGTTTTCTTCATCTTCATGCTGCTTTTGCTCCTCCTCCTGTATTAACCTAACATACTCCATTCATTTTCTACCCAACTTTTAGGCCAAGCAAATTTTAAAGTGTTGATTATAATTGTTGAATATGAAATACTGCTCTCAGAAGCATTTTGAAACATGAACATATCAAAAGAGCTCAGTCTCTAAGAAATGTCATCCACCCCATTTGAGGTGTCCCCACCAGCCAATGCTCACTTTCTGTGCTTTCCACCCAGATTCCACTCAAGAGAGGGTTCAGGATTTTTGAGGAAAGGACTGTTGTTCCAAACAACTGGAAGGTTACAGTTAGGGAATAATGGCACTGTCTCCATGCCTTCTACAGTGAAACTTTGCTTAGCTTCTTTAAAATCATTCCTTTAGGCCTGTGTTGCAGGATTAAGAACAAGGGGAAAAAACTCTTTTGCTCTCTCATAGATTAATTTGTTTTTGCCGTTAGGCCCTGACAGCAAGTCATTCACAGTCTGGTGCATCTGAGAATGAAACAATAACGGTCCTCGAGTTTTTCACATCCTGCTTCCTCTTTGGAATTCGATAGTTCTTCCCTGCACAAAGCATATTACCTTTAATGTTTATATTCAATAGGGTGAGCAAAAGGTGGTGTATAAATATCACCCTCTAGGCAACTCATTCCCAGGCAGGATTTAGATTATCAGAACACTGCAGGAGTGTATTGGACTTTTTAGCAGCTCTCAATGCTTTTCCACAGCAACATACTTTTTATCAACAGTTTGGAGCAGTGCTCTTTAAATTTAGAGCCAGAGCTACTACCTTTATATCATCTTGTTGGTTTACATTCTTTCAGATAGATTATTATTGTACACATCTCTTCCATCTCCTGTTCCAAGGAAAGTTGTAAACTGTCTTACCTCACCAGTAATTGTTCAGATATGTTTCAAATATCTTCCCCTTAGGCTAGGCTAGATTTTCCATTAGTGCAGTGTTCTCTGGGGATTATAGTCCTAGGCAGTTTAAAGTGCCTGTCGCAGAGGGACCTGAAGTAGTGTTTGCTAGCTCCACTTTAGAACGGGGGCTGAGGAGGCCTTCTGCCTCCCTAAAGATAATTCCCCAGGGATGGAGATACAGCAGCCAGTCTGCTGGCCAAAACAAACACCTCACAACACGAGGAACTCACTCCCAAAAGAGATGAGAATGACGACTAGAGTGATGGTATGTCTATTCTTTGAGCTACGGGTGTGATTCCCAGCTCAAGACATACCCGCTGTAGCTTTCATTTCTCTAATTCACTAAATTTATAGAATCATAGGAATGTAGGGCTGGAAAGGACGTTGAGAAATCATCAAGTCCAGCCACGGATACTGGGGCAGGACCAAATAAACCTGGACCACTCTTGACTGGTGTTTGTCCATCCTGCTCTTAAAAACCTCAATGATGGGGACTCCACAGTATCCCTTGGAAGACTATTCCAGTGTTTAATTACTCTTACAGTTGGAAAGTTTGCCCTCCTAATATCTAACCTAAATCTCCCTCACAGTAGACTAAGCCCATTACTTCTTGCCCTACCTTCAGTGGACATGGAGAACAATTGATCAACATTCTCTTTGTAACAGTCTTTAACATATTTGAAAACTTTTGTTAGGTTCCCCCCTCACTCTTCTTTTCTCAAGACTAAACATGCCCAGGTTTTTAAACTTTCCTCATAGGTCAGGTTTTCTAAACCTTTTATTATTTTTGTTGCTCTCCTTTTGACTATCTCCAATTTGTCCATCTTTTCTAAAATGTGGCACCCAGAACTGGACACAATACTCCAGCTGAGGACCCATCAGAACTGAGTAGAGTGGGACAATTACCTCCTGTGTCTTACATACAATAGTCCTGTAATAAAGCCACAAATTATATTAGCCTCCTTTGGAACTGCATCACATTGTTGGCTGGTGTTCAATTTGTGATCCACTATAACCCCCATATCCTTTTCAGCAATACTTCTACCTAGTCAGTTATTCACCATTTTGTATTTGTGCATTTGATTTTTCCTTCCTGTGTGTAGTACTTTGCATTTATCGTCATTAAATCTCATTTTGTTGATGTCAGACCAATTCTCTAATTTGCTAAGGTTATTTTGAATTTTAATCCTGTCCTCCGAAATGTTTGTAATCCCTCCCATCTTGGTGTCATCCACAAATTTTATAAATATTTACTCCACGCCATTATCCAAATCATTAAGAAAAATACTGAATAGTTCCAGACCCAGGACTGACAATTGTGGAACCCCACTAGATACATCCTTCCAGTTAAACCGTGAACCATTGATACCTACTCTTTGAGTATGGTCATTCAACCAGTTTTGCACCCACTTCATAGTAATTTCATCTAGATCACATTTCCCTAGTTTGCTTGTGAGAATGTCATGTGGGACTGTCAAAAGCCTTTCTAAAATCATGTCTACCTCTTCCCTTCTGTGCACTAGGCCAGTAACACTGTCAAAGAAGAAAATTAGGCTGTAGCCATTGTGGTCTGAGCAGTTACCATCCCAAGTACATACCTTCTGTCTCCGAAAAGCACATGTTTGGGGCAGCTAGCCCTTCCTGCCGCTTGCAACATGCCTACATTCTAACTTTAGTGCACCCCAGCTTGAAGTATAGACATGCCCTGAGTGTGTTCAGAAATAAAGCAAAACTCATCTTTTTGACTAAGTTTGTCCTTAATAAGATCTTCAGACAGATACACCCATTGTATCCTGGAGAAGAAAGACAAGATTAAACTTTAACTCATCTGGCAACTATTCTCCAATAACTTATACAGGTCAGGTCATGATTCCTTCCTTAATTGTTTTAGCTGGTGGAGGGCTGCCAGCAGTCCCTCACCCCCCAACAGCTGGTCTCCAGTCCCTCACCGGGACCCCACCACCTTCCCCGCATATGAGGGTTAAGAGCTGAGGAAAGGTGGTTGTCTCCTCACTGTACCAGATGTTAGGAGCACAAACCCTGTTCCGCAACTTCTTTAGGGGATGCCTTCCCTTATGTCTACTTCTAATTCCAGTTTATCAGAGAACCAGGAATGAGTACCTGAACTGGACACCTGCCACCTGCTAAATTGTGACAACTGGATTCTAACCTACTGGACGAGCCTGATGGATCTGTGAGCTGCTGTGGAGAAAGTTAAAAAAAAACATGTACTCAGACCAGGCTGGCAGTGAGGGAAAAATTCCTTCCTTATCCCCCACAGCAAGATAAAAACATAGTCATATGCTAAGCCCAGGGGTGGGATGGTGAGAGCTGCTAATCCAGGAATGAGAGGGGACAGGGTTTGTATACCCTCCCTCCTACACACACGTTTACCTAAGCCCTACTGGCAGGCCCACCAGCTCAAGTGATCCCTTCCCCGCACTTCCTGGCCAGCCCCCTCCAAATCCCCAAAGGAGGGGCTATCTTTAAAGAAGCCACTACTCTTTTTTCCTACCAGTCCAGACAAAGCCTTGAGTTGCAGAAATTTCAATCTCTCTCATGCACACAAACAACCCTCTCCTAACTATAACATTTATTCCTACAAGTGGGAAAGAAAGAGAAGTATTCCATTACTCCTTTTTAAAACATGGCAGGTACTTGCATACAATGGTTAGGGAGGCCAAATATGAATCTAGACCAGAGGTGGGCAAACTATGGCCCGGGGGCCGAATCCGGCCCACTAGTCATTTTAATCTGGCCCTTGAGCTCCCGCTGAGGAGCAAGGTCTGGGGCTTGCCCCACTCCAGAGCTTCAGCCGGGGAGCAGGCTCGGGTGCTGCTCCACGTGGCTCCCAGAAGTAGTGGCATGACCCCCCTCCAGCACTCCAGCAGGGAGTAGGGTCGGGGGCCACTCCATGCAGCTCCCAGAAGCAGCAGCATGGCCCCTCTCTGGCTCTACAGGTACGGGCAGCCAGGGGGCTCCGTTCTGCATGCTGCCCCTGCCCCAAATGCCACCCCTGCAGCTCCCATTGGCCAGGAACCATGGCCAATAGGAGCTGCAGGGATGGTCCTGCAGATGGAGCAGTGTGCAGAGCCTCCTGGCAGCACCTCCACATAGGAGCCGGAAAACAGATATGCCACTGCTGCTGGGAACCGTTTGAGGTAAGTGCCGCCCTGAGCCTCCCCACATGCCCCAATCCCCTGCCCCAGCCCTGATCCCCCTCCCACCCTCCAAACCCCTTGATTCCAGACCGGAGCACTCTCCTGCACCCCAAACCCCTCATCTGCAGCCCCACCCCAGAGCCTGCACCCCCAGCCAGAACCTGCACCCCTTCCTTCACCCCAACCCCCTGCCCCGGCCTTGATCCCTCTCGCACCCTCCAAATCCCTCGGTCCCAGCTTGGAGCACCTCATACTCCCCAAACTCCTTATCCCCAGCCGCACCCCAGAGCCCACACCCCCAGCTGAAGCCCCCACCCCACTCCCATGCCCAAGCCCAGAGCCCCCCTCCTGCACCCTGAAGTCTTCCTTTCTGACCCCACCCCGGATCCCGCACCCCCAACCAGAGCCCTCCCTCTCTCCCACACCCTAACCCCAATTTTGTGAGTATTCATGGCCCGCCATACAATTTCTATTCCCAGATGTGGCCCTTGGGCCAAAAAGTTTGCCCACCCCGATCTAGACAGACTGAGTAGGGGCTAGCATCTCCCGGAAATACCAGAGGGAAAAGAGGTAGAAGGCCATCTCTTCTAAGCACAAGGATAAGAAAGGAAGAGGGGAGCAGCCATGGGGAAATCATCCCTGTGAAAGGGCTCTACCAGGGGATTGTATACCACCACCTGAGTGATGACAGAAGTTATATACAGCGTAAATCAGATATTTTGTTTTTTAAATAATCAGGAATAATCCTTTACACTTTGCAGCAGTGCTATTGTAATGACCACCATTTTGGTTATGCACAGAGACTGAACCAGACTTCCAGAGTTGAAACATAAACCTCTACAGTTTGAGCACGAGGAATAAGTCCTTATAGCTGGGAGCTTTAACAGACATGTATCCTTTGAGATCAGACATGGTGTGGGACTTGTAACATACACTGAACAGTTAGTTACACTGTCAGAAATGTAGACAGCGATACAAGGAGAAGCTAAAATACAGCTGGCAACTGAGAGGCCAAGGAATGAACGCAACTGGTGCCGCAACTTTATTCTCACACCTGAGTGATGAGACAAACTAGCAGAGTATCCATCTTAAAGCCTGTGCAGACACTGCTATGCTGTTTCATGGATACAGGATTTCCGTTTCTAAGACTGTCAGTCTGGCACCTTTCACACTCATTGAGCTCACACACAAAAATTTAAAGACTAAAATAAAGAAGGCATTTTATTTCTAGTCTAAAGTAGCACAGATGATGTTTTCATTGATTGCCAGGACCAGAAAAGAACCACCCGAGAGCATTAAATCAAGATATGTAGCTTCTTATACCCTTATGATACTCAATTACCTACATGGCATACAACCCTGGGTAAAACCTGTTGAGGGAAAAACAGAATCCCTGCTCTAAAGGGTTTATGGTCTAATAGAATAACTCTGCCATGGTCAGCAGTGCCCAAATTACTATAGTCCCAGTATACTCACAACAGCTCAAATATTTGTTCCACATTTTCAAGAAGAGTAAATGAAGAAAGTGATCTTTTTGGATGGCTATACTGTTCCTAAGAGAGAACAGCCCCTTCAGCCCTGAGATGCTTTTTAATTAATGTCAAAGTCATGAAGTAGTTCTCCAGCCTTCATGAAATAATAAACGATTGTTTAGAGCTAAAAAAGTGCACATGCCTGGGGACTGGAAAGCCCTGTAAGCTATTATCATACATGGGGTGTCCCATCTGCATAGAGTTATTTATCCATTAGATACACACCCAACAGATCGACATATTAGAGGAGCCTGGATAGTTTTCCATCTGCACATGAAGAATACATTGTTACTCTTTTATTCAGCTAGAGCCCTTGATTTATCCTTACTGAGGTGATCTTTTGAGCACATCTGCCCCGTCAAGAATTATTGCAGTTGCTGTATCTATCCATTTTCTCCTCAACTCAAACATAAAGTTTGACTTTCAGTTTCACATATATTGTCTCTTGGCAAATCACAATGGTCTATATTGACTTTAAAAAGAAATATTACTACAGTAACAAGGAGAATATTTTCAGGGAACAATAAATGTAGCCCCTTTACCTGTTAATGGATTACCTACAAACAGGATTCAATTATAGTATTGTTTATTTGGTTGATAGTTTATGTGCATGTATTTTCCCTTCTGGATTACTCATTCAATTCACAGTGACTATTTCCTCTGCTTTACGTGATTTGTCATCTGAGTTATATGGTATTTCTGCTCTGACTGACTCAGAGGCACACAATGAGCTCTGAAGATGGCTGTGCAAACATTTCTGGCATGAATACCCATGCAACTAGAAACTCACCAGGAAATTCATGATTCCTGTGGGTTGTAATACTTTGGCCTCATTTCGATTGTTGGGTTTAGTGTGTGGGTACTGGGTGGTGGTTGTGGCCTGTGACATACAGAAGGCCAGACTAGATGATCTAGTGGTCCCTTCTGGCCTTAAACTCTATGGTACCTTTTCTTTCTCCAAACAAAAATGTGCTCACAGGAAGAGTCTAAATTAAATGAAAAACATAAGTTAAGTCCATGAACATTTGATAATGCTTTGGTGGAGTATTTGTCCAGCTCTAGTTATTAACTGAGGTCCATCTCATCACTTAGACATAATGCCTCCTAGCACCACTGCTTGAGTAGTGAATCTTCTCTCTAGTTCAGCTCTGCCTCATAAAAGACATGAGCCTCACAACTATAACTTAGCAGATAGCTGGTTCTTTATTGAAAGCTGAAAACCTATAGATGTGAAATTTAGGTCAGATCTCCAACTATATCTTGATACAGACAGATTGGAAAAGGAAATTTTCAGAGCAAATGCTGTGACAATGGGAAACTGAAAGGGAACTGTAGGGAACCCGAGACTGCTTATAAAAGCTTTCTGAGAATGCATTATTGACTTATATTCAATTTGTGGTCCAGTATAGTCTGCAGGTCATTTTCAGCAATACTACCTAGCCAGTTATTCCCCATGTTGTAGCTGGGCATTTAATTTTTCCTTCTTAAGGGTAGTACCTTGCACTTGTCTTTATTAAATTTTATCTTGTTGAATTCAGACCAATTCTCCCATTTGTCAAGAGCACTTTGAATTCTAGTCTTGTCCTCCAAAGTGTTAGCAACTCCTCCCAGCTTGAATAAGCATATTCTCCACTCCATTAGCTAAGTCATTCAGAGAAATGAAGGGTAAACTTTGTTTTTAGTACTGGTGAAATATATACAAGAAATTAAGTTAATCTGAGCATCTCTCCCTCCCTTTCTCTCTTATTCTGCTTTACATTTTTCTTTTCAAGGGACTTTAGTGACAAAACTCTTTCTCTTCCATCCCTTCATATCTATCTTTCATTTTGTAGGGACCTCTGAATACCAAACTATTAACTCTATTACATCACATAAATTAGTCAAATGCGTACAAACACTGAACAAACAAAATGGTAGGCCAATTCTTCCCTGCCCCCTTTGACGGGATGATTGCCTGCAGATCTCATCCTGAGTTCAAGGACTGCACTGTGACAGGCACTTGTGTGGCATAGACAAAGGAGAGAAGCTCCTTCCCTGCATCTCCTGTATATTTGCATAAGGGCCAGTCATAATCTATCCCTGAGTGGTACACTGTAAATCTTTCTATATACGTCAAATCTTAACTGATTAACAAATCAAATAACATTTAACTAAGCAACATAACCCAGTACAATAGCATGTAAATATATTTTCACCCTTTGAGAAAATCATCGAGCTTAAATTCCTTTAAAAATAATTTATCAAGCTCCTCTGGGGAAGAATATTTATAATGGCTTTAATGTAGGTTTTATCAGGGCCATCATCCCTTTATTTAAATTAGATCCATGATTTCTAAACATTCCACATATTCAACACTGCAGAGATGCAGTTAATATCTCAAATCCTATTTGTGAGTTGGTGGGTAGAGGGAATAGTTAATTTCCATTATCTTGAAAGCCAGGACAATAGAGAGTGAGTCACTGATTTACTGTGGATTTTAGGGGGAAACGCCAAACACTGATTATTGAGGATTTTTTCTCAACATTCTCTTAAAGTTTTTGATGAGAGTAGAATTAACAGCTAAGTAATTTCTTTCATTTGGATTTGTACTTTTTTCAAAAATCTTCTCTAGGTGTCCTCTGACAGAAGCCAATGGTTCTGAAATTCCACATTCTTTCCAACGTAAATTCACATAGTCCATGGTTGGTATTTGTATATATGAGACCCCCTAACATGCACACACATATATACACCTTAATCCACTGACTCTCTGGGACCCTGGTTTATCTGTGGCAATGTTAGCTTTTTGTTTTCCTTGAAGCCACTACTGATAAATACAATATGAGTGTACTGACTTACAGTCTCAGAAGTAATTCTTTGCAGGATTGGGGCCTATTTCATTTAAGCTTAAAGAAAGAATGTGGTTATATACTGCTTTCTGTCTTTTGAGGTGTCTCTTATCTACACTCATCCCCTCTCCCCCCCAAAATGGAACTTGATGGATATTACAATATTACAAAATTAAATTTACAGAAGGAAAGGTGATATATTTTAACTAGCCTTGATAATGAAGCAACTACTTTAAAAATAAACCTCTCTTTGCCACTCTTGCCAAGCCAAATTTTCTGATAGCTGAAAAACAATTTTTCAGTTCGGTGGCCAAGTGAAAAAGAAATCATTTCCGGCTGACCCAAAATAATAAAAAAAAAATCACATATTTTGGTAAACCAAAAAGATTTTAAAAAATCATTTTGTTTAGACCCAAAATGAAACATTTTGTTTGAATTTTTTTTACTTTTAAGAAAACAAAAACAAACAAAAGCTGAAGTAAAATTCAAAATAAAATGTCATTTTTAATCAAAAATCAAAACAATTCAAATTTTTTGGATTTTTTTTGGAATTTTTTTGGAATTTTTGTTCTAAGTGAAAGAATTTGGCAAATTCATCACAAATTTGCAAAAGATTTCGGTCAACCTGCATCTGCATTTTTCAGTTGAAGAAAAATTCTGTCAAAAAAATTTCACCCAACTTTACTGCTGATGCTGCTTCTGACCAAGCTATTGTTCTATACTTTCTTCATATGTTTTATAGAAAAATAAGCTGCTTTTGTCAATGTGAATTTCCGACCTTATTATATTGAAGTAAAATATATGATGTCTTTTAAGAGCTCACAATTTTTATTGTCAGAAATCCAAGTAACAGACCAAAGCTCTCTGTGGAGATACAATAAACTTAGGAATTTATTAAATTTCTCTCTGGATAGGTATGAAGGGATTTTTGGTGCCTTTGCTCTATTAATGAAAAAAGAATGTTTCACTGTTATTATAGAATTTGATAACTACATACAATGAATCAAAGGGAATATCTCAAAGGGAGAATGTCAGTGCTCCAGTCTTGAAGAATATGTATACTTCTGATGACAGAGTAGCATCAACCTGAAATTCAGATTTTTCTAGTGCGGTGCTATGGTATGATCAACCAACCAATCACCATTAGCATTAGTAAAAACAAATAGAATTCTGTTTACCAGTGTGAAAATTCCAGAGATAGAGTTTTTATTGGCAGGAATATTTATGACAATAGCACTTTTAATTTGAATAATAGAAAATATTTCACAGGAAATTAATTTAAACTTGAATGTGAGTATGTGCACCAGAAACATGAGTCTAAGAGTTATGCTCATCCAAAAAGCATTTGACTAATGAGTCCAGTGTAAGCTAACCAAAACATTTTGGCTATCAGTACTTCCAATCAGTTGCTTGTGAACAAATTACAGACCAAGACTTTATTCACAAAAGTAGTTAGTTATGGGTTTTGTGACATGGACACCTATGTAATAAGAAATAGACTAAAACCACAAACTTATTTTTCATAGTTCACAAGAATAAACTACTGACTAGGGGTGGATTTGAACTGATGAGCTGGCAGTGAAAGGCTCTGTATTGTATTACAAATACTCTGTTGTTTTCATGCCTATACAATGCTGTCCCTTTAAGCATTTTCCCAGGCTAAATGATATGTGATCATCTGGGGAAGGATCTGTCCTCCCCTGCATTGGAAGTCTCAGCACTGGTGTGAGAATCCCCCAATGCAATTTCTGAATAACTAACCGGTTCAATCCAGGATTCCACTTCTGGGAAGTAGGCAGGGTAGAATAACCGATGGGCCTTGTATAGCTGTTAAAGACAGTAGATTTATCAGTTTGAATAGGCATCTTATTTCATATCAGTGGTGTGTACAGAGGGGGTATGTATGCTTGTTTTGAGTGTCACTGGGCACGTCAGCAACAATATAAATCAGTTAATATCTGTTCCATCATACCATTAATCTTTGCTTGAATCTATATGTACATACATACACACACAAAATGTAAGTAACTTGGCTAGACAGATATTTTAGTCTTTTAACTGGTACCATATTATGTTCAAGAGGTTTCTATATTGTTTTAGATACCTTGGGGTTTAAAAAACATGGATATACAGTACTTCCTTTTAACTTCTTTATTCTGCTAACAGGTATACCCTTAAGTGAGCTTCCCTGTTAGATTTACCACTGAACAGAATACATATTTAAGAATAAAATCATTTCAGACATCCTTTGCGTTCTGTGGTATGAGCCTAATATAATTTATTCTGGAACACACAGCCCTTTCCAGTTTGTGAAATATTGAATAAAACGCAAAACTGAGTGGACTACTTAGATGGCATTATTATTCAGAAGGAAAATGCACTCAGCATATCTAAAGGCTTTGAGGCATTGTTGTGGTGAGAACACCGCCAGTAAGGAGCTGACACCAATAGAAGGATTTTCATTACTCTTGAAGAATAGAAGCAGTAGCAAATATGCAGTGAGCCAGAGCTCAACTGTACTGCACAGTTTGTTAATATCTTTCCTAGATAATAATATGTGATCCTCCATAATCTTAGTATTCATCAACAATTGCTTCAGTTTATTAGGGTAATGCATATTTTGGCTATTTGAAAAAATAATACTTCTTGATACTGTAAATTACAATTCAGCATCCATCGACTTCAAATAACGTTTTGTATCCAGATGTATTGAAGCATTGCATCTACAATTAAGGGCTACTTTTCTGTTTCCATTATAAACCCTATTTTCAGGATTGATCACATTGAACTGCGAATTAAGTTCACAGCACTGAAGAGTATTTTACTCTTCACAGCACTCAAAAGTCTTGATTTTTCTCCTGCACTAGAGCTCTGCTTGGCCCTGGAGCAGTTTTGTGTGTGTGAAATGTCAGGAAACCAGTTATAGCACCCTAATTTTCAGGGACTCACACAATTTAGAGCAGCAGCTAGGCTACTCTGAGTTGTGCCACTGTTATAAGGTACATAATAGAGTGACCCTACACCAGTAGATGACTGGCATAGCCTGGGAGGTGAAACATAAGCACAGGGCCTACCTGTGGAATATTTGTGCTAGCAGGGATTTTCCTTTCCACAGAGGAATTCTCTGCTGGGAATCTGTAGCCATATTCCAATAATTTTGGATAGCATGAGCAATGCAAATAGACCATAATGCAGTAAAGAATCTGGCCGCCTCCCTCTCCACCGACTGATGCTAACGTTGGTGGAAGATAAGCATTCCAAGATCACCTTGACTCTGGAATTCAGTTTACTCATTGGTATGACAGAGACCAAGTAAATTGATCTTTAGGAACACTGCAAGACCTGTCTATTTATTCCAGATTTCAACTGAGTTCATGGTCTGAAGCATACATGTGTTTCTGCTGAGATGCTGTTGTGGTCTGGGGAGCTTGCTTTGAGTTGATGTTGTTCAGTTATGATTTAATCGTTTTACGTGTGTGTGGGGGGTGCATCTGCATTTAGCAATGGTGATAGATGTGATAAATTAGAACATAAATTATTGTTGACAAATCATAAGACACACTGTACATTGCCTTCTAGAGGTTGGCAAATATTGTAAGTATTCACAAATATTTCATTCAAGTTTTTAAAAAACCCATGAATTTAGGACAACAATATTCATAACCCCTTTTAGTCACTTTTTTCAATGATATTAATGAAAAAAGGAATATATTGTAACTACTTATGGGAATATGTGATGGAAATATTCATATGGTCATTTTGGGAGCTCTTTTTGAGCTTTGGAATAATCCAGTCAGGAAGCTGAAACGATAACAGATAACTTTGGTGACCAATCGCACAAACACAAAGAGTGGATTACAATGGTAAATATAAGTTTCAGAGTAGCAGCCGTGTTAGTCTGTATTCGCAAAAAGAAAAGGAGTACTTGTGGCACCTTAGAGACTAATCAATTTATTTGAGCATAAGCTTTCGTGAGCTACAGCTCACTTCATCGGATGCATTCAGTGAGCTGTAGCTCACGAAAGCTTATGCTCAGATAAAATGGTAAATATAGGTTGCAACTAGTGCTCTTGTTACATAAACTACTTCTTAAGTCTTTCTCACTAGCAAGCAAATCTAGAAAAAAAGTGAATGGATAGTGGCAAACAGTAAAAGGGGTTAGGTTGGTTGAACAGAGTATTTGCTGGAAATAGTTCTCACAACTTTAGTACTTTGGAATTTGATTGAAGAAGTGGATCTTATTATACTTATGTAAAGCTAGTGGGAAATTGTCCAAGGGAACATTTTTCTGTTGGAAAATGCCTATTTGTCAAATGAAAATGATCCATGGGAACTTGTCAATTTTGACAAAACTTCCAGTGGAATCCACTCGTTTCCTGCCAGCTCACCTGCCTTTTCCCAAACTCCAGGGCTCCCAGGGCTTCTGAGTTCCTAACTTCTGAGCTCCTCAGCAGTTTGCTTGGCAGGTCGCTGCAGCACACCAGTTCTCAAGCTTCTGGCTTCTCAGCAGCTAACCTGACAGGCGGCTGCACAGCCAGAGTTCCCAGGAAACATATTTCATTTTGGAAACACCAAAACATTCCGACTGCAGAAATGTTTCAGTTTTTCACTTCTGAAAAAATAATAATAAAATAATAATAATAAAGAGATGATGGTGTTTCACTGAAAATCAATGGGAGTTAGCTCCTAACCTGCTTAGCTACTTTTGTAAATCTCACTATGTACCCATCTGCATATTGAGACCTCTAAATACCTTTGTATATCTGGCCCCATATCGCTCAGTATTATACTAATTCTTTGGCCTTGCTTTTATCTCATTCAGAAATTTGAGTCTGTTTATTTGCTAGGTTTTCTTGAAAGAGACAAATCAATTCTATAATATTAAGCTATTTGGCTAGATACTACCAGACCCCCCTATCCCACACACCCTATGAAGTCTGAAATAAGGAGCCTCTCTCCTGTGCACCAACCTCAAGCACCGTGCTGCTTCACTGCATTTTTTACTATGTAGCTAAATTAGCTTTGCATGCATGAGGTGGTCCTACTGAGCTAGAATCTTTTAAAAGCCAAGGAAGAAAACTGAAAAATTTACTGTGCATTAAGAGAAAATGTATTTTAGTAGGCCATAATTTAGTTAAATAAAAAAACATATTAGCAGAACAGTTAGTACATCCACAACTTTACTGTGGTTGCAGCTGCTACTCTCTGTGTTATATTTATATGCACTCACACACACATATATACGCACATGTGTGTATGCACGTTACATAGAGATAAATATTAAATTTAAATTTAAAAATGCAAAACATTTAAATAATGGGCAGATTTAACTCCGCAGAATTAAAGTGTATTGTTTAAACGATTTGAATGATCCTCACACATTTTATGTTTCCCACTTCACTTAATAACCAAAATATATTCAAACTTACTGGGTATCCTTGCTGAACGGGATCATCTTTTAAGTGGCACTGGCTGAGAGTGCCTCATTGTCATGATATACCATACTAATGTATCAGAGTACTGACATTCCAGTGATGTACAGAAACTGTCGAATGGGGTTTTGAGGATGTATTAGTATAGAGGTCTAGTCCAGTGTTCTTCATCGCACAATCGATCCAAGATATATGTGGGAGCTTCAGGAAGTTGTAATGTTTAAGATATTCAGCAAATCTAGTTTATACATCCATTTTTCATCTATTGTGAGTACATTTAATTTGTTCAGATGCCATGTAGCTTTCCGTGGATCTGGTCGCTGCTGAAGATGCCCAGCGTCAACTGAGTTCAAAAGTAAAATGGAACGTGGGACTGTAGACATTATTATGGGAAACCAAAACACTGAGAAAGAGAGAGAGTGAGAGAGAGCCTGAAATGAAAAGTGTGAGGAAGTGCAATGTATTTACAAATACAAAGCCTCACAGCACCCATGTTAGATAAAGTATTATTATTCCCATTTTACACCTAGGCTCAGAGAATCATACCCATTATTCCAGGCCACACAAGCCATTGTTCAGAACTGGGAACAGAATTCATGACTCCCAGCCTTCTGACCTAACAACTAGACAGATGGTTTTCAGTCTGGGGTCTGCTGGTCACATAGTGCTGAGGCATGTTTCTTTACAGCTACTCCTGCAGGCATCCTTGCAAACCTAGCTATAGAAACAGCTTTAAAGAAAGAGCTGAAAGCCTATCAGCCGCCACTAGGGATTACTGCAACCATTAGAGGAGAAGCAATAAAAAGCCACTATTAGAAAAACTGCTAAAAAATCATCAATAAGGCCAGAACCAGGAGCTTCCACAGGGCCCAGATATGCAACCCTTACATGCATCAGTGAGCACTTGCTTGTACACATAGCTCCATTGACTTCAATGTTAACTTCATGAATAAATGCTTACCCGGTGTAAGGATTGCACAAATGGACCCTCAATGAGGCACTGCAAAGCAGAACAGGAAAGGCACGACTGTAGCAAGGAGGAGATGCTGGGTAGGGGAAATTGGAACCAACAGAACAAAAAAGTGAGGACAGAGCTGGCCAAAAAACTTAGGATTTGTGGGAAATTCTGATATTTGGAAATTTAGTTTCATTTCAAATTGGAGCTGCAGACCTTGGAACCCAGGCTTCCCAGCAACCTGCCAGGAATCCTGGCTGTGATCTGACAAAATCTCATCACACTTGTGATGATTCTGTGAAATTATCTCAGATTTGATGAATCGGCATTCTCCAACCAAACTCTATTTTGTCAGAAAATTGCTGACCAGCTCTAAGCAAGGTACACTGAATGAAGAGAACAAAGAGCACGATATATTTTTAGAAAGAGAACTAATTTGATTTTAAAAGTTTATTACCTGTATCTTTCCATATTCATGAGATCAAAGATGTGCTTGGATTTTAACGTTACCTGTACTTCTAGAAATTCAGTATGTGTTATACTTGGGACAGGGGTGGAGTGAGATTGTGACTGGGGGAAAGCAGTCTATGACATGATCTCACTTAGGAAGTGGTTCCCAGAATGGAAAAACCTCAACTAGAATATGCTCAATTACATGGTAAAATCACAGAATTTTGCAATGGCAGAAAAAAATGTCACCATTCAGTGAGAAGCTGAAGGAAGGGATACGTTATAAAAGTCAAATAAAATCACTTTTTGATGTTTGTGTGTTGCTTTGATAAAATTGCTGATGTGAGATAATCTACATTAGGCTAAGCACAAATTACATCTGGGACCATATTTCAAAACTGCAATTTGAATATAAAAGGAGAACAAAAATAATAATTATAAAGTAACCTAGAAATAGCCTGCAAATGTATTTAAACCTCAGGACATGTTTAGTTTTACTTTTTAATTTATTTATTGAGCATCTTTTCACCTAGACAGATCATTCATGAGTATGACTGTACACTTTCATGCATTTCTGCAGTGTATAGGACCTGGGAACTTTTACAGCAAATTTCAAAAGTATTCAGAATTTGCTATTGATTATATCTGAGCTACACTTGAATGCCTCACAATTTAACTTATACTATTGTTTTCTTTCTTCAGGACATATTCATGATCGATGAAGAGGGGAAAAAAGCCATAACATGGCAACAAGTACCTCCTCCTGTCTTCTGATTAGTGATCAGCTGGTTTGGAAGAATGGAATGGCTAGAAGACATTATTGATCATGTAAGGAATTACCGAGCTTGATTCTGCTACCCATAGTCATGTTGAATAGAACCTTACCATTCAAGCAGACAGTCCCAGTCATTTCAGTGGGATTATGTAATGAGATACCACTCAGCATGAGTACGGGTGACCATTTTGGTTCTACAGTCATTCAGGGCTATATTGTGGGCCTCCCTTATACGACTCTATACTTGGATGGGATGAGGAGGAACTAAGAAACCTCCTTCTCCTGTTTGACTATTGAAAAGGCCAGTTTCATTTTGACTTGAGAGAATGCTGGGGAGTGCTACTGAAATATTCTCTGCATGTGCACCTTATTGCAAGGAGAAGTAGGGAGAGTCATGTCTCTGCCTCCTACGTGACATGTAGTGGAGACAATAGAGTATGCTTAAAAAGGTGTCACACATTGATCTCTGAGACAGGCTGTCAAAAAAACTTAGAATAAAAAATTAGCATTCAGATGTTTTGATTTTTTTGTGCAAAATTTCACAATGAAGTAAACATTTTCATTTTGTTTTCATTTTAGTCCAAGTGTTTAATTCTGGTTTTCAAAAACAAAATGAAGTTCAAAATAAATGTCCAAAATGTATATTTGTTTTGAAATTTTCCATTGGAAAAATTCCTAACAATTTGTTAAAAATGACATTTTCCTTCAAAAAAATGCAATTGGGGGGGGGGGGGGCAGGAAAATTTTAGCCAGCTTAACTCCCAGTGCTGCTCTAACATAGGCTGCTGCCAAAGCCATTCTCTATCCCTGAAGGACTGAAAACAGAACTATAAACCCTTTCTGGCTCAGCAAGTACCATATGCACTTCACTTAGAAGATGGCTCATTTTAGGATACCACCAGCTGCATATATATGCACTCTTTTCTTCATTAAATATATTTGTTCCAACACTTCATTTTAGAGCATTTACTAAATTGATATGCTAGCGTGTGCACTCTTTTTTTTTCTCCAGATGTCTGAGAGGAGGGGAGGGAGGAGTGAGCTATAAAACACTGTCGGAATAAAGGAGAAAAGGTAGCAAATAGAAAAGCATATTACTGGTTCGATTGCTCCCCTGCCGCCACTCTGCCTCTCTTCCTGCTGATTCTGTCAAGACCTGAATAGATTAGGTCTCATTATCACAAAGTTTAAGCCAAAGATTCAAGATGCTTAAAAATCAGACTGCTACATTTAGAAGCATCATCCAGTATGTGTGTGTGGCTGTGTTAGGAGGGGTGCTCTAGCAGAAAGAGCAAGTTATTGCTGTTGATAGAGGGTGCTACCCAGCCTGGTCACCTAAGCAATTCCTAGGCAGAAGGGGAAATATATGGTGGCAAGGGTGCAAACTTTGTTAGTACAAAGTTCTAATGAATTTAGAATAATTAGAATCCAATTTTGACGTTAATCACATTGAGGAGAGATGCTGGAGGATTAAGTCATTTGGAAAGCTGGAAGAAAAGAGGAACTAATCTGAAGAGGGATTTCACAAGGCACTAATGTTTCCCCATCTCTGGTACAAAGAACAAAACATGTATTGCAGCCTACCTGACTTATTTCCAGTGAAGGGAGACACAGAAAATCAACCAAACAAAGAACAAACCAATATAAAAGGATGAGATTCTGTTCTGTACCTCTGAAAAGTGCAACACAGAACTCCCAGCACAGGGGAAGTGAAGGCTAATGTGACTTGAAGCCAAATTTGCACTCCCTGACCCTGGGCTGCCTCAGAAGCTGAAGAGCCCCCTGGGCAGTCCCTCCAAAGTGCCCTATGGCGAACCCACAGCACTGCCTGGAATCTCCGCCTTAGACCTGACCCCAGTCTCGCCCCCATACTGTGCCATGAATTTATGGGGCCAGTTTATTACAGATTGCCAATGATCTGACCAGAAGATATTTAGGTTCTTGTCCCAATTTAGGCTACAGGATTAGGGAAAACAGAGAGTTCTATGTCATGGATGGACTCTCGGGGTGTGTAACAAGGACACATACTGAGGACAATACCAAAATTTCAATATCTTTATTAAAATGAATGAAAGGATAATCAAAGATATAAAACACAGAGTCACAAAGAAGTAATACAATTCTATGGTCCCTGGTGGTAACATTTCTATTCTAAATGACTATTTAAGCTATCCTACTCACATCCTTCCCTGGAGACTGGTTGGTAGAGATGAGGTTTGACTGTTGAATAGCTAAGCTATATTGCCAAAGCTGAGCTGATAGCTTAGCAGAAGATAGAAAGAGCGACCCCTCTACATGGTGGTTTGCCCTTTTATAGGGTCCTGGCAATGCCCTGAATATTCATATCAGTGCCCAACCTACCATGCCCAAATCTTATTTCCTCACCCAGATAAATTTTCAGGTACACCTATTCTACAGGCTAACACAGAATCATAGAAGATTAGGGTTGGAAGAGAACTAAGGATATCATCTAGTCCAACCCCCTGCTCAAAGCAGGACCAACCCCAACTAAATCATTGCAGTCAGGGCTTTGTCAAGCCAGGCCTTAAAAACCTCTAAAGATGGAGATTCCACCACCTCCGTAGGTAACCCATTCCAGTGCTTCACCAACCTCCTAGTGAAATAGTTTTATGACATATATTCATATGTGTTAATATCAATTATCTTGTCCCCAAAACCATTACCTTTGGCCTAAATCATGACTTCCATGTTCTGTGGTGTACCCTGTGGTTACTGGTCTGTTCCAGACTCATGGTAAACACATTCAGTTCCCTGTTTGGTTCGCCATTCAGTTCCCCAAAGACAAAGGGGTAACCGGTAGGCCATTTATCTGTGCCAGAGGTTATAAACACTTAATGATAACTTGCTCTAGCTTAATCATACAGAATACAGGCCTGTAGGTTCCTTGCATTACAGTCAACTATTATGAGTAATATATACTGGAATTCAATATAAACTAAACCCTGAGAAAATAACAATATAATCAATCAAACCAATGAAAAAACACAATATGCAATATAGCAAGCTAGCAGACTAGCCTCATGGGCTACACTATGCCTGGGTTTATGAGGGACTTCTTGTAGGGCATAGTTGTCTTCTACAGTGTCTGTGCCAGAGGAATCCGCCTCTGGTTAGATACAGGGCTTCCACGACCCCTTTATGCCACTCTGCCATTTTTACACAGCATAAAGAGGATGGGGCAGGAGTGAGGATCTTACTCAAAGTCACCATGAGATAGGAGAGAATATGTACCGAGTACCTCACTCTGTAACATTCTGCAACTGAACTGAAACACAAAATGGCAGCTGCCCCTTCACAGAATCATAGAATCATAGAATATCAGGGTTGGAAGGGACCTCAGGAGGTCATCTAGTCCAACCCCCTGCTCAAAGCAGGACCAATCCCCAATTAAATCATCCCAGCCAGGGCTTTGTCAAGCCTGACCTTAAAAACTTCTAAGGAAGGAGATTCTACCACCTCCCTAGGTAACGCATTCCAGTGTTTCACCACCCTCCTAGTGAAAAAGTTTTTCCTAATATCCAACCTAAACCTCCCCCATTGCAACTTGAGACCATTACTCCTTGCCCTGTCATCTTCTACCACTGAGAATAGTCTAGAACCATCCTCTTTGGAACCACCTCTCAGGTAGTTGAAAGCAGCTATCAAATCCCCCCTCATTCTTCTCTTCTGCAGACTAAACAATCCCAGTTCCCTCAGCCTCTCCTCATAAGTCATGTGTTCCAGACCCCTAATCATTTTTGTTGCCCTTCACTGGACTCTCTCCAATTTATCCACATCCTTCTTGTAGTGTGGGGCCCAAAACTGGACACAGTACTCCAGATGAGGCCTCACCAATGTCGAATAGAGGGGAACGATCACGTCCCTCGATCTGCTCGCTATGCCCCTACTTATACATCCCAAAATGCCATTGGCCTTCTTGGCAACAAGGGCACACTGCTGACTCATATCCAGCTTCTCGTCCACTGTAACCCCTAGGTCCTTTTCCGCAGAACTGCTGCCTAGGCATTCGGTCCCGAGTCTGTAGCTGTGCATTGGGTTCTTCCGTCCTAAGTGCAGGACCCTGCACTTATCCTTATTGAACCTCATCAGGTTTCTTTTGGCCCAATCCTCCAATTTGTCTAGGTCCCTCTGTATCCTATCTCTGCCCTCCAGCGTATCTACCACTCCTCCTAGTTTAGTATTATCCGCAAATTTGCTGAGAGTGCAATCCACACCATCCTCCAGATCATTTATGAAGATATTGAACAAAACCGGCCCCAGGACCGACCCCTGGGGCACTCCACTTGACACCGGCTGCCAACTAGACATGGAGCCATTGATCACTACCCGTTGAGCCCGACAATCTAGCCAACTTTCTACCCACCTTATAGTACATTCATCCAGCCCATATTTCTTTAACTTGCTGACAAGAATACTGTGGGAGACCGTGTCAAAAGCTTTGCTAAAGTCAAGAAACAATACATCCACTGCTTTCCCTTCATCCACAGAATCAGTAATCTCATCATAGAAGGCGATTAGATTAGTCAGGCATGACCTTCCCTTGGTGAATCCATGCTGACTGTTCCTGATCACTTTACTCTCGTGTAAGTGCTTCAGGATTGATTCCTTGAGGACCTGCTCCATGATTTTTCCGGGGACTGAGGTGAGGCTGACTGGCCTGTAGTTCCCAGATGGAAGGTGATTGTTGCACATTAATATATACCATAAAGAAGGAGTTTATAGTAGACTGTGACAGGACAGGAGCCTAAGTAGAACACCATTCTGTCAGAATTATCCTGATGAACACTGTAAAGAGGGAATACATAGAGAGAGATGTATAATGCACCATGCTGTACAACACATTACACAATGGTTAGTTGTGCCCAAAATGGAGGAGCGGCGGAGTCAAAGACCATGACCCAAAGCATGGGTCAAGACAAAAAGCATGAGGGAGTGAAATAGAAAACAGAATAAACAATGTGGTGTCTGAGTGTCATAGCTGGAATATTTCATGGAACGGATAAACTTAAAACTTTTTTTTTTGGAAGGAGTAGTTGGAGGGTGCTTGTCAAATGTAAGCAGAGTCAGGATGAGCTCCACCCTGACATCTGGTGGTGAGGTGTGGCAAGTTGTGGAAAAGAACTTCAGGGGCTGATCTCATTTGCATAGGCACACCCACCCCGCCTAGAATGAGGCCATAGCTGCCCAAATGGTCACTTTGGCTCCTGTGGGATCCCCAGTGTCTCTGTTATTGGGACAGGAAAAATAAATTGTTATTACCCTGATTATGGGAATCAAGGACAGTGGAACTGTACTTGGCCTTTTGTTACGATGGAGGGACTCACCATCAACTAAGTAGCACTCGCTAGGCAAGGGACATGGGTTCCAAAACTCTGTGAATTGAGAGAGGCGTGGGATAGGTGTTAATATTTGGTGGCATGGGCCTCTTGGTAAGGGCTTTGCATGTTAATTGCACTTCCTCCTCTCTCCACTATGGAATATCAGAGCTAATTTTGATTCCGTTAAGGAGTCTAGTTACAGGCTGCTAAGCTGAATTCGTTTTGGGCTAATGGTACACTAGCACTGAGGATCCCCTACTACAAGCTGAAATCACAAAAGAGCTAAACTTACTAAGAACTGAAATCACTGAGTGTTGTGTTAAGTAGTGGGGGAGCCTGAAGATATATGGTGGAGCAGTTTGCGGGATGGCGAGCAGAGGGGCTGGTGGAGCGGAGCTGTTTGCGGGACGGCGAGCAGAGTGGAGCAGCTGGTAGAGCAGAGCGGTTTTGGTGGATGCCTAGAGCAGCTCATGGGGGTGGTTGGCAGAGCAGAGCCTCATGGAGAGGTGGAGCCATCAGCTTTGGACCATGTGAGGTGCCCCTTAACCCCCCCCCCCCCGGCCCCAATCTCCACCCAGGTTGGGAGGTAAGACTCTGCAGATAAACTTTTGAACTCTGGGGCTGCCCTGACCAAGGACAGAGACTTTTGGGTCGTTTGACTTTTGGGACTTTGGGTGATTTTGGGTTGCTGGACTCAAGAACCAAAGGGAAAGGACATGCCCCAATTTGCTTGGGGTGGGGTTTTTTTTTTTTTTTTGCTCATGGCTTGTGTTATGAATCCTGTTGGTGGTGTTTCCCCAACATAATGCCACATTGTTTCTCTCTGTTATTAAAAGGCTTTTTGCTACACTCAGACTATGTGCTTGCGAGAGGGGAAGTATTGCCTCTTGGAGGCACCCAGCAGGGGTGGTATATATTTGTCCCAGGTCACTGGGTGGGGGCTCGAGCCGGTTTTGCATTCTGTTATTGGAATGGAACCCCTAGATACTGAACCCGGCCCTTGTTGCTGCCAACTCTGACAGACAGAAGGGTTACACAAATATACATTGTGAGGCTACTCTGTGCATAAGGGGTAGCAAGACTGCATGTGCAAAGGCAGGACTGGGCAAAAAAGTCAGGGCTTTACCATATTATCTATATGAAAAAGTATCTTTCTAACTCATTAGTTATAAGACTTAATTAAAAGAGGAGAAATTGCACAAAACAGAAAACATGGTGATTATGTTATTCTTTATTTTATTTTGCATTGATTCTGTTACCTATCTACAGAATTACTACATGATTTGTAGGCCATAAGTGACCAACATAATCATCTAGTCTGACCTCCTCCATAACACAGGCCATAGACTTTTACCCAGCCGTTTCGACAGTGGAGTAAATTATTCTTCCCTACCACATAAGCAAATACTGTTGAACCCAAACTTCATGACTGCAAAAAATAATCTTAAAAGAAGATGAGTTGATTTTGGTTTCCATAACAATATTACTAATGAGAGAATTGGAAATGTGCTTTCAGTGATGCCAACTATTATCTGGCAAAAACATTTCACTGGTAATTATATTTTAAATTCCCCATTATATGTCTTATAATTTGCATGCACTGTATTTCATCATGTGATCTGCAGAAATGGGAATTAATGGAAGATGTGGGGCTAAATCCCCTGCACTGCTTTGAAAATTGGAACTTTAATGACTGTTAAAGCACCGTCTCTAGGCTAGAAACAAGAAAATAGGAAATCACACAGCTGTTATGAGGACAGGAGAGGAGATAATCGCTTCATGAGGGGGAAAGGAGTCCAGGAGAGCTGGCTGTATTTTAAAGAATCCTTATTGAGGTTACAGGAACAAACCATCCCGATGTGTAGAAAGAATAGGAAATATGGCAGGCAACCAGCCTGGCTTAACAGTGAAATCCTCGCTGATCTTAAACACAAAAAAGAAGCTTACAAGAAGTGGAAGATTGGACAAATGACCAGGGAGGAGTATAAAAATATTGCTCAGGCATGCAGGAGTGAAATCAGGAAGGCCAAATCACACTTGGAGTTGCAGCTAGCAAGAGATGTTAAGAAGGGTTTCTTCAGGTATGTTAGCAACAAGAAGAAAGTCAAGGAAAGTGTGGGCCCCTTACTAAACGAGGGAGGCAACCTAGTGACAGAGGATGTGGAAAAAGCTAATGTACTCAATGCTTTTTTTGCCTCTGTCTTCCAAAACAAGGTCAGCTCCCAGACTACTGCACTGAGCAGCGCAGCACGGGGAGGAGGTGACCAGCCCTCTGTGGAGAAAGAAGTGGTTCGGGACTGTTTAGAAAAGCTAGACGAGCACAAGTCCATGGGGCCAGATGCGCTGCATCCGAGAGTGCAAAAGGAGTTGGCGGATATGATTGCAGAGCCATTGGCCATTGTCTTTGAAAACTCATGGCGATCGGGGGAGGTCCCAGACGACTGGAAAAGGCTAATGTAGTGCCCATCTTTAAAAAAGGGAAGAAGGAGGATCCTGGGAACTGCAAGGAACAACATGCTAAAGCAGAAGTTCATCTGTAGACCTGGTCAAAACATTTTTCTCAAACCTTTTTTTTTAATATCAAAAATGGCTTTTTTCTCAACTGAAATGTGTCTTGGGAAACTTTTTTGTTAAAAGTTTCAGGTTTTTTAGTTAAAAAAAAATCCTGAAAACCAAAAAGTTGTTTTTCATGAAAAAAATCTAAATTTTCTGAAAAAAACAGTTGCCATTTTTAGCCAGCTTTATTTATTTTTTCCTTGCATTTAAAACTTGATTCAAAGCTCTCTCATGTCTCTGAAGTACTCTGTCTTCATTCTCTTTCTTCTTTTAAGAGTTTAGTACTTTAATGTGAGTTTTATTTTCAGCTACTATCGTCCATAGCCCCAATCATGCAAACTATTCCAATCAGCAGACACCTGCCTACACTGGAACCCAGTGACTTCAGGGGGGCTCTTCTTGGGTACAAAGTGTACGAATATAGACCAACTTGCAGGCTGAGACTGTGCTGCTAATGTTTAGAGATGGTTTCAAATCAGATATGATCCAAAAGCCTGTAACAACTTCTTTGGCACTATTAAACATTATCATGCCACCGCTTGCGTGGCTTTTAAGACCTTGCAAATTCTTTGGCTATTACTTACATGTGGCTCAAGAACTGAAAACCATCTGAATTTTTGACTGCGGGGGTGTGGGAAGGGAAAGTAACCTGTTCAGAATAGCATCTTCTTGTATTTATAACACTGATCTCGAACCCTACAGAATAAAAACAAAGCAAAATACTAACTCCTGTTAAACAAATGATCTGCGAAATTGCAGGGTTGGTTTTTGTTTTGTTTTAAATTAAGCGAGTTAAGAATACAAGAAAGAATGCAACAAGTTAGTTTTTTGCACTTTCATCCTAATAAAGTTTTAATTAGATTACTTCCAGTTTGTTTATGTTTTTGAGTTTAATTTCAAGTACATTTTTATTTTTCTTTATTTTATTTAAATGTGAGATTCATAGATGCCTGAACCCAGGGCAGGTATATAAAGGAAGAGCTATGTAACCAGGTGCACAAAGTGAAGTAAGAAGACTTTCTTAATACAGATAGTCAGGATCTGAAGTTTTAAGTGGATGCAATGATACAGTATCTGATCATTAAGATTTTGGTAGAAATTGTCTACTTCTGGTTTTAACAGGCTATATTTCAGCCCATAAAAATAATGATCAGGATTGACATTATGGGACAGGTTTTCAACAAAACCGACACCTCTCTGCTGAGGAGTTTGTGCTGTTGGAAGCCTGTCCCATAACGTAAATGAAATGGCAAGATTTCCAGAGTGCTCAGTTGAGGCTAGATCTTCAAAAAAGCTCAGTTCCTATTTGGGCACCAACTTAAACTGGCCAGATTTTTCAACAGTGCTCAGGTTGCTGGGTGGTTCTGAGATCTGGCTATAATACAGATATAAATATTAACAGTAAATTCCCAGGGCTAGCGTGGTGTTCAGCTCGCATTCATGCTCACCCTTCACAGGGCTAATGGCTCTGATTGGTAAATTGCTAATTAGCATTTTTACTTGCTTCAGTGAAAGTATTTTGAGCCAAGCACTCGTTACACTTGTTTCCTATGACACTAATTATTCCACAAACTTCATCAAGTTGCCAAACCCTTATGTGTAAAGCTTACATTTTTTCAAAATATTAGCCCGTATTTGTTCTCTCCAAATAGTTTTGAAACATTCCCTACACTCTATGCTTCTTCACACTCTCCAATTTATCCCTTTGCCTTAGAGACTTGCAACTACAGTTCTCATTCCATACCCTCCATCAAATTTCCTCATTCACCTTGTTTCACTCCAATCTAGTCACAACTATTTCTTTCCATTCAGTTGTTTGAACTACATACTTTTATGTTATGATTACAACTTAAATGGGGAAACCTCCTCTTCCAAGGTGTCCACCTCAGTTATGTTAACTGGTAGCAGCTTTCTCTCACATGGTCCCCAGTGATGGGGCCTCAGATGCCAGGTGCACAAAGGGGCTGAAGCACAGAAAGCCCAGTTTTAGAAATCACTGAGATCCACAAAACCTCTGTTTGGCTGCCACTAAACCCTGAGGGCACCTAAACTTTCTCGGTGCCTATGCTTTTGCTGTGAAAGCTCCCAAGACATCTAAGTTTCTGGTACTGAGCATATGCATTGCTGTCTCAGGCAGCTGCCCAGACACTTATTGCATGCCTAAGTCTGATCACGGGCCACAAGATAGGCAGAGCGATGACTACCTTCCCGCCCAGGGCCTGATCTGAGTACACCTAACTCTACACAAAAGGAGATGGGGAGGGGGAGGAGAGAAGAGTTGGCCTCCCTTATAAACTTTAGCCCAATGGTTTGGGTATTCACCCAGGACAAGGTGGGGGGGGGGGAAGCAAACTGAGATCTCCCATCTGCCTGATGAAGAGAAAGGATCTGAATAGGGATACTCCACCTCTTAGGTGAGTGCCCTAATCACTGGACCATGGGATATTCTGATGTGGGTTTCTCTCTCATTCTATTTTGTTGAATCCATTCCAATTTAATTAAATTGTTAAATATTAATTAGGCCAGAGACAGCACCTAAGTCCCCTTGTGGATCTGGGCCCAGATGGCCACCCTCAAAACATAAACAGAGAATAATGGTGACCTCAATGGAATAACCCTCATCTAGGGTGGAAAGAAGAGTGGATCATCTAGCATGAGTACTATTGGATTTTGAGGTCTGAAGCTCTGGGAGTATCAGGGCTATTTGGTTCTCACTCATAATAGACATAATATTAAAAGGTGTTTTATCTAGGTATGGGGAGTACTACACAGTAAAAACCTAGTTTTTAACAGTGCTTCTTAAATCTCTATATTTTTAAATAATATATTTTACTGTAGCTGTGTGTTTCTGGGATGTCTTCAGGATAAGGCTCTTTGCTGCTATGAGGATACCTGCCCAGATTCGGCAAATTTTCATTATATTTACATTATGTGTTATACAAAAATATAGCCAATGTCATGTCATGCATGTCAGCGCATTGTGACATAAAAGTGCATTAATAATCCAACATGTTCAATTATTTATAACAGGAGAATGAGAGGTTCTTTAAAATCCAAGTGTGTTTTACCTGGGAACAGCAGAGATGAAGGTCTGTTCTTTGAAACAGTTACAAAGCAGCTCTGTTACAGCAGAAAAAGTACTTACTGGCGGCAACTGGAAGCTCAGATTTGCAATGACTCTTCTGTATGCCATCCTGTTTTCCCCTTAGGAGAAGAATTAAAAGTTGTTCTGGGGGGAAAAAAAAATCAAGATTTTCTAACAAGTTCCGTGCTGGTCTGAAAGTAGAACACTGTACTTTACAGTCTTGTCACACCGGGTAATTACAAACTTGTACCACTGATATTTTGCGAGTTCAAAGCCTCAAGAAAAGTAAGTGGAGTAATGCCAGAGTATGTTTTTTTCTGTTGGTACTGCTGATGGAGGAAGGCAGCATGGTATTTTGATTGTGTGTGAATCTCACGCTGATGAGAAGCATCCCCTTGACAACCTTAGAGATTAAAACCCAGTATTTAACCCCAGAACAGGTGGGAGCATTCGCAGTGAGGTTACAAGGTTACCCATATTATTTTCTTCAATTTTTACCTGAAAACATGAGGCGATAGGGCAAACTGGACCATGGAAAATGAACTATCTAATCTGGTAAACTGTGTCTGCCGTTTTTGGCCACTGCTAACCAGACCAAAGTCCCCAAATTGCGACATTAAACTGCCATCCCATGGCAACTTTTGGTTAGCAACAACCTAAAATGGCATTGACTTGGCAACTTACAGATAAAGACTCTATTGCTCTCTACCCATACATGACACATCTATCATTATTATTTGTATTACAATAGCACTGAGGGCAACAGTAAAGTTTTAGGACCCTCCAAATGTAGGTGCTGTACAGACAAGTTTCTTTCGTAGAGTACTCACCATCTAAGTTATGATAAAATGTAAAATGTGGATGAAACAAACAGGGCCTGAGGAGGGAATGAGGAAGCACTAAAGTAGGCAAATTATTGTACAATAAGATGAAGTCTTAGTTCACCTGTTGTCTAGCCCTTTTCAGCTGGAAGTGTTTTATATGTATCATGGCAGAGACGAATCTTTAAGGAGGAATTTAAAGACCAGTAAAATAGTGGCTTTGGGGGAGGAGAGGGTGTTGGGTTTATTCATGTGCATAAATGGTACCTCTGAAGAGAGAAAATCTCATGAGTGTACTTTTAATTAAAATTAAATATTTGTAACATTTATATATACAGCTTTTACCACTTTGTAGCTGCCAACCTGATAGTTCAGTATTAAAGTATTAAGAAAAAGTCTAAAAATTTCCTCCCAAAAAGTGAATGTCCTGTACACTACATATTAGAAAATCATGCATTACAAAAAACACACTTTGCCTCAGTTTAAGAAGCCTAAAAGAGCTCATCACAGGAAGAGTTTATCTATCTAAATACTTCTGTGTCAAGCTGGCTCTTGAACACAGCTAAATTAAGAACCTGATAATTCCTTTGAGATGAGAATTCTGGAACTCATTCAGCAAACAGCAATGGCAATGGTGGTGTCATGCATCATTTTTTTCCTATGGAAGCAATTAATTAGATTAGCTAACTATTTCTACGAAACATGGCAATTACTATTAGTGATATGACAATTTCCTACAACATCCTGGACAAACTTTATTGAATTAAGTATCTTAGTAGTTCATTATGTTAAAAATGCAAATGTGTGTAACATCTCTAAGGAGGAGACCTGAATAATGTAAAACCCTGGGAAGTGTTATGAGCTCCAAAGGACTATTTGAAACAAAAATTAGTTTTTTAAAGTTAAGTGAGTTTCCCAGGAAGACTATAGGGGGAGGTATATACAATTATAAACTCCTCTTGGTATGCAAGAACTCAGCCTTTGAAGATTTGTGAGAAGGAGGGGACTTTTTGTCTGCTGATCATCTGTTACATGTGGAAAGATCAAAAAGGCCTTAACTGAATTAAAGAATGACTCTCAGATTCCTGGATGTGGCTGTTCTGAGCCAAAACAATAATAAACTTGTGACCACAGGAAAACCCCTTGCTAGGGTTTACAGGTCTGTTCACAGGCCAGAGCCCTTGTTGAAGATGGGTTCATTTCTGGTAAGCTTATACATGCAGGTTCTGTTATTTTAAATATGTTTTCTCTGTAATGCTTTTACCTTAAGTAAAACTACTTGCTTAGAAAGAGCTGTGTGCTAAGTTATAATTGTGGCAATTACACTGTTTATAGCCTTTGTAGACTGAGTAGAAGCAGAGCAGGCCTGCTTAGGTGATGGCTGGGGACCCAGAAGCCCTTAAAAGAGTATGTGCCCTTGCTGGACCTCAAACGGGAAGTTGCCCTGAACTGTGACACTACTCATCTTAAGTTATTACAAATTTTAAGAACGATATCCCATCATATGTCACTAAGGTTGTGGTCTGGCTTTTCTAGTTTGTGGCAAAACTGTAAACCATGGCATAAATGGCTTTGTTTGACCTCCTGTAGCAAATGAAAAGATAAAGTATGGGTACTTCAAAATGTTGGTACAAAATTGAATCTCAAAAGACAACCAACAAATATTTAGGTTACACAGCACATAAATGTCAACACATAAATTAGATTTAAAAAAGAGACCGTATTAATAGAAATAGAGGGAAGTGGCGACATGTAACCCCATTTTAAGTATTTTCAGTTAGATATTGTTAACTACGCTCCAGAAGAATCATTTCAGCAACCACATGTTCAACTGAATGTCTTATCAAAGAAAAATGTTATACTGTAATTAGTATAGCTGTCATACATACAGCATGTTGAGTGTGTTGAATAGGACTGGGCACTTTAGAACGAGATGCCTCATTTTTTAAAATCCTTGAAGCATGAAGGTTGTTTCCTATAACTTCCATTACAAAAGCCATGTAAATTTATGGATACCCTAACTAAGACTGCATAATTAAAAGCCCTCAAGGTCCTGAGTGATCTCAACTCCCATTAACTTATGGTATGATGATTCAGTAGAAGTTGAGGGTACGCATACTCTAGCAGAAGGCCCTCAGCACATAGAGTGAACAGGCCTTTGATTATGATGTACCAGTAGTGAATCCACAAATTTGCAAAGCTTTTTCATGGAAATTATATGAAACAACTGTTATACTGTATAAGGATAAAAATGCTGAGGCATCTGAATCCTGATTCCATAAATTATTTAAGCATGTACCTTACTTTAAACATCTCTGTAGTTCCCATTGAAGCCTTAGTCCCCAAGTCCATTCATCACATACATACACAGGTATTTAATGTAATTCTAATATTTTTTAAAAAGCCACACACCTTTTCCTTTATTATTCACACATAATGACTTTGCCATGGTATTTATTATATTTATATTAGAATGGATACCACACTATGGTATACTGCGATATATAGCACAATATGCTACAGTATGGTAAACATTTAATGTTAAAGACAACTACTGTGATTGTTTTTAAAATACAATATATGTGAATCTGACCCATGGGAGAAATATACATTTGATTTCTAGCCTTTGTGTCTCTAAATGACCTAGCACAGGGAATTTTCTGGCACAAGATGTGCTTGGAAATAGGATAGGATAAACAAATATTGGAGAAACAAGTTTCAAATTCATTTTTATGAGTATCTGCACTGGAAACCTGATTCTAAGAATTACACACTGCTAATCAGGTAACAAAAACAACCTATGTGACCTATATGCCCAATGAAATAGCTCAGATTCTGAACTATGAATATGCAATACTCATTGTTAATTTCTGGGCAGTCTATCACCTTAATTAAATTTGTACAATACAGTTCTGAGATCACTTTGAACATGGAAAAAATACCCGTAGAAATCATGTTGTGTCATCAACAGACAAAAGAGGTATAACAAATACAGTTTTTGCTGAAAAAAAATTCTCCCAGCAATAGTTGTGCTCTCTCAGAAATTTAGGGTAAGAGGACCTCAAAACAAAATTGAGTAGTTCTGTAACTATAAAATATAGGAGTGGACTCTCTTAATTAGCCAAGAGTCAACAATTCAAATATATTTAAAAAATTTAAATATAATTTCAGTTTTATTAAATTAACCCAGTTTTTAAGATAGGTAGATAGATAGATAGATAGATAGATAGATAGATAGATAGATAGATAGATAGATAGATAGATAGATCGATCAGGGATTATCTACCTGGGTGTTATGGCCATCCTGCCATTTCAATATTGCTAATAGGTGGTCCTGTCTAGATCCTAGCTAGATGGGATCTGGCATACACAAGGAGACAATGGTAGAAAAATAAATAAGAATGACTGGTTCTTCTATACATTATAAGTGCCAAAAATGGAAGTAGGTTGATCTGTACCATTGGAAAAATATAATTCTTTTGTTCGGCATCTTAACATCCTGGCCCTTTACTCAATCTTCTCATACAGCAGTGATGAGCATCCATTTTCCCATTTGTAAAATGCAGATAATGATACTTACCTCCCTTGAAATCTACAGCTAGAAAGCACTTTACTATAGATACTATTATTATTACTGTACAGGTAAGCCCCTTCATTTTCAGTTTAAACTGATTTTTATAAAAAAAAAGTCGCGGGTTTTACAAAAAGGTTTTTTTTCTGATTTTCACTCTACTTTTTTATCATTCAAATATATAAAGAAAACTTGTTTTATTAGGAAAATAAAATACATTGGATGAGATATATGTATTTGATGTTACATTAGTCTGTGTGTATATGCAAAGCTGCCTGTTGATGTAAGGCTATGTATTAGTCTAGAAGACACACAATAAACAAACAGGCATGCACGCGAGCTCTGAAGTTCATGTGCATCTGAACGTACTGATGAATCTCACACCCACCATGTACACATTTCAAGCTATTAGCAGATAATGATTTAAAGATTTGACACACTAAAATGGGAAGAAAATGAAAATCTGTATCAGAATACATTTAATAAAACAAAGATTTAAAAAAACAAAAACAGGAGAAAGGGACCAAGTTGTGTGTATGCGTTGCAAATGGTGTAGCCCAATCGTTAATTGTAAATATTTATAGGCTAATAGTTTTAAATCTACAACAGTAAACTATTTATTAAAATGAAAAGTTTTATTTGGGGATTAGAGATATATTGTTTTCTTAAACTCAGAGGTGGCATTGTGTTTTGAGTTCTGTTTTAGTTCTGCAGCAAACTACATTGAATTCTGTTCATCAAAGAATTAATCTAATTAATTTTCCCCTCCATCCTTCTGTCCACCAAAATAGACCCTGATATTTACCAAGAAAAATTATTAATATTTTGCACCAATTTTCACCTGTTTTGTTGTTGTAGTAATAAACACCAATAAGTTCCCAGGAAAAATAAAATAAAATAAAAACAGAAAACAAAGGTCTCTATGTACAGCTTATATCATATTTTCATCCATCTTCTCCTGCATCTTCAGCAAAAAAACAACTACATAATAATATTGTTACTTTGCACCTAATTAGAACTCTACTCACATAGATCTCACAGTGATTTACAAAGACGGGTAATCATTAGTATTTCTGGTTTTTTGCAGATGGGATAACCGAGAGGTTTAAGTGACTTATCCAAGGTCAGTGGCTAAGTCAAGAGGAGCATCCATGTTTCCTGATTCCCAGCTTTGTGCTCTATCTACAAAGTGTAGTATGGGCAAAGAGGGCTATAAAATAAATAGACTGGAGGCTATTTAGTGTACTTTCAACATCAGCATGAAATCTAAGCTATTGAGTGATTTATTGGCTAAAACTCAAGGTTCTCAAACTTCAAGAGCGTTTGAGGGTTCTTGTTTGTTTGTTTTCTCTACGCTGAACTTTTTTGCTTCACTTTCTAGTTGCAAAATAACTTTTTATTTGGAGTGATTTATTGTCAGGACATGCTTGAGTGAGATCAGAAAAAATACATAGGATAGAAAAATCATAGCCAGATGATATCAAAAAGATATACTTTCCCATAAAATGAAAAAGCAGACACTGAAGACAGAAGAGATCATTGGTAATGTATATTGGCCAAGTTAATTCATGGATAGGCATATCAGAAGATGAATGACACATTGAGGTCAATAATAACTGGAAATCTGAAAGGAATCATCATCATATTTGGAGAAGGTCATGGAGATTATGGGAAATAAGTCAAACTAAGCCAGGCAGCTATAGAAGGGAAGATCTTAAAATAAAATTCTACACAAGGAATTATTAAGTCTCCACATAGAAAATAATGATAACTAGAGACAGAAAAAAACAAGAAAAGCACTGAAAATCAGGAAAGCTGTGGCGTTGATAGGTAATAACAGTATAAGAGGAAAGATCCTATAAATAGTGACTGCAGTTAAAAAAGACATGATGAGTAAGCCTTCATGCCACTTCAGGGTCTCAGTTTAAATAAGAGTCCTACTGTCAGCAAGTAAGTACAGTAGCTCATTCTCTGCCGAGTTATAAATAACCGAAGAAGACAACTGAATAGATGATATCTAATCTTAGTTGTAGACTATTCTCAGTTTAATAGAATTTGTGATTTCCATGGATACCAGAGTGCAGAGTTAATGCCAAGCATCTGTCCTGGGCTGGCTCTAACTCAAGTGAAAATAACAAGTAGCTATGTGTTGCTATCCAAGGTGAGGAGAAAGATAAACTGTGTCAGAGTTTGGAATCAATATAAAAAAATTGAGAAATTCAAATACATTGCGATAGAAATAAGAAATTTCAAGGTTAGTTTTTATATGGGTTCTTCTCTGTGAAAACCACACACTTTAAATAAAATAAAATTCTATGGAAGTATTGTGCCAGGACTGAGATTCTGACAGTGAGCTCTTCTTAGATTACAATTATTTCCCTGTAGGCAGCAAACAGGTATTTAGGATCTCTTATGTGAACCCTGGGGGGAACGTAAGGTGTGAAATCCTGACCCCACTGAAGTCATGTTACCACTGGCTTCAATACAAAGTCCAAATCTGGTCATAAATAATATTTCTGGACACAGAGATCAATAATTTATAACCTGCACAAACAGGTAATTGAATGGATGAAATAGCTATTCATAGTGAGTCCCTTAAAATGTCAACATTCACCATCCCAAATACTAGCAATAACCAGCTCTTCCTATGTTGAGAAGATGACTACCATACGCACTGTGGTGTGGCAAATGGTAACTTTCACCTCTCAGTCAATTTTAATAACTAGCCCAGCTCCAATTCTGACAGTCAAAGATTTGGTGTGATTTCTAAAATGTTCAGAAAAGTCCTTTGCAGCCCTTTAGTTATTTGACTTTAATGTTGAAAAAAAGAAAAAATAAATAACTGTGAATAATCCTTCTTGGAAAAGGCTTAACCAGAATGTTGAATGGACAGAGGTTAATTGTTGCCTTGAGCACTGAGATCAGTCTGTTTTAAAAGATGGCAGTTATAGATTCTGGTAGATATAACCTTTTAAGATTTTCTGATTCTGAAACTGCAGGGGAAGTGAATTACAGAGACTGCAATTGCAGACCAGGGCAATACTAAGCACTTTGTTATGGCTCACAACATTATGAAATATAGTGAACATTATCAGACAGGTATGTGAGAAAGTGGAGCTTTGGAGCAACAGAACAGGGACAGCTTTAAAACTATAACTGAATTCCCATGATTAAAGATTCTAGACAGATCCTTAGCTTGTTGTAAGTTAGCACAGCTTCACTGAAACCAGAGCAGCTATGTCACATTACACTAGCTGGGGATCTGGTCCCTCTGTTTTTAGCATCATTAGATATGGCTGTCACTGTGTTGTCTTTTGTGGGTTTTGTTTGTAAGAAGCTTGCTCTTGTATGGATAGGTGAAATGCTTCCAAGGAGAATAACTCCTCACCCCAGACCTTCACCAGGGAATATAACTGAACTCAAACTGGAGGTTCTGAAGCAGTCAGATGCTTTTCCCTTCATTTTTCCATTTTCTTACACTTTAGCTTTTCTCATTCTACTCTTATGAATTACCATAAGAAAAGCTGCTCTTATGGTATTTCCAGCAGGATAGGAAGCATAAGTGCCAGATCTCTCATGAGAAAGACTCTTCTTTGTTTTTAACCTTTTTATTGTAAATATTACAAGGCTATGCCTATACATAAATGCTTTCCTTTTGTCTTCAATAACATGCCCAAATCTAGACAAGGGTGGGACTATATCTATATAGTAATGGGAAATGGATAGAAAACCGTATGGTAGAATAAGTCTATGTTATTTATTTTGAGATAATTGACTGTGGTTTCCCATTTCCTTTCAGACTGGTTCTTGTATAGTTCTTTCTGAAACTCGCTCCAGTACAGGGTCACCCTGATCAGGTTGAGCCATACAGCCCTATGTTGTTATGTGTTCTTTGGTAACAGGGCCAGATTCTTGGACTGGCAAACCAGTATCTCTATCACCTGGGGAGTAAGTAACCAGTAATCCTCCCACAGCCTGCCAGGTAAGTAACAGAAGACTAGACAGAATGATGTATTTCGAAAACAAAACTAGGATTTATTGAGGGAATGTTAACAATATAAAGGAGGGTGTGGAAAAGCAGATAAACAGTGAAACAACTGTGGTTGCCCCAAAATGGGCCTGTTTTACTGGTATATGGCTTAGGAACTACCCGGACCTCAAAGGTTTTCCTGACACCATATGGTCCAGTGATATACCAGGTTCCAGAATCATTAGACAGAACAGTAACATTAACATTTCCATAACAATGAATAGGAAAAACATCTTCATTAGAAGCAAATGTACAAAACTTAGACCTAGCAATGTCTTTGGGAATAGAAGATTTGTTTATGCAACTAGTTCAAGATAAAGTGACTAAGTAATGATTAGATGGAGTATACATTTGAAGCTTGGTTTGTGTTATATTAAAGTGCTGGATTCCTAAAGTCAGTGCAATTATAAAATTTCTAGGTATTATCATTGATGGTACTTGCCCTTGGAGGTATACACATTTTGTTGGACCTAAATCTTCAACGTCCCTTGAGCACCCTACAAGGAACCAATCATCAAAGAGCCAGGTACACTGTCCTTGACGCTTCTGAATGAAACCTATTTGACTTCCTTTCTCTATAATGGGGTCATGGGTACAATTGTTATTTTCTGTGAATGCTGCAAGAGATGCATTTCCTTTTTCTTCTTTCCACACTATATAACAGTACCCATGCAATGCATATGCATGCACTGAAATTACTCCTTTTAGCACTGAATCAGGCACCTGTAGCTGGCAGTCAGACTTCACTAAGTCTTTTAGCCCCAGACCTGGGTCATCATATGCAGAATCAGGTAGATCATCATAATTGTATTCAATCACTGGCTGTTTCCACTTGTACAGCAGAGAATCGTTTACTTTGCAATACTAACGTTTGTTATCCCTTATTACACAAGTGCAAGCATTACAAGTTAATGAAAATCCCAGTAGAACTATATACAGGTAGACTGATTCAGAAGTCATCTTTCTCTTTCTACAAGAGAAGGAAGACAAACACAAATTAGTGGCACATTTTAAGGTGGTTATTGTCATCCTTTTCACTCCTACCCTTCCAGCTCTTTAACTGAGTGGAGTGAAACCACTTTAACATCTTTTGTTTGCCAGACCTTATTTCAACTTGGTAAGTTGTAGGGCTAGCCTTATTAATTATGAGCACTGGTCCAACCCATTGAGGCCTTAGAGAGTGATGTTTCTCAGAATAAAATGGTACGTCACTCTGTCCCCCACATCCCATTCAATAAAGTGCAGATTGTTATTCAGATGACAGTCGACCTGCCGTGTATCGCACTTAAGGTTTACTGCAACTTGTCTATGGACCTCACTGATGGTTTCCAACATGTTCCTGATATATTGGTCCATATTAACTCTGGGCCTGTACTGATCCAGTGGCACCCCTCCTTGGATCCACCAAAGCTTTGGGGTCCTCACTGGTCTTCTGGTGAATACTTCATGCCCCCAAAGAGACCTTATAGCCATCAGTACGAAGGGTAACCTTCTATCCCAAACTTTTTCTGATGCCTCAATAACTTAATGCAGTGCAGTCTTAATGGTCCTGTTGGTCCGTTTGACCAACCCAGATGACTCTGGGTGACCTGCAACTTGAAAATACTGACGGATACCCAGCGCTACACATATGTTTTTCATCAATTCACCAGTAAAATGGGGCCCTTGGTCCGAGTCAATAACAAGTGGCAGTCCGAACCTGGTGAAAGATTGCTCAAGGAGCACACATGCAGTTGTGTTGTGGCAGTATTATTTTTGGTCGGATATGCCTCGACCCATTTCGTGAAGAGGTCGACGATGACAAGGGAGTATACATGACCTCTTCCTGTTCTGGGCAATGGTCCTATATAATCGACCTGTTTCCTCTGCAGGGTCCATCCACTGGTTGGTGCAGGACAGGACCCCTTCTTACCTGGTGGTCCGGATTGTTCTCTGCACATCTGAGGTAGTTTTCTACGAACTCCTCAGTATCCTTCATAATGTTAGGCCACCATCCAATGGTCAGCACTCGTTGGACCGTCTTCTCTGGTTCAAAGTGTCCTTGCTGGTGGGCCAAAGTTAGCAGCTCTTTCCTCAAACAGGATGGCATCACCAACACTAGAACCTTATCTTCTCTGTCCTTTTTACTAGCCATTACCAAGCTGCTTTCGTGCTGAAAGATGACATATGTTCTGCAATGCTGCTTCTGCAGAAGCTCTTGTAACTCAGTCTTTCATTTGTAATTGTTTGATGTCCAGTTGTACTTGGATATCAACCAGGTTGATCTGGCTGATAGCACTCTCAGCATTTTTCCAAAGTCTTCCTGGTCCCAATAGAGCTGCCTCTTTGGCCAGTTTATTCACTTTATCTATTGTGGATCTGATGCCTTCTTTGGCCTCCAGGAGATATTTGTACTGATGCTGGGGCTTAGGGTCTGGACCTTCCACTCTAATAGCAGCATCAATTCTCCTGCAGTCCATCTTATCCTTTGCAAACACTTCCCAGTGTCTGTTGATAACCAGCATCACATCATTATCCCAGATAGGTATGTCCAATTTGGTTGGCACTTTCAGAGCACTCACTCTGTGTCCCTCAGTCCATGCTCCTCATTAGGATTTATGCAAAGCATCTTGTTGGGTAGGTCCACAATTACTGTTAAATCCTTCAGGATGTTAACTCCAAGAATTCCATAGCCATCTAAAGCCTGCAGTCCCAGTGAGGCTTGTGTTATAAGAGAGCCCACAGTACATTGTAATGGTATGGTAAATGGAATAATGCTCTCCTTTTTGTTATAGCTCTCCAGAGTTATCATCTCCTTTACTGGGATCTTTCCTGCTTGTGGAGCAGCTCGGGTACAAATCAAGGACATGGAGGCCCCAGTATCCACCAGCATTTCCTGCTGTAATTTTCCAAACCCTTCTGCCAGTGTGATGGTTGTTACTGGCCTTTCCCAATTGTCATTCTTTAATGGACAACAAATCCAGGGGGAGGGAGAGCTTGGCCATTTCAAAATGCATGTTGAGGTGGTGCCCCTGGATCAAAGTGGGCACCAATCCCTGACTTTCCATTCCCTTCATGTATAGAAAGCCTTTTAAAGAGCTCCTCATTTGGTAGGCCGTCAATTTGAGCTTTTCACTTGTATTTTAGCAGTCTTTTCCAAAGCATAGTTCTAAATATCTTTAGCTTGTCAGCAGTGGCTTGGTAAGGGCCATCCACTTTCATGTCTTTTGGATTTGCAAACCCTCCTTGATCAAAGGGATTTTTCCCTTTGCAGTTCAGATTATAGCTGCTGCTATTCAGATTTCTGTTCTGGAAGTCAGGCATTTTAGCAGCAGGGGTACTAAGGGCTGCTATTTTCTTTTTATTACTTTGCCCAGGATGAGCCTCCTTGTTTAGTTTATAAGCTGCTCAGGCCGTAACCTCCAGTTTTTTAATACCCACTACCAGTGGTTTACTGGACCCATGGACAGTCTTAAGACTGGTAAAAGCCCTTGCATATAGATTTCCCTGAACTCTGGTGTGTCAGATATGGCAAACCCGTTTACCAGAGGGGAAAGTCCTATTAACCAATATAGGAGTATTTTCCTACTTAAGTATCTTTCTGGTCATTCAGAAGGCTTCTGCCGCTCTGAATACAACTTCCCCATTAGATTTTCATTACATCATCACAGCTTAATGATACCCATATAGATATCCACCATTTTTGCCACATTACCCATCGGGATTTCATTTGGTAATGCATTGAAATCATCTGTACTAATACCCTCTTTAACCATCGTAATGATATCTTCCTTGCTAAGCCCAGGAGTGCTGCTAGTCAAGTGTGTTCTCTCTATTGAGAGGGCCCATCTGCTTTCCAACAGCTCTTGCCTGCTCAGGTGTCAACATTTTGATCTCATACCTGGTCTCAGGCAGCGAATTTGGGCCACATTGCACTGCAGTGGTAGTGATTGGGGCATATGGGGGGCATTGCCTCCCCTCCTGGCTCTCCTCGTGGCTAACAGGGGCTGATGGTATAGAGCCAATACCATTGATGTGTGGAGAATAGCCAGGTGGTGAGTGTAGTTTTTCACCCTCGGAGCCTTTCCCTTCTGACTCTGACCCATGAGTACTAAAACTAGCTAGAGGACTAGCTTCGATTGCATGGATGACTCCTTGTGACCTTTGAAGCTGATCTTTGAGCTCCTGTAGCCTTTTAAAACAGGCATCAAGATTTACAATACCTTCCCCAGACCGCTTGGCTTCTTTAACAAGCTGACGCACAGTGGCCTATGATTCCTCCAGTTTTTTACTGAGGCTAAATCCTTCCCTTCCTGATGTTACCAGTCTTTTGTTTAAATCCCTCAGCTGTTCTTCAAGCTGAGACAGCTGCAGAGTCTGGTTAGTGACCTGTGCAGCAGCTGCACTGTGCTTAAGTGACAGCTTTTCTAGCTCAAGATCTTTTTCCTTTACTTGGTCTTGGTCTTGGCCTTGGCATTTGCCTTGGGTAGCTGCCTCCTTTTGCAACTTAACTGCCTATCAAGTTCTTTCCCCACCATAGCCAGCCTGTACAACAATGCTGTCTTTTGTGCCTTTCTCTTGGGCAGTGGCTTGTACATCATACACCACTCCCAGGTATGTCCAAGCTTTTGGAGGGCATCCTCCACTGAGAATAACTCTTCCTCCCATGGGTTATGTCCTTTCCCAAATAAGGAGACAATACTCCAGGGAAGTTTTATTAAGCTGCGATGTCCATCCTGAGATCCTGAACACCTTCTCCACGTGGATGTCGCCTTACCACCAGCCAGTACAAGGTACTAACAGGTAACTCCCAGACGTGTGGGCCTACCTTAGCCCACCAGCCGCTTACAGCTGGGGCACAAACCGCCAACCCCCAGGCCCTGTTGAGAACCCTGGTTGCAGTCTGCATCTCTCAGACGCCCTGGGCTGAAACACTTCACAACAGCACTGTAGTGGGAGTCTCACCCAACCTGCGTCATGGCTCACCAAGCCCCTACGGGGTCACGCTGGCCAAGCCTGCTCCCTAGGACCCAAGCCTTTCCAAATCCAAATGGGCCAATGCCCACCGGCCACTACTGATACGAGCCTGTCAGCCAACAAGGCTGATGGGACTGTTCCCCGGCAACCTCAAGGGGTGACCAGATCCAATTGCCTATCCAGTAGGAGAATGGTAACTACCTGGCGGTTCACCACAACCGCCGATCCCAAACCCTGCGGGTTTCCCTCTCTGAGTCGTTGGACCAAACATAACCACAAAGCAGACAATAAGGTACAGAAAAGACAAAATCAAAACAAGCCGACTGGCAGATACTCGGCTAATGCCGGAACTTACTCCTCTGCCAGTCTTGCAGTGGTTGCCACAGCTGTTACATGTTCTTCAGTAACAGGGCCAGGTTCTTGGACTGGCAAACCAGTATCTCGATCACCTAGGGAGTAAGTAACCAATAATCCTCCCACAACCCACCAGGTAAGTAACAGAAGACTAGACAGAATGATGTACTTTGAAAACAAAACTGGGGCTTATTGAGGGAATGTTAACAATATAAGGGAGGGCGTGAAAAAGCAGATAAACAGTAAAACAACTTTGTGGTTGTCCCAAAATGGGCCTGAAACCCGGTCCCCGAATGACCCATGGCAAATACAAAGTAAAACCCTAAAACTGTACTTGTAAGTCTCCTCTGGACCCTTGCAAGATGAACAGATTAACTGGATATGAACACAGCTGCTGATGGTAAGTAACTGTCTATCCTTTTGCTGCTAGGGTGCATTGGATCCTCGACCTGCAACTGCCTTCCAGTGGCTGCTGGGGACAGGGGGAACACAGGACCTTCACAGCTGGAACCTGGAACCAATGATATAGGCAAGTCACTGGAACCAGGAACCAGTACCTAGACTCAGGTGTTAGATGTCTCGATTGATAATATGGATCAGGTGGCAGGTGAAGGAATCCTCCAACACCTGTGCAAAGTGACAGTTACTGGCTGCCTCTCTGATAGACAGGCCGACTGACAGGGTGCACAGTCCTTCTGTAGCCTCTGTGGCCCGAAAATTCCAATTCCAACGAGTTTGAGCCAGTTTCCTCAGAGGCAGTTTCTGCTTCCCCCCAAAGGAAAAAGGGTGTGAAAGTCTGTGAAGGAGGGTAGCAAAGATGGAGTCTATGTTGTTATTCACTCCTTCAGGCCTGACACCATCTTGGAAAATGGAATCCATTAACCACAACATATTACAACCAACTATATTATTACAAACACAACACTATGAAACACAGTAAATTCAATGTAAGCAAGACAGAAACATGAATAGGCATACATATAGGGAAAACTTCCCTACAATGTGGTTGTGCTGTGTTCATCCATACCATTATACAACAGTGTAAACAACAGTAACAGTTTATATCCAGCAGTTTTGTACACTCATCAAAATTCCAATCATTAAAGTGAAATTTAGCTAAGCATCCAATTCTCAGACAATTATGTTCAATCACTGTGTTCAATGTTCATATTTCATTGCTTTAAATCTACTGAACTACTTTTCTTCAAACTTGGCTTGTTTTATAGATCTTATTGAGACTTAAACATCAAACAATGTCTACAAAACAATGTATTTTCTGCAATGGTCTCTGACTGCATAAGGCTTTATAAGAAAGTCCCATTTCTATTATGTACTGTATTAATTGATAAATTTAGAATGATTTTGTCATGTTTTAAAGTATATACAGAAGGGGATGATGTTGAGGATGACTGTTTAGGAATTTCAGATGTTTCTTTCCCAACTCTTGCATGTGTTTGGGTTCTCATTCTAAATGTTGCATTAATGCTGGTATTTTTAGAGGGTGCATATGGTTACAAAATTATAGTTTGGTCATGTCAAAGGTCACATTTTGCTCTCTTATGCCGTGCAAACACATTGAAATCAATAGGCCTGAATAAAGTGTAAGTGAAGTCAGGATTTGGCCCTAAATCAATTTATTACAGAACTTAAAATCAGCAACCAGGATTGTACCCAAAACAATCAGATTAGCATAGCAACACATAAATAGATGACACTGATCCCTGTTTACCACAGAAGTCTTTTCTGTGCTTGTTAAAAGAAATTAATCATAAACCTGAATGAGTTTGACTATTTGTCACAGCCTTAGATAATAATTTCTGACAGTTAATCAAATGAAAGGACTTTATTTAGTAGGCAAAGTAAGGAAAACAAGCACATAAACACATCATACTATGAGTGAATCAAATCATACAAAACAAGATTTGTGGAGTTAATGAGGAAGTAGTTTTGAAGTAAATCCTCTTCTTTATCATTCTGAATATCCTGCTTACTGTGTATTGTTATTCCACTGCTGGCTACCTTAAGGGAAAGGCCTGAAGGATATAATTGCTTGAGGAATTATTGTCATTACACATTTACCGAGTCATTCTTAGCTGTGACCAAAGGAAGAAATTATTTTATTAAACATTATTGTTGTTTTATTAATTATTAATTATTGTTGTTGTTGTTGTATTATATTATTGTTGTTATTGTTATTATTTTCCTGGAGTCATCCAGACCAAGAGATAAGAGAAAGCCCAGCTATACCCAGTGAGGTCAATTGGAACAGGATTTGCCCCACCATGTAAACTTTATTTATTCATTTTAAGATGTAGGTTGACAAAGCAGTAGTTTTGAATTCAGATAAGCTGTGAGTCAAGTTCCAGAGGAAAAAAACTAATTGTAGATCTAAATGCATTACAATGTGTGCTATATTCAGTTTGAATATGATATTTCATGCACTAACCTGTGTATTGATTAAGACACAAGAGACTAGAACACATAATTGTCTCAGGATAGAGTTTGTCGTAGTTTGATAACTTCTCCATATTATCATTGTTAAAATGATGATTCTGAAATGTATTCTGATTATTTGCATTATGTTGTCTCTACTATATTTGAAATTTATTCCCTTTTAATATCCATATTTCTCCAGCTCTCCCTACTTTAGAAAAACTACATGAAGGTGATTTTAATTATGTTCAGTTTGGCCGTACATCTCCTATGTCACCTCCCACATCACCTCCCACATCACTCTCCAGCTCTTTTTTTAATTGAATCCCCCATGTAACATTATTGACATGAACTGTGACTGTATAGATTATTGTTGCAACCAAGGTCCTATAGTTACACCAAATCTTGTACAAAAGAGGTCAAGTAAGGTGTCTATAGAAAGGTTGTAATTTGCTGGTCATGATTATGCTGCCTGTATGTGTGTATCATTTTTGTATTTGAAGTTATGAATAGTGGCTATGTACTTGTATCTCAATCTGTTTGATTCTAAGTAGCCTCAGTAAAGCATTTGGTCAGCTTCTTGAGAAAGGCATATTGGGATATGGATTTTGGGAGATGCCAATCCACACCTGAGCTTTCCTGGGAATGTTCAAACTAACATGTAAACAATGAATCATTCAGGGACATGTGACTTGCCCAGCGGGCTACGAACTCCATCTTGTTACTGTGATTTTGCACAGAAGAACAAAGGAGTTTCCACCCACAAGAGGGGGAATATAAAAGGCCATGGAAGCCCCTCCATTTTATCTTCAGCTGGCTCAAGAGATGGCCTCTCCACGCCAAAGAGATGCCTGAAAGAAACTGGGACAAAGGACTGTAACTACAGGGGTGTGAGTGATTGCTGGACCCAGGCCATAAACCATAACGTTGGTCTGAAGAGGATTGGGCCAAGACTAGGAAGTAGTCTAGTCTGTGAAAGAAGCTTATTGGGACATCTCTGATGGTAAGATTTACCTGTGTTCAGTTTCCTACTGTATTAGGCTTAGACTTGCGTGTTTTGTTTTATTTTGCTTGGTAGCTTACTTTGTTCTGCCTGTTATTACTTGGAACCACTTAAATCCTACTTTTTATACTTAATAAAATCACTTTTGCTTATTAATTAACCCAGAGCACGCAATTAATACCTGGTGGAGCAAACAGCTGTGCATATCTATCAGTGTTATAGAGGGTGGACAATTTATGAGTTTACCTTGTATAAGCTTTATACAGCGTAAAACGGATTTATTTGGGGTTTGGATCCCATTGGGAGCTGAGTGTCTGGGCGCTGGAGACAGCAGCACTTCTTAAGCACTTAAGTTAAGTCTGCAGCTTTGGGGGCGTGAGACAGACTCTGGGTCTGTGTTGCAGCAGATTAGCATCTCTAGCTCAACAAGACAGGGTTCTGGAGGCCCAAACTGGCAGGGAAAACAGGCTCAGAGGTAGTCTCAGCACATCAGGTGACAGTCCCAAGGGGGTCTCTGTGACCAAACCCGTCACACCCCAGTTTGCATTTATCTGTTCTAATTTTAAGGAATTTAATTGATTACATTGTACAGTGCCTTAATGAGGGAAGAGTGCTTTATGAATAAAATTATTACTAATAGTAGTACCATATTTATTGAGGACTGGTTTTATACATATAGACATCACAATGCTGGCATTATTGGTGTAAGTGCATAAGCAGAAGAGGTTAAATGGTTATTGCTATTAGCTATTACAAAACACCATAGATATTTTTTCTCACTCTGTTGTTCAGGCATACAATAGGCCAAACTTTACTAAGTAATTCTATCAGAAAAAACTATATGGATCCTACAGGCCTGATCTTGAGGGTGCTGTCACAGCCTCTAGAAAGGTTCTGGACAACTTTATCCCCAGTGATGTAACTGTTTGGCCAATTTTTTTATGGTGACAGAACAGCAACAGCTCCTAACACTGGGAGATGGGGATGTTAAGCATTTCTGAAGAATAGGCCAAAGGATTGTGAAAAGTCAGTGAGAGTGGAAGGATTTAGAGCTCTTGGAATTTCATAAGATCATGCCCTGACAATGCCAATCGAGAAATATGGACCAGGTTTTGCTCTCAATTACACCTCTTTAAATTGGGAACCATTGTCAATAAAATTAGACCAGTGTAAAACTGGTGCAAGTGAGCAATCAGGCTCATACACATGCATGCTGTGGCTAATTGCTGTATCTGAGAAGGGTATAAGCCTATGGCTTTTTGAGGGGAGGAAGGATTTTTTGGGTTTTTGTTATTAATTTGATTTTATTGGTTTGATTAAGTTAACTTTTTAAAAATGCATGATTTCTAGGGCTCTATTTTTACAGTTATTTACCTAGCTTAACCATGAATCCCTTACCAAAAAAAGCAAAACAAAACACCACCCCCTTCACTGCCTGCACTATAGAAAGTGACCAGCTTTCTGTGCTATACAAAGTAACTATGAATATTATTTTAGTGCAAACAACCATTCTATCATAAAGTGCTAGAGATGTGGCCAGTGATTCTAAAGTACTTCAATTTAGGCAGAAGTCAGTGTTCAGGGATTTAGGGGAAGTATGGTCATAATTTCCAATGCTCGTTTCCGTTTGCTTGACAAATTCAGAGAACACTATGACCAATTTCCTATAATGGCCAACCTGAGTGTCACTAAGTTAGGAAGTATGGAACAAATATACATAGGGGATCCCACAGTTCCAAGAGCTATTATAGAGTCTCATACTACTAGTAGAAAACCATTTTCTTGTAGTTACCTTACTGGAGCTTGGCAAACATGAAATGCCCATCATATTGAGGCATCAGGGGAAGAGAGAACACAGACTATAAAACAACAATGTTTGACTATTTTGAGTATTTTGGAGATTGACTTTACTGTGTGTTCAGATCTTTCATTGATGTCAACAAAGTTTTAAATGTGTGACAAATCGAGAACCTGAGCTTGTTTAGTATCCTTCCAGGGCCAAAATGGGTCATTTCATGTGTGGTTTTTCCAGGTGTCTTTTTGTGGCTATATATTTATTTCCACACTGAACTTCCTATTTATAAACCAAAACCAAAATTTTGATATGGTCACAGAAATTCAAACACATTGCCCCAAGAAATCATTGAGGCCAACAGCTTAGCAGAAGTCATAAAAGCACAGGATGTTTATATGGATATCAAGCATATCTAAAATTGTAATAGCAAAGATTAAAAATAAAAACCATCAGGCTTCAGAGCATAAGCCGACCTATATGGAGATTAGGAAGAAACTTTTTTGGGGGTCCAATTAGCCCATAAACTCCTGCTTTAGAGTTTCTTGCACCTTCTTCTGAGGCAGCTTGTACTCACCACTGTCAAAAATAGGACAGTGGACTAGATGGACTGCTGCTCTGATCCAGCAAGGCAACTCCTATGTACAAAGTTATTTCAAGTATTTAGATGTCAGTACACAACAGTTAGCGAGTACTTAAAGATCATGGCAAACACCACACTACTGCTCCACCATGACCTAGAGCACCCCCCACCCCTTATCACCAACAAAATTAAGAAAACTCTTCTGGCCTCAGACCACAGCCCTCCTTGCAGAAGGTAAGGATGTTCCCAGAAGATGGTCTGAAGCCTGAGTGACTGCCGACTTTCCAAACAAAAATCTAATCAACAACCCAACTGTGCAAGTACCAGGCTTCTCCTCCCCACAATGCATATGGACAGCTGTACACCACATCCGCACCTGACATGGAAGGGCATACATACTCCATAGATGGAAAGTGAGGGAATCACCAAACTGCAAGTGTGTGTGCTGCAAACTGCCAGACACATTACGGATGATTGTGCAATCTATGTTCTTCCTGGAGGTGTCACAGCCATTCGCATGGCTACCCCCTCTGCTTTGGACTGGATAAGAGACCTTGAGATCCAACTATAGTCATGCCATTGCATTCACTATTTCACTATCACCATACAAAAGAAGAAGTAGTGCACTTATTCCATCACAAAAGTAATCTTTCAAATACGACAGAGACAAACAGATGCTGCCCATCCTAGATAATAAACTACTTCCATCCCTCATATTTCAATACTACTTAAAAGAATCCTATTTCTTGCTGAAGTTCTTTGATGTGGAAAGTATCCTGCCAGTTCAGAGAGGCTTTCCTAATTCTTCATGTAGTGCTGTCTGATGGTTATAAATTATCAGCATCAAAATTTTGCAGGAAAATGCAAAAATAAAGGCATAAATTCTGATGACATCAAGCCATAAAATATGTTTTCTCGATAACTAGAGTTGGTTTTGGATCACATAAAAATGCGATCCAAAACCTTTTCACATGTAAAAATGACATTAAAAGTAGCAAAACAGTTTCTAATCCATCCACTTGCATTGCCCCACTCTCCATTGCATCGGGGTACCACCTGAGTTAAATCCCAGTTATGTTTGGTTTATCCTAATTAGACAACCTTTGCCTAGCATTCTTCTTTCCCCGTAGATGTCACGTCTGTCTATGGTTCATTTGTTCACTCTTCGCAGTCAAGAGCTCCCATATGAGAGTTTGTAAGCCCCAGGAACAGTTATGTTGTAGTGTGTATGAAATATCTATAATTCTGAGTTGGAGCTACAACTTCAGCATTAGATTGGGGGGGAAATGCAGATCACTTGAGCTTCATTCTCTTAGTTTGACACTGAACCTCCATAGTAGCCACATGTTTCATAGTTGCTTGCTGTATATCATCATGATTCGGCAAAGGACTTACTGAATGCTTAACTTTAAGCATACGTGTTGTCCCATTGAAGCTCAAAATTAAGTATGCTTGCTGAATCAGGACCTATATTATATATATACATTGTGGCTAACTAAGAGGGAAGACATAATGAAATTATAGTCCAGCTCCTTAGATCCGGCCAAGCTGTACTTGTCACAGGTCCTAAGGCAGCAGTAAAGGTGGCTCTACACCACCTTTATGCACTCCTGGCCTTGAGGCAAGCCAGTTTAGCCCCCCAGCAGAAGTTAGAGAAACTTACTGATAGCTGTAATTTAAACCAGCTCATAATGGGTGACAAGGGGCTGTTACAAAGTCAAAGATCATGCTAATGAAAGAGCACTCCAACCTTGCCTTCTTCCTGATCATACTCGCCTTATGTTGAGGGCTACCAAGCGGTGGGCAACTATGCTACTTATATACCACTGCTACATCAGGGGAATCCTCATCTTCCTTCTTAGGGTTGGAGTGTTGCCAAGTGGGGGGAGCGGAGCCTAACATCTGGTCCCACATGTGTTCTTATTTTCATGAAATATAATGAAAAAGGTTCCAATTCTCCCATTGCACCTCTAACCCTAGTACTAATCAGATCCCAAATGGGGATGGATCATGGAAATAAAGGCCAGAACAGAACTCATGTAGTCTCAGTTCAGTACAAGAAACTATGACATGTAATGGACATCTGTTTTCATGATGTGTACTATAACTGTCACATAGCTCAAGGATTGCTTTACAAAATAGCATAAAAAACATGGCAAATATTTACATGATAAATGAAACTGAGCATACCAGTATGACTACCCATAAATAAAGGGTTTAAATTTCCCGGGCTGCCAAATTAATGCTTTTGAAAACAACAGTATGGTAGATAATTACCTGCATGGTTAAATCTTAGTAAATCTATTTTTACAAATAAATTGGTATTTAACATACAACAGTTTATTTCATCCTTTTTATTTCATCCTTACTTTACACCAGCCATTACTCAGACCTCAGTGGTTCAGGAGCCAAATTAGCGATAACATTATCCAAAAGAGCCACAGTTGTGTGAATTCATTATTTCATTGAGGTTCATTATTCATTAATTCATTATTTCATTGAGGTTGAGATAGAAATAAGAAAGTCCCTGGGTAAGGGAAAAAGGGGTAAAAAACAGGGGTGATGTCATGGTAGGGGTCTTCTATGGACCACCAAACCAGGAAGAAGTGGACAAGGCTTTTTTTAAATAACTAACAACCTCATCCAAAGCATAGGACTTGATGGTGATGGGGTACTTCAACTAACCAGACATCTGTTGGGAAAATAACACAGCAGGGCACAGATTATCCAACAAGTTTTTGGAATGTATTGGAGACAATGTTTTATTTCAGATGGTGGAGAAAGCTACTAGTGGGGAGGTTGTTCTAGTTTTGATTTTGACAAATAGGGAGGAACTGGTTGAGAATTTGAAAGTGGAAGGCAACTTGGGTGAAAGTGATCATGAAATGGTAAAGTTTGTGATGCTAAGGAATGGTAGGAGGGAGAACAGCACAATAAAGACAATGGATTTCAAAAAGGCAGACTTTAGCAAACTTAGGGAGTTGGTAGGTAAAATCCCATGGGAAGCAAGTCTAAGGGGAAAACCAGTTGAAGACAGTTGGCAGTTTTTCAAAGAGACATTATTAAGGGCACAAGAGCAAACTATCCCACTGTGTAGGAAAGATAGGAAGTATGGCAAGAGACCACTCTGGCTTAACCAGGAGATCTTCAATGATCTAAAACTCAAAAAAAGAGTCCTACAAAAAGTGGAAACTCGGTCAAATTACAAAGGATGAATATAAACAAATAACACAAGTATGTAGGGACAAAATTAGAAAGGCCAAGGCACAAAACGAGATCAAACTAGCTAGGGACATAAATGGTAACAAGAAAACATTCTACAAATATATTAGAAGCAAGAGGAAGATCAAGGACAGAGTAGACCCATCAGTCAATGAGCAGGGAAAGACAATAACAGAAAATGTGGAAATGGCAGAGGTGCTTAATTACCTCTTTGTTTCAGTTTTCACCAAGAAGGTTGGTGGTGATTGGATGTCTAACATAGTGAATGCCAGTGAAAATGAGGTAGGATCAGAGTCTAAAATAGGGAAAGAACAAGTCAAAAATTACTTAGACAAGTTAGATGTCTTCAAATCACCAGGCCCTGATGAAATGCAACCTAGAATACTCAAGGAGCTGACTGAGGAGATATCTGAGCCATTAACAAGGAGCTGACTGAGGAGATATCTGAGCCATTAACAATTATCTTTGTTATGGAAAAGTTATGGAATATGGGAGACATTCCAGAAGACTGGAAAATGGCAAATATAGTGCCCATCTATAAAAAGGGAAATAAAGACAACCTGGGGAATTACAGACCAGTCAGCTTTACTTCTGTACCTGCAAAGATAATGGAGCAAATAATTAAGAAATCAATTTGCAAACACCTAGAAGATAATGATGTGTTAAGCAACAGTCAGCATGCATTTGTCAAGAACAAATGTGTCAAACCAACCTGATAGCTTTCTTTGACAGGGTAAAAAGCCTTGTGGATAGAGGGAAGTAGTAGATGTGGTATATCTTGACTTTAGTAAGGCTTCCGATATGGTCTCGCATGACCTTCTCATAAACAAACTAGGGAAATACAACCTAGATGGAGCTACTATAAGGTGGGTGCATAACTGGTTGGAAAATCGTTCCCAGAGAGTAGTTATCAGTGGTTCACAGTCATGCTGGAAGGGCATAACAAGTGGGGTCCCGCAGGGATCAGTTCTGTGTCCGTTTCTGTTCAATATCTTCATAAATGATTTAGATAATGACATAGAGAGTACACTTATAAAGTTTGTGAGCGATACCAAGCTGTGAGGGGTTGCAAGTGCTTTGGAGGATAGGATTAAATTCAAAATGATGTGGACAAACTGGAGAAATGGTCTGAAGTAAATAGAATGAAATTCAATAAGGACAAATGCAAAGCAATTTATATTGGAAGGAACAATTAGTTGCACACATACAAAATGGGAAATGACTGCCTAAGAAGGAGTACGGCAGAAAGGGATCTGGGGGTCATAGTGGATCTCAAGCTAAATATGAGTCAACAGTATAACACTGTTGCAAAAAAAAAAAAGCAAACATCATTCTGGGATATATTAGCAGGAGTATTGTAAAAAGGTTAAAAAGACATGAGAAGTAATTCTTCCTCTCTTCTCCACACTGATTAGGCCTCAACTGGAGCATTGTGTCCAGTTCTGGGTGCCACATTTCAGGAAAGATGTGGACCAATTGGAGAAAGTCCAAAGAAGAGCAACAAAAACGATTAAAGGTCTAGAAAACATGACCTATGAGGGAAGATTGAAAAAATTGGGTTTGTTTAGTCTGGAGAAAAGAAGACTGAGTGGGGACATGATAACAGTTTTCAAGTACATAAAAGGTTGTTACAAGGAGGAGGCAGAAAAATTGTTCTTCTTAACCTCGGAGGACAGGACAAGAAGCAATGGGCTTAAATTGCAGCAAGGGCGGTTTAGGTTGGACATTAGGTAAAATTTCCTGTCAGAGTGGTTAAGCACTGGAATAAATTGCCTAGGGAGGTTGTGGAATCTCCATCATTGGGGATTTTTAAGAGCAGGCTGGACAAACACTTGTCAGGGATGGTCTAGATAATACTTAGTCCTGCCTTGAGTTCAGGGGACTGGAGTAGATGACCTCTTGAAGTCCCCTCCAGTCCAATGATTCTATGATTTACTATAGTAGTATATATTCATATTTAAACAGTATGATGGGGACATATTTATATTATATATTATTCTCACAGCAAAATGACTGACCAAGTATCCTTATTTTATCAGCTAGAATTGGTTAATAACATAATAAAAGCATCCTGATTGGTTAATAATTAAAACAGTGTTTTTATATTATGCTCTGCAAAGAGCCGCAGAAGACACAGCACAGAGCTACTTACCACCCCCAAGCCTCAGTCTAAGTATCACCTACTGTACAATCAATAAAATGAAAACCTTAGGCTACACTTTAAACTAAGGTTAGTGCTTGGTTTGGTTTGTTCTCAGTGCTAAGCAAAGGATCTTATTCGTTTCTTCGCCAGAGATAAAAATACAACAAAAAAGGATAGTTGAAAGTCAAAACAACACTGGGGGAACCCGGGGGGGAGGGGCAGAAAAAATCCACCTCTGGTGGTAGAAGCCAGAGCCCCAGCCGTCAGGTGGGTAGGGGAAGTGCCCCCCTCCCATCCCCCCCAGCAGCCTCCAGACTTTGTCCATGTCCCTGGCAGAAGCTGTGAGACTGGGGAAGAAGACCTGCCTCCCCAGCGGCCCCCCAACACCATACCTGGCAGCAGCCGCAGGACAGGGGAAGCCCTCCCCAGCGGCCCCATGACCCCATCCTTGGCGGAAGCTGCGGAACGGGGAATCCCCCCAGTGGCCCCTATAAGCAACCCTGCACCCCTAAGCAACAACCGCCCAACGCTATTGCAACCAGCCTGCAATATCCCTGCGCCAATCATCAGCCCTACAATAACAAACCAGGGTGCACAGAGCAGTGCGTCAACCCTGCAATCACAGAGGGACATGGGCAATTCCTTGACTGCAACAGACCGGGGACCCGACCCCGTGGGACTGGGAAGCCTCCCTTACCCCAGCAGACCCCATCCCCGTCCCAAGCTGCGGAGTGGCTGAGCAAGCCCTCGCACCCGACCCGCTCTCCAGTAGATGCAGCAGGCAGGTGGGGCGGGAGAAGCTCCAGCGCCCAGACCCTGGATTCCCGCAGAAGCGCGGGGGTGACAGGGGAAGCCCCTGCACCTGGACTCCCCACTGCAGCCCTGGGACTGGAGCAGCTCTCATTCCCTGCTGCTCCCCGGGCCGTGGTGTGGGGACCGAGCTTCTCCAGTCTTGGGGCCACAGTGGGGGGAGGCAGAAAGGAGCAAATGGAGTTAGGAGGCTGCAGTGTGGGGGGGTGGGCAGAATGGGGGAAGCTGGGTGGAACAGGGGCAGGTCCCGTGGAAGGGGCAGAAAGGGGTGGGGCTGTGGCAGGGCCATAGGCAGAAGGGGTGGAATGGGGGTGGGCCTGCAGATGGTAGGGGGCCACTTGCTCTGGCCCAGGGCCCCAGGAAACCTTAATCTGCCTCTGATCACAGCAGTCTTCAAAGTATAACTAAGCAAAAAAATTCTGTGGTAAACTACTAATGTATGGGGACTGGTCTTTTAGACCTTTCCCTGCCTCTATGCCTTTTACTGCCACAATCTCAGATCCCAGTCTTGTAATCTGGAGTGGGACCATACACAGGTATCAGTTTGCAAAATTAGGACCTAGAAAACAATGCTCAGAATTCCCTATTACCACTGTAGTGAATGCAGGCTGTGGAGTGCACCTTGGTCCATTATAATCTTCTGTTACAATAACTTGAAACAAAAAAACAAGGTCTAAGCCAGCATGTACACTCTTTTAAAAAAACAACCACATTCTAAAAACTTAAATCATTTTGGCTGTTTTGTATTTTTACAAGTTCAATGTTAAAATGACATTCTTCGCCTACTCTATTACTGTCTGCTAGTATTCAGAGTAACGGCCGTGTTAGTCTGTATTCGCAAAAAAGAAAAGGAGTACTTGTGGCACCTTAGAGACTAACCAATTTATTTGAGCATAAGCTTTCGTGAGCTACAGCTTCATCCAATGAAGTGAGCTGTAGCTCACGAAAGCTTATGCTCAAATAAATTTGTTAGTCTCTAAGGTGCCACAAGTTCTCCTTTTCTGTCTGCTAGTACTACTATAGTTTACAAATGATCAAAAGTGTCCCAGAGGTATATGAGCAAAGACCTGGTTCCAATATGTGTTGATGGACCCTTTTCCCATTTTGGCTTATGAGGCACATCTTTTGTTCAGTACTCATTCTTCCCTTCCTTACTGTGCTTGTTGCTCATCAATTTGTTGCTTGTTCTCAGGCTGAGACCCAGACACTCTTATGCATTGCTCCAGTCAGTGCAGTCTGTGTTTCCAAGCTGCATCAAACTGCAATGATCTAAACTGATTTGATAGAAAGAATGATCATTTTACTGCATATCATTCACCCATGCCATATTCACAGTTAGATGAATTGTAGCAAGCCGAGCTGGTTAGCTTAACAACTAAGACCAACTTTTATATATATAATGTGTGTGCTTTATCTTTTACCTACCCTCTATTCACTTGTTAATCTGTCCCAAAAGTTCACTGCCCTACCCTACTAGAATCCCCCTCCCCCCTGGCTGGCAGTTGCTCCCTCTTCCCTCCACATACACACCACAGGGCCTTTCTCTTTCCAGAGTCAATATTTGTAGAGGTTGAGCTGAGAAGTGCAGGGTTCATCATAAACTGTCCCTGCTCTCCCTGCCTCTCTACCTCCCCCCCCCCCAACCCTTCCTCACTGACAGCAGCTCTTGGCCTCAGTGACCTCCTGTGGCAATGAGCTTTATGGTGTATACTTTTGACCATAGTCTCTCTGTGCCTCAGTTCCCCATTGTAAAATGAGGTTAATATCCCTCCCCATCCCCCCTTCATCTCACAGGAGTGTTGTGAAAATAAATTAATTGTGAAGCACTCGGATGACATCACTATGTTGATAAGCATGATAGAAAAATCCATGAGGAAATTAATAATTGTGTCTTCAGAGCAGGGTTTGAATAGCGTGAAGTAAATAGGGCCCAGGGACAAACACTGAACAAGGAGAAGAAAATAAATTATTGAACAGCTGCTCAAAAGGTGAGCACTGTGCATCCTGTGCACTGAATGAGATGGGTCCAGTGGAATAAATAGTAAGTGATCATTTAATTAAAAATTGTATCTTAATTCATACACCACAGAGATTAAATTAAGGTTCCAGAATTAAGGTCCACTTCCTCCCCAGGGGTAGCTTCACCCAATTTGCCTACTGGAGGTTCATCTATAGGGCCCGGCTCAACTGCATTCCACTGAACAGAGCCATCTGTCATGAAAATTGGGACAAGCGATGCAGGAAGTGCAGCTATGCTAACGTCCTGTGTAGCTGCAAGCCCCAATCCACAGCCTGGCAGCTGTGACGTAACACCATCCAAGGTCACCTAGTCAGAGCCATCCTGCCACCTGTAGGGAAGGTGGCCGTGAACTCTGCCATCCCCAGAACTGACAGCCAACTGCAATGGGACATAGGCATCACCAACGAGGACCAGAAGAAGATCATAATGGTGGACATCACAGTGCCCTTTGAGAACAGGACCCTGGCCTTCCATGACACCCGAGCTCAAAAGGTGGAGAAAACACCACTCTGGCCAAAACCTTTAGCGCTAAGGGTTACCAGTTCAGACACATGTGCTGATCGTTGTAGCCCTGGGTGCATGGGACCCCAGTAATGAGCGAGTGTTGCAGGAATGAAGAATCGGTCAACACTACCGTCAGCTGATGCGGCAACTCAGGGTGTTGGACGCCATCAGGTGGTCGAGGGACATCTATCTAGAACATATCACCTGACATCGGCAATACCAGAAGAGATGCGTTGGAGTGCTGATGAGAAGCAAAATCTGAAAGTAACTGAAATACTTCTCTGATGGTTTATATCTACTAAGGGACAACCCATCCTAAATTCTCAATTACTGAGGGACAATCTACACTCATTCCTATATTTGCTTTCTACAACCAACTCTTGTATAACTTTTCATGAGTGATGTACCCAAGTATTCGGCTTCTAATATCTAAACTGTATCGTTAAATGTATCTAAATTTGGGTTATCACAGTACATAATCAGCAATAACCCAAATTTAGGTGAATAGATTTAACAATACAGTTTAGAATCCGAATACTCGGGTACATCACTCATGAAAAGTTATACAAGAGTTGGTTATAGAAAGCAAAATATATCAGTGAGTGTAGATTGTCCCTCAGTAATTGAGAATTAGATTGGTTATCCATTTAGAAAATACAATCCATGAGAAAAGTATTTGTTACTTTCCTGACTGCGCTTCTCATCAGCACTCCAGCCCATCCCTGTTGGTATGGCCAATGTTCAGTGATGTGTTCTATGTACGTGTCCCTCGACCTCCTGATGGCATCCAACACCATGAGTTGCTGCATCAGTCGAGTGTAGCGTTGACCGATTCCTCATTCTCTCAGCACTCGCTCGTTACTGGGGTCCCATGAGCTTAAGGCTCTGACGTACTAAATTCTAACCTCGTCCCACTCTAGTCCTTTCTAAAGCCTGCTGCCAAAATAATCTCGTCTGTCACTTCAACCATGTCCCTCTTGTAGAACTGCACATCAAGTTCAAAATACTTGTAGTGTTTCACCAAACTGTATTTGTCTTTACTGATCAGCCTCCAAAAACGTTTTACGGAAATCCAGGGTCCTATCCATCTGGTGACTTCCAACACTACAGCAACATGTACTCACTTCAGCAAATGTTTCTACCCCCCTCACACAACAAACTCCATATATATTATATAACATCTTCCTCTTAGTTCTTTAACACTGACTAAATTCACACCTGAACAGTATCTGCTCAGAGCAGAAAAATGAAAAAGTTCTCTATCCTGAAAATGCAGCATTCTTGTCCTTTTTAACTAACTATCCATCCAAGAAGGAACATACAAGTTGTCTCCCTCATTCCTTAGTAGACAAAATAAAGGCAATATATGAGTAACATATGCCTTTACACCTGACATCCAATAAAAGCTCAAGCCAATTAGGATTCAACTTTTAATAATGCTCAGAAACTTTCATCAAAATCGGTGCTGAAACTCTGGAACAGCATATTAACATCAATATATTAGTCAATTTGGCCCCACTTTCTCTAACACCCTCACAAATATACATAACTTGGACCTATTGGTACCCTTACATTGAAAGCCCTTAGCAGCATCACACATCTCATCTATTTAAAGGAGGATATATCAAAGCTAAAGCTGAGCCTTAAGTCCTAATCATCAAATGAGTTTTTTCTTTCTCCTAGAAAATCTGTGTCCATTTCTTGAAGTAAGTTTTATTTCATGCTCTATTTGTGGACTTTTCTGAGCAATGGTTTCAGCTTTAGAGCAATAGTTTTTTCCTTGAAACAACTTTGAAGTTTTCCTGATAGAACATGCAATTAGTAGAATTCCTTTCCTTGAGGCATTGTTTCTTTCTGCACCTGCCACATCTGGATGTCTCCCCAAAACCAAAATGTAATCAAAACTGGAAACATTGCCTGGATGGTCAAGTTTTTTTTTCCTGATCACTCTTTCCATATCTTCATGATTACCATTGGAATTAGTAATAATTGTAACATTTATTTAAAAATAACTATCAAAAGACAAGGCAGAGTACACAAGGAAAAAAATGACAACAAAAAATTCATTCGACCAAATTACTTCACATTCTGTAACTCACAGTATAACTTAACAAGCCCATTTAGCAATGAAAAGCCCATTATATAAAAATAAAGAAAAAAAACATAGGCTCTCTATGTAAGCCTCACTCTTCAGTGTAAAATATTAGATGACTTAACGTCAATTCTAAAAAAGTTAAAACTAATAATGAATCTATAAAAAGAAAAGGAGTACTTGTGGCACCTTAGAGACTAACAATAAATTGGTTAGTCTCTAACGTGCCACAAGTACTCCTTTTCTTTTTGCAAATACAGACTAACACGGCTGCTACTCTGAAACCTGTCGAAATGAATCTATAGATTCACTTCTAGAATTTGCATAGTCACTTCTAGAACTGTTCAGAAAATACAGTCTCCATCCTCTGGGAAATTCTGATATTATGGGAAAAAAATTGATCCCCAAACAGGATAAATAGAAATAGATTTTTTTTCACAGAATAAGGAGTTCCAAAAAATTCTATTTGGAAATATCAAGATAATATTTTTAGATTTTCAATCAAAACAAAATGTTTTCTTTTGAAATATCATTTCAAAACAAGAAGTTAATTTTTCAGTGAGAAAATTGTAAGACAATTTCATCAAAATCAGTGATTTTCCCATGAAAAATGTTAATTTTCATCAGGAGAACTTTTCTCTTGAAAAACTTCCATCAGTTCCAGTCATTTGATTTTTCACATGCCCCTGTCTCTAAGGGACTGTTTAAAGCAGTAAGCTTTGTAAAGCATGTTGTGTGGTAGAGTGCATGTTCTGTAAAAGGTGTATCAATCGATCAATCAATCAGTGTCATATCTGCTTTGCGTACAAGGCATGACTGGCTGCTTGTTCCATTGTTCTAGACTTTTCCTCAACTTTAGTACTGAAGTTTGCATATTCTGTTCATCCCCTTGCTCTCTCTATATTTCTACTTGGAATAAATATGCTGGGAGTCATGTTTTAAAGGAAGGTTTTTATTTTTTTTTTTCATTTTTGTTAGTGGGGAGAGCTCTTCTGATTTTGACTAGCTGCTGGTTAGTCCAGTGGCATGAAACAGTACAGCATCTGCTTAGAACAAGGTAACATTTCATTGCCTTTCATAGATACTGTCTGTTATGATCCAACCTGGTTATAGCGATGACAAGCATTAACTTTATTTATACAGTGCCAGCCAATGTACTATGTTTTAATACAGAATGTACTGAACAAAACCCTGGCCCCTGAAATGTTTAAAATGAGTGGGACATGAGCAGCTACAATATAATACAAAGCAATGTGACAATAAAATATGGGACAATATAGTGTACATATACTGTACACAAACAGAATGGCTTGTAATCACTATAGTGGCAATATTGGTGGTTTAATCACAAAGGCAAATACCAAAGTTGATTGGGAGACTCTTCCCTTTTGCCAGTCTAATTCAAACTGGGTTACCAAATCCAGATTTTGAGTGTGTTCAGTTCCAGAGCATTTGGTTTGGCCCCATCTCAAAATGCCACTATAGGCAGGGGTAAGGTGTGAATGTGAGTGTACCTGAAACATGGAACAGGTGTAATTTAAGATGTAACTCAAGATACATCAGTCCTGCAGTTGGTATGTAGCGAACATTCAGTAGATAGAATCATAGAAATGTATGGCTGGAAGGGACCTGGAGAGATCATCTAGTCCTGCACTGAGGCAGGACAGACAGGTTATTTGCTTAACCTCTTAAAAACCTCTAGTAACAAGGATTCCACAGTCTCCCTTGGAAACCTGCTTAACTACCCTTATAGTTAGAAAATCTTTCCCAACATCTAACCTGAATCTCCCTTCCTGCGGGTTAAACCCATTACTTCTTGTCCTACCTTCAGTGGACACAGAGAACAATTCTTCATAACAACCCTGAATATATCTGAAGACTTATCAGGTTCCCCCCTCCCATCCCCGCTCAGTCTTCTTTTCTCAAGACTAAACATGCCCAGTTTTTTTTTAACCTTTCCTCATAGTTCAGATTTTCTAAACTTTAATCCCTTTTGTTGCTCTCTTCTGGACTCTCTCCAATTTGTCCATATCCTTCCTAAAGAGTGGCAGCCAGAAATGGACCCAGCACTCCAGCTGAGGCCTCACCAGTGCCAAGTAGAGCAGAATAATTACCTCCCATGTCTTACATACAACACTCTTGTAGATTACAACATTTCGTACATACAATATCCAGTATATTAGCCTTCTTCTCAGCTGCATTACATTGTTAACTCATATTCAATTTATGATCCATTATAGGCCTCAGATCCTTTTCAGCAGTGCTGCCATCTAGCCAGTAATTCATGATGCACAAGAAGGAATACACTCATGCTCCCTCTTCCCATACCATAATTCCTGTTCAGAGCTAATAAAATTTTAAAAACACAGGAAAAGCTTATTTTTGTCACTAAAGTCAGCAGTTATTTGTCTGAATATACACAGGCAGCTGGTCTATTGCCAGAGGTGCTGTTTTTAGACAGATACTTTTCAGAGTAGAACTGTATTTAAAGTGACTTGCCCAAGGTCACACAGGAAGCTGCTGACTGAGCTGGGAATAACTCATCTTTCCTAATTCCCAGTTCTGTGTTTTAGTCATAAGAACATCCTCCCTCTCCTTGAGTGTCTCCCAAATGTATACCTATCAAATAGTTTAGGCAATACCACTGCAAGTCTAGGGTGGGGTGGGGTGGCAGTTTGAACCTGTGTTTCAAAAGGATACCTGGAAGATATTTGTTCATCTACAGACCAATTTGACCTAGAAGTTAATCAACTCTTTCTGTTCAAAACGGTAAGTGCACTGACATTTGAAATATGCACATGAAATAGATACGGTCACAGAATGCAGTGAACATGGTATGAGGCAATAGAGGAGGGGGAAATCTACAGCATTGTGGAGAGCCTGTGTCAAGCTCTATGTGCCATAGAAGATCCATGGCTTGTGTTATACAGGAAGTCAGATGAGATTAACATAATGAGCCATTCTGGCCTTACAATGTATTGTTTGTCTGTTAGCACACAGGCTGCAGGCAGCACATCTAGACATGGTGCTTTCTACACATCAGGGATTAGGCTTCATGCTAGCTCCAAATAAACTAGGAGGATGAAGGGGAAAGACCATTCCGTCTACACTCATGTAAATCCAGTGACCACAACCCCTTAAGTGGAATGCACAGAAGGAGAAGGGACACTATAAAGCCATCAAAGAAAAGAAAGAAAGAAAGTTAGTTAGTTCAGGTCAGCCATATTCCCCAGACTGGAGAAGTGGATTTGTGCCACTTCCCCCACCCAAACAACCACAACACAGGTCACCAACATAAAGTTCATTTATTACAACTATACTAGCTTCCTGAATTTCAACTTGCATGAATCAAATCATGTGCATGACATATTGGCTCCTCTCTAGTCCCTTTGCAAATCAGAATGGTAGCATTTCGCAACCACCCTGCGCTATTTGCACAGACATTAAGGCTGTATAACGTTCAAGGCCATGAATAATCAGTTTCCTAGTCTTTCCTGGGATTAGGAAGAGCCACTTGTCTTTCATTCACTTTCCCGTGTCTTCGTGTACTGAGTAGCTAGGAAACAGTCCTGTCTGCACAGGCTGAGAAAAATCAGTTGTGTAACATCATTGTGTTGCTAACACTGCACAGTTCTTGTTGTCTCACTGTCTTCGATGGTGGTTTCACCAGGATGTTGACTAAGAGCAGAGATAGAATTGGGCCCGGTGGGACTTCACAGATGCCCTTCAGGATGCAGAAGTAGCTGATCAGCACTGATGTGCTCTCCAGGTTCTGTCAAACAAAAACAGCCCCATCCACCCTCACCAGGTTTCACAAGCCAGTCAGCTGCAACCGAAGGTGTCAAGAGCGGCAAATGCATTAAGTATTTTTACCAGAGATGCTGTACCTCTGCACTGAGCCATCAGAGGTCATCCATGGGAACAACCAGATCTTTTCCCATGCTATATCCTGATTTACAGCCTATTAGGAAAAACCTAAGATAGCAGCAGATGTGGGCTGGATCTCTCATTGCTGCCTTTTTGCTGAGGAATTGGGAGCTTAGAAACTAGGTGATAATAAGTGAGGGAGTGTCAGGAGACCAGGTCATAGGAGCAGGAGACAAGCCTAGTGGTTGGAGTCCAAATGCCAGAGCCAGGGGTTGAAACAGGGCCAGAACCAAGAATCAGGGCCAAAGGTCAGAACTGGAATCAGAGTCTGAACACCAGAGCCTAGGATCTAGACAGAGTCAGAAGAGTCAGAACTCAGAGCTGAGGGTCAGAACTGGATTACCAGGCACCAGGGAGCGCAAGAGCAGGGCTCTGAGACAGGAGCAAGGCTGGGATCGTGGCTGGGTTCAGGGCAGAATCTGGGCTGTAGCTGTGAAGGAGCAGAGCAGGAGCAGGGCTTGGCAAGAGATGAGCACAGGAAGGCAGAGAGTCTGGGGCCATGTGTGTTGAGCAGCCAGTGACCTGCTGCTGCTGAGCTTAAGAACTAGCCTGCTAGCTTCCTCAGCCATCAGGCAGGGCAGTCCATCAGGCAGCCCACCTAGCTCACTAGGGTGTCAGGAGTACTGAGCAGGTGCAGCTGTGGAAGCCTTACTCCTGACAAGGAGTTAATGTCACATCATGTGGTTTGGTTTTTTTAATAATAGGGGCATGTTTCAGGGTGGGTATGAGAATACTTCCATAGGGAAGCATTGACTGATCTCTGTTAGCAGGGAGGAAGCGTATTCCAGGCAGGCTATGGGTCCATTGTGCCTCCCCTGGCATAGACTTCTAGACCACCTACAGTCTCATTGCCATTTGTGCAGAACATTCCATCTGGAGCAGCCTCCTTGTCTCGCTCTCTCTGCATTCAAATCTCATCTGTAAATGTTTCCTTTTCATCCTCCATAGCTCTTAAATTCTCTCTCAGATTTTAAAAAGCAATTACCCTCACTGTATTATTTCACAGTAAAGTCTTTTGGGATACAGATGTTGTACACATTAAAGCTGCATTGTACTGTACAGGGTATGTATGAGTACCGCATACAGACACAGAATACACTGCTAACACAAAGCATCCCAGAGGCCAGATCCCAGGCTGCTGTAAGTCAGCACAGCTCCATTGATTTCAGTGCCGCTCCATTTATTTAGATTGTAAGCTCTTTGGGTGGGTGGGGACATCTTTTTTGCCCTGTGTATGTCCAGTGCCTAGCACAAGGGGGGTCCTGGTTAATGCCTGGGGCTCCTAAGCACTGCTGAAATACTGATTTACACCACTTCAGGATCTGCTCCCATATTAAGAAAAGCTTTCAGAAAGAACGATTCTTGCACTGAACAACAGCAGTGGCTCCCTGACTTCCACCACCTACCTGAAGACACGGTCAGTGGTAAAAATAGTGCAAAAAGTAGGTTTTTAAAGTATACACTAGCTACAAGCTCCCAAAATAAGCTGCTTGTCAATGTGATTCAGGTGAGTGACACTTTCATAATGTACTTTAGAAATGGGCAACATTGCAATATCATGCTCTTTGGCATTATCGTTATTTAAGGACAAAGAGTCAATCCTGCAGAAAAGCATGCTTGGTTAGACAGTTATTTTCTCAGTAAGTAATATAATGAACACAAGAAGAGAATTAGGAATACTGAAGATCTAAAATCATTAGATTTCAATACAGCTGAAGCATTTGTATAAATCCCATTTGGTGCCAAATAAGCAACTATGTATTGATGCTGGTCTCTAGGGGCTGAGGGGATGCAGATAAATTGCTTTCAGCAAGTGAAACTATTAGAAGGATCATCTTAGAGTGGCTAACCATGACTTGAAAACAAGCTGATACAACATTCATGAGGCTGCAGAACTGTATACTTCAAGGTTGAGGGATTTACAAATGTAAGATCGTTGCATTACTCATCATCCTTCGTGATCATCAAGCTAGTAAAATCAGAAGCAATTTAAAGTGAGACGCAAGGCCACAAGTTTATGCAAACACCACTCTTGGGAGGAGTGCAAATACATCATTTAATAGGTAAAAGTTTCATTACAAGCTTCTTCCCTAACAAATGTTGGCTTGCTCTTACTGCTAAAATCTTATGCATTATGTGAAAGGCTCCAAGAGCTCATTCAAGATTTGAATATATAACCGTGCCCATTACTGCAACCGCGTCTTTCTCATGGACATATTCAGTTGTCTTCTGGCACAAGAACTTCGTATGTTATTTTTCAATCTCATTACATTAGTAATATTATAAAAACCAAATACATATTTTAATAGTCTGTTTGAATTATAATTCCTTACAAAAGCTACATTAAGTAAATGCTTAAGTACTCAGAATTCAGTAAGTGCCAAAGTTACGTTTGCATGAGCAACCTTAACTGTGCCCTACAGCAACAGCAACCACATAAGCGGTGGGGGGTGGGAATGTGAGGTCATGGGTAACCAACCCATCCCCCACGCTGGACACAGCTGCAGGGCAAGAGGCCACCTTGACCCCATCCACAGAGTCTGAAGGGGATGTAGCTTTCCAACAGGCCTATAAAAAGGCCCAGAACCTCATATTCATGATTGAAGCAGCTGAATTAAAAAGTAACCTTCAGACAATCCCGCCTCCCAGCTTTAGGCCACAAATCTTTTCTTGGACTTTTTTTTTTTTTTTGTAAGTCTGTAAACTCTGATCTTTCCATGGTCTCTTTCCACCATCTCTTCCCTCCCTCGACATTGTCCTGCCGCCCACCTCTTTCTTGATCCTTTCCCTCCTTCCTTATTCCATCATTCTTAGTCTCTCCTCACCTCACCCATTATCCACTTACTTTCCCCTCTCCCCTCCAAAAAGTACCCCTAACAAGACATGTACATCACCTAAACCATTTTGCTACTTTGTTGTTTGATTGTCTATTCTATTTGCATTGGAATGTCTTTGGAGTCTGGATTGTCCTGTCTTGTTTGTGTGGGGGAAAACTAACATTAACATTTTAAGTTTAATGCAATACAGATAATAATAGGCCAGAAACATTATGATAAAGTATATTATTAAGTGATCATATACCATTTCTTAGATAATCCAATGTAATATCATACAGGTATTTTTACAGATTTAGGTACACATGATTATGTACCTTAGTGGGAAAAGTATCTTCATATTCCAAAGCTATTATACCTTTTATCACTTTTATAAATATCCCTTCAGATTACGGATTAATTCTCACCATTTATCTAAAGCAAAAAAATGTATTTGTGTCTAAGTCAAAATATTTCAAAAATCAAATTAGGTTACAGTCATACCTGTGGATAGGCATATTAGAATAGAGTTATTCATTTAAACCAAACTCAGTTAGCGATAACTTGATCTGCTTCCTTAACTGAGGGCTTTTATGTTTGGTTTATGTGCAAAACCAAATTATCCAAGAAAGTCCGTTCTTAACTTTAAACAGCTAGCTAAAGCTAGTCAAAAGTTGGAATTTCCATTCCACAGGAAATTCCAACACTTTGGAATTGGTTTTCCTTCCAAATCAGAACAAAACCAAAAACATTTTAGAAATATCCCACAAAATAAAAATGTAACACATCTAATTTCACGTCATGTGAAACACTGTTTCAAGTTTTATTAAAAAAATAAAAAGTAATAAAAAACTGAATTGAAAAGTTGCTACAGAATGAAAAACCTAAATATTCCATTCTAATAATGGTGATAATCTCATTATTTAAATACCTCACATTGATGTTTTTCTATCAACAAAACAAAATTGTGTTGAAAATGGACACATTTCTGCAAAACATTTCTATTTAAACAAAATGGCACTTTCTGAAAGAAAATGTTCCACAAAAAAATTTCTGACCAGTTCAAGAGCTAACCCTTTCTGAACATGGCTGTTTTATACATAACAGTACCCTAATATTGCATCTGTCATCTAAGGGTAATTAAAGCTCTCTGAGCATTAACAACCACCCCCTTGTGAGGTGGATGAGTATCATTACCTTCATTTTACATATGGGGAAGCTAAGGTACACCTGTTCACAGAGATCAGAATAGAACTTTAACTCAGTCCAATGCAATGAATACTAGATAGTGCTCCTTTCCCCTCTCTCATATAAAGATATTATGGGTCAAACCATGGTGAAGTAATTTATAGTTGCTGCATTGTCTTTGATAGAGGTGCACCAATTTACACCAGCTGATAACTTGGCCCAATGTCTTTATTTAGCTGAACTGTTCTTTCCTAGCCTGATTTCCTCAGCTGCCTCTCTGAAGAAGATTTAGAGTCAAAATGGAGCTACAAAATTCAAATGTAGGGAGTAGAGTTGCTTAGAACATTTTTAGAGAAAGTTCATTTTCCAAAGCTGAAATGTTTCCGTTTTTACAATGTTTTTGGCCTAGCAGTCTCTGGTCACTGAGAGTGTCTGTATCTGATCAGATAGCCCTGGACTCAAAAAACAATCCCGAATCGAAAAGCTTATGTTTTGAGCTAAAACTGACTTTTCAAACATAAATCAGTTTTGGTAAGAATGTTTTAAAGGTTTTGGTTTCATTCATTCAGAATGAAAACAAATATTGAATCCTAAGAAGTTGCTGCAGAATGTCTGGAAGGGAAATGCTCGAGTGACATCCCCAGAAGCCTGTTGGTTGTGTGTCAGAGAAAGGGAAAGGATCATTGTGAGTTACCAGAGCCTACCGAGGAGGATGGGAGAGCTGTGTAATGCTTGGAGCCTTCGAGATATTTGGAGAATAGGGGCTTCAGGCAATGCCCATTGAAGTCAATGAGAGGCCCTGTCTGAGTAACCCTGTTGTGGGGAAATGGAAGACTGGTGGGGAGGGAGAATGATAGCCTACGAGGGGTTCATGTGGATAGAGCCTAAAAATATCTATGTCTTGTGTTTCTTATTGTATCTTATTGTGTTTTGGATGAATACTTAAGATTCTAAAGAGATAGATATATAACACGTTTATAACAGCATGAGATGAAATATACAAATCATTAGATTTCTGAAGAAGGGAAAATTTCAATTCTGTAGGTTCCACATAAACTTTACCCACCACCATTCTGCAGCGAGTGTCAATCTAGTGTGAGGACAAACACAAAGAGCCATGCTTTGAGCAGCAACTAGAGAACCTCCTGACTGGGACGTTCCTAAGTTTATTATGCTCCCCAGTGCAACTGCAGCACTGGCTGGTCCTCTCTGGTAACTTGTGGAGGTCCAGGAACTCTGTAACCACTGCTCAGTAAAGTTATACATACAAAAGCTTCAGAACAGGATCTCAAGAGATCATCACAAACAGAAAACATACAATTGGATTCTAGAATTTTCTAAGATTGTGATTCTGTGCTGGTGAACTTTAAGGTCATGATGCCGCAGATGCCCCAAAAGCATCTAGATTTTTAGTTTAGAGTCTTAATATCAATGGAAAATAAATTGACATAAGAATTTTAAACACATGGGTTAAGTCTTTGAAAACCTGAGCTGTCCCTGCCTCACAGAAAGACAGGCTTTCCCCTCCTTCCTTAAAGATACTCCCTTAGAGCCAGATTCAGGTACCTTTATTCCTGTTGCACAGGACCGTACTCCATGACTGCTTCTTCTGCTAACACCCTACACTTAAGTCTCCAGTTTTAAGCTCACTCTCTCAGGTTTTTAGCAATAACCTCCTAGATTTATGAAGCTTTTTCTCCTCAAGTATTACTCAATTCCCTGACATTGGAAAGATGCACAAGAATGAAGGATCATCAGAGAGGCAACAAGAAAGACCTGTAGAGAAGTTAGTTAAAAATGTAGCAGATGCAGTCCTTTAATCAGTTTAATTTAATCTCTCCCCTGTGGCTAATTCACCAATAAAAAGTAATTAAAATTCATTTTTGTATAAAGTGTGGGGTAAAGATCCTTAATCTTTTAATTCTTCAATAAGAGTTAGTGTGGCCAAGGAAAAAAAAAAAAGCACACAATGAGATTCAAAATTGGGGTATTTTTAAGGTGGTGAAAACTGTGCTTGTGTGATAAGTGTACATCACACTATACAACATTTCAGTGGTACAAAGATATAGTGGCTTTGATACAAACAGGAGTAGACATTACAAAGAGGTATGAAAAGTTAGTCTTCAGCATAAGATACTGGAAGAGGGCCCTGCCTAAAGCGTCTTCCATCCATTACTACTAGCTATGGTATCTCCACCAGCAAACCACCCTACAAGTTACATTCAAGAGGTTTTCATTTGGAAATTACTTTGCAGAGTTACTCACAGAGTTTATTAGCGTTTCCATATGAGTTTAAAATCTAGGTTGTCATGAGAACCAATGCATGAGGATTGTTTTATTTAGAGATATTTGGGGTGTACTTTCCCAGGAAAACAATTTATAAACTACAAATGAAATCATCAATTTTAATATGATTTTGGTAAATCTTATTTACACGTTTTGATTTATACACTCGTTCAGTTAAAAGGAGCACCTATCCTTTCCCCTGCATTCTCCTTGATATAGTTTTAAAAATCCCCTTTGTTGCTTGCTTTGAATGTTTTGCCTTTCCCATGTCTTTATCTCCTTTATTCATTTACTACTTTTCTGTTGTGATGTTGCACTCTATATGATTTTATGAAAATATGCTAATGAGTATGAATATAATGTAACTGGAATATGCTTCATGCAAAAGTCTCTTGTAAGGTATCATTGCAAAGCTTATAATCTACTGAGCATGTACATCCTATTTGTATAAATGTACCACTCTTGTATCTGAAACTAGAAATATGAAATATAACTCTGAGCCCCTATTGTAATTATGCAAAGTGTGGGCCATTAATGGTGGTTTGGAATCTTGATGGCTCCCATCAGCCATGACAATTGACTGTGGATGGCTCTGTTTGCAGGCAGGCCTTCCTGTGAGTCAGACTGGGAGGAATGAAGGCTTGGAGTCTCACAGGAAATGTGACCATGCCACCTGGTACTGAAATCCATCTTAAACCTGGTGCTTTTCCATTTAGAAAGGGGGTGGGGGAGAACGCAGCGAGACAAAAGATTCCTGCCTTGTGCCAAAGCCATATAAGGGGGTGGAACAGAACAAAGGGGACTGCAGTCATGAGAAATCCCATAGGTACCACCTGAGCTGGAACAAGGGCTGTACCAGGGGAAAGGATTGTGCCCAGACTAGAAAGGTGCCCAGTCTGTGAAAGAAACTTATTGAAACATCTCTGAGGGTGAGATTTTATCTGTATTCAGTTTTATTACTGTCAAGGTTCCCTCCCCAGTCTGAACTCTAGGATACAGATGTGGGGACCTACATGAAAGACCCCCTAAGCTTATTCTTACCAGCTTAGGTTAAAAACTTCCTCAAGGTAAAAACTTTTCCTTGTCTTTCAACCCTATGCTGCCACCACCAAGCGTGTTAAACAAAGAACAGGGAAAGAGCCCACTTAGAGACGTCTTCCCCCCAAAATATCCCCCCAAAGCCTACACCCCCTTTCCTGGGGAAGGCTTGATAAAAATCCTCACCAATTTGTACAGGTGAACACAGACCCAAACCCTTGGATCTTAAGAACAATGAAAAAGCAATCAGGTTCTTAAAAGAAGAATTTTAATTAAAGAAAAAAGTAAAAGTATCACCTCTGTAAAATCAGGATGGTAAATACCTTACAGGGTAATCAGATTCAAAACAGAGAATCCCTCTAGGCAAAACCTTAAGTTACAAAAAGACACAAAAACAGAAATATACATTCCATTCAGCACAGCTATTTTACCAGCCATTAAACAAAAGAAATCTAACGCATTTCTAGCTAGATTACTTACTAACTTTTTACAGGAGTTCTGACCTGCATTCCTGATCTGTTCCTGGCAAAAGCATCACACAGACAGATAGACCCTTTTTTCCCCCCCCTCTAGCTTTGAAAGTATCTTGTCTCCTCATTGGTCATTTTGGTCAGGTGCCAGCGAGGTTATCTTAGCTTCTTAACTCTTTACAGGTGAAAGGGTTTTGCCTCTGGCCAGGAGGGATTTTATCACACTGGGGACAGAAAGGTGGTTACCCTTCCCTTTATATTTATGACAATTACTGTATTAGGCTTAGACTTGCGTGTTTTGTTTTATTTTACTTGGTAATTCACTTTGTTCTGTCTGTTACTACTTGGAACCACTTAAATTCTACTTTCTGTATTTAATAAAATCACATTTTACTTATTAACTAACCCAGAGTATGTATTAATACCGGGGGGGGGGGGCAAACAGTTGTGCATCTCTCTCTATCAGTGTTATAGAGAGCGAACAATTTATTAGTTTACCCTGTATAACCTTTATACAGGGTAAAATGGATTTATTTGGGGTTTGGACCCCATTGGGAGTTGGGCACCTGAGTGTTAAAGACAGAAACACTTCTTACGCTGCTTTTAATTAAGCTTGCAGCTTGTGGGATATGGTTCAGACCTGGGTCTGGGTTTGCAGCAGGCTAGCGGGTCTGCCTCAAACTAGGCAGGGCACTGAAGTCCCAAGCTGCCAGGCAAGGAAAGCAGGGGCAGAAGTAGTCTCGTCACATCAGTGGGCAGTTCCCAAGGGTGTTTCTGTGATCCAACCCATCACCTCTGTAATTTACCCCCTCATTTTATTATTCTCTCTCTTCCTCCTTTCTGTCTCTCCCTACATGTTCTGTCCCTTGAGGACCAAAACTTTCCTCTTTTACACACTTCTCTCTGTCTGCCGCCACACCATATTTTTCCCTTTTCTCCTCATGCTTACATCCAACAGGAGGTTTTATTGGTCCAGTATATGAAATGGATGGGTCCAAAGAGCATATTTGTTTGTTTCCTGAAGGCCTGCCCCTTTCTTCTCCTGGCATCTACATCATGGTCTTTCCCCAAATCCTGGATCTTCCAGCTTCATGATTTGCTGGAAGATCCACATGAATCCCAGGTAAAAAATGTTGGTGTTTGATACATGCCCACGCAAGTACATTTCTATTGATACAGTTGTATTTCTCTTCCCTCTCCCCTTATTTCTTGATGTTACAGGCTTACTATGCCAAGCCACTTTTCTTTCTCAGCAAGCCCTTTAAGTTTCCCAGATCCAGCTCCACCTGGGCTGACCACAAAAATCTTCCAGAATAAAGTTCTCAAACATGAAAACCTAATTGCCAAAGTCCTCCCTCCCTGTAATTTTTGGGGTGGAGGGAGTTCCATCCTCTTCCACAGCCTAGAAAGGAGAATCAGGGTCACCCCTTTTCCTCCTGGGGGTATGAAGATCCCCTGGCAAAAAAAAAAAACCAGACTCTCTAGGTCTCTCTCTCCTCTCCCTACCACACCTAGTGAAAGCAGGGAGGCCCTTTGTGCTGTTCTTCCCTCTCTGTGGTATATCTTGGTTGGTTTGGTGAGTGAGTGATTGAGAAATAGAAAGGAAACCCTTTTCCTACCTTAAACCACAAGGCTCCTGTCCTGGGCCCTTAAAGAAATAGTAACCTGCTTTTCTCCTAAGCACTAACTATCCCACCCTGGAACCACTTCATCTCTCCCAGCACCTGTCTCTGCCATTTCTAAGGCCCTCATCTACACCAGAATTCCTGAAATAGGGTAGTCTCAACTTAAAGGACCAGTATACCCCATTATACTCAATGTTATGTACTTCTGATCATTTTCATCCTCATTGTACTCCTTGGCATCCATTTATGATCCAGTGTACAGGGCACAACACTGGGAGGCAGAAGACTTGAATTCAATTCCCAGCTCTGCCACTTATAGTCTATATGACCTTGGTCAAATTTCTCAGCCTAGTTATGCCTCAGTTTCTCCATTTGCAGAATGAGGACAATGATACTAACCAACCCTTGAAAAGTCCCATAGAATCAATCATTTGCCATTTTTCCATATTCCTCCTATTGTATTTCTCTGCAAGTTTCATTTTCTAACCTACTGTCTTTCTTCTCTGCTTGTTTGATTTTTTTCCTTTGTGCCTTTTCTTTACTGTCGTTCTTTGTCATCATTACTTTGTTCATTTATCTGCTTCTCAAGTGTTCCCTATCCCATATCAAGGGTTAAATCTTTCCACTTATATCCTACCAAAACCAGTTATGTACCCTGGATGAGAGTCAAACTTGAGAACCAGAATTAAGGTCCAAACTAAAATCTTTCCCAATCTCTTGTACTCCACATTCGGTCAGTCTGCATTCATCTGTTGTCTCATCTTATATTTAGTTTTCTAGCTTTTTGTTCTGTTTCTATTGCACCTAGCACAATGGGGTCCTGGTCCATCGCTGGGGCCCTTTGTTGCTACAGTAACACAAACGAGTGAAATCCTTTGAAGCCAATGGGGCCAGGATTTCACCATCAATCCAATGCAGCTGTGGCCATTTACATCAGCTAAGGTTCTGGCCCATGTATTTAGGATGCACTTCAGTTTAACAGATATGTTTTTCTCATTTAGTTTAGAAACATTTATATTAAGCCATTGATTAATTGTATCATGATCCTATGTTCAATTGTGGTACCATAATAGTGGCATGTGCCATATGGTATTACCCATTAGATGCACAAAGAATCCACTCCCACAGTACAAACAGAAGGGAAACATTTCAGGAGGAGGCAACATTTGTCAGTCTTTTACTGCGTTTAGATGAGGAACATATTCTTTGTTATGGCCTTGGCAATGATTTCCAGGATTTTCACTACCTACTTTAAGGAAGCATACAGCACATCTCTAACTGAAAAACTTAAAAATACATTTAAGTATATTCATTTAAAATAAATCAGTTCAGAGAGTACTTATTTAGAGTCAGAAGTAAATGAAAAACAAAACACACTACAAAGCCTGAATGTTGGATGAATTTTGTAGACTATGCATATAAAATTAATTTCAGGTTTTCATCTGACAGAAAGATCCATACATCAAAAATTGTATATAAGCCAGAAGAAGATGGTGTGATGGTTCTCAAGGCACCCAACTCTTTGAGTCCCCTTGTTACACCTTCATCCCACCCCCGCCTCCAGCATGAGGAAGACTTGCTTGTGCTTATCGGGGTGTCAGCTCCCTGACACCGCCTGCCTGTCAGCCACACAAGCACTCTTTGGGTTATGCCAGCCCTTACTTTACCATGCAGGTTATCAATCAACGTACCCCAGACACAGAGTCTCCATGCAGCATTCCCCAATAGTGTCCAGCACCTTCTCCACTGAACTCTCACAGACACATCAGATGTGCGGTCTCCAAAGGAACAGTGTCCACGCCAGCTTGTATGATTCAACTCAGGATCAGCCCCTTGTTTAATATGACAGGACTGAGATAACTTTGTAGTGAGAATAAGATTATTATCAAAGATTCAAGATTCCAAAAATAGGGACTAAGAATAATGGAAACAAAAGGGTTACATATAAAAGCAAAATTGTAACATGCTTTCTAGAGACTAATCTTAACTATTAGGTTAATCCCCTGTCTAATGAAGTTTACCTCTCTCGAAGTCTTTTGCAGCAGCATCACCCAAGGCTAGTTGTGATCCCATTTTCATGAATGGGAATACACTGCCCATTCACTTCCTAGACACAGGATGCTGGGGTGTCTTCTTTGTTCCCCAAACATATTCCAGCAAACCTTGAAGTGAATCTCAGATAAGGTTCTCTTCCCCTATTGTGTGCTCTTTCTTCCTAATATCATATTTCTGTTGACTTTGTATGTAAATGTGCCTCCATTGTATTAGCTTACAATGCTTAATTTACATGTTGACAGAGACACAAGTGAATAAGCATCCTTTCTCTGACAGCAAACCTGTTTCTGCATCTCTTTTGTGACACAGAATCTATGAACAAATTTTCAGTACACGTACATAACTCCTTGCATACTATCTGTACATGCATTTCACAATGATATTAAATGATCTGGCTTTCATTAAGGATCTCACATGACATTCTTTGGTGAACCATAAAGCACACACCAGATAATCAGCATATTCTTGCAACCCACTCACTGGTTGGCACTGAGGAGTTTTGGGGTCACGGATGGTAACTCTGTACAGCTACTGCAGGTAGCTAAATCAAATCATACAGGCTCCCAGGTACTGTATATAGTAATGTAATTACCGAAGTGATATGATGAATTGTGACATTACTGATATCACCATTAAGGCAAACATAATGCAGCATGGCTGACCTCTCTGGGGATGTGTGATATTTCTTACTCTAAAATACTTAAATGTGGAATCTCTCTCTCTCCAAAACAAACAGGAACTTGATCCTATGCATAACAAAAAGAGCTTAGTGAATCCTTAGCGGTTTCAGTTTCGAATAGCAGAGGCAGCTAGACTAGTTCAAAAGAAAAGGAGTACTTGTGGCACCTTAGAGACTAACCAATTTATTTGAGCATAAGCTTTCGTGAGCTACAGCTCACTTCATCGGATGCATACTGTGGAAAGTGTAGAAGATCTTTTTTATACACACAAAGCATGAAAAAATACCTCCCCCCACCCCACTCTCCTGCTGGTAATAACTTAAAAGAGACTTTTAGCCAGAGCAGTCTTTAAAGACATATGTATTGAAAAAAGAATTACTATAAAAATAGCTTTTAAAAAACAACAGAATGAAGATGTGAAGAATGGAAGGCTAAAAAAGGTCTGGGGTATAAATATGTGTGATAAATATTAGTACTGGAAATTTTTTGGCAAGTTTTCCCAAAGCAGACAAGAGGATATACTATATAACGTCATGATATGGTAAATATTTAATACAAATGACAGAAATAAGAACAATTTGTGACTCTCTAAATCTCACTCTCTAAAACATGGTAATCTGGGATTCCATTTCTGTGGCTTTTAGGTAACTTCCAGATCAAACATATTTAATTTAAAATTAATGGATGTTCTTTTTAACTGCCAGAACTGCAGACTCAACTTGGGATCTGAAAGACAATCAAGCCATGTTCTTTCTGGCTCATACATCACCACCAGCTAAAATGATTCAGTATTTGGAGTCTAGTCAACCATTCTGATGATGGTGCATACACCAGTCCTCTCTCACACAGTGACATGGGTTTTACAGGACAAAGAGATTAAAGACAATAAAAAAACAATATGAGAGAAAATTTGTCTAGGAAGATTAATACAATCTCAGTTTACCTGCTTTTAAACTTCTCCATGATATTGGTGAACCTAAAATTGAAAATGTGGGTTCCATTCAGATATGCACCTAAGGATGGGGTTATCAAAAGCATTCAGTATAGGCCTGCTTGTTCCCACTGAAGTCAATGTTAATTTAATATTTATTTGATCATTTTTTCAAATGTTCTTAGCTTAAGAAACTATCTAAACCTATTGAATCTGCACAACTGAACTGAAAAATCTTAGAAGAACAAGCCCTGTCATAAGATTTCCCAGAACTTTCTAACTCTGACTTTGCAGAAAATATCAAGAGAACAGATTTCCTTGCAGTATATGTCAGCACTTTGTCTCTAGTGGTGATTTAAAATATGTTTATTTTAGTTTCAGAAGTCCAGAGTCCTGTAATGAAAGCTGGGCACATTTTTTCAGTGAATAGTAAGTTTGCCAAAAAAAAAAATGCATTTTTGAGGCCACCAAAACTAATGACAAATTCAGTCTGAATTCAGTAAATAAGCTTAGTTGAAAACTGTGATTTTTTAAAAGACAAAATGATGTGTCAAATTATTTGTTTTGAAACACGTCATTTGAAAATTTAACTATATTTACTTTTTGAAAAGGGAAAACTTAACAAAAACAAAAGAAAATCCCTTCGTTTTGGATCAAACACACAACAAATGGAACAAAACTAATTATTTGCTCAACTGCACTGATTACTGAGTTATTGAGTAATAGTGTCATTGTTACTTTAGACCCAGAATGATCATTTTTAGTTTTTGTCTATAATTTTTAACTATCCTACAGTTAAATATGAAATGTAAATAAAACAACATACAAATGGGTAGGAGCAGGTTGCTAGTAATTCACCTTGTGTTTATGGTACAGGAAAGCAACACATCCATAGGAATGTCTATAGAATATACATCATGGTGCTTTTATTTTTAGAAAACTCTCTAGTGCATAGAAGTTAACAATGAAGTTACAGCAGGCCTTATTTGCAATTTTATAAAAGAATTGCTTCCCACACTGGCAAATCTTTGAATTGTCATCAAGTGCACTTTCCCACATTTAAGAAGACCTCGAAATAATACTGTAGGTGAAGGGATATACATTTCAGGACCATAATCTCTCTTTTTTTCTTTCTAAAGAGTACATCATTGTGTCATATCTCAGCACAAGTCATTCCTCAAAAATGCTGCTTCTTTTAGATGAAAAAAACCTGCAGTGGGGAACTGTAGATACTTACCAGAGTGAAGGAAGCACTGGGGCTTCAGCAAAAAATGATGTATGTAGCAATGATATTTTTATCTTTTTACTATTGCAGCAGCCTTAGAAAAAGTATAAAGGCTTCATAAATGTCAGAGTTCTGTAGTAAACAGTCCTAGAGGTTGTAAAGTCATAGCTAAATAATAATGATCCTTATTCTTGGCTCTGAGCCTCAAAATCGGATTATGGAGAAAACGATCTTATTTGTATAGATTTACTGTTCCTTCACCCAGACAGAATACAGTACTATTTCTGAAGCCAACCGGGGAGTAGTACATTCACCTTAAAATACCCCCTGTAAGCTATACAGTCACTGTGCTCAATTATGGTCCATATATTTATGAAAAATGAGGGCAGTATAGAGTAGTTTGCCCTTAGAGAGAACTTCTCTCAGGGAAAAAAAAAAATAGTGGCAAGCTACCACAATGCTGGTCCACCTCCTAGACAGCTATTTCTGTTAAAAATAAAAATAGTCTTGCACAGATGCCTCCAAATATCTGTCTTTTGGCAAGCTCTCAACAGCTTCCTACTGTTATAATGAATGTAAACAGGTGAGTGCACACTGGAGGAGTCATCATAGTTATGTTCCTATGGAATTGTAACTTGCCATCTACTGATCATGGCTGAGGCATACTGGCAGCATAAAGAGAGGTATTCGAGTTTCTAATATTGGGGTGGCTACATAAATAAGATAATATACCGTTAATTGGGAACCTCATGACCAATAGGATATATACATTTCCAGAAGTCTTGGCAGACTCAGCGATAGTGGAGTGCTCATGCAGCTAATAATAGGCATCACGTTGACTGGAGCACTAAGTGCTCATTAAACATTACATGGAACCAAAGAAGAAGCTGTGTCAAGTGCAAGTTCACTGGATCTGCACAGTAAGTGCATTGGTAATTTATGCAAGTTTCATCATGAAATTAATCTCAACCATGGACCTGAAAATCATTTAGGCAAACATTTGTATGAACAAAATTTTGCTCCCATGAATGTTCATGAAAAGTCAGTTGAAAAGGGTTGCAAACATATCAGATTTAATGTGCACAAGATATTTACCCACATCTGGTGCTTCAAGAGTCCCTTATGTAACCTTCTTCCTCTAGGTCCCGCTATTCCCAACAACTACTAATAGCCATATAGTGTGGCACTCAGTAATTGGGTGGAAGCACTTGTTTATCCATTTCATGAAGGCCAGTCTCTCCACATTAACAGTGGAGACACAGTTCTATCTGTTGGGGATTATCTCACCTGCTGTGCTAAAATGTCACTCACAGGGTAAAAGCTCTAGGGGGGAGAGTTTTAGATACTGAAGAGCTACAAAAGACATAGGGCCAACTGTAGATCCCTCTTGAGTTGCCGTTACAATGGAAGGTCTGTATTGGCACAATGTAAGCTCATTACGACAGGGACAATCTTTTTGTTCTGTGTTTGTACAGCACCTAGCACAATAGGAGCCTTGTCTCTGACTAAGGGATCCTAAGCACTATGTAATACAAATAATAAACACCAATACCACAACAGTATCTTGAAGAGATCTGTTAACATCAGTCTGGTCCTAGCATCAGCTGAATCCTCCTTTGGCTGACAAAGCCAAAGTCCTCCAAATCTATCCTACAGGGAACTTCTCCCCTCTGAATTGCTGCTATGCTTCTCTTCAAGAATGATGAGACTGCCTAGGGTTTGCAGTAAGGCCTGAATGAATGCACTCAACCACCAGATAAATTAGTCTTTCCTTCCAGAATTTTGTTCATCTGTCTGTTTCTCTTCCTCAGAAAAGAGGAAGGAACACATGGTATTTTTAGAACCAGAGTGAACACATATAGCCACAATAAAACACCCCATTCATATATTTCTCTGGGATTGTGGTTACTTGTCAAACACATCCAGTATTTTTTTCCACTAGTACTAGACCTGTGTTGTCTGTTTTCTTTGTTTCACTGCTTTGTCATAGAGAAAGTGGGTGAAATCCTGACCCCATTAAAATCAATGGGAGTTTTCAGTGGGGCCAGGATTTCACCTGGAGGGTTTTTCCAGTAGGCAAATCAATAGAATGACCTAACATCATTGTCTCTTCCAATGACAAACCCCAATCCTCAAGGATGGCTTACTGAATCATTAGTGGCCGTTCTGACAGTGCAGGCTGCAATCCTCTGTCTTCCTGGGCTTGAGTGAAACCACATGCACGCAGTCTTGGATAACAGTATACTGCTCATCAAGGTGTGGACAACATACTTGCATCATGCTACCATTTCCTGTTTCATCTGATGGTAAGGAAGCTCTTGGAGAACATGGCATACAGTGTATGTGACTGGTTGAAACAGGCAGAGATCCAAGAACACTGTTTGCTTTCACACGATTCACAGATGCCTTCACCACTAGGTGGAGGCAATGAATGAAGCAAGTTATACAGGGGTAAAAGCAGGTGGGAGATCTCACCAGACCAGGAGAGAACCAATGCCATACCCTAGTCTGTTTCAAACCCTTGCCTCAGGGCAAAAATTCTGTTGGTTAAACAGAAAACTCATGGGTAACACCAAAACAAAGCAATTCTTGCCAAACATGAGCTGCCATCCACATAGGCTTTGCCCTTGCCTTTCAGCCAAGGGAAGGATGACACCATCTTTCTTTCAATCCTCTGCTGGGTCATGTGACAGGTAGATAGCCCTTAACCTTTTTTCTAACTGGTTTACCCATTCACAATGGGAAACAGGGTTCACACACAACCTCCCTTGTATTTTGTCCACAGTCTATTGCCATAACCTGTGGCAGAGGAGGAGAGTGAGAGACGGCCTTCTATGGCAACATGCAATATGTTTCTTCTCAAATTTAGGAAAGCTGTCCTATCACAGCTGGGTATTTCGCCCTATATATTTTTAGAGTAATCTTAGTTAATTTTAATCCCTACAGCATTGTATTTCTGAGCTGGGGAATGCCCTCAGTTCTCACTGCAATTTGTTGGGATTGAGGGCACTCAGCACCAAGTAGAACATAGCCGTTAAGCTGCTTAAATCTTTTTGTTAATCAGTGAAGATGGGGAAGAATTTTGCACTGCTTCAGTTTTAATTTAGCCTCTCTAGCAAACTCATAGGCAGATCTTAATATAAGACCCTATATCTTTGTTGAAAATGTTATATTTTAGTCTTCTTCCCATTTCACTTAGAATCATAGAATATCAGGGTTGGAAGGGACCTGAGGAGGTCATCTAGTCCAACCCCTGCTCAAAGCAGGACCAATCCCCAACTAAATCATCCCAGCCAGGGCTTTGTCAACCCTGACCTTAAAAATATCTAAGGAAGGAGATTCCACCATCTCCCTAGGTAACGCATTCCATTGTTTCACCACCCTCCTAGTGAAAAAGTTTTTCCTAATATCCAACCTAAACCTCCCCCACTGCAACTTGAGACCATTACTCCTTGTTCTGTCATCTGCTACCACCGAGAACAGGCTAGATCCATCCTCTTTGGAACCCCCTTTCAGGTAGTTGAAAACAGCTATCAAATCCCCCCTCAATCTTCTCTTCCGCAGACTACCGTTCCCTCAGCCTCTCCTCATAAGTCATGTGTTCCAGTCCCCTAATCATTTTTGTGCCCTCCACTGGACTCTTTCCAATTTTTCCACATCCTTCTTGTAGTGTGGGGGCCCAAAACTGGACACAGTACTCCAGATGAGGCCTCACCAATGTCGAATAGAGGGGAACGATCACGTCCCTCGATCTGCTGGCAATGCCCCTACATATACATCCCAAAATGCCATTGGCCTTCTTGGCAACAAGGGCACACTGTTGACTCATATCCAGCTTCTCGTCCACTGTAACCCCTAGGTCCTTTTCTGCCGAACTGCTGCCGAGCCATTCGGTCCCTAGTCTGTAGCGGTGCGTGGGAGTCTTCCGTCCTAAGTGCAGGACTCTGCACTTGTCCTTGTTGAACCTCATCAGATTTCTTTTGGCCCAATCCTCTAATTTGTCACTTGTGAGCTATTCAACTCTATTCTGTTATTAATGCCTAACTGGCTCTTCTTTTTTCTGCTAATTAAGCCTGAGGAAGATACAAGAATATTCCAGCAGGGAGCTTGTGTTGGTAGTTAGTAAGTTACTGAACTACTTTTTTAAAATCTGGCTTCACCAAGAAAGAAAAGAGTTTAGATATTAGGAAATAAGAAACGCCATTTAAAAATAGCCGTTTATAAAACGCATATGGAGGACTCCTTTAAAATATGAAATCAGGCATTCCAGTTAGTAGATATCTAGGGATTAAGAGAATTAGCAAGTGATTTTTCTGAACCTCAGAATTATTTTTGAAACATCATGGAAACTGGACAAGACATGGAAGATCTGAGAAGAAGAAAGATAGCATCAATCTTCAAAATAGGAAGGAAGAGTTAACCTGAAAGTTACCGTCACAATAAATCTAACTTCTGTCTCTAGCAAAATATCAAGAGGAAACAATGCCTCAGGTGGTTGGGAAATTTTCCAACTGAATGGTTTTCTGTCAGAAAATGTAGTTTCTACAACAGGGAAATTGTGCATGGGGAAATTTCAATTTTGACAGAAGTTTTCAATTTTCCATTGGGAAAAATCAAATTGAAATATTTGGTTTTGGGTCAGCCAGACTCTCATCAAAATAGTTTGTTTTGTTGAACTGATCGGAAATGTTTTGTTTGCATGGTGCATCAAGAGAGAGTCTAGATCGTTAGAGATGTAATCCTGCCAGGGAACCTGATGCATAAGGCGGAATGGAGACATCAGGGTCCTGAGCTACAGCTCTGATGAGGGAATGTGCCACAACGAAAGTGCAGTTTAATACTGATATGACTAGAAACAAAGTTTGGCTCTGGGTACCTCACTACCAGTGAGATACTGACAAACAGGAGAGAGTTTAGAGAAAAGTAACAAAAACAATTAGTGAGTTGAAAAGATTGATTTATGAGGAAAATGTTTTATAATTAAATGCTGGTATGGATGGCTTGGCTTACTGATAAGCAAAAAATTTTTTTTATATTATATATACACATATACATATACACACACATATATATATACACACACACACACACTTACACTTTGAAGGCTGTAAAAGCTACAGCTGATTTTTCAGTTCACTGGCAATTCTAAAAATAGAAGAAACTTCCAGTGAACCCAAAAATATTTTTCATAATTTTAGGTGAATCAAAAAGTTGAAAGATTTCATTTTGGATCAACTAAAACATTTATGTCAACCTGAAACAGATTCAATTTCCACTCATTTTTATATATTTTTAACGGAAATAAAATTGAGGGACATTTCTAAATGTAAAGTTGTTTCAAGTGAAAGTCAAAACTTTTGGTTTCAAAGATGTCCGATTGAAATGTTTTGGATTTTTTCTGATTCTTTTTTAAGTCCCCCCCCACCACCACCTGAAACAATTCTGTGAATTCTTGCACAAACTCTCAAAATAGTTTGGTCAACCCAAATCTGCATTTTTCTCTGAAAAAATGTGTGTAAAAAATATTTTGTCAATCTTTAGTAAACACCTGTGAAGGAAATGAATTATTTAGCATGATAAAATGGGTCAAAACGTGGAGATGAAATTAAGAAAGGAAAAATGTGAGTGATGTTGCAAGGCACTTCTTTCACCTCATCAGGCTCAGCGTTTGCCCCTCTGGCAGTGGGGGTGGGGAGGGCCTGGAGTAAATCAGTCTGGAGAGTTTTTATTCCTCATTTGGGTTTATTTTCCAGTATTTACAAGGTGGGTCTCAGGGAAGGCCCAAGCAATACTCTTCAGCCAAAGAAAAGAAACATTCATAACAAAAAAGGGAATACCTTTTCCTGCCCCGTCTGCAGGGTATTGCCTTATTATGCTGGCTTCTCATTGCCAGTCCTTCCCCAAACAGTCAGCTAGCTTGGTTGCTTCTGCTGTAGGGAGGAGAGAAGCTTTCCACGAAGGTGATACCTTTTCTCCCTGTTGCCATTACCCTTGTTGCAGCTTGTTGCTCATCTCTCCTCCCTCTCTTTCACTAGAAGAAGGGAATTTAAAGGTCATAGGCAGCACTTAACTGGAATCAGGTATCCCTAGCTGACCTGAGGTAAGCTCTTTTCAGCTCACAGGGAAAAGAGACTCGATAATTCTAGGGCTGATATACCTGCCTTCCACCACTCTCTGATATCTGTCTGGCCTGGCTTTGGCACAGTGAATATCAGGAAAAACTTCCTGACATGATCTATTAGCATATTGAACACTCAAAGGAGTAGTGGCAGCCCAATTGCTTGAAGATATAAAGCTAGACTACAAGTAATGCTAGTAAATAGGAAATGATTCTGCACTGGCAGTGTGGTCAATCACATGGGCTAATGGATCCATAAACCAGCTGTCTCTGGGCAAAGAATTACTGCTGACATGTTTTGACTTTTATTTATTCAGATTTCTATTTACAGAAACGGTGGGATCAATGAGGATCAGGTATTTCAGGCTTTGAGAACTGCAGATCTGCTGCTCTTCAGCTATTGTAAACTTCTCCTCAGGGCTGGACCAACATCCTACTGCTGAGGATTAGGTGGGTAGCACACATGTCTGACAGTGCCAAAGTACAGAAGAGTTGGTCTCCAGGATCCAGTTTAATGTTAATATGGATTCAAATAGCCTGTGAGCCATCTCCAGAATACATGGGCCATGCCTCCTTAAAGGTGAGTCTACACTGCAGGATTCTTTTTGTCAGCATGTAGTATACATACACGTATGCCCTCCTTCCCCCCAACACAAGTATAAATGGCCATGGATTAAACCAGTAAAAACATCCCTGAAGGGTGTACTCCAGGTACATACCCTATATATTTTCTACTGGCCCAAGCCATGCTTCCCCATCTACACTACCATTTTTAAACAGTGTAGTGTCCCACTGCTGGAGCCTTTCCCCACCACAGGGAAAGGCTCTGGCAGCAGGGAGGCAGTGGGGCATTGTTCCACTGGGGCAAGGGCTCCCTGCTGCTGGAGCCCTTCACCACTGCATGGACAGACTCTGGCAGTGGGGAGCACCTGAAGCCTTTCCTCCCTACCTCTCCTTTGCTTCTGCTTTTCACTGACATGTACAGCTACACACTATGACGTGGACTCAGTGTGTTTTTCACTGAGACACGTAGCTACACGTTCACTACATGCCACTGAAAGCGGTGTGTAGTGTAGACGTAGCCTAAGTCAATATAGTACACTAGAATTGGCTCCTGTATCTAATTCTTTAGATATGTAAGAAGATGGCTGTACTGGCTAGCATTTTATTAAAAGCATTAATATTGTTAATTTAATGTACTGGTGCTATAGTTCCACATTAACTCTAAACTCTGATTATCTCAAAAGATTATTGCTTTTTAATAATTCAGTCTCTATTAAACTAAGCTTTCCATAATTTTGGATGTGACTGTTATAGGTCTACAGTAATTTGCTATGTCTGAGGTCCTGCCCTATTCTGGCTTTTCCCCCATGAGAAGAGAAGAGAAGAGAATTTGGAACTGTAGCACCTGAGTGGAAATTCCCCAACCCATTATGCCTGTGCAGACAAAATGGCTCTGTGAGCTCCTGAGGGTGGCACACTCAGCCATGGCCCTTACTTCCCGTGTGTACTTTCCCCTACAGCTGCTGCCAGATGAAAATCAGAACATTTCAAAGCTGCTGTGTGGCAAATTCTTTGGATCCAATTCTTTCTTTCTTTGGGTTAAGCCAGGAGCTGTGATACCGACTGCTGAACTGACCAGTTCTCTACGTTACAGATGGCAGAATGTTACTCTACTTTGTTAATAGGTGCAGTGTTTAAAATCTCTTGGATATTACAAGTGAGTTTTCCTTTAAAAGGCTTCACAAATGGAAGTGACATTTACATTTTTTTTTCAAATACAGTATGTGCAAATAAAGAATACGGTATCAAATTTCTCAGAGCCTGGTGATTTTCTTGAGACAGAGTTATGAAGCTCAGGAAGAACATAGGCTGCATAAAAAATTTAAAATGACTAGGGCTGTCAAGCAATTAAAAATATTAATCGTGATTAATCATGCAATTAATCATGTTAAACATTAATAGAATACCCTTTATTTAAATATTTTGGATGTTTCCTACATTTTCAAATATATTGACTTCAGTTACAACACAGAATACAAAGCGTACAGTGCTCAATTTATATTTATTTTTATTACAAATATTTGCACTGTAAAAACAAAAAAGGTTAGTATTTTTCAGTTCACCTAATACAAGTACTTAATGCAATCTCTATCATGAAAGTTGAATGTACAAATGTAGAATTATGTACCAAAAAAACCTGCATTCAAAAATAAAACAAATGTAAAACTTTAGCACCTACAAGTCCACTCAATTCTTGTTCAGCCAATTGCTCAGACAGATAAGTTTGTATACATTTGTAGGAGATAACACTGCCTGCTTCTTCTTTACAAATGTCACCTGAAAGTGAGAACAGGTGTTCACATGGCACTGTTGTAGCCAGTGTCGCAAGATATTTATGTGCCAGATGCACTAAAGATTCATATGTCCCTTCATGTTTCAACCTCCATTACAGAGGACATACAGCCATGCTGATGACGGGCTCTGCTCAATCATGATCCAAAGCAGTGCGGACTGACGCATGTTCATTTTCATCATCTGATTCAGATGCCACCAGCAGAAGGTTGATTTTCTTTTTTGGTGGTTTGGGTTCTGTAGTTTCTGCATTGGTGCGTTGCTCTTTTAAGACTTCTGAAAGTATGCTCCACACCTCGTCCTTCTCAGATTTTGGAAGGCACTTCAGATTCTTAAACCTTGGGTTGCATGCTCTAGTTGTCTTTAGAAATCTCACATTGGTACCTTCTTTGCTTTTTGTCAAATCTGCAATGAAAATGTTCTTAAAACAAACAACATGTGCTGGGTCATCATCCAAGACTGCTATAACATGAAATATATGGCAGGATGCGGGTGAAACATAACAGGAGACATACAATTCTCCCCAAGGAGTTGAGTCACAAATGTAATTAATGCATTTTTTAACAAGCGTCATGAGCATGGAAGCATGCCTTCTGGAATGGTGGCTGAAGCATGAAGGGGCTAAGAATATTTAGCATATTTGGCATGTAAATACCTTGCAATGCCAGCTTCAGAAGTGCCATGTGAATGCCTGTTCTCACTTTCAGGTGACATTGCAAATAAGAAACAGGCAGCATTATTTCCCATAAATGTAAACAAACTTGTTTGTCTTAGCGATTGGCTGAACAAGAAGTAGGACTGAGCGGACTTTAGGCTCTAAAGTTTACATTGTTTTGTTTTTGAGTGCAGTTATGTAACAAAAGAATCTACATTTGTAAATTGCACTTTCACGATGAAGAGATTGCACTACAGTATTTGTATGAGTACTGTATGAGGTGAATTGAAAAATACTGTCTCTTACCATTTTTATAGTGCACATTTTTGTAATCAAAAATAGTAATATAAAGTGAGCATTGTGCACTTTGTATTCTGTGTTGTAATTGAAATCAATATTGAAAATGTAGAAAAACATCCACAAATATTTAATACATTTCAATTGGTATTCTATTGTTATAAGTGTGATTAATCTTGATTAATTTTTTTAATCGCAATTAATGTTTTTGAGTTAATCACGTGAGTTAACTGCAATTAATGAACAGCCCTAAAAATTGCTATTCATTCCATTCAACTCTCTTTGTTTGAGATTATGCTCTTTGTCACTGGGAATATTTTTTTAAATGGTAAATCCATCATATTTAAAGGCCTGGCCTATGACCCTTCCTCAGGTGAGTAACTGACTTCAGACTGGCTACTCACATGAGTATGAGTTGTGGGATCAAGCCCTAAATCTTGATTGGGTTTTTTTTATTTGGAGTTTGTTAATATTAAATATTTAGGGCCTGATCCAGTGCTCGCTGAAGGCAATGGAAAGACTCCTTTGACTTCAAAGGAAATTGGATCGCTCCTTTAATAAGAATAATTTTTTTGTCCCACCTTCAGATCCAGTTTGAAGGGAGAGGCTTTGCATGTTGCAGGTGGGGCTATCAAGTACCAAATAAATTTTTTAAAGTATTTCTAGGGATGACAGTTATCCTTTATAGCTAGTTTCAGACAAATCAGAATTCCAAGCTTCATCTTCATACACAACTATGACTGGAATGATACTAAAAAAGTCTCTACTATCTGTTGCTTCTCAGGGACAACCAACATCAGTTCAAGCTGCAAGTAATTATAGGCAAAAGAAATGAAGTGGGTTTATTTTCACTGGATGTAATATTCTAAAGTGTACTAGGAGTATCCTGAACCCTGGTAGGTATTTATTTGTAAAGAAATAAATCTTCACACAAAATCTTGACCTCAGTTCTGTTCATAATTTTGTTAGATTTTTGTAAATAAATCAGCTTGAATAGCAAATAAATTAGAAAATTGTAAATTACTCACAGCACTACAAGATCAGTTTCTCTAATTATTATTATTTCCAATTATTTCTGGTATACTTAGAAATTAAGCAAACCTCTTCCAATTTTGTAGGTCATCTCCTTTGCAAAACTCAAATGCAAAAACATCCAACAATCTTTAAAAAATGTTTTTAAACAACAGCATAGAAAAGACACATTTCAAAGAATCTTCAGCTGATGGAATTTAAAATTTAGTGCCACATAATTCTCCCAGGAACTTTTAAAAACACCTAAATAACTAAAACAATTTATTGACACTTCTGTCAGATTTTTACATCAATAGAACACAATGTTCACTTAAATACCCTGACAAAAAACATCCAGATGTACATGTAGAGGAGTTTGTAAGGATTAAATCAATTAAAGATGAACTCATGGAAGTGTTTAAATTAAGACTAGTTAGTCATTACTGAACTAAGAAATATATAGGATCAAAGGAAAGTTTAACTAAATTCTTAGATTTATTCATGTCCTTATCCAGGACTCCAAGCAGATGAACTATGATTAGGATAGGGAGTAATAAATTCACAGAATAACTCAGTTAATGAAATGCCAGAGTATGGCTTCATAAACCCATAAAGAAACAGGTTTTGGATGAATGGATGTTCACAATTAACAGTTTTAGTTTTAGAGATTGCTTCATCTCTCAAAAAACAGTCATTTTATGGGGGCTTATATAAATTATTAGTCCTCTAGAGGTGAAAGAATTAGCTATAGGAAAGATGGCAACATCATTTATTTATATCTATATATTATGACCGCTCTTGGATTTATTTAACCAAGCCTCAGCTATATCCAATGAATATGGATCAGAGGTATAAATCAAAGGCCAAAATTTTCAAACTTGGATGCCTAAAGCTAGGGACCTAAGTCCATATTAGATACTGAGGTGCTGACCTAGGATTTGGGGGCAGTTTAAGTAGCCAATATTGAAAATGCTGGTGGCAGTGGGAAAAGGTGGCAGCTGTGGATAGATGGCACGGTTGGAAAAGGGACTGAGTGTGATTGGAAAGCACACTTTGCATGTAGCAATAGCAATAATATCTCATGTGTCAGCCTTACATAAATGGGTGCTGACTAGTTTTTAAGTCCATAACATGAAGGCTCAGAATACCTAGGCTGCCAAGAAGGAATTTGGCTCTGCATGGTTCAGCCAGGCTCCAGATAGCAGTCAGAACATTTCTCTATCATAAGATTTATCTGAGTCAACATGGATAGAGGTGCTGAGGGGTGTCTGGTGAGAGAGACAGCCCCTGCTACCACGTACTTTTAAAAAGATGTAGTATATGCTTTCTCCAGAGCAGCCATCCTTGCATTGTCTAACGTTTGGTGGGACTTAGGGCGTAGCCACTGTGATTAGACGTGTGACGGCAGCACACATGGACATTTCTGAATTAGATTTGATGTAGCTTGTTCAAGCCATGACAGCAGTGAAACTGAGGCAGCCCAGCCTGGGGCCCTGAGTACCTAGTGTGTGCGCTGCTGTGGCTTCAGTGCTACAGTTAATCGTGCTACCTAGATAAAAGCTTGCTCGCACACCAATACCCTAAGGCCACAATGCTTTCCCACCCAGTAGCGGTTTGCTGTTGGCCACCCATAGCACTAGAAACTAAATTGTCCTGTGCAAGTGCACTACAGGGAAAAGTGCTCCTTGTGCCCTCTCCTGTTATACCCATGCAGGAACAGGCACAATTTATCACTAGTCATATCTTAATACTTAAGGTGCCTGGTCCTGTACTCTGATATATCTGCAGAACTCCAGCTGACTTTGGCAGGAGCTGTATGCCTGTATCTAAGGACAAAATTGGGCCCCAAATATGTGCAATATGGATGAGTTAAGGTTGCTTAGAACCTTAGCTTTTATTTGTATTGACCTCTAAGTGATTAAAATTATAATCATAAATACTGCATTAACATCATTTTGGTATTTGATAAGAAAGTGTCATGAACTGAGAGGATCATTTAGGATGCTGCAAGGTAAAGGAACTTCTGTCTTATTTAGTATTTTCATGTGTTGATATATTCATATTCCATGGTACCTCTTGTTCAGAATACCAGTCTTTAAAATTATTGCTTTGTTTTCCACTGCTTTCTATGGCAGCAGCAGCCTTCTTAAATCTATCACAGAAAGGAGACAAGCTTACTTACTTTATTCTCATATGAGATTTGGAAAGATGGATATGATCATAAAAGAAACAGAGCTTGTAGTGAAATTCTTGCTACAGAAAAACCTGGTGCAATAAAAATGCTGTTATTGTAATAAATTGAGCAAAATAACTCTGAACAAACAAACCATTTTACAGTCAAACTCAAGAGTCTAAGTTAGCCTTTGGCCTGGTGAAATGTAACCCAGCCCCTTGGCAGCTCAGGGAGGAACTGTGCCTAAGAAAAATAAGTTATATGCCAGCCATTGCTCAGGACTGTGCCTGCAGTTAGATTCTAACTCTGTATTTATTTTGTTAAATTATGAGATAATGTTACAGAAATATGAAGATGTTAATGTAGCTTTAAAAAGAAAAAAAGATAGTAAGTTACAAGATTTATTATTATTATTATTAAGCTATTTTATTTCAGAGTACTTTTTGCCCCTGATTTTTTAGAGTTTCTTTTTTAGGGATGGAGAAAGAGAAGAAATGAATTTTGATGTAAGTTTTGATGTAATTTTGATTTAATGGTAAAACACACACAAGTGGAATGTTTGTAAGAGAGACCATAATTTAATTGTAGCCCAACACATGTGACTGCAGGTGCTCCAGCTGTGTTACATTCCTGTCCATCAGATTGTTCATGTATTCCCTATCTGAACCCCAATTAAGCCTGTTTGTTGCTTCTCTTGTGGTGAGCATCTGCTACTACAAAAAGGCATAATTTTAATTTGTTTTTTCCTATTACATTAACTCTAATATTGTTTTCCGGCACTTATAAACTTACTGTACCTGTGTTTTTACTTGCAATTTGATTTATACTGAGTCTATTGCTTTTATAAGTTTTATAAGAGCATTTTACGTTCATGTGTTCTCCTGGATGCTTTTTAGATCTTGTTTAGAAGTGAAGGCTTGTTAAGCCTTGTTTTTCCTTTGATGTTGCTGCTGCTTGCAACAGCAGGCATGATTTTAATTTGTTGCTTTAACATTTTGCATTAGCTGAATAAAGATTTTGTCTAAACCTGCATTGATTTCTACATATATTAACTACCACCGCTCAGAGAGGTGACTCCAGTCCACTGCTCTTAATTTGATTTATGAGGGCAAAAAGTTACCAGATATTTACACATGCCCATGCCCATTTTATTTCAATTTTAAAATCTGGTTCAAATTTCCATTTCAGACCACATAATAGAGAAAGAAATCATGACAAAATTCTTCAAAAACACATTACGTTGCCATCCTTATATTGTGCAATCACCAATAAAGGTGGGACAGATACTTTCCCTGGTCCATTTTCCTGGGATTTTGTTCTGAACAGGGATAAGAAAATGAAGAGATCTGAAGAGCTGGTTAAGTAGCAAGAATGTTATAATGGTTGGTAGAAGGAAAACACTAAAGAGTTTGCAGCCATGGTGAGGGAATTCCTACTTGAAGACACATCCTCACAACTGAAGACATCAGTCCACAGTTCAAAATTTCTGGACTCCTCACTGACAAAGATTTCACATCACAGTATCCACAAGAAACATGTTCTCCAATCTATAATCAGCGAGGAAGCTGCATGCTAACCTGGAAGATGATGACCTGGTCTCCACAATACACATCTTTGTTACCTCCTGGCTGGACTATAGCAATGTACTACACTGTGGTGGCATGTAGGCTACAGGCACTATACTTGTAGCAACACAAAAAAATGACAAGCAAGCTTTGGTGTGTAGGTATACATGGCAGTGAAAGGCTCTTGCAAAGGGGAGGCAACAGGGCCCTACACCGCTAAAAATAGCTGTGTAGGCAGGGAAGACGCATAGAGAGCTGTGAAAGTACGTACCCTAAGGTTGTGGTGTGCCTGAACTCTGCTCACCTCAGCAGTGCCTCACTTGTGCTAAAGGGGGCTTGAAGTGTATGCACTCTGCCACAAGATTTGTGCAATGTAGATATACTCTAGATGCGCATGAAAAGCTACAACCCTAAGAAAACTGCAACTGGCACAGAATGCATCTGCCTGGCTCCTTAGCAACAAGAGCTACTGCAAAGTATACCAAACCTATTCTCCACACACTGGCTCCCACTAGTTTCTCAAGGACTAATCTACTCCCACAAGGAATAAGAAACACCTCAAACCTTTGCTTTGTACCAAGTCTCTATTTTTTGGCCACTATTCTACCAGAACATAGCAAATCATAAAGAGAAAGAAAATCCAAAACACAATTCCCCCCTACCCCCTTGACAGAGAAATGGACGACTTCTTACTGATATTTTCCTCTCTGCTGCTAGTGCCTCCTACAGTTCTGGATGCCTTGCTGCTTTCCTCTCTACAGCTCATGGAAGCAGATCAGCGTTTTGGTGCCATTGTCTGGCCACACCCCCTCTGCTCCTGCTTGCTGCTGGATGAGTTGTTCCCAAGATGTAAAACATCATTAACAAATATTCCAGAGATAACTAAATAACTGTGTGCATTAGACCAAGGAAGACAGTCATGTGATAATGATTCCACCTAGCAACTGATCTTTGACTCATGAGCCATCTGGGGTTGGATAGAATTGTGGAACACACTGCTAGCAGAAAGAAAATTATCAGTAAGACATTTTCTGTTCTGCAGCCCAACATCTCCCACAGACCTGGACATCTGGGAAGTAATGACCAGTGAACAAAAGTTCTGTTGGAGTGAAGTATCTCCACCTGCAGCATCTTCCTGCCAAAGGAGGCCTCTGAGGAAGATAAAAGGTCCACCTTGTAGTCCTTATTAAAGGTGTTTCAAGTGGCTGCTGCACAAATTTCCAAAGTGGATGCGCTTGCTTGTTTCACTCATGAAATTGCTACGGATCTTGTGGAATGTGCCTTGATCTCTTCCGGAACAGGAACCTCTGATTATTTGTAGGCTTCCACAACATAGTCTAATCCACCTAGGAAAATGTGGAAATTCTGAGTCCCTGGCATTTCAGGTGGAAGAACATGAATAGGGAGTCTGATCTTTTAATGAATTCTGTATGCTTGAGATAGATTTTCAATGCTCTTTTGAGACAAAGATGTGCCATACCTTTTCATTTGGATGTTGTGTTTCCTGAACAAAGGAAGCATAACCTCTTGGGAATTATGGCAGGAGGAATTTACTTTAGGAAGAAAATATTCTGGTGTCATGAACACCATCTTGTCCAACATGCATTAAGGATCCTGTGTAGATAAGGCTATCTGCTCCAACATTTGTCTGGTGGACACAATAGCTACTCAAGAAACAAGTCTTAATGAATGGACAAAAGGTTGAGAATGAAGTCAAAGTCTTCAAGGGAAGACTTGTCAGAGCCCTCAAAATTAGTTGAAGGCCCCATTTTGGAAAGAGTGGCCTGATCGCCAGCCTTCCTAATCAGATTGTTGGAAGGAATCTGGCTACCTGTGGATTGTCTCTCAGGGAGCCTGAGGATCCTAAGAATATCACCCTACTAAGAGCAGTATAATGGTACTGGGCTGAAAGCCTCTATCTATGCCTGCCTGGAGAAAGTCCAGAGTGGTTGGAATTCCTGGATTTACATTGTGCTCTTGGCACCAGTTGTTAACTCCGGACCAGAAAGACAGGATCTATTTCCTTTCACAGATAATTTTAAATTTTGGGGGTTTCATCCCAAAATGAAACAAAACCAAATTTTGCAATATCAAAATCCTTTACAAAAAAGAATTATTTTTCTCTTCCCAGCTGTAATACCAGTGCTGAGCTACTCCAGAATGACAAGGTCTGAAAAATATCCAATCACAGCAGTTTTCTGTGATTATGGTTTCATACTAATTTCATTTAAAATAATCATCCTCCATTAGAGCAATTTTCTTTATGGTAAAACATTAAAGTCTAAGTTTTCACTTGGTTTTCTATCAACACAAGTATAGATTGGAATAATGTGCGTGCATGTGTGCATGCATCTAGGTTGGTCTGTATTCTTGTTTGTGTTGCCATTTTCCTTAGTGCCATGCCTTCATTAGGAGTAAGACTTCACATGGTTCTTCTCTTAAGTCCAAGAAGAGAGCTACATTTATGGCTATAAAGAACCTGTTGTTGAGTAGCATTAAACCAGAACATGGGTTATCAATCTGGGGGTCATGAACTCATCACTGTGGCAAACAGATTTCATAGAGTGGGAACTGTCACAGTTCAAGGCAACTGCACCTGAAATTCCCGCCTTGTGGTCCACCAAAGGAACCCTTTCTAGGCTCCTGGCTCTTCAGCCAGCACCTCTCTTAGGCACAGACCTGCATCTCTCTCCATGCTGACTGAATTTTTTGTAGGCTGCACAGTTCCCTGCACGTACGGTGATATTCCCAGCAAGTCAGAACATTCCCAGCCAAAACAGACCAGCAAAAGACATAAGAGTCGCCATACTTGGGCAAGTCAATGGTCCATCTTGTCCGGTGTCCTATCATCTGACTGTGGCCAATGCCAGGTGCTTCAGAGGGGATGAACAGAACACGTAATTATCAAGTGATCAATCCCCTGATGCCCATACCCAGCTTGTGGCAAAGAGAGCATAGGGACACTTCCGAGCATGGTTTTGCATCCCCGCCCATCCTGGCTAATAGCCATTGATGGACCTATCCTCCAGAAACTTACCTAGTTCTTTTTTGAACCCTGTTTATAGTCTTTGCCTTCACAACATCCTCTGGCAAAGAGTTCTACAGGTTGACTGTGTGAAGAAATACTTCATTTGTTTTAAACTTGCTACCTATTAATTTCATTTGGTGATCCCTAGTTTTTGTGTTATGAGAAGGAGTAACTAAATCGTCCTTATTTACTTTCTCCATACTAGTCATGATTTTATAGACCTCTATCCTATCCCCCCTTAGTCATCTCTTTTCCAAGCTGAAAAGTCAGTCTTATTAATCTCTCCTCATATGGAAGCTGTTCCATACCTCTAATAATTTTTGTTGCCATTTTCTGAATCTTTTCCAATTCCAATGTATCTTTTTGAGATGACTAGCCACAGAGGAATGGCTAGGAAGTAACCCAGGGGAATTTAACAGAGATCTGGTCATTGAACCTGGGATTAGCTCAGTGTGTTTCAGCAGGATCCCCTCTGAGCTGGTGGCGGGCAACCCCGCCACAGCCAGAGCCCTGTGTTGGGACCAGTGAAGTAATGAGGGCCTGGGTCCCTCTATCCTGGCTGCCACCTGCCCCAGGGGAGCATTCTATCTCTCCAGCCACTCAGGGCACCAACCCATGCTGCCCTGCTGTTCAAGGGCTGCCATATTGACTCTGCAAGGGAGGGCACCCTATAGACCCCAACCATTAGACTATACTGCTTGGAAGCCAAGGGTAGTCATCCAGACTCAGCCGTGGGGTTACAATGCCTTTTCACTCTTCCCAAACGGTGCCTCCTGACAGTTGGGATTATGTTTTCCAATGTGCATTACCTTGCATTTATCAACATTGAATTTCATCTGCTATTTTGTTGCCCAGTTGCCCAGTTTTGTAAGAACCTGTTGTAACGCTTTGCAGTCTGCTTTGGACTTAACTATCTTGAGTAGTTTTGTATCATCTGCAAACTTTACCACTTTACTGTTTATCCCTTTTTCCAGATCATTTATAAATGTGTTGAATAGGACTGGTCCCAGTACAGACCCCTGCGGGATACCGCTATTTACCTCTCTCCATTCTGATAATTGACCGTTTATTTGTATCCTTTGTTTCCTATGTTTTAACCAGTTATCAATCCATCAATTCTTATCCGATGACTGCTGATTTTGCTTAAGAGCCTTTGCTGAGGAACCTTGTTAAAGGCTTTCTGAAACTCTAAATACACTGTATGTACTGAATCACCCTTGTGCACATGCTTGTGGACGCCCTCATAGAATTCTAGTGGATTGGTGAGGCATGATTTCCCTTTAGAAAAACCATGTTGACTCTTCCACAAAAATCATGTTCATCTATATGTCTGATAATTCTGTTCTTTATTATAGTTTCAACGAATTTGCCTGGTACTGAAGTTAGTCTTATTGGCCTGTAATTGCCAGGATCGCCTCTGGAGCCTTTTTTTAAAAATTGGTATCACATAGCTATCCTCCAGTCATCTGTTACAGAAGCTGATTTAAGTTATAGGTTACATACCACAGTTAGTAGTTCTGCAATTTCACATCTGAGTTCCTTCAGAACTCCTGGGTGAATACCATCTGGTGCAAGTGACTTATTACTGTTTAGTTTATCAATTTGTTCCAAAACCTCCTCTAATGACACCTGAGAGCGGGGACAGTTCCTCAGATTTGCCAGCTAAACAGAATGACTCAGGTTAGGTAATCTCCCTCACATTCTCAGACGTGAAGACCGATGCAAAGAATTTGTTTAATTTCTCCGAAATGGCTTTATCTTCCTTGCGTGCTCCTTTAGCATTTTGATTATCGAGTGCCCCCACTAGTTGTTTAGCAGGCTTCCTGCTTCTGATGTACTTAGTTTTTTTTTTTTTTGCTGTTACTTTTTGAGTCTTTGGCTAGCTGTTCTTTAAATTCTTTTTTTGGCCTAATTATATTTTTACACTTCACTAACCACAATTGATGTTCCTTTCTATTTTCCTCAATAGGATTTAACTTCCAGTTTTTAAACGATGCCTTTTTGCCTCTGCTTCTTTTACTTTGTCTTTTAGCCACTGTGGCATTTTTTTGGTCCTCTCACTATATTTTTAAATTTGAGGTATACATTTAAATTGAGACTGTATTATGGTGTCTTTAAAAAGTTTCCATTAAACTTGCAGGGATTTCACTTTTGGCACTGTATCTTTTAAATTTCTGTTTAACTAACTTCCTCAGTTTTGTGTAGTCCCTCTTTCTGAAATAAAATGCTACCATGGTGGGCTGATTTGGTGTCCCCCCTCCCCACAGGGATGTCAATTTTTATTATATTATGGTCACTATTACCAAATGGTTCAGCTATATTCACCTCTTGGACAGGATCCTATACTCCACTTAGAACTAAAACAAGAATTGCCTCTCTTCTTGTGGGTTCCAGGACTAGCTGCTCCAAGAAGCAGTCATTTAAGGTGTCAAGAAACTTTCTCTCCATCCCGAGGTGACATGTACTCAGTCAATATGGGGACAGTTGAAATCCCCCATTATTATTGAGTTTTTTATTTTTATAGCCTCTCCAGTCTCCCTGAGCATTTCACAGTCACTATCAGCATCTGAGTCTCTTATTTCCATAAACAGCCATTATTTGATGAAAAGGAAGCATTAATTTTACTTTTAGTCCTGGTGTGTGAAGGGCATTCACTTCTCCTGTTTTTAAACAGACAGGCACAAGGCAGAAGAGAGCAGAAGATGAGGGAGATACAGGTTTTGGGGGTGGGGTTGATGTTCTTGGAATACTGAGTGGCTGGTCAGTTATGAATAAATGCTTTGGTTGACAGGTTGACTCTACCTGTTGCTTTGTCGCTGATTCTGATTCCAGTCAGGGACATCATCTGGTTAGATCTTTTCTGCTTAGACAAGGCAGGATTATGGGCACCTCATCTTGCTGTTCTGGTGCATCAGGATTTGATGAAAAGTTGAGAGAGTCAGAAAAAGGCGAGGAGGAAGGAAGTGGTGCATAAAGTAACACAAAACAGTATCTTACATGCTTTTGCAGTGCTGACAATTAGGTTTCCCCGCACCGATAGGCTGAGGACTGGATGTCATGATGACTTTCAGAATTCACAGATGAAAAACGAAGAACAAGGCCTAATGGCCTTCCTAAGGAGAATGAAATCCTTCAGTCTGGTCTGCTCCCTCTCTCATGGGGTTGAGAAAGATGAGATTAAATTGAGATGATCTGGGATGCATTGAGGAGATGTGTTGGAAAATGAAGAGGTTCTCCTCGCCACCCAAAGGCTATCTTTGAGAACTTCCAAAAAGGAGAAAGATGGGTGGCATAGTTCATACCTTCATTATTTCATCCACCAGTTAGGCCTAACATCCACCACACCAATTTCGGTCCATTAGTATTCAGATCCATATCGTCTTGTTTAATAAATCCAACCTCAGCACAGTCCTTGAATCACAGTAGTAGGCTTTTGTTTGGATTAATTTAGCCTCTGTCCGGTTTTCTAGCACTTGTTCATAACATTCATTATTGAAAATAACTTTGCCTATTTTCCAAGCAAGCAAAAAAAATGTTATAAGATGTCACAACCTATTACCTTTTATATAATTTATACATTTGAGGTTACAGTTGGGGTAATCTCTTTGCTGAAGTTGCCAAGGACAGCAGCAGCCCCTAAATAAAGCTCAAATCTCTATCACTGAGTTAGGTGGTTGAGCCTTAGACAGGACCAAGCAGCCTTCCCCAGGGGACCAGAGAAGGGACTGGAGTCAGGCCTGCCCTTGTGGACCTCAGGACTCTGGGACTGTGTTAGCCACTGACACCAAACCACAAGTGGGGTTTAGCAGATGGGTAAGAGAAGTGACGTGGTAAAGAATACTTTCCTAAGTGGATTCCAACCAGCAGGTGGGGAACTGAATTAAACTACTGACAAATGTACCACTGTTTTATCATTCATATAGATTGTTGCTGCATTCGACCAAGTTGATCTGTGTTTCCTTTTCCCCCAATAAAGTTGTTTTTTGTTTCATACACTGACAGACTCTGTGCTTGCAAATGGGGGAAGTATTGCCTATTAAGAACACTTAGTAATCCCAGAAATTCTGGCTGGGGGCTTGAGCCGACAGTGTTTGTTACTTTTAAGAGGGACCCCTAGCTATTTGAACCTGGCCCATGTTGCTGCTGAAACCATCTGTCAGAGGTGTATACCCAGGACTGTGCCTAGAGTCAGTCTAGCCCTGAGAAAACTGGAACACTGCAGTTTAGGTCACTCTTAAGCAATTCTTTGCTTGCCCGTGTCAACTGATATAGCCAGGAAATGGGATTAATAGTTCTTTTTTTCCCCCCTACCACCTCTTCCAATTTATAAGATTTTATTTTTGGTATAAAAAAATACAGTGTGCTATGCACATGACCCTAACATCTTTACTATGCTGATTGAAGCATAAACAAATCTGAAAGAAAAAGCCTAAAAACACCTATCAAATGAGTTTGTACAAAGATTTATCAGCCTTGCCTTAAAGGCCATTTCACACATGTATGTGCTGCTGCTACAGTTTCTTCCTAAGTGACCTCTCTGAAGTCATGACATATTTGAAGTGTTCAACAGACCATAGCAGCTCACAAGCCACCTTTGTTTTCTGTTCTCTCATGGTCCTGCCATTATTCTACAGTGGCTGGATCCACCTGGGCTCTGATGTCACCCTTACAGTTTTAGGGAAAATGCTCCCTTCCTCCAAATTACATTTAATATGTAAATTACATGTAAACGTTAATAACTAAGAGCACACTCCTATAAAATACACCTGCAAAGCACTGAGCAACAGCCATTGATTCCATTAGGAGCCAAGGGTGCTTTCAGGAATGTCTTTGTAAGGATGAGGGGGCGATTCCTACAAGAGAATTTCCTCTGCTATGTTCCTGCAGAGTCCTACCTGGGGGAGCAGCTTTAATCTGAGGAGCTCCATAGGAGCCTCTCCAGCAGAAGCTATTGAGTAGATGCACTGACTCATTACATCCCTTATTTTTAGCTTCTTACCTAGTAGAACCACTGATTCTTTGGGTAGTGCTGCTCCCTACAACTCTCCCAGTCTGAGGGAACTTTTGACAATTCTGCCTTGGGAGCCTTCAGGCAGAGCACCTTTGGCCATAGTCTATAGGTAGCTAACCCAGTTGAACAATTACACAGAGTTATTATTAATCAGCTCACGATGGCAAATATTCCAGTGCTAACCAACCCCCACCCCAATCATACACACACCAAAACCCAGCAGTAACAAAGTAATGGGTTTGAAACTATTTCCACAGCAATAGATTGCAATTCTGATTGTAAGCTCTTCAGAGCAAGGACTTCATTTGTGTTGGGAGCATGCCTACCACACTGTAGGGATGTGACCACAACCTCAGTATACATTACATTAATGAGAATAGCAAACAAATCTGAGAACCTTCCTATGGAATTGTAAGGTAAGCAATGCATTCTCCATTCTTATCCTAGAAGGACAGTGTGAAGAATATTTAGTTGTGGTAAGTGATGAACTACAGCTATTGCATAAACCAAATTTTACAAGGTAGTAATAAGATTGAGGATGGGGAGGGCCCCAGGACCTGATGAGCATAATATTGACATTTACAATCCATTTAATTCTACTTGACCTATTCCATTTCTTTATGGAGTGTCTCAGTCTCTCTTCATAACTATGATTCTAACTCTTATTCACAGGAAGTAATATTAAGCATTGGGCTTAACAAAAACCATAATGTAATCCACAGTGCTGGCTGACTATTAAGTCGAAGCCAGGAACCACAAGGTATTTGCTTTGTTTTGTTTTAAAGTCTGGGAGCTAAAAAGCCAAGCAGAACTATAGGATCCTGTCTATGTCCAATGTCGTCTCAAAGACTCCCCTTATACATATCCCATAGCTTTCTATATACAAAAATTGTGCTGAGCACTAGTTGTATTGACCAATATACATGTATTAAAAACTTGTAAAATAATGTGTAAGCCACTTACCAATTTCCTGTAGTCAGACACATGCTAGCAGGATGCAGGCATAAGTACAGATTCTTACAAACCCTTCTGCCATGTTGAAAGGCAGTTTCTCTGCAGGCTGGTAGGACTGTGGAAAGATTTATTCCATAGCTAATTACAGTAATAGCACATTACCCCTCCACAACCCCAGCAGGGAAGAGAGCCAGTCAGGAATGGGTCTGCTCCTAAGGGAATAGCTGGGTTAGGGAGCATAAATTCCCTGGCTCCTGGTGTACCTTTGCACTGCCCTGCAGGCTGGGGGTAGTCTCCTTCTTTCCACTTGCAAAACAGGCTCAATCATCCTCAGAATTGTTCAGCCCATTGCTGAGTTGATACACATGGAACTTACATGCCCTTTACCACCATATCAACTGCGGCCAAGATTTGGCACTTTTTCTACAGGACAGTGAAGGTGGGTGTCCATTCAGCACCCATGAGTGATGTTGCATATACAGGATGACATCTGATACATACATTAATATATTAGTCATTCAGTGGAGCTGAAGTATATTGCAGACCAAAAAAAAACCAAACAAAACAAAAAAACTCCACAAAAAATAGCACTGCCAAAACAGCACCATGCAGAGTATAAGGTAGAGAAAGACTTGACCAATGAAATTGGATAGTGGTGGCTATGTTCTCCTTATCTTATCTAAACATGCACAGAGTCTGGCATGCTCTGACCCAGGGTTTGGCTTCTGATTCTCTCTAGCAACAAAAGTTCAAAAATATACAGCAAAATTAGGATTTTTTTAAATGCAGGCTTTGCTAGAGGGTTTCAGAAAGCACCAAAAGATTCAGTGTTAGCCCAGTAGATATGCCAGTAGGCTGATCCCAGATATGAAGATATAGAATTAAGATTGACATGGTAGAACAGCAATGCATATATTTGAGACAATGAACCTGGTACCATGTTTGTAGCAAAAAGGAACGTAAAAAACCATTAGATCTTATATTTAAAAACCCGCAACAATCATGCCGAGTTTGATTAGAGCTGCATAATCAAAATATAGAAAGCAGACACTGAAGGATGTGGTTGCTGTAACAAAAAGATTGAAATTGTTAACTAATTTAGAAATCCAAGCACGATTTAGATAGCTAAATGCTCTAGTCAAGAATTTTACAGCATAAAATGGGATATTAAATCTGAAGTTTAGCATCAAATATATACTGGCTTAGATAATGTTCTCTTTTAACTTATTAGGAAAATGCAATTAATTGTAACTCTTCTCCAGAAATTATGTACTGATCTTACAAAAAATACCCTGGACTATTTGGGAGCAGATGTTAATGATTCTGTGTTCTCATCAGAGTTTGAGACAATTGCATTAAGCAATTTTCCTTTAAAGAAAAAGGAAAAAAGATAGAGTAAATGTTTTCTATTATTCTTTTGGGGTGAAGAATTAGTATTTAAATTAAAGACAGAAAAGAAACATTTAAAAAGGCAAAAATAATCTAAACTAAATTAAAGATGGATTGTACCCAAAAGCCAGATGAATTGCACCTCACTGACAAGAAAAAAAAAATCATAGCAAACAGCATTACTAATGATTTACTGAAAAGACCTGTGTTCCTAGCCTGAATACCTCCTGTTAAGGTACTGAGAACCTTCAGTTCCTATTTATCCTGATGGATCTAACAGCCTTCGATGTCCTGCAGAGTTGAGCCCAAAACAAGAGAATATAGGATTAAGAAAGGTAAGTTCTGCCTTGATGTAACAAAATTTAGCCTATTAACGCCAAACAAGTACAATCATCTCCATTTCTCTTTAATAATAAAAAGGAGAAGTCAATGAATGTTTTTAATAAGGCACTGGGAATTTAAGAATGATTTTACTGAGGGTATGACAAGAGCTAAACTCACAATGGAAATCATACAGGGTGAAATCCTGACCCCAATGAAGTGAATGGAAGTTTTGCCATTGACTTCAATGTGGCCAGAATTTCACCCAAAGTATCTGCATATTGTCCTATTCCTGAAATTCTGGGTGTGCAGGCCACTGAAGTCAATGGGAATCTGTGTGAGATACAGCAGTCCAGCCATGTGCAAAAGTGGCAGGATTGGGGTTTAAGTGCTTTGACATTAATATTTTAAAATTAAAAGATGTATGCAATTATAGTAGGATACTTAAGTAACACTAGTTCGTGATCATTTGAATTTAGATTCGCAAGAATGATTATGGAGATAATGTTTTAATGAGGCAATGTTTGTTTGGAAGCACATATATTTTACAATATTCAACACAGGCTTAGAGCACCCAGTCCATAGCAAAAAAGCCCAACATAATTTAGAATTAATTTGCTCCCACTGAATAATTACAAATACAAAAAAAATTGCACACAATATTGCAAACTCCAGTGTTACCTCTTTCAATAAGAGAGGTTACCTTACCTTTTTGTGTCTCTCAGTGTTACCTCTTGTAAATTTAAAAGTGCATGACAGTTTATTCAGAACCCATCAATAAGTGCATGCTGCCTACTAAATGTGTGTTAAAGCAAACTTTACACAACTAAGTATAAAAACATATGCCACATTATCCTCTTCATTGTCTACATTGATAAGGGATAGGTTGTTTTCAGAATTTCCTTGCAATTTTGCTATCAACTGGACGGTATTTACCCATCCCCAAAGAACAAATTTTGGATTGAAATCTGTGAATCTTGGAAATCCATTAGAGGCCACAACAATCTTTGAGGAGGTCTCTCCCGGTCCTCATTACAGCGTGGCTCCATGTGCTCTCCAACTGATAGTGCTCTCCACATCTGGCAGTGGAGCCGGAATCCTTACAGATCAGTAAGGATTAGTTTGTGTTGTGCTCTGGTGAACTGATATTTTGGGGGTATTATATATGAAAAAGCGGTGTATGGCAAAGTGAAGAGACACATCTCAAGCTAATGAGTTATTAGCTAATTTAGCTAATAGTCTGATTTGTGAATTGCCTCAAAAAGTGATAGATATATTATATCTGAATGTTTTAATTGGCCTCAGGGAAAGAAATGGAATGTTAGGGAATTGGGCAATTAAGTGACTAGGGACAAAAATAGCAAATTTAGGAAAAAGAGAAAAAAGTTAAGTCAGCAAGAAGGTGGACACAACACAGAATTAATCTTTTAGGAAAAGATTAAACAGTCCCCTCACCATTATTTTTGGAAGGTAGCATTAGACGGGGGGTGGGGAAGGGTGGAGAAGACATTAAGGAATAGTTTCTGCCAGCCTTCTTCCCCAAATCAGGCAGTAGCTTTGTCATAAACATAAAGGAAAGGTTAACCACCTTTCTGTATACAGTGCTATAAAATCCCTCCTGGCCAGAGGCAAAACCCTTTCACCTGTAAAGGGTTAAGAAGCTAAGGTAACCCCGCTGGCACCTGACCCAAAATGGCCAATGAGGGGACAAGATTCTTTCATAGATATTTAGGTCAGAAGGGACCATTATGATCATCTAGTCTGACCTCCTGCACAATGCAGGCCACAGAATTTCACCCACACTTCTGCAAAAAACCTCACACCTATATCTGTGCTATTGAAGTCCTCAAATCGTAGTTTAAAGACTTCAAGGAGCAGAGAATCCTCCAGCAAGTGACCCGTGCCCCATGCTACAGAGGAAGACGAAAAACCTCCAGGGCCTCTTCCAATCTGCCCTGGAGGAATATTCCTTCCTGACCCCAAATATGGCGATCAGCTAAACCCTGAGCATATGGGCAAGATTCATCAGCCAGATACTACAGAAAATTCTTTCCTGGGTAACTCAGATCCCACCCCATCTGATATCCCATCACAGGCCATTGGGCCTATTTACCATGAATATTTAATTACCAAAACCATGTTATCCCATCATACCATCTCCTCCATAAACATATCGAGTTTAATCTTAAAGCCAGATATATCTTTTGCCCCCACTTTCAAATCTGGAGAGGCAGGGACACAAAGGGTTTGGTCTGTCTGTGTGATGCTTTTGCCAGGAACAGATCAGGAATGCAGCCTTACAACTCCTGTAAGTTAGTAAGTAATCTATAAGTAATCTAACTAGAAAATGTGTTAAATTTTCTTTTGTTTAAGGGCTGGTAAAATAAGCTGTGCTGGATGGAATGTATATTCCTGTTTTTGTGTCTTTTGTAACTTAAGGTTTTGCCTAGAGGGATTCTTTATGTTTTGAATCTGAATACCCAGTAAGGTATTTACTTTAAATTAATTCTTTTACCTTTTCTTTAACTAAAATTCTTCTTTTAAGAACCTGATTGATTTTTCATTGTTCTTAAGATCCAAGGGTTTGTGTCTGTGTTCACCTGTACAAATTGGTAAGGATTCTTATCAAGCCTTCCCCAGGAAAGGGGGTGTAGGGCTGGGGGAAGAAGTCTCCAGGTGGGCTCTTTCCCTGTTCTTTGTTTAAAACTCTTGGTGGTGGCAGCATACAGTTCAAGGACAAGGCAAAGTTTGTACCTTGGGGAAGTTTTAAACCTAAGCTGGTAAGAATAAGCTTAGGGGGTCTTTCATGCAGGTCCCCACATCTGTACCCTAGAGTTCAGAGTGGGGAAGGAACACTGACAAGCTTAAATACACAATTTTGCCTTAATGCTAAAAGGACACAGGGGAAAATTACCAAAGGCACAATGGACAGCTAGGACCCCAGCTCCTTTTGGAAGTCAAGGGTGCCTAACTCCTGTTTGTACCTTTGAAAAATCTCCAATGCAGATTAGATATAATGGTGAATATTTTCAAATGCTGGGGTGACACTGCACTGACCTGGGGTTTTCAGCCACCTCTGTTCTCACCTGATCTTGGGCTTCTCCACAGTCCACTGCAGAATTTAGGTACACAAGATTGTCTAAGTTATAGAAGCCTGTCCCCTGCTACCTATGGACTCCAGCAGCTTCTGGAATCTTTGCAGTGTCATATGCTGCAGTTTCAGCCTCACCATGCCCCTGGTTTGTCCTCCACACCATGGCTTGCAAGAGTCCACAGAAGGCATCCTTATGGCTGTCTTCCTCAGTTTCTGAGCCAAGAGAATCCTCTACTAGCCAGATCTGGGGCTTGGAGAGACTTTTTACAGAGCTCCGGCTCTTTTACCTGGCATAAAAGGGGCTTGAGGATCTCACCCAGGTGCCTCAAGGCAAGCATGTAAATCTATATTTAGGCACCTAATTTAGTGGCCTAATTTTCAGATGTGACTTAAATGGGAGTTGTGCAGCACCTTTGAAAATCGGGACACTTATTTAGGTGCTAAAATAAATATTTAAGTGCCTAACTTTAGGCACTCTGGTTTAGGAATTTTAGTCTAGTGAGATAGTGAAATTGTAGTAGCGGATTACTAACGTCTGTACATTGCCTTTTCAAAGTGTTTGTTGATGTACCGCATGAATGTTGTTGTACAACGTTAATGGTAAATTGGGAATCAATGAGACTAAATTACTTCTGAGATAGACATGGTACTGCATATTTCTTTGTTTCTTGTTTTTTTTCTCCCCAGTGAAATATACACTTCAAAAGTCAGCTTCATTTATTTGTAGTATATCTTTGCCCTTCAGTTCTCCATGGATAGGAGACTTGATTCAGGAACGCATCTCTGATCAGGGGATTACTTAAGCATGTGCTTACTTTTAAGCAAGCATATACTTAAATTCAATGGAATTGACTTCAATGAGGACTATGCATGTGCTTAAGTGCTCTCCTGAATAGGGATTGACTTATGCATGTGATTAACGTGTAACCCTTCTGCCCGTCAGAGTTGGCAGCAACAAGGGCCGGGTTCAGTATCTAGGGGTTCCATTCCAATAACAGAATGCAAAACCGGCTCGAGCCCCCACCCAGTGACCTGGGACAAATATATACCACCCCCGCTGGGCGCCTCCAAGAGGCAATACTTCCCCTCTCGCAAGCACAGAGTCTGAGTGTGGCAAAAAGCCTTTTAATAACAGAGAGAAACAATGTGGCATTATGTTGGGGAAACACCACCAACAGGATTCATAACACAAGCCATGAGCAAAAACCCACCCCAAGCAAATTGGGTCATGTCCTTTCCCTTTGGTTCTTGAGTCCAGCAACCCGAAATCACCCAAAGTCCCAAAAGTTCAATGACCCAGAAGTCTCTGTCCCTGGTCAGGGCAGCCCCAGAGTTCAAAAGTATATCTGCAGAGCTTTACCTCCCAACCTGGGTGGAAATCGGGGGGGGGGGGGGGAAAAGAGGGTGGGTTGGGAGAAGAGAGGTAAGGGGCACCTTACATGATCTGAAGCTGACTGTCCCGCAGCTCCATAGGGCTCCGCTCCGCTCCACCAGCTCCGCATCCCACAAGCAGCTCCCGCCGTCCTATGACCTGCTCCACCAGCCTGTCCACTATGCACTCCAGCCATCCCGCAAACTGCTCCACACTATATCTTCAGACTCCCCCACTACTTAACACAACGCTCAGTGATTTCAGCTCTTAGTTCAGCTCTTTGGTGAATTCAGCTTGTAGTAGGGGAGCCTCAGTGCTAGTGCACCATTAGCCCCAAAGTGAGCTCAGTAACCTGTGACTAGACTCCTAATGGAATCAAAATTAGCTCTGATATTCCATAGTGGAGAGAGGAGGAATTGCAATTAGCATGTGGGGCCCATACCACCAAGTATTAATACTTGTCCCCAGCCTCTCTCAATTCACAGAGTTTTGGAACCCATGACCCTTGCCTAGCGAGTGCTACTTATTTGATGGTGAGTCCCTCCATCATAACAAAAGGCCAAGTACAGTTCCAAGTACAGTTCCCATAATCAGGGTAACAACAATTTATTCTTCCTGCCCCCAACAACAGACACACTGGGGATCCCACAGCAGCCAAAGTGACCATTTGGGCAGCTATGGCCTCATTCTAGGCGGGGTGGGTGTGCCTATGCAAATGAGATCGGACCCTGAAGTTCTTTTCCACAACTTGCCACACCTCACCACCAGATGTCAGGGTGGAGCTCATCCTGACTCTGCTTACAAATGGTTTTCCTTAGCCAGGGCCATAGCATACATCCATAAACCTCAGTGACCATATGCTGGAATTCAAGTGGTTTAAGATTGATTTGTACCAACGAAGGTTTAAAGTAGTTGTTAATCAGTTCTTGTGAATGTGGCACAAAATGTTCAATAACTTCATTGGGATGAGCCATAATATTTCTCTGCTGAAAGATAAATATAGAAATATATGAAATTTCTAGGAAACAGGTCAGATAAAAAAAAACTAATATTCAGAATACCACCACACAAATTGTTATCACTTCAAATCAATTAAAATAATGAACTATTGGGGTAGGTCAGATCCAAAATAAGCCTAATGATTTCATAGGTGTTTTCTATCCTTTATTCTGATGTAACGCTGTTTTTTCTCCACTGGAGTTACTCCTGATTTACAACAGCTGAAAAGCAAGGAGAACTAGGCCCTAGAATGCAATGGAATCCAAAATTTTGCCTAGATTGTTACATTTTCCCTCTTCTATACACAAGTAGTATTTTTAAGAATCACTATTAACAGCAGTATGCAAATTGGTTTAAGGGCTATTCTTGACTAGTGCAATTGTATGTAATCCTAGATTTGATAGAAAATGTTTTCTCCATTTTGGGATGATAACATTGGCATCATCATTGCAGTGAATACAGTTCTAACAAGTAAAACACTTAAAATAATTTTAAGCAGAAAAAATTGATACTGGATGCACTAAAAAAAAAAAATCAACCCATGAAAGAATAATCCATGGATTGTTATATTTCTCTTGGGGGAAAAAAAGTGGTTTGATGAAAAATATGGGCAACTTTTTGCATTATTGTGTAACATGGAACAAATCCAGCTGTGGTGTAGTTCCTCTCCAGAAGGTGTTTGATAAGATAGCATGGAGAGGGAACAGGCTACAATGGATACAAAGCAAAGGCAGTAATTATGGTCCCAAGTGGCTTCATACTCTCTCCGGCTCAGGGTGGAGACTACGTTCTACTTCAACCCATGCCGAATAGTCTGAACTGGCCCAAGATTTGCCCCTAAATGGCAATGATTATAAAGATAGGCTTATAAAAACTTACGATTTGATTGGGACATAAATACCATGGGAACAGTGTTTTTCTCTACAGTTATTCATCCCTTCTACTTACACAACCAGTGAAGAATTAAAATGCAAACACACACGTTAATCAAGTATTCAAATAAATTTAGTTCCATTTCAGAGATGAGCAAAGATTTGGATGGGTTATTTTTTATTTTTATTTATCAGACTAGGGAGATGATCCTTCATCCCCCCATTAATTTTGATTAAAATATTAGTATCCAAATACTAAAAAGGAACACAAGGTGAATGAGAAATTTGATACTTTTTTCCATATTTTCATGAAAAATGTGATTCCCAACTCTGAGAAGGCTTTTGGAGTCCTTATCTGCACTATACCCTGCCTAAAATATAAATAGATATTATATATAGCCAAATGCTTTAAAGTGTGTTTCCACATCCAAGGCATCACTAGTGTATCTATAAGCACCAGATGTCCCCAACATTTGCATTTACGACTTCAATTTCAGCAGTTGATTTAACAGCCAGCCTGCTTTTCAGCCAAAGTTTTCAAACTAGACTCTCACAAATAGACTTCTAGTTTCCAACAGAAGCCTTACAGGGGAGAGGATTAGAAATTTTAATAAAATTCTACCGACACTCTGCTAATTCCTAGAGTAGAAGCATGTGTTAAAATCTTTTATGATCTTTGTCCAATGCTTCTGTTTGGCCTTAAGTTTTCAAGTTAGGATCCTATTTGCTTTATTCTCTCCCTTATAAAACATCCATGGCAAGCATTCATGGAAATTCTCAGTCTTACATAATAAAAGAATTTAATTTGCACCTCACCTTTACAATTTTATATACGGCCTTCTTTTGACTTATTTTTATGTTCAGTTTCCAAAGCTGTTAACTCCTCCATCTATTGATTTTGTTTTTCTCCTTTTCTTTTTATGTAAACATTAATAAATTTCCCCTTTAATGCAGACTTAGCAACTTCACAGACCATTTTACTATTCACTTTCTCCACTATTGTGTATCATAAAATATCAAATGAACTCATTATGTATTATCTCCATCATCTCAGGATCTTCAAGTATGCCTGTTTCCTCACACTTTCTCCATGATTAACCCAACACTTGAGTGTTATACCAGTCTGGGTATGATCAAACCATATAATTAGCCACATAGCTACATATCTGTCTCAGATCCATACTAAGATGTAGATACATATATATGCAGTCCTAGAAGATTATGCATATATATGCACACATCATCCAACATTACATCATCCAGTAATTTTAGTAGATTTAGACAGACATTGATTGAAGGCCAAATCAGTCAAGGTAATGAGCACTTTTAAATCCCATAGACAACGCTGGAAGAAGGAGCCTGGCAACTCAGGGTCAACCTTTAGCACCCTCAATCATTCTTGGGACATTCTAAGAACAAATTCCACAAAGTGTATAATTAAAACCCTCATCTTAATCTCCCTTTGTAAATCTTACTGTTTGGGAGAAAAAAAATCATTTTAAAAAAATGACAGTGCATTATACTGATTAACTGAAGGTGCATTTGTAGACCCGCTACTTACTTCAGAGTCCCTAGTGGATCCACTAATTAAAACATCACTCCAACTTTGTTATCAAAAGATTGTTTCCGCCCAGATGAAACCACTTGGAAATTAAATTTGCAAGCCCATTTGCTTTTAAATAAGATGAGAAAAAGAAAGTTGATTAAATTGTTCTCATTAGATTACTTCCATTATTATGGGCCTAATTGCACTTTCATGTGCACAAAAACACACAGGAGCTGAGACTACAATGACAATGCACAAAACCCAAGCAATATCACCTGCATGTGTTCATTTCCTTGAGAATCATAGGCTCGTACAACTCCCCTTCACTCAAGGCAGGACTAAGTATTATCTAAATCATCCCTGACAGGTTTTTATATAACCTGTTCTTAATTTCCAATGATGGAGATTCCATAACCTCCCTAGGCAATTTATTCCAGTGCTTAACCACCCTGACAGTTAAGAAGTTTTTCCTAATGTCCAACCTAAAACACTCTTGCTGCAATTTAAGCCCATTGCTTCTTGACCTATCCTCAGAGGTTAATGAGAACCATTTTCCTCCCTCCTCCTTGTAATAATCTTTTACATACTTGAAAACTGTTATCATGCCCCCCCCCCGTCAGTCTTTTCTTCTCCAGACTAAACAAACTCAATTTTTTCAGTCTTCCCTCAAAGGTCATGTTTTCTAGACCTTTAATAATTTTTGTTGCTCTTCTTTGGACTTTCTCCAATTTGTCCACATCTTTCCTCAAATGTGGCACCCAGAACTGAACACCACATGCCAGGTGAGGCCTAATCAATGTGGAGTAGAGTAGAACAATTACTTCTTAGGTCTTCCTTACAACACACTCCTGCTAATACATCCCAGAATAATGTTTGCTTTTTTTTTTGGTAACAGTGTTAAATGGTTGAGTTATATTTAGCTTGTGGTCCACTATGACCCCCAGATCCCTTTCTGCAGTACTCCTTCCTAGGCAGTCATTTCTCATTTGTTATGTGTGCAACTGATTGTCCCTTCCTAAGTGGAATACTTTGCATTTGTCCTTATTGACTTTCATCCTATTTACTTCAGACCATTTCTCCAGTTTGTCCAGATCATTTTGAATTTTAATCCTACCCTCCAAAGAACTTGCAACCCTGCCCAGATTGGGATCATCCACAAATTTTATAAGTATATTCTCTATGCCATTATCTAAATAATTGATGAAGATATTGTACAGAACCGGAACCAGAACTGATTCCTGCGGGCCCACCTCAACATGCCCTTCCAGCACGACTGTGAACCACTGATAACTACTCTCTGGGAACGATTTTCCAACCAGTTATGCACCCACCTTATAGTAGCTCCATCTAGGTTGTATTTCCCTAGTTTGTTTATGAGACGCTCATGTGAGACAGTATCAAAAAGCCTTACTAAATTTAAGATATACTGCATCTACCATTTTCCCACCATCCACAAAGCTTGTTACCCTTTCAAAGAAAGATATTAGGTTGGTTTGACTTGATTTGTTCTTATTATCTTCTAGATGTTTGCAAATTGATTGCTTAATTATTTGCTCCATTATCTTTTCCGGTACTGAAGTTAAGTTGACTGGTCTCTAATTCCCCTGGCTGTCCTTATTCCCCTTTTTATAGATTGGCACTATATTTGCCCTTTTCCAGTCCTCTGGAATCTCACCTGTCTTCCATGACTTTTCAAGGATAATTGCTAATGGCTCAGATATCTCCTTAGTCAACTCCTTGAGTATTCTAGAATGTATTTCATCAGACCCTGGTGACTTGAAGACATCTAACTAATTTGTTCTTTCCTTATTTTAGTCTTTGATCCTACCTCATTTGCACTGTAATTCATTAAGTTAGTGTCCAATTGCTACTAAAACTTTTTTGGTGAAAACGGAAACAAAAAAGTCATTTAGCACTTCTGCCATTTCCATATTTTCTGTTATTGCCCCCCCCACCATTGAGTAACAGGACTACCTGTTCTTAGTCTTCCTCTTGCTTCTAATGTATTTGTAGAATAATTTTCTTGTTACCCTTTATGTCTCTAGCTAGTTTATACTCATTTTGTCCCTACATACTTGTTATTTGTTTCTATTCATCCTTTGTAATTTGACCTAAGTACCACGTTTTGTAGGATTCTTTTTTGAGTTTCAGATAATTGATAATGCCCTGGTTAAGCCAGGGTGGTCTCTTGCCATACTTCCTGTCTTCCTACGCAGTGGGATAGTTTGCTCCTGTGCCCTTAATAACGTCTCTTTGAAAAACTGCCAAATCTCTTGAACTGTTTTTCCTCTTAGACTTGCCTTCTAAGGAACATTACCTACCAACTCCCTGAGTTTACTAGAGACTGACTTCTTGAAATCCATTTTCTTTATTGGTCTGTTTTCCCTCCTATTATTCCTTAGGATAATGAACTCATCATTTCATGACCACTTTCAAGCTGCCTTCTGCTTCGAAATTCTCAACCAGTTCTTCCCTATTTGTCAAAATAAAATCTAGAACAGCCTCTCCCCTAGTGGCTTTCTCCATCTTCTGAAATAAAAAATTGCCTCCAATACAGTCCAAGAACTTGTTGGATAATCTGTGCACACAATGGCTAGCATGCACCTAGCAGTGTACCAAGACCTTATTTACAGAATTATTAATTAAAATGACATTACAGAGATGCCATACATTGTTGAAGTTCATAATCTCAGTGGTGGAAACTGTAGCTAATTAGTTGTTTATATCATTTCATTGTGTTATCTATTGTCATAGCTAACTCGCATGTTCTTTTGCATGTGTGATGAATAAATTAAAGTTTAGGGTATAGATTGTGATGCTGGCAGATCAGGTGCCAATTCATGCCAAGGCCCCCAAGCCTCAACTGAACACTGAAATGTATAGCTGGAAGCCCATCTAGCTCACTTGTGTGTTAGTATTGGTAAAATAGGTATTAGATTTATAAAAATGTGTTAGATGTTATGAAATGCTTTTAAATTGCTACATGCATTAATCTCATATAATATCTGTGTCTCATGTTATAAGGTACTACTTAAGTGTTAGCATTGTAAACCTCTAACTGTGTAAGTCATCAAATAGGAAAGAGGCATTAACTAATGTAAAACGCTGGCTTCCTACAGAAGATGTTTGGTCCTGCCCACCAAGAAGGCCTTTGAAACCAAGCGAGAAATTGTGAAACATCAAAAGAACAAAGACTTTGTTAGTTGCTCCCCCGACACTCATGAAGAGTTGACATGCATGTGGACTCATCCCATAAGCTTGAATTCTGGGGGAAGGGAATAAAAATCTATGACAAGAAGGAATTATATCTTTATGCTGCTTGGACTCTGAGCGGCAAGAATTACTAAGCATAAGGAAAAAGATCCCCAATACTTTGTCTGGGTTAGCCCTAAAGGACATATAGAGCTTACTTATTATAGAATCTTCTATTACCTTTTGGAACCCAAGACTCGTGTGTGTGTGTGTTTACTTGCTTTAACCTTATAAATGACTTACTTTTTTCTTAGTTAACAAATCTTTAGTTAGTTTATTACAGGATTGGCTACCAGCCTTGTCTTTGATGTAAGATCTAAAGTGCAATTGACGTGGAGTAAATGACTGGTCCTTTGGTACTGGGATTAACCTGACTATTGTTGTGTTGGTGTAAGGGACCATATAGCACAAAGGCAAGTTTGCATAGATGGCAAGATGGATACTCAAGTACCCAAGGGGACTGTCTGGGGGTTATGCTGCTATAATGCTTGAGGAGTTCATGTTTGATGATTGGCTAGAGAAAACCAAGTATAGAACTCATAATCAGCCTCACAACTTGGCATTTGTGCCTTTTTTTTTTTTAAAAACAGTTTGCTCTGAGGTTGGTACTCACACTCTAGAGCCACTCCAGACCGCTTGATATAGATACAAGTAGATAGGATTATGGGAATACCAGATTGACAAGTATTATGCATGGTGAGTGTGTATTAGGTATGTATGCAAGGTAATGCTCTAATGCAAAGCCTACAAGCTAAAGTCTGTAAGATTTCTGCTTAGGCAACAGGAGGGTTGACGTTAGTAGGTGACCGAGGAATAGCCCTGGTGCAGTAAAAGTTACAAAATTACTGTAAAGAAAGTGCCAATATGTGATGTCCAGGAAAATATGCCACAATTTACCTATCTTGACTGCAAGACACTCGATTGTTAAATCATGGAAAGTTTTGCTCTGACTGAAGGTTACCATGAGAATAAACATGTTAATGAGATGCTAATGAGAACAAAGAATTAAAAGCAGCCTATGAAAAGCAGGGCACCCCAACATTTATGGGGTGTGGAAGTACAAATAAGGAAAAGGGGATATGCATAAGGCATATGCATAAGGTGATAGGCATGGTCATAACAGACAATAAAAAGGGTTCTCTGGTATAGATAGGGTAAGAAGACCAAGGAAAAAACTCCATCAGCGAAGACCCCTCTATCGATGACTCCCTGTTGAGGGATTCCCCCAACTCTTTGATATCTTTGGGTATTTGAGTATTGTGGCAAATTGCCGGTACAATTGGGATGGGTCCCAAGCTTCCTCTTCTTGGGGGGTGGGGTTCAGGGCACGGTTTCCTGCCCCTGAACTAGGGTATCTACTGTCCCACTAGTAACCCAGAGAAGGATAGTGGAGAGGGAGAGACCCGGGCCTGCCCTCTACTCCAGGTCCCAGCCCAGGGGCCCTAGGGATAGTGGTAAACCATTTGAACTAGTGCTTCTTTCCCCTGGGCTACTTCCCTCTCCTGCTCTTCAGCTTGTGGGGCTTCTCTCCCCCTCCCCTCTCTACACAAGCCGGGTGTCTCTTTACCTAGGGTCTTGGTCTTCTAGCCAGCTATGGCACTTCTCCAAATTCTCCTCTACTTCAACTCCTTCAAACTGCACTCTGCTCCAACTCCTTCCCCTGACTGATTGAAGCGGGGGGTTTTATCAGGTGACTAGCTTCAGGTGCTTTTAATTAATCTATAGAAACCTTTCTTCCCTCTACAGGGAATAAGGCTTCTCCTCATCCTGGGACTTGCATCTCTCCTATATCACTCTTCTGCTGCCTTCTGGCCATGCTGTATCACAGTAAGAATACAACATTGATCATCATATGGGCTCTCTCAGGTTTTGTATGTATGTATTGAGTAATTTATAATGCAAACAAGATTCTTTACTTGTAAAATGTGTTTGTGGTCACTGTATTCATTCTTCATATACTCCTAGGTTGACTGACTCTAGGATAATTGCCAAGAGCGACTGTGAACCTGTTGATCTTAAAACTGTAAGAACACAGGAGCCAGAATTATTGATTAGGAACACTGTGATTTAACACAGAACTATCTATTCAGTTTAAGAAAATGCTACAAAACTAACATGGGCAAGGTAGCCAGAGGTTGAGACTGAGATGTAACCCAGTACTAATATCTATTGAATGGCTTTCTAGATGTGTGAGGTGTCCAAGGCAATGGACTGTAAAAGAAGAAGGAATGGTTATGAAGAATTTGAGATAGGAAGGATTTAATAGAGAAATGGGGGCCACTTCTGTGCACTGTTTATAGGACAACAGTGACTACATCCTAGGAGCCACATGGGGAACTGGGAAAATGCACAAGCACTACACACAACTATAAAAGTTTCCTTTTAAACAGCCAAAAGGATAAACTCAACACTAGCCATTACATTACAACACTACATTAACAGGACAATGCACACACTTAAAAAATTGAGTCATGCACCCCGATTTAAAGAATTCTTAAAGCAACCTGTGGAAGAATACAGAAATTCATAAAATTCCTATCATAAAATTCCTATCAAAAGCTGTTTCCAGAGGGAGTAGGCAGCTGGACAGCAAGTTCCACCCCTTGTTTGGGGAGGGCGGGGGGGCAGTGTGTGCCAGATAGAAGATCTGCACCCTGTGAAAGGGCAGTATCTGGACTCCGTTCAGGCTCCAGGAGCTTAACACATCCCTGGGAATTCAGAGACAGGGGCTTGGATTCCCCTCACAGCAGTCCTAATGGGTAGCCAGGAAGGGGTGTTTTCTAAGATCTGTGATACCCTCAATTTAGCAATTATAGTTCAGGGTGGTCCTGAAGATGAAGGCTTACTGGACTAGGCCTTGGGGACACAGCTCAAAGCATTACATTAGAGATAGTATTAATGTAAACTGAAAGATTACAGTACCAGATCCCAAGAAGTGTTGAACATCTGCAACATACATTGGCCAAAATCTGAAGTCATTACTCCATTTCTATTAAACTTTTGTTTTTCTGAAAATGGGAAGCTTGCCTGAGAAAGGAATGAAAACTGAGCAAGGACCTCAGGATTTGGGTCATTGACTTCAGTGGGAGTTGTGGACATTTTGCAGGTGCTCAGGATTTTGCTCATGCATATAAAAAAGACCTGACCAGCATCTGGTATACAAGCTCTTATATGTTTTCTGTACCACCACATATGTTTTGAAGTTGCACCAGGAGAACAGTGTGCATAAGCAAACAGATATGGGTTGGTCAACATTGTGATCCAATAGATGGGGAAATAGATGTGGGAAGGGGCAGGGAATAAGAGAGTTCTTGTTAAATTATTTTAAAAACAAGTTTAATTTAATAAATATAGACAGATAACTGGGAAGTGGAAATTCCTCATGTTAAATATTTAGAGCCAAATTCCATTTACTCTTAAACAGGAGCAAATCAGGAATGCAGCCAATGAAGTCAATGTTTTCCAGTGAAGCCAAGGGAGTTATGTTATGCTCATAGACTTTAAGGCCAAAAGGGACCATCTAGTCTGACCTCCTGCACATTGCATGCCATAGAATCTAACCCACCTGCTCCTGTTATAGACCCCTAACCTCTGGCTGAGTTATTGAAGTCCTCAAATCATGATTTAAAGACTTCAAGTTACAGAGAATCCACCAATTTATACTAGTTTAAACCTGCAGCCCATGTTTCAGAGGAAGGCAAAAAACCCCAAGAGTCTCTGCCAATCTGACCTAGGGGAAAATTCCTTCCCAACTCCGTATATGGCGATCAGGTAGACCCTGAGCATGTGGGCAAGGCCCACCAGCCAGACACCTGGGAAAGAATTCTCTGAAGTAATGCAGAGCTGTGCCCATCTAGCATCCATCACAAGCCATTGGAAATATTTAGTGTAAATGAGAGATGGATTTGGCCCTCACCAGTTCAAACTTTATGCAAATATAAAACGAGAACTTATTGTATTAATGATTAAGAAAAATTAGATCATACAATCTTAGCTTTAGTTGTTATTGCTCTATCTTACTCATTTCCCTTCAGAGACTAATAAATCCTCAGACAGAAACCTCTGTATTTAAAGAGAATTATAGGACACTCACTTTCATTGTTTTAGATGAACCTGAAAGAAGGTGGGTTTTTTGTTGTTTTTTTTTAAATTCGTTTGGTGAACTAAAAATATGTTTTTTGGGGTTGAATAAAATATTTTTTTCAACCCAAAAAAGTTAATTTCATTTGATCTATGACCCTTTTAAGAAAAATTAAAATAAAATTGAAGTTTCAAAATGAAAAGTCATTTTGAATGGAAAAATTAAAATACATTTTGAATCGACATAGCAAAATGTTGTTTCAAAAATGTCAGAAATTGAATGTTTTGACATTAAGAGGTTTTCCCCAACTGAAACAATTTGGGAAATTCAACACAAATTTGCAAATGTTTCAGTCAACCTAAGTCTGCATTTTTTTGGTGAAAGAGTTTCAGCCAAAAAATTTTGCCCAGCTCTACTTGCTGGTCCTTTTTAGTTATTTACAGACCATAAAAGTAAAAATAATCTCATTGCAAATTATGTTCTGGAAAATAATGACTAACTGCTGTTAATAGCCATCTAATGTCTCAATTGTTAATTCTTAAATAATGGTTATATACTAGAAACAATAGGCCAAACTGCCCAGTGGATCACCTCAGCTTACACAGACAAATGGTGGAGGACAACCCTGGCAGCAGAAACCAACTGGGCGGATCAGGTTGTGGTGGTGTAGTGCACTCTCCGATCCTTTGCTGATGCTGCACTTTCACATCACAGCAGCCACAGGTACTGTTTTCTATCCTCTCCAGTTGACTAGGAGACTCCATCCCATCCTGGTGGGCAAAGATCTGGCCTCAGTTGTTCATGCCTTCATCACCTCTTGACTGGGACTACAGCAATGCAATATACCTGGACATGAAACCTACAGCACGAGGAAACTCAAACTTGTGCAAACGCTGAAGTGCATCTCCTCAGCAACACAGGCTATCATGAGAGCATCACACCTATCCGCTACTCTCTACACTGCCTTAGAATTTTTAATCAAGTTCAATGCCTTGGTCTTTATTTTCAAAGCACTCCATATCCTGGTCCAAGGATACCTCAAAGACATCTAAAGTTCTGAGATGAAGTATCGTTGACAGCTTCGCTCCTCTGGCACAAGAGAATGTTCCGCAATAAGAGTAAAGCTCATCTGTATGGGAGACGGAACTTTCTCTGGGGGTAGTCCAAAACTATGCAATAAACTTACCCCACCCCCAGGAACTAAGGACCATCACAAACCTCACCACTTTCTGCTCCAAGTGCAAGGCACATTTCTTTGACTTTGCTTTCTCTAATACAAAGACATAGCAAGAGGTATATCTTTAAATAAGTAAAAACCCTTCCAAAACAAGACACTCCACTGCACAAGCTTCTCCCTCTGGAGAGAGGATGAGAGTACAAACACACACTTGACAGATATGTAGTCATATTACTTAATGTCCAACTAGAAGGCGTTCATACTATGGTGATGAGTGTGCTATAGAGATCGAAATAGAACAGAAATGTGATTTAAAAGTAATTACTTACAACAAGAATGTGTGTAAAGATTGTTATTCCACCTTAGAGTTAGGGTTAATATTAACAGTGTTTTCTCTCATGTTTCACTTTATGCATAACTCCTTGATGGAATTACAGCCTTGCTACATACAGCTGAGTGCACATTATTCCAAATTTAATTAAAAAGGCTCAAACCCCACAGCTTGCCAGCAAAAGAAAAACTATACTTTAGATCCGCAATGCCTTCGGAGAACTATAATTCACTAGCTCTCATATACGCTCTCCATGGACACCACTATTAGGCATTTTTGAAGTGTGAAGCAAATACAGGAACATTTTGTTCCTGCATGTTGTCAGTTTAATAGTTTGACTGTCTCCCAGAGCGCTCCACTGCACTGAGGGGACATGTTGGATTGGCTTCTGAACTAGAGAACAGCCACATGCCTGTTTTTGAATCATAGAATATCAGGGTTGGAAGGGACCTCAGGAGGTCATCTAGTCCAACCCCCTGCTCAAAGCAGGACCAATCCCCAATCAAATCATCCCAGCCAAGGCTTTGTCAAGCCTGACCTTAAAAACTTCCAAGGAAGGAGATTCTACCACCTCCCTAGGTAATGCATTCCAGTGTTTCACCACCCTCCTAGTGAAAGTTTTTCCTAATATCCAACCTAAACCTCCCCCACTGCAACTTGAAACCATTACTCCTTGTCCTGTCCTCTTCTACCACTGAGAATAGTCTAGAACCATCCTCTCTGGAACCACCTCTCAGGTAGTTGAAAGCAGCTATAAAATCCCCCCTCATTCTTCTCTTCTGCAGACTAAACAATCCCAGTTCCCTCAGCCTCTCCTCATAAGTCATGTGTTCCAGACCCCTAATCATTTTTGTTGCCCTTTGCTGGACTCTCTCCAATTTATCCACATCCTTCTTGTAGTGCGGGGCCCAAAACTGGACACAGTACTCCAGATGAGGCCTCACCAATGTCGAATAGAGGGGAACGATCACGTCCCTCGATCTGCTCGCTATGCCCCTACTTATACATCCCAAAATGCCATTGGCCTTCTTGGCAACAAGGGCACACTGCTGACTCATATCCAGCTTCTCGTCCACTGTAACCCCTAGGTCCTTTTCCGCAGAACTGCTGCCTAGCCATTTGGTCCCTAGTCTGTAGCTGTGCATTGGGTTCTTCCGTCCTAAGTGCAGGACCCTGCACTTATCCTTATTGAACCTCATCAGGTTTCTTTTGGCCCAATCCTCCAATTTGTCTAGGTCCCTCTGTATCCTATCTCTGCCCTCCATCGTATCTACCACTCCTCCCAGTTTAGTATCATCCGCAAATTTGCTGAGAGTGCAATCCACACCATCCTCCAGATCATTTATGAAGATATTGAACAAAACCGGCCCCAGGACCGACCCCTGGGCCGCTCCACTTGACACCGGCTGCCAACTAGACATGGAGCCATTGATCACTACTATTGAAGCTTAAAACCTTTAACTTTCACTGTTGCAATCCTAGTTGAGTACTAATGCTCAACTGAAAAGTTTTCCAGGGAAAGTGAAACTTAAAAACACACACTTTTACAACTTTTAAGCCAGCTATGGCATCTCTTGGACAGCAACCATCCTGGATTCTCCTCACTGAGGTCGAAGTCTTCCATGGCTGTTCTGAAGCTTTAAGTACTTTTTTTAATTGGAAAATTCTTATAGAAATATGGAGTTTTGATAAGTAGGGCTAACCACAGGAAGCCCAAATTCCACTGGATGGAACACCCAGGATTTAATGTCATATCTAGATGACTAGCTGTCTCTCTCTCTCTGTAAAACAGAAGAGCCACCCTTGCATGTACCATACATTACTTGCAAACTGAGGCCCAGACCTTCAGCTATAGTGACGATGCACATAGCACTAGTTGGGTGTAAAAAGATGGCTCAAACTCACCACAGTGTGCAGTGCTACTCCCTGGGCATAAGCCAGAGCAGTATAGTGGGTGCCTTCAAGGTCAGCTGTAAATGGCCAAAATGGTCAGTGGCAATCATCCCCCACCCTTCTTTTTCTTCCCACACTCCCTTCCTGACAGAGAAGGGAGTAGCTTAGGGTCTTCTCTGCCAGTTCTATGCTATCAGAATATTCCCCTTACACAGTGACTAGTTATGCCAATATAGATTAAAATCTCCTAGTGCTGAGGTGCAAAGCAGCTACATAGCACCAGAGCATCTGGTCCTTTTTCTCCAAAAGATCACACAAAGAGACTATCAGAGATTATCTCTGTAGTGACTCCCTTTTATCGAATACGCAGAAAGCAGATTCCTTAGCAGCCAACCTCTTACTTTCTCTACATGCATCTTAAACTGTGAATACCTCCCCATGAATACTGTTCATAAACACTGTCATAAGGCAACCCCTTCCTGGAGCACCTTCCATCAGCAGTATACAGCACAACAAGCTCATCCGCCTTAGTTTCCCCTCAGCCCAGCCATAAAAGGAACACAATCTGTTCCCAGACTCTTTATGCCCTTGTTCCAGGGCTCCACTTTCCAGGCCATCTACTGGAGAACTCCCATATTCTATTCTTTATGGGGCCCAGGTGCCCTTTCTTAAGCCCATTTGGGGTCAGCTGACCAGTCACAGATGCAATGGCTTCTTCCCTTTTAAAGTGCCAGTGTCATCGTGACACACTCCCTTTAATGTGTGAAAGGCTACATCCAAGCAGTCAATTAAAATGACACACTAATCCCAGTTCCATAGGTCTGAAGAGAACGGTCCTGTACTTTAGTAGATTTTCCTCATCGGTTTTGTGTTGCTTCTTCTGTTCCCCCCGCCCCCAAGTCCTCCACAGACATTCTGGAACAACTGGGTGACAGTCCCATAAGCCTTTGTACATCACCTTAACTGTATTATAAACTCAAGTCAACTGCTTTACTAAGACACCTGTGGTATTTGATGTGACATGTGAACTAAATATAATACTGTCACTGTGTAAAATAAAGAAAAAGAAGCTCTTACTGCTCAGAAATGGCTGTGTAATCAGTAGATTTCCAGAAAGAGGTTTCTTTTGAAGTTTACAGTTACTACTGCTCACCTTAATTATGAAAGCACATAATTCAACATGACATTGGTTCAATGAATTAAGAACACCAAGTAAATCATGCTTGGCAACCGACAAACCCTCCACGTTAAGTTGTAACATGCACAGAGCTGGACCAATGACATAAAAGTCACCAGGCTGCACGTTGGGGTTGTTGGTGGTGACGACAGTGCTGGGATTTGTTGAGCTGGTGCTCGTGGAATTCATCTCGCTGGTTGGATCATTAGCTTCCCTGACTGCTGTCAGGTACTGGCGGGTGGCGCGATGAGAATGCTGATCCATTGCCCCCATGCCACATGCGCATCATATCCGGCACCCGGCACCCTGGTCCGGCACCCTGCGTCCAACTCCACTCCCATGGCTTCCAGTTCGGAGCAATATTGCTCCTCCTCATATCAGAAGAGAGGTTGCCACTGGCAAGTTACTAGAGAAAATACACTCCAGCCCAAGCCTGCCACTGCACAATGACCTTTTTAAACCACCAGCTGCATGTTTGCCGTCACGTTGCCCATTATGGTCTCATCTGCCATGCCAGGATGTTAGGGCGGAAACACTCTGGCGAGAGGAATAGATATCAGTTATAATCCCCAACCAGTCCCTTGTCGCTGACCCCACAATTTGCCCACCTGGTTTTGACCTACCCTGTTGCCAGTGGTCCCTGTTGAACAGCTTCCAGACTGGGCAAGGTCTCTGTGCAGCCAACCAGTATTGCTGTGGCCTTCGTGACAGCCCTTTGTGCAGCTGCGGCTCAATATAGACAATAACGCACATTGTCGATGAATGCCTGCTGACTAGGTTCAGCGGTGGCCTAGAAGAACTGCTTCACATCACTGAAGATGCTAGAGCTTGGCTAGATGATTATGCACATGCTAAATAAAAGAATGAATAAAGAGTACAATACTCACCTATGAAACCAAAGGAGAAGTATAGGAAAATTGTGACAGTATGTGATATGGCGATTTTGTTTTTGTGGTTACTTTGCCATTAACAGAACACCTTGTTGTCTGCATAGCTCTGCAATTAACTCACTATCCTCTGTACAGCAGCATCCTTTGGCTAGTAGGATATTCAGTTAAATTAAAAATGCTATGTCAGTGCAATGTTGTGTGCAAAATTTGAATTAAAACATCTGGAAATGCAAAAAGATTCCAACGGTACCTTAAAATGAGCAAGAGACACATATGTAATAGTTGAGATTTTTGTTTTTCCTATTAATATTTAGCTTAATACATTAATATAACCATTAATAAGTAACAACTAATACTATAGCATTAGAACCCCTGATGTGTGAATGTGTTCATGTTAACATACCTAGATGAACCCTAAATTCTGTATTTTCTTTGCAAAATAGATAATTGTGTTTTTAAAACCTCAGGATAGTCCACTGACAGAGTGCTTGTGGAAGCTAAGATGAAGATTTTTTCTATGAGCTGTTGGGATTGTTGAAACGGTTGATGGTCTGGGATGCCCAAAAGCCCGAAGAAGTTTTTATTTCCCCAGTTCTGAGATGCATCTTAAGCAATATCTTTGGCTTTCTATTTTCCACACAGCATATCAAGGAAAATTTTGAAGGCAATGGTTGAAAACCCCTGATGGCAACTCTAGCAGAGACGGATTTGGTGGAAAGAGATATTTCAAACAATTAATACCTTCCCTATCTGAATTCTCAAAATTACAGTGAATGGTTACTAAGCTATTGGTTATGGGAAACTTCAGTTGAGTGTGTTACTCTTATAAATAAATCTACATTACAATCCCTCTGCATCCTTCATGCTTTTCTGTCTGTAAAAGATTTAGTCATCTCTAACACATCACCATGCCCTTCAAGCTGGTTATTCTATTAGAATGGCCAAACTCACTGTTAGACAGGATACAATGGCAGGTGCTTCAGAAGGAATGAACAGAGCTGGGCAATTCTCCAGTGAACCAGCCCTTGTCATCCAGTCCCAGCTTCTGGCAATCAGAGGCTAGGACACCCAGAGAACATGGTTGCTGACCCAGAGCATCTTGGCTAAAAGCAAATTGATGGACTTATCCTCCAAGAACATATCTAATTCTTATTTGAACCCAGTTTAACTTTTGGCCTTCACAACATTTCCTGGCAATGAGTTCCACAGATTGATTGTACATTGTGTGAAGACGTACTTCCTTTTTTAAAAGTTTTAAACCTGCTGCCTATTAATCTCAGTGGGTGACCCCTGCTTTTTGTGTTCTGTGAAGGGTTAAATAACTCTTCCTTATTCACTTTTGCCACACCATTCATGATTTTAGAGACCTCTATCATATCCCCCCCCTTAATTGTACCTTTTCCAAGCTGAAAAGTCCCAGTCTTTTTAATCTCACCTCATATGGAAGCAGTTCCACACTGTTTAGTCTTTTGTTGCCCTTCTCTGTGCCTTTTCCAATTCTAATATACATTTTTTAGATGGGGAGACAAGAACTGCTTGTAGTATTCAAGATGTGGGTGTACCATGGATTTATATAGTGGCATTCTATTTACTGTCTTATTATCTCTTTCCTAATGGTTCCTAACATTGTTAACTTTTTTGACTACTGTTGCAGACTCAGCAGATGTTTTCAGAGAACTATCCACAATGACTCCACGAATTTTCCTGAGTGCTAACAGCTAAATTAGACCCCTTCGTTGTATATGTACAGTTGGTATTATGGTTTTTCAAATGTGCATTACTTTGAATTTATCAACACTGAATTTCATCTGCCATTTTCTTGTCCAGTCATCCAGTTTTGTGAGGTTCCTTTGTAACTCTTAGAGTCTGCTTTGGACTTAACTATCTTGAGTAGTTTTGTATCAGTTGCAAATTTTGCCACCTCACTGTTTACTCCTTTTTTCCAAATCATTTATGAATATGTTGAACAGCACTGGTCCCAGTACAAATCCCTTAGGGACATTGCCATTTACCGTTCTTTTCTGAGAATTGACCATTTATTCCCTATCTTTTAAGCACTTACTGATCCATGAGAAGACCTTTCCTCTTATCCCATGACTGCTTCTATTGCTTTAGAGCCTTCGGGGAGGGACCTTGTCAATGGCTTTCTGAAAGTCTAAGTATACTGTATCCATTGGATCACCCTTGTCCACGTTTGTTGACCCCCTCAGAGAATTCTAGTACATTGAGGAGGTATGATTTCCTTTTACAAAAGTCATGTTGTCTCTTCCCCAACAAATAGTGTTCATCTACGTGTCTGATAATTCTGTTCTTTACTATAGTTTCAAAAAATTTGCCTGGCTCTGAAGTTAGACTTACTGGTCTGTAATTGCCAGGATCGCCTCTGGAGCCTTTTTAAAAAATTGTCACATTAGCTATCCTCCAGCCATCAGGTACAGAGCAGATTTAAGGGATATACCACAGTTATAGTTCTGTAATTTCATATTTGAGTTATATCAGAACTCTGGTGAATATCCTCTGGTCCTAGTGACTTACTATTATTTAATTTGTTCCAAAACCTTCTCAATTGACACCTCAATCTGGGAAAGTTCCATAGTAAAGACCATTGCAAAAAGATAGTTTAGTTTCTCCACACTTACCTTATCTTCCTTGAATGCATCTTTAGGACCTTGATTATCCAGTGGCCCCGCTGATTGTTTAGTGGGCTTCCTGGTTCTGATGTACTTACATTTTTTTCTAATATACATTCGAAAGAATCTATATAACAGCATGAAATATGGCACCATTCCACTGTGGTACAGCCAAAAAACAATCTTTATTGGTTAATATTACCAGGATCAGATGCAGGAGTGTGACCAAGGAGCACTCGGCGCAGTTTGAGATGGGGGATACAAAGGTGGCTTTAGTCCACTTTTTTGCTCGCCCCAATTCTGGGGCTATCTGGTGCAAGTTTGTGTCCCCGACCTAAAACAGAGCAGCCTAAGGACTGATTTAATTTATGACAGCTGTCAGAGGTCCCAAAGTTTATTCCATCAGCTGGGTGTTCTGTCCTTTGGGTGTAAGGAAGGCCTGCTTACACTCCTGTTTTTCCAGCCACATCCCCTATAATGACAGCCAGGAAGTGGGTAACGAGGATCTATTACAGAGGCTCTGCACAATGATTTTCCTATTAGTATTTATTATTGTACTGCAGTACAGCCTACAAGCCCCAGTCACAGATCCCACCACACTAGGCACTTTACAAGCACAAAACAGAAAGACAGCCTCACCTCCAACCATCTTACAGTTTAAGTAAATGCAGAAGGTACCCTGGGCAGGTATTGAGAACCATGTCCACAATTTTTCACCAGAAGAGATCTGAACTTTGGTGTTTGTTTCCAAAATATTAAAATAAGTCTAAGTCTTTAATGACCAAAAAACAAGGGGGGGGGAGGGGACTTTTTCCATAAACATTTTAGCCAAAATGTTGCCCTTGTTTTCCGCATCAGGAAAATTCAAAATGTTTTGAGCAGTTTTATTTTTTCCACATCATTGCCCTGATATCTAGAACCTTTCCCTGTCTTCATCTGAATGACTCCTTTAAACGTATCTCCTTTGTTTGCAGTTTTGTAAGCGTGGTTGTACTATGCCCTTATTTTTATTGTGTCTTATGCATTTTTAAATGAAGTATTACACAGAAGCTCAGGTGCTTTGGTAAGGAGATACTGTATAAGGGCCAACTTCTGTCCTAGCTTATACATGATGTGAATTTGTTATTTGTATTACAGTGGTTATTCAGGTATTGTAGTCCATAGAGCTAGCTTTAGTATTTATTTTATTCAGTAGTAATGCAAGGAACCTAGAGAACCAAGATATTAACTTCAGCAATTAGCATAAGGCTTGAGGATTATGAATTTTGGCACAAATAAATGGCTTAGGGGTCATCCATAACGTTTGGAGAACTGGAAATAGAGTGCGTAAGGGGGAATTTTTTTTCCTATGATGACACCACCAGCTTCTGGACAGAACATCTACAGATATCTAACCAGAAGAGTGCCGGCAATGCACTGACGGATAAGATAATAGGTTGAGATCATTAATATTACTAACCTGACAAGAGAAGGACACCAACATTAGTAGGATGAGAAAATAGAAATAAGTCAGAAGGGAGAACCCCCTCCTGAATATGCATTAGATATAGTGGCATCAGCATACCATATTATAAAAGCTGTGCCCCAGCTTGGATGCAGAAGGAGAGAGATTTAGTAGCCCTGGGGAGGTGCCAGAATGATGGCCACTGGTGACGAGGAGGAAGGCGATGGTGATGAGAAAGATAACAGCTAACATTTCAGGTTGCTCTGCAAGGGATGGTTGACTATATGGATGTTCAGATGTACATTCTGTAGTATCTCTAGCTATCTTATCAGGTTAGAGTGTTTGGCTTTGCTAAATGTATTAGCAAACTATTGTAAATACAGAAGGATTCCTATACTGTGAGTGTTGTAGCTGTGTACATCGGGGCTCCCAATTAAACAGTAATTTTGATAATACTGGGCCTGATCTTGCGACAAAAACCTGTCAAACCTCAGAGCGATATCTGGGGATTCTTAACTAATCAATATAGTTAATACATAATCTATAGATCAGGCCACAGTATGTCTACACACTCTGCAGCAGTAAGACCTGGGCTGGGAGTCAACAAATTTTGGCTTGCACTACCTTGCTAAAATAGCTGAAGTTGCAGCTGAGACTGGAGCTCAGGCTCTGAAGCTCAGCCTCCTCCCTATTAGGTTATAAGAATGTGTTTAGACTGTAATGCATGCAGCAACTCATAAGTATTCAAATAGTCTCACTTACAGCATCTGTATCCATATTGTAATGTAATATTTAAACATTTGTATTGTAAGCCGCTGACTGTGTAGATCACCAGACAGGCAAAAGACCTAAATGCTGGTGTAGACAGAGCTATGCTGGTGGAAGAGTTTCTACCGCTGGCATTGCTACTACCTCTCATGGAGATGGAGTACCTAAGCTGACAGAGCTGTGTCCCGTTGGCTTACAGCATCTTCATCAAAGCACTACAGCAGTGCAGCTGTACCGATGCAGCATTTGTAGCTTAGACCTGTCCTAGATAGTGTGAAGTGCTGGTCTCCAACTAAAGAGGTTACATCCTGGCCAACGGGGAAGGCACATTAATATCAGATTGACTATTGTGGAACATTAAAGAGGAAAAAAGACTTTTGGTCTGTTCTCCTTCTACCTCTCCACAAAGATGGATCATGCAAGTGGATTCCTCCCATCAGCTGAGTTCACAGCTTAGAGTAACGGGGATGAGGGGAATAAAACCCCCTAACAAGAATATCTGAAGGATCTGTATCTTTATGTCACTTTGATTCTAGAGGGCAAAGTTTTTAGGCATAAGCAAGGGATTGCCAGCTACTTAGCTTAGGTTAGCCCTAGAGCTTGCTTAATATATTACCTTTTGAAACTTAAAATTGAAATATATATACAGAAAAGTGTTAACCTGCTTTAGCCTTATAAATCAGAAAGGAAATGAGTTATTTAAATTTTTAGATAGCCATTCCTATAATAAACTACAAACATTGTCTTTGATGTGAGATCTAAGGTGCAATTGACCTGGAATAAGTGACTGGTCCTTTGGAATTGGGGGTAACCTGAAAATTGCTGTGATTCTTGGTGTAAGGGACCATCTGTCACAAAGGTAGGCTTGTGTACCCAAGGGACAGTGTATTAAGGCTGTTACTATACCTGAGGAGTTCATACATTATAACTGGTAGGTGAAATCTAAGTATAGAATTCACAACCAATTTGGGGTTTGTGCCCTGCTTCTTAACAGTCTGCGCTGAGGTTGGTATTTGTGCTCTAGAGTCACTGTAGGACAGCTTTAACCTAGATTGGAGCCCTGTTGTGTGAAATACTGTAAAAGACACAGAGGGAGCATCCCTGCCCCATCTATTTAGAATAGAAGATCTATACACTGGACAAAAGGATGGGAAGGGAAACCAAGACATTCAGAGCTGAAGTGACTGACCCAAAGTCACAGAGCAAGGAATAGAATGCAATTCTGCAGACTCCCAGTCCAGTGCTTACACTAGACCATGCTTCCTTTTCCAAAGCACTTATCCTTTCTGTACCACAGTCTGCTCTCATGTATACTGATGCAACTCCAGTGAAGGCAATGAAATTGGGAGGGTGTAAAATGTAAGCAGAATTTAGATCACTGTGCCTCTAGGGCCTGATTCGTCATCCATCCAAGTGAATGGCATATCTCCCACTAATTTAATTGTTGCAGGATTGGGGTCTTAATGCTACAGTATTAGTCCTTCATTTTCAGAATAACCAAATTCAAGTGTGTATTTTAAAAGGTCTTTGTTAGAATTAGCTGATGAGATGCAAGGTCTCCGTTGCCCATCCAAGGAGACATGAAAATTCACAGCTCTTATTTCAACTACAAGCAGCTATTCATTTGTCAAGCATGTAAATGCTTCCAGTTAAATAGGTTTCCTTATAGGATAAAATGGAATAGTGTTAGCATCAGAAAAGAAAAAGATGGTGATGAACTCACTCATTAGAGATAGGATTCTTTGGAAGAAAGAGCTTGAATGGCATAAATCAAATTAAAACTGTCATTCATATCTATCAGTATTGGGAAGCTCACAGATTAGAATGGGATAAAATTAAGGACGGTAAGATGCATATATCATTATATACAAAATACTGTGTATAACAGCATGAAATAAATTACATCAACAGAGTCTGGACACAGATGTTACTTATAGCAGATGCAAATGAGACATTCAGTAAGAAAGGAAGGAAAGCAAAAGACAAGACTAGGGACAAAGGACCAAATTCATTGCTGATGTAACGCCACTGACTTTAATGCCATGCTACTCAGGGAAAGAATTTGGCCCATGTGATTCTAAGTAGTGCAGATGTCAGCAGAAGAGTGATGTGTCACAACACTCTTATCTTGGGTACCTTGAAAATGTGGGCTGGTAGGAAGAAATTTTTCTTAATATTGTTTCATTTTTTAAGTAATCAATATTCACCATCAGCAGCTGAAGAAAAAAAAATATGAATATATGAGAAGCAGAGGAGATAAAAAGAAAAGAAAAACATTAACTGTAATGTGAACTTCCAGACTTATTGATCCTTATCTAAACTACTCTCAGAAAGCAAATGGTGTTTGATTTATACTTCAGTAGGAACAACAAATTGCACACTTAAAGTTGTTTATATTTGGTAAATGTGCACATCAGCTTCTATATTCTCTCTACCTAGGCAGCAGCCAGAATCCATTAGTGTGAAGAAAGGGAAGGAATTTCCTATAACTGTTGCATGGATACGGCTCTTCAGTACTAGGCAAAACTCCCACCGATTTCAGTTAAATCCTGCACAGTGGGCCCTCAGTGAGGTCCATATTCTCCAATCCACTAATGCTACTTTGTACCACATAAGCAGGGTAAAGCCTCATTAATGCAGCCAGTGTTGACTAGTGGAAAATTCCACATGTGAATTGGAACCCTCTGCTGGCATAAGTTGTCAGAGGCCGCTTTCGGCTTCTAAGCCAGTCACCCTTCACCAGTCTCAGTGTAAGGGGAAGGAGGGAGAATGTTGGAGGCATTCCAGGGGTAGGGCATGGGCAAGATGGGGACGAGAGGGGACAGAGTGGAGAGGAGCTGGCTATTCCAAATCCTTTGCTGGTGTAAATTAGGGTTGCCCTTATGCAGCCTCACTTTTGCTGGGGTTGGGTGGCTCTGTATCAGAGCATGGAAACTCAGCTCTGCTTGGACATAGTGCAGGGTCAGGGCCTTGATTTTTTAAAGAATCCAGTAAGATCAGTGTATCACAGAGAAAGTAGACAGGCAGCCCCTGCAGATGACATTTCAAAGAGAAATGCAGCTACATTGAGTATGAAGTAAACTGGAAGACATCTATGATTTGGCAGTTGTATTTAAAATAATATGTAGATGCAGTCATAATATGCCAATGTATGCCAGAGTTGCGGTCCTGGTTCAAGGAGGAAGTCATTGGCAAAGTTAAAAGCTAAAAATGAGCCCAGGGATCATCACATCTTGGTTTAAGAGTCTATCCACAATGAGGAGCTGCAAGACAGAAAGGAAGAAGATGTTCCTAGTACTTTCACGGGAACGCACACTGTATTCAGATAGTATCCTGGACACACCTGCCAGGGTGCTTGCGGGAATCTGTGCTAAAACAGAAGCCAAACTCTTAGATATTTGTGGTGGGAGATGATTACAGGCAACCACAAAGAACTGATCTCCTCACAAAGCAGCTTGTGAGGAAGCCAATCTCAACTCCTACCCCAGATGCCACCTGTTAATGCAATATGCTAAGTTGTCCTCAGTGACATGCACATACACAGATATGTGACAGCAGTGATGTTATGGTGGATAGCTGACTATATACCCTCACGCTTCCATTGGTAGAGCATCCATAGCACTCTTTGGCAAAGGATCAAATACACGTGCAGATGGGTAGTTATGTGTTATGAAATTTGACCCTATTACATAGTCATACATAATAATGGCTGGGTGCACACTCCCAAATATTGTTATGACAGAGTAACCAAAAAACACTAATGTGTGAACATACAGATACTGCAGAACTGTGGATAGCCCCCCTGAAACTGGAGGTGCCTACTTGAAAGGCAAACAGATCCCATAATGGCCTTGTTCAACATAAGGCCAGAGCACTGCCCACCGTGTGACAGCAAAGCCAGTCCTTGGGCCATGCAGGACATACAGCTGCATGCGACATCCACTAGGATCATCACATGACATCAGCAGCAGTTGGGGTATCCTTGAGAAGGTGGGTGAGGAGCTGAATTTCAGACATTTTCTTTGAAAAAATGTGTTTATTTGCAATGCTTATGTTTACTCGTAAATGCCATTACAAAGTTATTTTAACTCTGAAGCCAGGTTTTGATTGGGGCCTTTGTTTTTGGTTGTTTTTTTTTTTTTTACTCAAAGCGGTTCACCTTTAAGATGGCACAGCAAAATAAAATCAAGATGGTACCCTCAAATAGGTCATTAAATACATTGACATCAAAACATGCTGCTGTGTTCAAACAAACAACACTTGAAATAATATAGGAGGATGGAAGAAAGCTAATCAAAAGGTTCCTCTTTCAATAAAGAGACTTGTCAGTTCTTGGAGCTGTATTTTCATGCTAAGAAAATAACGTATGGGAAACCTGAAATTTCTGTTGTGTACAAGATGGTCATATCACTCTTCTGTATCAAATTTTAGGTTCCTGACATTTTTATGATTAAACAATTTATCAAACTGGATACCTAAAGGTCTAAAAGCTTACTGCATATAAATTCCAATTATTTTATATAATTTTTGTAATGGAATACAGTTGAGCTGTGTCATTCTGCCATAAGTTTGAGGGGACAGTTCTTAAACAGTTTTAATTGTACATCATGAGAATTTTCACAAAATGAATTCTTCATGATTGCATCATGGGCTGGGAGAAAAACTGCTCAGCATAGCTAATTAAATGCTAACACTGCCTGGAAAGTTTAATCACCAGAGCAGTCAGTAAATTTCAAACTAAATTTTGTTTTAAAGAAACTTAACAGAATAAGGTCTTATGTGGTTCAAAAGCATCTGGAAGTTAGTCTTCTAATGGTCTTTAATGTTCTTTATTGATTGACTGGAGCACTGTTATGGATGGGTATAAGCTGTTCAGGAAGGACAGGGGGAGAAAAGGTGGAGGAGTTGCACTATATGTAAGAGAGCAGTATGACTGCTCAGTGTGAAACTGGAGAAAAGCCTATTGAGAGTCTCTGCATTAAGTTTAGAGGTGAGAGCAACAAGGGTGATGCCATGGTGGGTGTCTGCTATAGACCAGGAGGATGAGGTAGACCAGTCTTTCTTCAGATAACTAACTGAAGTTTCCAGGTCACAGTCCCTGGTTCTCATGGGGGACTCCCATCACCCTGACATCAGCTGGGAGAGCAATACAGCAGTGCACAGACAATCCAGGAAATTTTTGGAGAGTGTTGGGGACAACTTCCTGGTGCAAGTGCTGGAGGAACCAACTAGGGGCCATGCTCCTTTTGATCTGCTGCTCAAAAAGGGAAGAATTGGTAGGGGAAGTAGAAGTGGGTGGCAACCTGGGCAGCAGTGACCGTGAGATGGTAGAGTTCAGGATCCTGACAAAAGGAAGAAAGGAGAGCAGCAGATTACAGACCCTAGACTTCAGAAAAGCAGACTGACTCCCTCAGGGAACTGATGGGCAGGGTCCCCTGGGAAGCTAATATGAGGGGGAAAGGAGTCCAGAAGAGCTGGCTGTATTTTAAAGAAGCCTTATTGAGGCTGCAGGGAAAAAAAAAAACATCCTGATGTGTAGAAAGAATAGCAAATATGGCAGGTGACCAGTTTGGCTTAATAGATAAATCTTCAGTGAGCTGAAACACAAAATGAAAGCTTACAAGAAGTGGAAATTTGGACAGATGACTAGGGAGGAGTATAAAAATATTGCTCGAGCATGCCGGGGGCAATCAGGAAGGCCAAAGCACAATTGGAGTTGCAGCTAGCAAGGGATGTGAAGGGTAACAAGAAGGGTTTCTATAGATATGTTGGCAAAAAAAAAAAAAAAAAGGTGGTCAGGGATACTGTAGGACCCTTACTGAATGGGGGAAGACAACCTAGTGACAGATGTGGAAAAAGCTGAAATACTCAGTGCTTTTTTTGGCCTCTGTCTTCACAGACAAGGTCAGCTCCCAGACTGCTGCACTGGGCAGCACAGTATGGGGAGGAGATGAGCAGCCCTCAGTGGTAAAAGAACAGGTTAAGGATTATTTAGAAAAAACTGAACATATACAAGTCCATGGGGCTGGATCTAGTGCATCCAAGGGTGCTGAGGGAGTTAGCTGACGTGATTGCAGAGCCATTGGCCATTATCTTTGGAAACTCTTGGCGATTGCGGGAGGTCCTGAACGATTGGAAAAAGGCAAATGTAGTGCCCATCTTTAAAAAAAGGGAAGAAGGAGAATCCGGGGAACTAGACCGGTCAGCCTCACCTCAGTCCCTGGAAAAATCATGGAGCAGGTGGATAGAAAGCTGGCTAGATCATCGGGCTCAATGGGTAGTGATCAATGGCTTGATGTCTAGATGGCAACCGGTATCAAGTGGAGTGCACCAGGGGTCTGTCCCGTGGCCGGTTTTGTTCAACATCTTCATTAATGATCTGGATCGGGGTGACCAACCTGTAGCTCCGGAGCCACATGTGGCTCTTCAGAAGTTAATATGCAGCTCCTTGTATAGGCACTGACTCCGGGGCTGGAGCTACAGGTGTCAACTTTCCAATGTGCCGGGGGGGGTGCTAACTTCTCAACCCCTGGCTCTGCCACAGGCTCTGCCCCCACCCCACCCCTCCCCGAGCCTGCCATGCCCTCGCTCCTCTCCCCTCCCCCCCAGAGCCTCCTGCACGCCACAAAACAGCTCATTGGGAGGTGTGGGGAGCGGGGGGGGGAGGCGCTGATCAGTGGGGCTGCTGGTGGGTGGGAGGCACTGATGCGGGGGCTGCTGATGAATTACTGTGGCTCTTTGGTAACGTACATTGGTAAATTCTGGCTCCTTCTCAGGCTCAGGTTAGCCACCCCTGATCTGGATGATGGGATGGATTGCACCCTCAGCAGTTCGCGGATGACACTAAGCTGGGGGGAGAGGTAGATATGCTGGAGGGTAGGGATAGAGTCCAGAGTGACCTAGACAAATTGGAGGATTGTGCCAAAAGAAATCTGATGAGGTTCAACAAGGACAAGTGCAGAGTCCTACACTTAGGAAGAAAGAATCCCATACACTGCTACAGGCTGGGGACTGACTGGCTAAGTGGCAGTTCCGCAGAAAAGGAACTGGGGATTACAGTGGATGAAAAACTGGATGAGAGTCAACAGTGTGCCCTTGTTGCCAAGAAAGCTAACAGCATATTGGGCTGCATTAGTAGGAGCATTGCCAGCAGATCAAGGGAAGTAATTATTCCCCTCTATTTGGCACTAGTGAGGCCACATCTGGAGTACTGTGTCCAGTTTTGGGGGGCCCACTACAGAAAGGATGTGGAAAAATTGGAGAGAGTCTAGTGGAGGGCAACAAAAATTGTCAAGGGGCTGGGGCATGTGACTTATGAGGAGAGGTTGAGGGAACTGGGCTTCTTTAGTCTGCAGAAGAGAAGAGTGAGGGGGGGATCTGATAGCAGCCTTCAATTACCTGAAGGAGGGATCCAAAGAGAATGGAGCTAGACTGTCCTCAGTGGTGGCAGATGACAGAACAAGGAGCAATGGTCTCAAGTTGCAGTGAGGGGAGGTCTAGGTTGGATACTAGGAAAAACTATTTTACTAGGGAGTTGGTGAAGCACTGGAATGGGTTACCTAGGGAAGTGGTGGAATCTCCACCCTTAGAGATTTTTAAGGCCCAGCTTGAGAAAGCCCTGGCTGGGATGATTTAGTTGGGGTTGGTCCTGTTTGAGCAGGGGGTTGAACTAGATGACTTCCTGATGTTTCTTCCAACCAGAATCTTTTATGATAGACCCTGCTGTTTCTCTGACAGCACTTCTGAAGTTGTCATAAGCCTCCAAGTGTCCAGAGATACACCTGACATTGATGTAGAGATGCCTGCTTTCACCACCACCTTGTTCATTTTGTTCTGTGTTTTTTTACTCATCTAGCACAACAGGGTCCTGGGGCTGACCCCCATAACTGGGGCTCCCTGATGCTATAACAACTAATAAGCCACTGATAGCTTTCCTATTTCCAAATTCTTGGATTCTCATTCTGTAAAGCTGAATTATATCACTTTACTTCCTACTGTAATTATTTCTGATTTAACTGACAAGTTAATTTTTTCCTCTTTCATAATTTTAACTTCAAGAACTATCATTTTCTTCTACAGAGAAAACATTAATGCCTATCTCCAGTAGATTAAATGACTTTGCTTCTCTAGGGCTATGTGGTACACAGTAAACACACTCAGAGAAGTCTTTCTAGCATATCCGACTAAAACTTAATATCATGTGAAAGGTAACCAGATTTCCTAAATTTGTCTTTTTATAAATCCTAAATGAAAAAGACTGGACCCAGTTCTCTCCTTGATTTCTACTGCTGATGTACCTTAATTTTTCCTAATTGATGGAAGGACTTCAGGAGAAACTAAATGCAGGGAAAAAGGAAGGCTAAGAAATGGGATAGGGCTGGACAGCAAGCAGTGACCCAGCTGACTAGTCTTTAAAGGGTTGGATGCTTAAGGTTTAGCCAGCTTGCTAAGGATTAGTGATCTGAAAGTTGTGTGTCACAAGCCCTGCTGTTTTATTGGGGAAAGGATTCTCCTTCACTTTCTGTTATTTAATGTGGCTGTACACTGTTAAAACAGGTCATAGTCTTGCCCCTATGCCATGGATACACTTCAGTGGTAGACAACTTGATCAACAAGGAGTGCTGTCAGGTTAATGTTTGTAAAGGGCTTTCTGACTGCTGGACTGAAGGTGCCAAAGAAGTGCAAAGCAGAACAAATTTTACATGAACAAGGAAAACACATGTTAATATTTAGCATTTTTTTCAAACCTGCAACTTTTAAATTACAAAAAACTAGGGTGACCATACCTCCCATTTTGGCCAGGACAGTCCCTTTTTTAAGGCCTGTCCCAGCCATCCTGACTTTTTTGGCATAAGTGGGCATTGATCAGTTGGCAAGAGCAAATGAGACAAATGTCCACTTTTGCCAAAAAAAGTGGGACACGCACACCTAGCCGGATGCGGAGAAATGTGAGGGGGGTGAGCGGGGACCCTGGTAACATAGTGTGGGGGCCGGGGGGGGGAGGGTTTGTGCTGTGGGGGAGGAGCAGGCTGGGCTCAGACAAGAGCACTGCACGTGTGGGGAGGCAAGGAACGGGCCAGCTCCACACGCAGGAATGGGCAGAGCTTGGATGAGCAGCTCGGGCCAGCCCCACACAGTGTCCCATTTTCTCTTTGGGAAATATGGTCACCCTACCAAAAAGCCACCATCATTCTTTTCATGTCAAGATACGGTCCACACTGCAAATCATCAGCAAGGCAACTCCTTGCAGATGCTCCAATCAAAGAGAGCATATGCCTACTCCTTCAGTGCTCTACCACTTGTGTGGTGATTTAAACCTGACTAGAGGGTGTAAGACACCCCCATTCTGAGTGGCATGTTCAGTTTACATGGGTGTAACGCTCCAGAGGGTAAAAGGCAGTGGAGATTAAGGCCCTGGGGTTTGTTTCTACAACCAAATACACTACAACACCACCACAACACTTTTTTACTGGAAGGGTAAAGATAAAGCATACCTCATGTTTCAAGTAAGAGTGCCTATTTTCCAAAACCATTTTGAAATTCAAGCAAAATATTTCATAAAGAGAAAAGAGGAAAATCTGAAGGTTTCCCCATCCCCTCAGATACAAGTGTTGTCATGATGCTTTAAGGGTATGTCCACACACACAGCCTGTGGCACCAAGCTTCCCAGCTTGGTGGACAGACCTGGGCTGGCAGGGCTCATACTAACAATCTAATCATAGCTATGTAGATTGCACTTTGAAGTTGCACTCAGGCTGCAGCCTCCTCCCTAGGCTTCCAAACCCAAGCCGCAACCTCAAAGTGCTGTCTGCACAGCTATTTTTAGAATACGAGTACAAGGCCTGGTGACCTGGGCTGGGAGGCTTGCTACGAGGGCTGTGTAAATGTACCCAAACTCTCTTGCAAAGAGTATGTGAGCAGTGAGTTTCCAGTTCAGTAAGTTACGTAAGTATGTGCCTAACTTTCAGCATGCGAGTATGCTTATTGAAGTTAATAGGATTTAAGGACATGATTAAGTTTAAGCAAGTCCTTAAGTTCTTTGCTGAATCAGAGCCTAGGACAACAATTGTGTTATAGGATTCTGCAAGAGTGTTTTGGAGGCAACACTTCTGTGAATCCTGGTTTTATATTTGGAGAAACCATTCCAATGTGAACCTGATCCTCAAACTCACCATAGTCGACTGATACCCTTATTAATGAAGCCTAAAGTATAAATGCAAAGCCATTTTCTCCCAGTTATTCCCAGACTGTAATGTGACAATGATAGGGTGTTCTCAGTTAATCATAATTACTACTACTGGCTGATTGGCTTTTGATAGCTTCAGCTACTGTAACCCCAAAGTGGGTATTAGTGAGGCACTTCACACCATCTCTGCACTGGCAGTATCTGTGCACAGTCCCCGAGTGCTCTAATGTAATTCCTGTCTTCGGTTAATATCACAGCTGGTGTCAAACCACCCTGACCCATTTAACTCTTCGCAGACACCTCTGTGTAATGTTGCTTTTCTTTTCTCCTCTTCTTTTCTCTTTTCTGACAGGATCTGTATCAGAAGATCATTTAGCAGAATATTTCCCACAGACTATTTTGCATCAGCTAGTAGGCAAGTTGTGATTTGAGAGTGTTTGGAAGAATCTATGCACCTGAATTCAAGAAACAGATTAACATTTCACTCTTCTACTTCTCTGGGCAGATACTGACAATTAGAGTTAAGAAATGCCCATAGATATGATGTGTACAAGACCAAAAAGATAAGAGGTTAAATAACTTGCTGTCTGTTCTTTAGATAAGCCAACCCCAATGCACTGCAGAATAAGTGTCTCATCAGTGCTACCGTTGTCTGTCAAGCTAACAGGTGACTGGGTGTAGTCAATCTGAGCAATGCAGAATTCTAAACAAGGTGTAACTTCAGAACACTGCATCAACCATGGTGGTGTTAGGTGAAACAGAAGAGCATTCCACAATAAATATTTATGAAGCTGAAATTTTCATTTTCTCAAAACAAACAAAAAAAATCTGCTTCAGAAACCTCTTTTTCAAGCTGCTGCTACTCTGCTTTCAAACATGTATTTCAGTGGGATACCCACATAAATCAATGCTGCCAAACACTTAAATCTAATCTGGTGACAGTAATGTTTTCAGGAATAAGGTGGCAATAGAAAAAAAACCCAGGATTAATGATTTTAATAAGTAGATGTGTGGTTGAATCTTGACTAACTGAGTGCTCAGTGCAAGAAAGTATTTTCAGGTAAGTCTGCCCTGTGCTCATCCAGTTTAAAACACACAGTTGTCATTTGAGTAAATATGAAACTATTCCAACAAGTTGCAAATCTCTTGTTCTGTGGCCATTGTGTCACAGTTAAGGTGATAAGATCTAATCTATTTTGGATGACTTGTTCTTCATCTTCAACATATATACTAGCATCGGCAAGCTGTTTGTGGTCCAGTGGGAAATTAAATATGGTTCTCTTGATTTCTTTGCAGACAAGTGCTCATATCATTAAATCTACCACCAGAAACTGTCACTAACTGATCCTCTAGTTTATAAATTGTAGGTCTGAATTAAGTTCAGTTACACCAGTGTAAATCTGGAGTGACTATTGACTTTTAGTTACTTCAGTTCTACACCTGTTTGAGAGCAGAATTTAGTCCATACCTTTATCTTTTCCTCTCTCAGAGAAAAGCCATAAAATGGCAGGAGGGGGAATCTGATCCATCTCACCAGAGGTGGTGTATGCTCCCCTGTGGAAAAGGACACAATGCCTGGCACCCAAAGCTGGCAGATCCTCAGGGATCTGAGGGAGACCAGGCAACCCAAAATGGACAGTTGCCTCCTCGCTAGCTGTGTCTTGCCCAGCTGTTCCACTTATTACCTGGCAGAATAGGTATCTTAAAGCTGCCCTACCACAGACTCTCCTTTGGCTAACTTTTTCTACAGGGATAAAAGGGAAGAGATGTGCATTTCCCTTAGCCCCACCCATTCCTCTTCCTACTGTGCTACCAAGCCTCCACCTCCTCTCCTGTTTGTGGACCCTGAACCTGCTGAGTGCCCTCCATGGGGAGAGCAGAACAATGCTGTAGAAGTGGCCAAGAGCAGAACATTGCTGTGGAAGTTACCAAGGCCTGACATATGTGAGGTAGAGGTGCATGCATGCACTGCTTTAGGGGGACCAAGCTTGTGCCCCATTGATAGGTGTATTGAAGCACTCCATTTAAAACAATTTAAAAGGTTCTAATTAACTGAATTTAGCTGAAAGGTGGAATATCTTAGCTAATCCTTCATTCAGAAACACTGAATGAAGAAAGGTGGTAGAGAATATGTTCAGAAGGAAACCACCACCATCAAAAGGGTCAAACAAAATGACCACTTCAGAACATCCTTATAAACATGAGCCGTTACAAACTGGGTGTACTTTTTAATCTGTTTTTATCAAAGTCAAAAATTTCCTGAAGATGTATCAGTTTTGATCAAGTTTCCAATAGAAATGTTTCAGAAGTCCAGGGTGGACTGACTCTCTGGCCACTTCTGAGAGAGACCAATATCAAAGAGATCAGGTAGATATTTCAACACAGTTCAATTTCACAAAACCCACTGAAAGGTTTTGTTTTCATTCCAGTGTGGAACGAAGATAAGTTTTGAAACCTTGCAAGTTGTTGCAGAATGGAATTGTCAGCCTCTGGCCAGCTCTAGACAAGATGGCAACAATTCAGTGAGTGGATAAATAGGGAATTTCAGAGTCCATTCTCCTCATCCAGGTCCCTTCTCTCATTAAATTCACTTTGAAAGGCAAAAGAAAAAGATAGTTTACAGATGGAGGAAAGAATAAAACTTCTGGTTTGATTCAAAGCAAGAGACGAAGCAAATTGATCAAGAGGCCAACAGTTAATTCTACTGAACAGTAATCCCTTCAGGCTTTGAGACATCACTGGATGGCCATGGGCCTAGTTTTTCGCTCTCCATGACAAGTACATGTGTATCCATTAGGCACTTTGAAAAAGAACAAATCCTAACAAAAGCACTGCAATTGGGCCACAAAGCTCATGAGAAAGGCAAAGTTCTTCCTGCTCAAGACCCAGTAGGACTGCTGAGTAATGAAAGGCAACATTCAGAGAAAAAATTGCACTGCCACAGCTCCAGTCAAGTGCCCCCTCTTGGCTGCTCACCAGACTGATGTGAGGGGACACAGTCGCTAGATCCTGTGTGTTTTAAGTCCCCTGAGTCTGAACGGAGTCCAGGCACTTCCCTTGTCTTGGGGTCCTAGGCTCAAGGTACAGACCTGTCCTAGCACCCGCTCCTGAGAGCTACAACTATGTGGCCCACTGCCTAGCCCCTACAACCAGTGCTGACCCCTCAGGATCTCCCCATAGCTTAACCACAGTCTCCCACTATTCCAGCCAAGATGGTGTTCTGGGCCCAAAGTGTACCTCTTCAAGGGGCACATACATACCCAACACAGAGGCATGCTTTGCACTGAATTATAAACCATTGCTCCTTACTTAGTGGCATGATAGTTTTATAGGGAGCACAAATCATACTGAAAACAAATAGCCTGAATGCAATGCCCCTCACTCTAGCTCACTCTTCTCTTAAGAGACCATCTCAGTTCACATAGGCAGGGTTCCCCTGCCTCAGACTCTTGCAGCAGATTCCTTCTGCTTGAGCTGGTGAAAGTGGCCAAAGAACTTGAATAAACCAGTTCCTGTCCTTTTATAATATTCTAGTCCCTCTGTCAGGTACCTCCCAGATTAGCCACCTTCTAGGTCAGTGGTTCTCAAAGCCGGTCCACCGCTTGTTCAGGGAAAGCGCCTGGTGCGCTGGACCGGTTTGTTTACCTGCTGCGTCTGCAGGTTCGGCTGATCGCAGCTCCCACTGACTGCAGTTCACCGCTCCAGGCCAATGGCAGCTGTGGGAAGTGGTGCGGACCAATGGACATGCTGGCCACCCTTCCTGCAGCCCCCATTGGCCTGAAGCGGCGAACTGCGGCCAGTGGGAGCCACGATGGGCCGAACCCGCGGACACAGCAGGTAGACAAACCAGTCCAGCACGCTAGGCTTTCCCTGAACAAGCGGCAGACCAGCTTTGAGAACCACTGTTCTAGGTGACTTCATTGTTAAGTGACCTCTCCTTTGACAAACCAGTTCTCCGGTGGAAGCCAGGCTAAGTCTAGGACAAGGTTCCCAAGCTTTTCTTATTGTGTACCCACTTCCAGATCTATCAGTTGTCCATGTACCCCGATGACAGGTAGTGTTAAGAACACAATGTTTTAGCCATCTGTCCATATTTCACTGTTACGTACAGATATAGTTATAGTGAGATGTATACAACTAAAAAACCCTAAATTCTGAGCTCAGACAGACAGGACAGTTGCTAGACAACTGACCCCATGCTGTATGGTGACTGGAGGTGAGGGCTCTGTGTCTGTGTTCTCACTGATATAGCTTGAAGTGAATTAACTACTGTATTCTAATATAACAAATTCCCAGAGGTTTAAAGCTTTGTCTGAGTAGCCTATTATGAAAATGCAATAAATAAATAAATAAAATCCACCATTACACAATTTCTCTCATGTACCCCCAGTGATGCCCCGCATACCCCAGGAGTAAGCATACCAGTTTGGGAACCCCTGTTCTAGGATGTTTGTATTTGAATTGCGGACCACACTATTTTAACAACTTTCAGTTGTCAGCCCTGTCGCACTATTTGTTGGAGTTTCAGTCCAACAAGTAAGTAAAAGGACAGAGGAGGCACAGGGCTGCACATTCAAAATGGAGTTTCCAGTTTGATGGAGACACAGACAGAGGTCATAATCTCACACAATTAATAAACTGTGCAGATAAATCACCACATTCTTGTTTTGTATGCAAATATTTTAAAGCCATATATTCTTGAGATCCAAGGGAGAGGGAAGGGAGCTGGGGACTGCAAACAGAGGACTAAACCCCAAAACAGTTCTGCCATCTGATTTTAAGACTCCATCTCTGAGTTACTACAATTTTTTTTAAAAAGGTTACAAGTTACAAATAGCTGCAGTTACCTAGCTAACCACACTACATCCATCTTTTAGGTCAGTGCTTAATTTGTAACAAAAGAGGTGCTGGGGCTCAAGCAATATTTTTTACATTCATAACTGATGCAGCAAGCCCAGAGGTGCCCGGGCTATGAACTGCCAAGCCCTGGTACAAATTAAGCAGTGTTTAAGGGACAAATGAAGCCCCCTCTAGTTTTCAGCCACAGGTGACCACATGGCAGAAAAACCCATGTGGTTCCTTTGTGGCAGGAGGCTGATGGACAGGAGAGGGATTGGGGTATGCAGAGAGCATGCAGTGCAGTGGACCCTGGCTCTCCATGAGCTCCCTGCAAGAGGGAGCACGTGCAGGACATGTGATGCCCAAGGGAGACCAGAAACAGCTGATGTACAGATCCTGCCGCCGTTAGGGGAGGCAAGGCAAGGCTAGTTTGACTGTAGGAACCTCTGCAGAATTATTCTACAGCTGCTTTGTTGTCATGGAAGGAGGATTCTTCTTTTGGCTCCTATGGAGACATGTCAGATGCTGGGTGTTAAATATGCCTAGGTAAATAGATGAGCTCATAGCTTAATTGAATTTCATGGTGCACATTCATAATACTTTACTTTTGGGAAGAAAACAGGTATGAAAAGATGTATTCCTCATAAACTCCTATTTACATATCTAGACTGTGGTTTTCATGTTCAGCCTATGCCAGAACAGCTGGAGATTTATTGCTTAAACTCTCTAAAGTGATTCATCTTTGGGCAGACACCAAGCATGAAAATTTCAAGACAAAACTAGTATTTTCAGACTGTTAAGCATTTGAAACCATGGAGTTAGTATGGAAATCATTTTGCTAACACTGAGAGTTTTATGAAGGATTCCTGCCTAGAATAACTTCAATCATCAAACCCCTGGTGGTTAATAAGTCACAATGAAGGGTGACCGCAGCACAAAGTGACCACAACCTCGCCTCTGGGTAAAGATGACGGGGCAGCAAGGGGTGCTGTCACTGTTATGGCTGAAGATGCACCGATTCCGTGCAGCCTCCACCGGTAGAGCTCTAATGGAGACTTCAGCAGACAGAAAACACCACCTCCCCACTGAGGACATCCTCAGAGAGGGCAGGTAGGACCACTTGCTCCTCTGTGTGAATCTCTCTCAGACACAGCACAACAGGCTGGTGTGCTACATACAGTGAATCTAGCCCTCTAACTATTGCTGTCGTGACAAGCAAAACTGTCATCATAAATGATTTTGACACATTGTGTTTGACACACACAGAAAAAGTAAGTTAACTGCTTTGTCCTTGTCTGAGAAATTAGCAGAGCAGCACATAAAAATCCTAGGTGTGATTTCCATCCTGTAACCACTGCACACTAGGTCTTAGCTGTTCAGGAACAGCAGCAGGAAGTGTTGCTTTTAAGATCTATCGGGCAGAAGAGGCGGTATAGAGGCTCCTACCCAAACCATATATTGAGAGCCACTGTAAGAGCCTATGCTGTACTTTTTAGGGTACATCTACATTGTAGCTGAGAGGTGTAATTCACAGCTCAGACAGACTCATAATCACAATCAGACTCTGATTGAGCTAACATGTGAAAAACAGCAATGCCTGGAGTGTGCATCTAGCACCTCAGACAGGTTTGTACTTGGGCTGCTAGCCTGAGTAGACACCTAGGCCACGCTACCAATCTTAGGGCAGCGGTTCCGAGCTAGCTCATGTACATCTACCCAAGCTGGGAATTACACCACCCAACTGCAGGGTAGATATACCTTAAGAAGCACAGCACTCACAGCCCAGGGGACAGTAGGCTAGCACTAGAGTGACTTTAAACATGCCAATTCTGGGGTGCTCCAAGGGCCCGAGAGGCAGGCAGACAGCCCAGTGACAGCAGCCTTGCCAGGCTGCCCTCTGAACCCCCACAGTGTCTGGAACCTCCACAATTCTGTGCACTGTGGCCTCACTCTCCAAAATACCCCTCCCAGTCTTGTCCTTTGCTCCTATGCCAGGGTTTGTGTGTCTCTGTGAGGCAGCCCTATAGCTGTTCCCCTGGTAAAGGAACTGTAGAGACTCCCCCAGCTAGATAGGAGGCTTTTACGGCACCATTAGTCTGTACATTCCCTTTCACCCAGCATAAGGCAGCTGGAAGGTGGAGGATTCCCTCACCCTTAAGCCTAGCTTCCCCCACCTTCCAGTTCGGTGTGAGGAATGGCAGAAGTCTGTGGGACTCAGACTTGCAGCATCTTTGGACAATTGGGCCTTTAACAGTTGTGAATTAGCTGTAATTTCTCTGGTCATTCAGCCTTCAGTCAATATCAGTAGGGACAAGAAGGCAGGGAAGGCAAGCAGTGGTGAATTAATGAGCATTAGCAGGAAGAGATGGGTAAAGCTGAGTTGCCAGGATAAGAAGTGCAGCGTTTATTGGTAGAAAAAAAGGAATAAAAACAATTGCTATTTATTTCTACCCCCTCCTACCCATCTTTTTTTAGATTGTAAATTCTTTGGTGGAAGGGACAGTATTCTTCTATCCTCATACCATGCCTGGCAGTTTGAAGGCGATTGTTTTATAATAGGAGGAAACAATTAAGTGCTAGTTCACGACAGACTTTCTTCAACGGCAAGGCCCTGCTGTCTTTACATTGACCAGCTCTGTCTCCTTCGCTGTATTTCTCAAAAAGTGACTACAGTACATGTTCAGTACTACCTGCTGTGGACTTTCCAACACAATAGCTTTTTCCACTCCAGCAGCAGTAAGGAACTCGTGTCCAAATGTTACCGACACATTTTCACTCCTGAAAATGCCACCTTTCCATAAATACAGACCTGAAGAGCTGTGTAGCTCAAAAGCATCTTTCACCAACAGAAGTTGGTCCAATAAAAAAAAAATATTACTTCATACACCTTAGCGCCAATATCCTTGGACCAACAGTTGCAATAATACTGCAAACAAGCAAGAAAAGTCCTGTTTAATAACCCAGAAAGACAAATCTATTCATTTAGTCTTCAGGATTATTATGCGGTGGGGGGCGGAAGGCTCCAGAAATATAAATTCTGCTTAGTTTTGGTTCCCTGTCTATGGTAAGTGGAGGTGATGTTCATGAGCCTGATCTTCTTCTTGTACACCTTGGTGTAAGTCAGTAAACCCTGAAAGTCCAGGGAGTTACATGGTTTTAAAGGGGTGGTTAAAGTATCAAGCATCCAGAGTGAAATTGCAGCCCCACTGAAGTTAGTGTCACCAACGGATTTCAACTGGACCTGTATTTCTTCCTAACAGTTCAAGGTGAATTCAATCATCATATATCACTTTCCCAGCATTTAGTGGTAGAAGAATAAATGGAAGCTTTTAAAACAGGTTTGTTTGTTTTTTTAAAAAAAAGAGGATTTCAGATTTCCAAGTGCAGAATTCTAGAAGAATGATTCACCTATCAGCATAACCCCTTGTGGCTGGGACATATTCTCCTCCTCTGGCACCCACTCCCTGCAGCTCTGTGGTCTGCCTCTACAGAAGACTCAGCTCTCTGGCTAGATCACATTCTGTCCCACCCCTTTTAGGGTAACATGGAGTGCAACCAACAAGAGTCTAAAAGTCTCATGCTGAATTGTTGATCGAAGTCCAAACTCAGTAGTCCTTCCATGCCTAGTCTCAGGACGTTCACATAACTTTCCCAGTGAGGTTGGAGAAGAATCCAGTCCAGTCCGGTCCCCTCCTCTGGGTTCCAGCACAGGAACCCTGTAATAAGCAGGCAAGGGAAGCCTATTCAGACTCTCATCATCTCTCATCACTTCATCCCAGCTCACCCTACCTGAAAGATTTTCACACACACCATACTGGGTCCACTGTGCACCTGTATTCTTCTCAGGCACCACATCCTCAAGGCACACTTTTCCTTCCAACATGGGCTCCAACCTGAAGTCCCCCCAAAAATCCCAAATGAAAATATAGACAAACCATTTCTGCCCTCCTCAGGCAATAACTTCAGGCCCTCTTAAATTTCCCCTGTGCTCTGTTCCTCAGCTGAACAGCTCCCAAAAGATCCAGATATTGCCCTTTTACCAAGGCTTACCACACTCCAGTGGCTTTTCCATAGCTCTCCTGACTTTTTAGTATGGTCCCCCATACAAAAAAAGCACACAAGACAGTGCTTCCCCAACTTTACCCCCTAGACTTTCTACCTCCTTTGATGAGGTCCTTCCTTTAAAATAGTCACCCACTACCTCCCCAGCTGGGTCTTATTCTTAATTGGTCCTGTCATGCCCTGTATTTCCTAGCAGGTGCCCTAATTGAGCTTTTCAGCTCATCTTCCCTGTTTTACTGTCATTGTGGGGCATACACCCCTTCACAAGTATGTTTGACCATCATACCATGTTATTGACAAAAATGTATGCAAAAGCTTGGAAGAGGGAACTTCCACTGGAAGGACAGTACACAGCTGAATAGCTTTCCAATTCTGGAAAGAAATCCACAGTGTAAACACTCAGTTTTATCCCATGAGCTAGGTCTATTATCAGCCTTTTCTAAGGAAAAACCTGTGAAAGGGGTGCATTTTGGTGGAAAATCTGCTAGGCCTGCCTTGCAAAGTTTCTTCTGAATCACCCCACCGGTGGGTAGAGATTGCACCTCCTTAGGAGCAGCCGGGGGCTTGGTCCCATAAACCCACAGAGTCCGGAGATGTATATAGACCTTGGAACACCCACAGGGCTAGGCTCCCATTCAGGGGCTGCTAGCAGCTGCCTTTTAGTGCTATTTCAAGGGGCTCACAGCGAGGGATCACTGTGAAAGATAATGATGATGGGGTCAGTGTTATTTTGAGCTGGGAAATCCTTTCTGAGTATAATACTGTAGAGAACAGCCTTTCCTATGAGCTAAACCCCTCATGTTTAGGGTCTAGTAAAAAAAAATTGTATTTTCCATTTTAAAACAATTCATTTTATTCAAAAATTCCTTAATTTTTTTAGTTGTTGATAAAACAAATAGATTAATTTCCCCCTCCCTTCCTGCCCTTCCCAGGTTTGATTGCCCTCCACTCCCTTTATTATGTAGTTCATCTGTTTGATACAAACACATCCCAAGTGCAAAACACATGTATGGTCTCTCATGTTGGGGCAAAGCAGGAGTAGCTCTACTTAAATCAATGGAGTTACACTAACAACTAACTGGTATGAGAAGAAAATCTTGTTCATCACATTTACCAGAAATGTAAAATAGCTCATAATGAGCAATCTTCAAAAGAACTAAGTTCCCTGGTGGGAGTTTTAATAATGTCATTATTTATTACTTAGTAAAGTTATATATAATTGAAAAGTTAAAATGCAAACAAACTATCATTCTGAGTTGCCCTTCTTTCAATTCCTTTGCACCTGATTTGGAAGTGTTGAATGATAATTAATGCAGGAGTTACCTTATGATCTTGAACAAGCATCAGTGGAATGATTTTTGTTGTTGTTAATAAGTTGAACCTCTTGCTTTGCTAGCACTAATAATTCATGATCACAGCTCTCCCCTCCAGATGTCCCTTGACTAATCTGATGTTTTATTCTTCACATTTTTTAGATGTGTGATTTTATTGCTGTTTGACTTTCACAGCTTATCCCTTAATTAGTGGCTTTTGCAAAATTGGTTATTAAATTCTTAATGACAGATCACCCTTTAGATGTTAATTTTGTAGAAATGGACTTACAACTTTCTCTCAGTCATAGAGTCATGGATTCCAAGGGAAGAAGGGATGATCTCAAGTCTAAGCTCCTGTATTACACAGGCCACAGAACCTCCCCAAAATAATTCCCAGAACATAGCTTTTAGAAAAACATCCAATCTCAATTTAAAAACTGCCAGTGATGGAGAATCCAGCATAACCCTTGGTAAATTGCTCCAGTGGTTAATTACTATCACTGCTAAAAATGTACACCTCATTTCCAGTCTGAATTTGTCTGGTTTTAACTTCCAGCCATTGGATCGTGTTATGCCTTTCTCATATGATATCTTTCAGTCATGGGATTGGTACGGTGTTCAGTCATTTCAAAATTATATTTGTTGTTCCAACTATACTCTTGTTCCAATTAAGGGATAAGGGATTGTGTGTGCATATTCTACACTAAATCAGGTTGGGAAGAGGTTAATTCCCTTCCAAGAGTTCTTGGAAGACAGGAATTATTTCTAGGTGAAATCCTGGCCTCTCTGAAGCCAATGGGAATCTTGCTATTGACAAAATTTCACCCACTGTTTTCATCCAGTCTAGGAAGGCAATACTCACAAAAGAAACCTAGAGCAGGCCCTGATACGCTGGCATGAAACTTGTGGGAAACTGATTGCTTAGTCACTCGAAAGGGGTATTCTTCTTTACCTCCAATTTCAGGAAAGTAAAGAAACCCAAGAGATTTCCAGACAATGCTTTGGTCTAAGAGCATGGAGAACCCGGGATGCTGACTATATCATTGCCACCAGAGCCTGTACATCTTGCGCGAGAGACACTGAGGGTATTTCTACATTGCAATAAAAAACCCATGGCTGGCCCATGTCAGCTGACACAGGCTGCAGGGCTATAAAATTGCATTGGAGATATCCAGGCTCAGGCTGAAGCCTGGACTTTAGGAACCTTCTCCGTTGCAGGGTCCCAGATCCTGGGCTCCAGCCTGAGGCCAAACATCTACACTGAAATGTTATAGCCCCACAAGCCCGAGGCAGCTGACACAGGCCAGCCACGGCTGTTTTATTGCATTGTAGACATACCCTGAGATAAAGCTGTTTATTTCCTTTGGCTGAAGCAGGCCTTCCTCAGTCTGACAGGGAATTCTTTGAGCTGAACCACGGCTCTAAAACTGACCAGAGCAAAGATGCTCAAAATCTAAAGGTATATTTTCTTTCCCTTTTGTTGGGTTTCCCTTTCTTTGATGGCTCCCAGTGCTACCATCTGCAGCCACCTTTTGGTAATACTCATTGGGTCCGATTTTCAAAGCTAGGGTGCAACTTCCCATCATACATTTGTATGTGCCTCACTTATGAGTACCAACACTGTGTGCGTGTATAAATCAGGTATCTGTGCAGGTACATGGAGCACGAGGTTGTAGCTGGCAGAGTGTGCAATTCACTTCTATTCGGTAGCTTCATGCATAATTTAGGCATGTATGTGGGAAACTGTACATATCTTACTTTGAAACTCTGGACACTAGAGTTAACATAGACACTAGAGGGCAGTGTGCTCCAGGAGGTGCCATGTTTCAGATCAGAAGTAAAATCAAGACCCAGAACAATTATTATCATTAAAAGATCCTGGGGTATTTTTCATAAGAGTAATAAGTGGGTGAATAAAATAAAACTTCAAATTATTTTCTGCTTGGGGCTTTCCTGGGCATTCAGTCTTCTCTCTATCTGTCTTGTTTTGATTCTAAGAGTTTGGGATCGGTAAATGCTGTCTCTTGCATTTTGCACAGTTCTGAGGACAATGTCAGCACTTAATAAATAGTACAGAATGTAATAATAATGGCACTGACCCTGACATACTGGAAAAAAATCCAATTTGGGTACTGATATTCTACTTCCCTATAATTTCCCCTCTGGTTTAAACTAGAGAAGTTATTCTTTACTACACTTCCCAAAAGAAACCTGTTGCAGATTTTCCTGTATGGAATGTGCTTTAGAATCCCTCAGGATGGAGATGACATAGAAACGTGAAGTTATTTCTATTTAAATTCACTCCTTTCCCCACTGCCATTTAGAACACCTTGAATGTTTGAAACGGACGTCGGGGTCCTCAGTGATATATTTTCCAAAAGACAAATCAACTGAAGCATTTGTAGGAAAAAAAAAACCCATACATAAAAACATTACATGGACTCTATAAGCAAAAGGCCTGCTTCCTGCTTCCATTGACTCCCATTGGGAAAAAGACAAGGTCCACATATAAGGAGATTAAAAAGTAGTGAAGCACCATTACAATAAAAATAGTTACACAACAGCATATTCTATTAAATACTATATAGCTGGGACTGCAGTTCTGCCTGGTCATTGTACAAGCTATGTTTCTCTCCTCTGAGCAGCAGCATAAAGACCCAGCAGAATCTGGTCCCATATAAATACATAGTATTTATTATTATGGATGATGATTGATGATACAACCATTGAGTGCTATGCCTGCTCAGAAAAGAAGACAAAGTAACTGATCTACAGCTGTATTCAGTGCCTGGAACATCAGCCTTTCCAGCCTCATGAAGTTGCCATGTTTAGCAAATTGCCCTAAATACACATATGGCTTCTTACGTAAAAAAGAATGTTTTCCCCTGATGAATGTAAGGGCAAATCATATATTCGAGATTAAATCAGTGTATTGCATTAAGTCACAGAAAGGCCAGTTAAAAATCTGCTGAGATGAATTCTCACTCTACAAAGATTTTGCCTTCCTGCATAGCAGTTATTATAGGATTTCCCCTATAATAGTTAGAGTTTTACTGTTGATCAGGGGCATGCACAAGGGGGGGGGGGGGGAATAGGGACATGGGCTCCCCCAATAATCAGGGGTGCAGAACTCCTCCACCCCCAGGGCTGGGGAGGAGAGAGCAAGCTCCTCCGGCCCCAGGGCTGTGGCAGAAACACAGAACATACTCCTCCAAAAGTGGTCAAATTTAAATTCCTGTGCATGGTCCTGCTGCTGATTTTAATGGAAGTAGGATGAGACCCTTAGAAAGGAATGTGCACAGGCCACATGCATTGAGTATAATGATTGATGCTTATGGTACCGAACAACAGGTTGCAAATCCAACTAGCAGAGATAGAGAATAAAACTTAGGCCAGAAGATTTCTGGCATTGATGCTAATTTAATCACAGCATTGTTGCAGTGTCTGAAATAACTCCCCCTATGATGGGAGTGGTTGCTGATTTTAAATATAGTATTTGTTGTGCAATGGCTTGGCATAGTGCCATGATGTGAATATTGGAACACCATTGCTTGGACTTGATCACTGTACCTAACATGCTGCGGAAATCTCTTCACTTGATGACGGATCCCATAGCCACATATTTATTCAGAGATCCCCTCATTTTTGAGGCTAGGATCCCTTTCAGAATGTGCAGCCATGCTGAATCAGTGGGATAAACATCTGTAAAAACTAAAAAACAGTGCCCCTGCCATGTAATACGTTAGTTCGTAGGTTTGTAGATTCATAGACTAAGGCCAGAAGGGACCATTATGACCTCTTGCCTAAGACAGGCCAAAGTACTTCACCCCATCATTAGAACCTCAGACAACAGTTGTGAATATACATATTTTTAAATCTACCACCATCACTAAAAACATAGAAGAATTTTTATTGTGCTCCTTCTGCTGGCTTTGCAGTGGTTATTAACTCACAAATACCATTCCCAGAGCTGTGGTGACATCATTAACCATGCTGTTGTATGGACAGAGATGATATGACATGGACAATCACATGAAAACCAAAGTTTTATTTAAATTAAACAGTTCAGTAGAAACACTGGAGGGAGGGAGGGATATTTGCCAAGGGAAAGGCAAATCCCCGAGAAGAAAAAGGAGAAACTATAATAAAATGAAAAATGTAAAAAAAATGTCTCAATTGTCTCCTCTGAAATAAATTTTACATACATGGTACACAAATTGAGACAATTCTCTGTGGGAAAAAAAGAAAATCTCTCATAGTAATAGTGTCTTATAATGACTTACAGTATTCAGAAACTATTCTCCCTGCAGAAATGCAGACGCCATTGCAATGCAATTTTTGGATATAAACTTGTTCTAATTGAAGTCCTCTAATTAAGAAAAAGAATCATTGGTGGTGATTTTGGCAATTTGACATGATATAGAAGACTAAACAGATTGCATTATGAAATACACACATTAGTATCCATTTTAAATAAAAAAATCTTAATACAATTTTAAAATTGAACGGTAAACATTTTATCCGTAAATGCAAATTCCTACAATGATGATGTCCTGACTAAGTAATATTTCAATACTATTTTTTCTTGTGTGTGTGTGTGTGTGTATTATACACACACACACACTTCAATACATATCTGTGTTTAACGTGCACCATAAAATACAGAGGATTGTGTAAAATGCATAAGCTAGCACCGCACCCCATATACTATTTTTTTCATTTTGTTAAAGTTTAACTGTGTAACTTTATCCTTTTGTGAATGTAGTTTTTGCATTTATCTTATTTTTATTTTAGAGAAAATGTTTGGGCTTAATAATGTTAGCATTTAAATGATCTAAGATTTTGTATTTCACAAATCACTGAGGTTAAGGGTGGGGGGTGTGTGCTGGTGCTGTTTAGCTGGTGGCAGCAAAGACTGGTTAGCAAAACAGCAGAATTATTATAATGGCTATAACTTAACAATGGAAAAAGACAGACTTTACTTTTAATTGACAATTTTAGAATGTGCAGAATATTTCAGGATGAAGCAAAAACTGGAAAACTAAAAGTCATAGGATCTGCATTCCCTCCTGCCCCACCTATGATTTTCTCTTGGTTTAGATACCAAGGAAGGTTAGGGTTATTCTTTTATTCCTTTTAATTTCTGCATGAATGATCCAATGCAACATTTCCAATCTCCCTCTCACAAACTACCCCAGGAGCAGCCTGACAGTAGCAGACCCCAGATGATGGCACAAAGAGAACAGGGCCTAATCAGCTTCTGCTAAAAGAAATATTAGATCTCATCTGAGTGTACTCAGAATCAATGTTTCAGCAGCTTATAACTTTTTGTTATTAAAATTCCATCCACCTGCCTTCCCCCAACAAATCTCAAAGGCTAGATTGTGGATAATTCTACCAAGGTACACAAGGCTCTCTCCCTCCCTCCAATGTGCACTTTTAAACATTACTGTACAGTACAGTACTATAAAAATGAAGAATGAGGGATCATGTGAGAATTTTTCTTCAAGGATAGTAGTTGAAATAAAAAATTAATACTTGCAATATGTTGGCTTGCAAGCAGAATACCCTAAAACGTGCAAGTCCATGCTTTCAGTGAAAATATATATTTTAAAACCACTATATAAACAAATGGGTTTGGACAATGTATGCATCCCCATGATCTATTTATGAATCTGCTTTTCCTTTATGTTCTTGTAATAAATGTTCTACTTAACTGTCAGCTAATTATAGAATATAGTTATGCAAGCTACACAGCAGAGATTTTAACCAAGGTATGTTGGCTAGCTTATGTAATATTTACACAGCTCTTTCATTTCTTGGAAATAGAAGGCTACATGTGATTAACTCCTCCTCCTAAACTGGAAGGACTGTATCCGAGAAAGCTAAAAATAAGCAATGTTCTCTGTAGGCCACTCCTCTACACAAAAGCGAAATGGAAATGAGGATGACTGGTGGGCTGGGATTTGGGTGGAAAAGTAAAGCAATCCAAAGTTAGGAAATGCCAGGCTTAGGGTTGCCTGTGCAACATCTTTTCCAAAAATAAATTCAGCTTAAGAGAGACGATGGGCATGGAAAATTTCAGCCCAAACTGTTAATGTATGATAAAGTTATAAGGAACTGAAAACAGGGTCTTTTAATGGAAAGTGTGGGGGCAACCTTAATTATAGGCATAGCTACCAGTTCTGCGTATAAAAAAAAATGGGAGAATCAGGCTCAGGGGTATGTCTACATGACAGATGGAAGTGAGCCTTCCAGCCAAGGTAGAAAGACTCATGCTACTGGGGCTTGAGCTAATCCACTGACAACAACAGTGTTGACACCCAAGCTTAGACCTAGGAGGTTCGGTGGGCTTGAAAAGTCTGAACTGCCACCCAAGCCTCAACATTCACACTGCTATTTTTAAAGTCCCACTAGCATCAATCCATCTACCCTGGGCTGGGTGGCTCCCTCCCACATGCAGTGTAGACATAACCACATATGCAGATAGCCACAGAAGTTAGCGTTACTCTCCTAATTAAAATTTTTCCCCCCTTTGACATGGCAACTGAACAGGATATTAGGCTTACTCATCACACTGCATTTCTCTCCCACATCATTAGCCCACACTGTTTGACATAATCAAAACAAAAAGCGCATCAAAGCTATTTTTCAATGGAAAATTAAGTTGTCAACTTTCCATGGAAAACTGACTTTTGCTGAAAAAAGTTTTTTCTAACACTGAAATATTTCTGCCAAAATCCAAAATTATTTTGATTTGGATATTGTCCCATGGGAGTTGTAGTTCATTTGCTTCAGACTCCCCAGTTGGTCTATGAACCCTCAACTGGACCTCATTTCCTATGAGGTACTCTAGCCTTGGGACTGGGGATGGGGGGGGGACTGTGGTGCATTATGGGAGACATTCAGAACAGAGAGTGCAGCCTATCAAGGAGAACAGGAGCAAGACGTGCCATAACTAAAACTTCCATCAGGTAGTGCAGTGGTATATCCAAATTGAAATAATATAGTTTTCATTTTTTCCTCTGCAAAGTCAAAATTTTCGTTAGAGGGGAAGAAAAAAAAAAACAAAAAAAAAAACCATCTTCCATCCAGTTCTACCCACTATTTTTTATTTTTTTAAACAGACTATAGGTCTTTTGAATCTGATTTTTATCCATGACAACAGGCTGAATATAAAGGTCACCTAGGACGTGCTCAGTGAAGTGTATGTGGGGTTCTAAATGTAGGCCTGGACTCTTCCTTGGGAAACTGTCGGGTCTATTTCTAACACAAGCCAGGAAGAAATGTATGTCCTCTAGATGTGCTAATCCTATCCTGCAGCTCTGAGGAATACTTCCAGTCCTTGATCCTTTCCATGGGTGGAGAAGGCCCAGGAAGCAAAGGAATCTGTGTAGTTTTGCTGTGCAGAGGAGGACAGGATGTGGCAAGGTAAAATAGTAGTTCTGTATCACCTATATATGGAGGAGCTAAGGAGATACCCTAATGCAGATCTGAAGTGACTCCAATTTATATTCTGTGGGCAACCAGAATGTGCTTGGGTTAATTAAAAAACAAAACTATGTACAGGGAAGAAAGAGTTCATTGGTGCAATCTCTGCCTCCCAACTGAATCCACATCTTAATATGCTTGGAAGCCCTATCCAAAACAAATCATCTGTCTAAGGGTAGAGGATATTGTGGCAGATATTGCAACCACATGCAGTACCTTTAGGGACCATATTGTCTGAAACTCTGGTCTGGAGAGAGAAGGGATGCAGATCTCTACCCACAGAAAGGTGATGGCTAGAAGCATTACAGGCATTCCTAGAGCAGACCGCAGAGTCAGTCAAATGTGCAGTTACCCTGCACATTTAGCTTCTGTGACTTTCTGCTGTTGAAGGCATTAATTTTTGTGGGCTCAAGACCTTAAGTAATAGGGAGTGGGTAGCAACCACTGAGCCCGTGATAAGCTATGTTCATTTTCTATACTGAAACAAAGAATTTTCATCAATCTATTATGAACAGCAGCCTTTACTCCAGTGGACCTTGAGATTTAGCAACTGAATTAGCACTCAGTCTTAAACACTGAAAACTAAAAGTTAATTTACTGACTAAGATAAATGGTAGAAATCAGTGACAACAATAAATACATTTAGGTTATGAGATACTGTATAGAGTATAGCCATCTTACAAATTGCCCATGATTTTGTGTACGGTGACAGAAATTTTGGTCAAGGACACTAGGGCAAAACCCTTCTCTTATTAAAAGTGCCATGGAGTCTTTAATGCCTACATAGAGGGCTACCATTTTAAAGGTTTAATTAGAAAAATCGACACAGTAGTATAATACATGACAATATTATTATGTGTTATCGTAGCACTCAGGATCCCCATTATATGTAGGTGCTGTAAGAACACAGAATTAATGACAGTCCCTGCACCAGAGTTACAGTCTAATTACATTTATCTCAGAAGCCTGAAGGTCTGATCTGACCCTCCTAGGATTTGAAGCTGTAATTCCAAGGTGTCTAGGTATTTAAAATTTGATGTTGAAAGCACAGAGCTGTCTCCTTCCAATACCACTGAGGCTACATGCACTATATAGCAATAAACAGAACAAACAGCTCCCTCACCAAATACATTAAATGACAGAATATGAACAAAAATTATGACAACTGAAACAAATAAGGAGAGAAAGCAATAATCTACTATATAAGCTCAAAAGCTTGTCTCTCTCACCAACAGAATTTGGTCCAATAAAAGATATTACCTTATCCATTCACCTTGGATAAAAAATAGATCATACATTTTATTTTGATGGAATACAAAGGAGTTGCCAAGTATAATTTATATTTAGTCTGCTTTGTATGTTCAAAACTTCAGTTGTATTGCTATGATTGCATAGCTAAGTACTAGACCTTCACAAACAAATCCAGTTGGTTGTAATTCAAATAGTAATTCTAGATTTCACCTACACTTAAAACATACTGCAGATCTGGAGTCAAGCTAGCATTAAATTAACCTGATTCAAATGTAATGGAACAATACCTCTTTAAAGGAACCTACTTCATAGGATATTCTGCCATTAAAAATATTCTTTAATTTCTCCGCTTTTATGAAACACTGAATCATTTGCAATTACAGTAATATAATTTAAAAGTTTTCAACAAGATTGATTACATCAGGCAACCAGCTCAACAGCCCAGCCGAGAGACCTGTGGGAACAGTGAGTTTGGCTAACTTTGGTTAAAAATAGCAGTGAAGACACAGCAACTCAGTTTTTAACTTGGGTTAGCAACTCAAGTTAAAGCCTAGAGAAGAGGTTGGGTTCACTAACCTGAATTAATACACCTTCCGGCTTGACCCTGACTCTCCACCCCCCTCAGTGTAGATGTACCCTTGTGAATACAGTGAACATTGCACTTGGAAGAGGCTCTTATTGTTTTGGGAGCAGCACTGAAAGGTCTCTGGAAGGAGCTGCATAGAATCCTTTGTGTTGTAAGGGCCAGTGGGATGAAATGGGTTCAATGGTGTAAAACAATTTATGTATTTAGATGCATCTTTTTTATGATCATCATACAAACATGCCCTTAGCACTATTTTATTGTACAGCTGAAGGCGCAAGATTTTTAAATCCTACCTTTAAGTGAAGCAGGCTGCAGGCAACAATTTATAGTTTTAAGGCCCAACTTTCAGTCTTTCCTCCATTTTTGTGGCTGTGGTTGCAAGATTACAACCTGCAGTTGTTAGGTCACTGGCCATGTACATATCTGATTTGTCATTCAGCTGTCCAAGTGATCTAAACTACGGGTTAAATATAGAGATTAGACGCTGGAAAAACTGGTTCTTCGTTTTAGCCCATAGTAGCAAAAAGGGTTAATATAGAACGGATTTGTATAGAACACCTACATGCTTTAAAAATGTGCTCAATAATAAATGCCATATCCAAGCACAGCATCCTCACTGTCATCTTTAAGCTCAACAATTAACTGTACAGCTGTTGCTGTTGTCAGAAAGTCAGTGGGATAACACAGCTCCCATTGAAAAATCAATATAGACTCCCATTGGATCAGGCTCTAAAAATCTCTTATTTGTGTCACAAGTTCTTGATTAATCTCTTGACTACTGTTCAAAGATTATCATCCACATACATACTGCAAAATGGATCAGATACATTCTAATATGCTAGTGATTTCAGTTGCTGCAAAGGACAAGCAGAGGAAATTTTAGTAACCATTCAAAATATTTCCAACTACTGCACATCTATCTTGGATGCCCTGACCCACTCCTTTTGCTACCACACAGACTATAAATCTTCAGGCTGTCCTTGTGGAGTCTGCAGCTCGTGCTACACACTAGCAGACAAAGAATATCCCCTCGTACCTGACACGACCAGCCCAGGCATAGCCGGTGGGGGAGATTCTGATCTCAGTTGTACAAGTGTAGAAATGGAGTAATTCTGTCCAAGCCATTTGAGTTACTCTGGATTTACACTCATGTACAGCATTTGGGATCAGAATGTAACCCATACGCTCAGAATAGGTGGAGAACAAATGTATTTTACCTAATATCTGTCAGAGACAAAGGGTATATAAAAAAGTTTGTTCCTCCACCTTTCCCAATATTCTGACTGGATTCCCTCCCCTGTTGTGAATAGCTTCCTCCTCCTATTGCACAGACATATCTTCCTGTGATTATTGAACAGCATATTTCAGATCTGCTACTGCAGGAGCAGTCTAAAATGGCAAGATGACAGATCACATGAAATTGGATATCTCCTAACACTCAAAGACAAGGCAGGGCACTTGGCATTAACGTGGTCAGAATTTTCAGCGGCCAGCTGCCAAACACAATCTGAGAAACATTTTCCAAACAATGTTAATCCTGTTGCAAACTGAAGAGCAGTGAACCAGATTTTCATTTGCAGAGCTGTGAGAATGCTAGAAACATCTTGCTTCTCCAGAAAGCAGATACCCAATTAGCTATGTCCTGAATGCCCTTTTATAAAGGTCATAAAATATATCAAGGTTGGAAGGACCTCAGGAAGTCATCTAGTCCAACTCCCTGCTCAAAGGCAGGACCAATCCCCAATTTTTGCCCCAGATCCCTAAATGGCCCCCTCAAGGATTGAACTAAAAACCCTGGGTTTAACAGGCCAATGCTCAAACCACTGTGCTATCCCTCCCCCTGAACAGGGGGAATCTCATAAATTAAGGCAGGAATTCTTCTATTTTGTAACAATTTTGCAGTGTCATCACAAACAGAAAAATAAAAGTTTCTCATTAAAAATATTGGTCTAGTAAAATCCATTAGAGTTTTCCATGTTGTTGGAAGAAGGTATGAAAGACCAATAAAATGATCATCAGTAGGGAGAGTGTGAAATTCTTTCTGCAGATGGTAGAAAATACATACTTGCTCTCTCATGTTCACCTTTTTGTCTTGCAAATTCATTATTCAGAAAGATTTTGTTGAAGCTTTGCATCAAGGGTGTGAGGGAGACATAGGCAATATGTTCATGTGACTTGTACAAAAATAATCCATACATGGGAACAGTAGTGTAATAACTATTGATCCTCAAAAAAGCACCACCCATATAAAACTGCCAGTGCTAGTGAACACTAAAGTAAGATGCCACATAAGTGTCTGTTGTGTAAATTACAACACCCTAAAGCTAATCTATCCTAGGCTTCAGATTTGTTGAAGCCTTTCTTTGTTTAGTGTCAAGGAGCCACAAAAATAGCTAGCTTTTATAGTTCCTTTTCTTTTGGGGTTAGTGCATTCTCAGCAGTTTACTGACACAGTAACTCATTAACAATGCAGAATTCATACTGATGTATACGATGCTTTATACCTTAACCAGAAGGCATGGGTGGCATGGCCTTTCTGGGAAAGCTACAAATAAGTCCTGATGTAAAATGCTATTTGTGACAGTCTTTATGACTGCACATGTGCAGAAAAGGATATGCTTATTTCAAACACCTTATACTAGCTCCCTTTGCAGTTTTCTATTGCATTTTCATAAAAACTATTTTAGAATCTTTTTTATTTAACACTCTCTTCTGCAGAGAGCTGTACAAAGAAGGAAACGCAAAATTATATCATGGCAGTAGTTCCCTGCTCCCCTTTAAACTCATTCTCTTATACATAATATGTAATAATGCTATTACAAATACTCTTACAATTTCTGTTTAACAGGCATTTAGATCTTGTAGGGAAAATGCTGTTAGCAGTACAATGTTTCTTCCAAGTTCTAGCTGTCTATACATTCTGTTAATTAGAACTTGTTTAGGGCTATCTGTAGTACTGGAGTTAACACTTCTAAAGTTAAATGCATTAAAACAATGTATTCACTACTTATCCAAGAATAATGTAGAATTGCTAAAACTCAGCCATTATAATTATCACAGTAATATATTTCACGCACAAGAACTTAATATCTCTGCAGATTTCCAGGTCTAATACGCACAGCACCTCAACCCTTGTTTTGATGGGGAAAAACCCCTCAAATGTAGGCAAGCAGAAAGACCCTTATATTATGCAGGAGTCAGTCATGTAACCTAGTATTAACCTGGACGATGCTGAGAATGGCATGGAGTTGATACATGATCTGGGAAACCTTATCAGGGTTATGAATTTAGCTGCTCAAAGCTACCATAGCTAAAATGCATTAATAGGGCCTGATCCTTCTCCTGTTGAAGTGAATAGTACTTTTCCGCTGACTTTTGTGATAGCAGCATGTTTGTAAGTAACAGTGCCAAAAAGGGACCTTACAAGGATCAACCAGCTATGCTTTGGCTATTGCTTTTGGGAGGAATTATTATATACCATTGATACTGGAATGCTGGAGGAAAATCAAGATCTTAATTTCAGTTGCCAAGCTGCCTGTCCTCTGAATAAGATCTAAATTAATAGCAATATGCTGACTTAACTTGCATTTCCTATTGAATTTCTCTGCTATTTGTTAACTGTTTCTAGGTGGGTGGCAATAAATGTGTTTTGCAGATTTGATCAAGGTATATGTTCTGTTCTATCAATACTTGGGGAAAGTATACAAATTACTTCAAATTATCATCAGTTAGATATGCTCGACTTGATCCTGGGCTGCACTGCATTGCATCATAAAGTGGGCCTAAAGCTGAAGTAGCTGTCCCCAGCTGGCTCATCTTAGGATAGGAAGCTTTACCAGTGGCATAAAGCAGCTTTAGACTCAGATTTTAAGGCCAGAAGACAGCATCATAATCATGTAGTCTGACCTCCTGTACCTTGCAGGCCACAGAACCTCACTTACCCATGCCTGTAATAGACCAATAACCTCTGGCTGAGTACAGAAGTCCTCAAATTACAGAGAATCCATCATTTACTCTAATTTAAACAAGAAATATTATACTTGGAAAGCTTTGACAAGGTCCTCCACCAAAAGCTCTTACACAAAGCAGTCATGGGATAAGAGGGAAGGTCCTCTCATGGATCAGTACCTGCTTAAAAGACAGGACACAACAGGTAGGAATCAATGGTCAGTTTTCAGAAAAGAGAGGTAAAGAGCAGTGTCCCCCTGGTATTTGTACTTGGACCAGTGCTGTTCAATATATTCATAAATTATTTGGAAAAAAAGGATAAACAGTGAGGTGGCAAAGTTTGCAGATGATACAAAATTACTGAAGATAGTTATGTCCAAAGCAGACTCTGAAGAGTTACAAAGGGATCTCACAAAACTGGGCAACAAAATGGCAGATGAAATTCAATGTTGATAAATACAAACTAATGCACCTTGGAAAATATAATCCTCTCTATACATACACAATGATGGGATCTAAATTAGCTACCACTCAAGAAAGATCTTGGAGTCATTGTTGACAGTTCTCTTAAAGCATCCATTCCATGTGCAGCAGCAGTCAAAAAAAAGCTAATAGTGCTAGGAATCATTAAGGGATAGATAATAAAGCAGAAAATATAATCCCACTCTATAAAACCATGGTACGCCAACACCTGGAATACTGTGTACAGTTCTGGTTCTCCCCAGCTCAAAAAAATATATTAGAAATGGTAAAGGTACAGAGAAGGCCAACAAAAATGATTAAGGGTATGGAACAGCTTCCATACGAGAAAAGATTAAGACAACTGAGACTTTTCAGCTTGGAAAAAGAGATGACTCAGGGGAGAGGTGGGGGCGCATATGATAGAGGTCTAACAAAATCATGAATGATGTGGAGTAATTGAATAAGGAAGTGTTATTTACTCCTTCACCTAGCTCAAGCACCAAGGGTGACCCAATGAAATCAACAGGCTTTAGTTTAAAAGAAACAAAAGGAAGCACTTCTTCACACAACGCAGTCAACTCGTGGAACTTGTAGCCAGTGACGTTGCGAAGGCCAGAACTATAGCTGGGATCAAAAAAAGAAATAAATTCATGGAGGATGGGTCCATCAATAGCTACTAACCAAGATGGTCAGGGATGCAACCCCATGCCCTAGGAGTCCGTAGCCTCGGACTGCCAGAAGCTGGGACTGGACAATAGGGGATGGATCACTCGATAATTACCCTGTTCTGTGCATTCCCTCTGAAGCACCTGGCAGGGGCCACTGTTGGAAGACAGGATACTGGGCTAGATGGACCATTGGTCTGACCCAGTGTGGCCATTCTTATGTTGACCAAGTGACCCATAGTGCAGAGGAAGGTGTACCCCCTCTCCCCCTGTGTGGTCTCGGCTCATCTGAACTGGGGAAAAATTCCTTCCTGCCCCCACATATGATGACCAGCTAGCCCTGAGCATCTCTGCAAGATCCACCAGCCAGATACCTGGGAAAGAATTCACTGTAATAACTCCAGAGCCCTCCCCACCTAGTGTCCCATCTCTGGCCATTGGGGATATTTGCTACTAGCAGTTGTAGGCAAACTTCCTCTTCCAACTCCTGCACACATTTTGCGAAAAGAAAAAGACAAATTAGGAGAAGATCATCTTCAAAACTTGTAGTTACAAGTCCACATTCTTTTACTTTGTTTTCACTAAGACATTAAAGCAATTTTCCCCTCCTGGTTTCACTTTCCTTATTTAAACTCCTCCTTTCCTCTCACATTCCTGTTATGATTGTTTCAAAAATTACTTTGAAAGATGGCTTCTTTAATTTCTGTTCATGGTCATTTTGTAGATTTTTGCCACAAATTCACATGCAACAGTGACTACCATTTTGTATTAGAGAAGAAACATTTCAGACCTCATAATAATTAAACTTTATTATATAAAATTTTAGTATAAAAATAGAGTAGCTTATAACATACATTTTAAAATAATTCTAAGTTCAAACCATGCAATCATTTTAAACAAGTAAATTGATAAATTGCTTTTCTTATATTTCATGTAACAGAGTTCCAACACACTATTTCTTCTAACAGTTGTCTTCATCCTTGTTCTCACCTACCCTGTGTATGCTGTCTCAAGCTAGATTATAAACTTTCTGGGGATGGGACTACTTCATTATTTTCTCAAGTGCCATGGACATCTATAGCACTATCTGTATGTCATGATAAAGTTTACACGTTTACTTTAAAAGAATACATTGTTACTTAATACCTGAAGTGCTTAAAAATGTACCAGATAAATTCAGTAAGTGACCTGAACAGACTTGATGCATCATTAAGTTGCATTGAGAAATAGTCCTGAAACTTATGGATATGAAATGCTCAAGACAAATATTTGCAATACACCCTGCACCTAAGCAATTTTGCTCATCCGCCTCACAAAACATAACTGCTGTTGTAGAACTGTGCACTGTTAATCTACCATACTTCACACCAGAGAGGGCTTCAATTCATCACTGAGTTAAGTGATTATTTTAATAATTCATTTAAGCAGCTTGGGATATGTTAAGAAGGGAAACCATAATTAGTGTAAAAATATATTTAATGGACACAAATGATTGTGAATACCAGAATTGTGATTATTTAAGGAGTTGGAACTGTCAAAGAGTTCACAACCAATAAGGTTAGTTTATAGAGAGCACTTAATACAAAACAAGAGGCTCTTTAACCAACAGTAGAACAGGTAAGAGTAGCATAAAAAAAGTGAAGTATGGCTGCAAATCAAAAGGTCAAAATCCATGAAAGTCAGACTATTTACCAAGTCCTCACGTTCTGCCCTCAAATACTTAGGTGCATGCATGTGAATGAGAATTACACACCTGTATTTAAGGTCAGAATCCATATTCAGCCATAACAAGGGGACAGAGCTTATGATTGTTGTTTAATAGGATTTTCCACAATTAAAGCTATTAACTGTTCTGTAAACTTCCTTCTTAACAGTATGTAACTGCTATACTGGGCATTTGGGAAAGATGTGCCAGATCCATTAAATAACAGGAATCTGTTCATCTGAAACTAGTTTATATCCATTTGATGTCAGCATAGTTGATATAGTAAAATGTAAACTTATGGAAAAATACTACTTACTGAATAGACATTTCAAAACACAAACTTGTCTGTTTTAAGTCACAGCACCCTTGAAAAATTTTAACACGGACGGTCCACAGAAGCTTTTCAACTTACAGAAATAAAACCTAGATAGTCACTGGCCACTTTATGCTGATCTTACTTTTTACCGTCATTTCTTCTAGTGATGCGAGTTAGTCATTAGGATATTAAATCCATTTAATTTTCTTTTAAAATATTAAAAATGCATTTCTCAGATGTTAACAACTCAGTAGTGGACAGTGTATGTAGAAACTATGCCTACTTTAAGCAAAACCATTTAAGCTACTGACAAATCTTTGTGAAATTCTAATTTCTCGCATGGAAATGAAGTTCCAAGCAGCATATTTTCTTCACACAGCTGAATGCAGCCATCTGAAAGACCCTGAGCTTTAGAGAAAGGAGTAGTCTGTATACGTATCACTACTGCAGGTAAAGTCAACTTGCAACACTGTAAACAGATAAAGACAAGTTATTAACAGGATAATATACAGTGTAAACAAAATTATGAAATATGTATTTAAGTCAACTAAGTTAGGGTGAAGAGGAAATGGATATCTAGGTACCCAAGCGTATACTGTTTTAGAGGTTGTGATTTTAAAGTGTAACTGATCCAGGGGAATGGCTGATCTTAAGTTTTTATCTTTTGTATTTTTAAAAATTGTATTAATTTTACTGAACTGAATAGATTTTAACATTTGTATGTATTGTACTGTACTCTATGGCCTCTAGCTAAGACACTATATCAGTACATTTTCTAAGCCTTGCTAGGTAGCCAAGCATTATCTTACCAACAAACAAAATATTGCTTTATCACAGAGGTTCTCAAACTCGGAGTCGGCTCAAACTGGGAGTCGGGACTCCTCAGGGGGTTGCAAGGTTATTACATGGGGCCTTGTGAGCTGTCAGCCTCCACCCCAAACCCCACTGTGCCTCCAGCATTTATAATGGTGTTAAATATATAAAAAAAGTGGTTTTAATTTATAAGGGCTCAAAGGCTTGCTGTGTGAAAGGAGTCACCAGTACAAAAGTTTGAGAACCACTGCTTTATCACTTCAAGCAATCAGAAAAGTTAAGTAAAGAAAAGTTAAGGTCACTATTCTCTGCTTACTGTAAACTTTTGTATGGACTTGACTAACTTCACTAACAAGAAACAACTGGAAATTTCCACAGGCATTCAGCTGTGACCTTGCATTTCCACTATATTTCACTTAAATCAATACCAAGATATTGTATCCCTAAAGTTGATGTGGAGGGCAGGGCAAAGAGAGGGGTATTCCAATCAGTAAAAGTAAAGAAGAAAAATAAAACAAGTAAATTATCTCCATCATTCAAAAAGCAAGACTTACCTGCTGGTCGATAATGTTTTTCCACTCACATTTGGAGAAGCAGATGTTTCAGAGTGGAAAAAGTTTTTTATCCACCAGCATTTATCAAATAATTCAGGTAACCCTACAAAAGGAGACATAATGGCAGTGATTGGCATTTAATCAAAGTGCCAAAAATGAGAAAAACGTATGTTTGAAAGAAAGAGGCAATACCATGGTGGGCTTTTTCCTGGTCTGAGAAGTTCACAGGATCAGAACAGAAGGATGAACTGCCTGATGAAACACTGGATTCAGAATTCAATCGAGCTGAGTGTAGAAAACAAAGCAATGGTCTCAAATTACAGAATATACATTAATTCCACACTAAAGATTTTTTCAAGACTTTACAGACCCCCGATGCCTCAAAGACGACACTGTATAGCTAAAGATTAAAAAAAATTTAAGTAAACCTAATTTTCCAGTATTTTTATATCCCTGTTTCGCTATGGACATTGCATGACGACGGGATAAATATTTTACGAGTTCACCTACTGCTACCACTTATTCCTCACCAGAGAGGCATGCTGACATGTAATCTGCTGGTGTAACTTTCACTGAAGCTAAATGAAAGTTAAGGCCACAAGGTGTATTTTAGGCTCAGGCATATATATTGCTATTAATACAAGAGATTCAGTTCTAGAATACTGACCTTTGATATAACTAATAGGAGAGAAAAGGTGGGTGAGGTAATATCTTTTATTGGACCAACGTCTGTTGTTGAGGGAGACAAGCTTCCAAAGACCTGAAGAAGAGCTCTGTGTAAGCTCAAAAGCTTCTCTCTCACCAGCAGAAGTTGGTCCAATAAAAGATATTCCCTCACCCACATGGTTTCTCTTACATCCCAGGATCAACAGAGCTACAAACAACACTGCACATAAGAAATAAGACACATTATATTAGAACTTTTTTTCTTCCTATGCTTTCATAACAAAATTAATACCAATAATGCTTTACATTACAGTGTGTCATCCAAGAATCTCAAAGCATCAGAACATTTTGTCTCAACTACCTGTGAGAGGCATGCAAGTAGCACTTCCCCATTTTATAGATGAGGAAACAAAGGCACAGAGACATTAAGTGACCCACCCACAAAGGAAGTCTGGACCACAGACAAAAGCCAAATCACTTGATTCCTAGTCCTCTGTGTTAACCATAAGATTTTATGTAATGACCCACCAAGGACCTCCAGATTTCAAAGCAAGAGTTGCTACAACTTGAGCTAAAGAAGTAAAACTCTACAGTTGGCTAATGTAAGAACTCATATCCACTAGGGATTGGCAAAGAGGGGGACCTGCAACAGACTCACCAGTGGGTTACAAATCCTTCCTTTTGATGTTTATTAATGTCAAATGCAAGTTACACATGCCTCATGAGAGGAAAAAGTCTTTCCTCTTAATGAGGAAGGAGAAGTAGGAGACTACATCACAGAAATACACAAGCCCCCTAAAAATTAAGATTATCCCCCCTCCCCCCGTAGATAATAACAAAATAAATAGAACAGTCCTCAAACCTACAAAACCCTCAGAAGTGATTTAAACACTGTACAAACAGGTGTTGAAACTTTTTCAGAATCAGCATCAGTTTTGAGACGTTTCCTATCCAAAGCGATGGAGGATTTTTAGCCATGTAACCCTTTCCTTCATAAACAAGAAGAAATTGCCACGAAACAGGAAACATGCACCAGGTTTTGTTTAAAGATTATTTTTTTTTGTAAACACCTTACTTCTGTAGTACTGATTCTTGGCCAGGAGGCAGCCAGCTGAAGGCACAGATGCCATAGTAAAGGCACGGACTGGGGCAAAAGTCAAGCAGACTGGCTCAGAACAATCTGCAGGAGAGCAACAGAAAAAAAATAAATATGTTGACAATAATGATCTCCAGTGTAAAGTGTCTTTCGCACCAAGGTGCGGGGCAACACCTTTATTGGGGCCCTTCTGATCTCTGGGCTAATTCGAACCTTGATGAAACTCAGCAGATTTTAATTAAATAAACTTCAGATTTATACCAGTGTAAGGGAAGGGGAAAATATGGCCCCAAAAAACCTTAAACGTATAAGGCCAGAAAACACTTGCAGGTCCTTGCCAATTTGCAACGCAACAGACTTCTAAGGAGCACCAACAGCACCCCCTGGGTAACCCAACTTAACGCCCCAGCAGCTATCGTGGCGGCTTGTGCAAAGCAACCGTAAGCATTGCCGCCCAGAGGATTCAGGGGGTCGGGGCAAAGCAATTTCGGGTGCCCCGTCCATAAAAAAAAGTTGCAATACTATAGTATAGTATATTGCCCCGGGGCTTGGGGCAAATTGCCCCACTTGCCCCCCCGGGCTCCTCTGACCGTAAGCCCCCAGCCACGCTCCCCGCTGCCCCTGCAGAAGAAGAAATCCTGCTCCCCTTACCTGGATGGCCCACGCTCCCAGAAAGGCCTCCCCCTCTGCAGCGCCCCCGCCCAGCCAGCAAAGGGGACAGGGCTCTGGATGCACACGCGAGCCCTCCCCAGCAGCAAGCGCCCCTCTGGCTCCGCGCGCGCGCTGAGTGGCCAGGAAGCGCGAGGCGGCTGTATATAGAGGAGCCCAGGCGCGCGACTGAAACCCTAGCGGCGGGGCGCCTCCCCTGACCTGGTGACCTGACTCAACCCCGGCCCGGGCCAGGCGGGCGGCGTGAAATCCCGGCGCTGGGCAGGGGGTGGGCATGCGCACGTGCTGCCCAGCTGAGGAGCCGGGGCGGAGCGCGTGCTGCCCAGGCTGGGAACGTCCCGCGAAGGGCACGGGGGAGCTGCGCTGCGCTGCGCTGCGCTGCCCCGGCCTGTGTGACCGCGGGACGCAGAAGGCTTGGCGCTAGCAGGAGAGAGGGTTGCTGAGGGACAGCCTTCCCCTCCCCAGTCCTTGCAGCTGTGGAAGTGCTGTAAGGAGTGGGGTTGGGCAGGGTTTGGGGGGCGCACACCTCTTACAGCAGGTGGTTCCCGGCACGGAGGGAGGGTGGAGACAGGGGAGCCACCCCTTCATTCCTTCCTTTTCCCCCCTCCCTGTTTGGAAGAGGAGATTCTTTCCGCACAATCACTCCACTGCTGATGATCTCACGCCCTATAGAGAAGCTTCTAGGTCATCCCCACCCTTTCCCCTAACGTTCAGTCCATTTATTGGGGTTGCATGGTGGGGGGAAAAGATTAGCCGCCCCAAAGTGCTATTCAAAGACCTTTGTTTTAAGCAGTCAACGGGGAGAGGATTTGCAGAAGGGAGTTGCCAGCAGCTCTCACAACTTCATCGTGGGTCGTGTGATATGCGATGCGTTTCTCAAAACCCCAGCTTCTGAAATCCTGTGATTAGATGGAGACTCAGCTTTCATTGAAGAAGTTGGTTTCCAACGCTCCTAAGTGCGGAGAAAAGCTTGAAAATGTGTGGCCAGTGCACCCTAAAGGTGCAGAAACTACATGGCAAATAAAAACAACCCAATTAAAAATTAAGCCATTTATTTTGGGGCTGTGACTCATGGTGTTTTGTTTTTCTTTTAAACATATGGGGTTGGCATATCTATCTATGTATTTATACCATGCTCAATCAGTTGGAAAATGCTCTTTGACAAGCTTTTTTTTTTTGCACAAAATTGTATCAATTTCAACAAATGTCAGTGTTTTTTCTAAAAAACTTCTCATTTCAAAATTTGTTATATTAAAAAATGTAAAATCTCAAAATCTAAACAAAGCATTTTGATTTCATATATATATATATATATATATATATATAAATAATTTTGTTTCACAATTTTTAAAAAAAGGCTTTTTAATCTTAATTTTGAACAAAACAAATTCAAAATCTAAAAAAAAAAAAATTGTGGAGTGGAAATTCCATTTTCCAATCAGGTCTAAACAGAAATGCCAGAAACTTTAGTTATTGAATTGCACATATTCCATAAAGGAGGAATACTTTTAGCCATATCTCATAGGAGGATTGGCAAAGATGAAAACACAGCTCATGTTGCAGCTGTCACATGACTCTATGCTGCTTAACCACCTTGAGTGGTATATCCTGTCTTATACCAAAAGAACAGGAACAGGTTCTTCTAGTGCATTTAGTAAAAGTGAAATGCTACTTATGAGAAACATATTGCTTATGAAAGCGTACAACAGCAGAGCTCCTGCCCTGCAATCATCCTCTAATGACACTGTATAGTATAGGGTTGTTGCATTGACCTTCTGTCAGAGACTTAAATGGCAGCTTTGACTAACTATCCTGAGTTGAACGTGGAGGCTTGCCTTAGTTAAAATAGTAAGGCTGACTAGGATAAGTAACTGGCAGTTGGTTTGGTACTAGGTGTACTTAGATCATTTACTTCTTGTTTTTGCCTTGGAATGTTAGTAACTAGAGCTACAGAGTAGTAATTCATTATATTAGTTTTGAAAGATTAATAATATACCTTTAAAACACAATAGTTTATGTTCCACAGGATGTTGTTTGCAGAATCTTGTTTCAAGGTAGCTAAACAGAACTCTGAACTGATTTTATCTGCATTATTGGCATCACATAGGAACTCTGTGGCAGAGACAGGAATAGAATCCAGTTCTCCAGGGCTGCATTCAATTCACTTAACCATGAGACCATCCTTCCTATTCCTGCAATCTCCCACTTTATTGAATTCCAACTTCTGCAACAAATGAAGCAGGGGTCCTGCAGACGAGTCTCTTACACTGCACAACCATGCTCCACCACCAGAGCATGTCCATTCTGTGTGCTGAATAAGGCAAGGGTGGAAAAAAATAAAGACTGTATTGTAATGCATATGCACAAGGGACCAGATTAAGGTTATACAGGCTACCTTAATTCTGCCATATCCTAACTTTTGAGTTTTCAACCTTAATAATTGTTTTTAATGTAGTTTTATGTATGTGTGCATGCACATAATTAAAGTTACAAGACTGAATTATATGGTGTCCCAAACCTTCATAGCACCTATCACAACTATAAAATAAAACAAATTTGAAAAACAATGGCAACATGGCCAAAATAAATACATCTCCTATCCAGTACAGAGTTCAAACAACCAACCTATAATGTCAGATATTACCTGGCATGACCCATCTTAAAATGTACAAAAATAAAATGACATCTCAACAAAACTAGAACAATTCCAACTTGAAGTCAAGCTAGATTAATCATTTGCAATAAATAGTTTATCTAATAAACTTAGCTGCTTCCTTTGCTCCTGGAATATCCGAGATCAGACTGTGACCTCCTTGATTTTATTTGTTGTGTGAAATTATTCAAAAAAAATTTTATTCCAACTCCCCCACTGCTGTATTCATTATGAACAAGACTGAGAGTATTTAACATTTGCTATTTGATCAGTGGTTGTTCTGATTGGGCAAATAAGTCACATGCCTGTTTGAATGACTGTGCAAGTACTTCTCGCATGTGTGTTTAGTGTAAACTTAAAAGATGGCATGAGAATGGCCTAAGCAAGTTCATTTAAACATTCAACCAGAATATTTTTGGTAATATCCACCCATCTGTACCTGGAAGGATGCCACAGGTTCTCTCTGACATATGATGAAGAGTAGAACATTCCACTGTCTCAAGACTTTGAGAGAGCAGGCAATACCCTGCCTCCGATGTTCAAGACGATCTAAGAAACACAAGAATATTACATCTAGTCATCTCACTAAATGTGAGTTGTCACAAGTGGCTCTCATATACACGAGAATTAGATGGCAAGACTGAATAGTCATAGACATGTCAATAGTGACTCCATAGTTGAGACTGCACTGTGATTTGCACTTAAAGCAGAGTTGAAATCACTTTGTTTCACATGTTGAAGATGGAGTTTGATCCCTGGATTTGGCACAATAACTGGTCATAGGAAGATTTAATTTCTTTGTAATTTTTTTAGTGAAAATGTTGCCAGCTTTTGCAGAGGAAATATTTAAAAGTGCTCCCTGTTTGAAATGTTGCCTTATTTCTCCCTCACATTTCTTTGGGTTCCTATAGCTAAACAGTTGCTGCAAATTCCAAGCTTCACTCATTAGAGTTCTTTGAGGGGGGGTCAACAAACATGTGGACAAGGGGGATCCAGTGGACATAGTGTACTTAGATTTCCAGAAAGCCTTTGACAAGGTTCCTCACCAAAGGCTCTTATGTAAATTAAGTTGTCATGGGATAAGAGGGAAGATCCTTTCATTGATTGAGAACTGGTTAAAAGACAGGGAACAAAGGGTAGGAATAAATGGTAAATTTTCAGAATGGAGAGGGGTAACTAGTGGTGTTCCCCAAGAGTCAGTCCTAGGACCAATCCTATTCAACCTATTCATAAATGATCTGGAGAAAGGGGTAAACAGTGAGGTGGCAAAGTTTGCAGATGATACTAAACTGCTCAAGATAGTTAAGACCAAAGCAGACTGAAGAACTTCAAAAAGATCTCACAAAACTAAGTGATTGGGCAACAAAAAGGCAAATGAAATTTAACGTGGATAAATGTAAAGTAATGCACATTGGAAAAAATAACCTCAACTATACATACAATATGATGGGGGCTAATTTATCTACAACTAATCAGGAGAAAGATCTTGGAGTCATCGTGGATAGTTCTCTAAAGACGTCCACGCAGTGTGCAGCGACAGTCAAAAAAGCAAATGGGATGTTAGGAATCATTAAAAAAGGGACAGAGAATAAGACGGAGAATATCTTATTGCTCTTATATAAATCCATGTGGGTACACCAACATCTTGAATACTGTGTACAGATATAGTCCCCTCATCTCAAAAAAGAAATACTGGCATTAGAAAAGGTTCAGAAAAGGGCAACTAAAATGATTAGGGGTTTGGAACGGGTCCCATATGAGGAGAGATTAAAGAGGCTAGGACTTTTCAGCTTGGAAAAGAGGAGACTAAGGGGGATATGATAGAGGTATATAAAATCATGAGTGGTGTGGAGAAAGTGAATCAGGAAAAGTTATGTACTTGTTCCCATAATATAAGAACTAGGGGCCACCAAATGAAATTAATGGGTAGCAGGTTTAAAACAAATAAAAGGAAGTTCTTCTTCACTCAGCTCACAGTCAACCTGTGGAACTCCTTGCCTGAGGAGGTTGTGAAGGCTAGGACTATAACAGGGTTTAAAAGAGAACTGGATAAATTCATGGAGGTTAAGTCCATTACTGGCTATTAGCCAGGATGGGTAAGGCCTGGTGTCCCTAGCCTCTGTTTGTCAGAGGGTGGAGATGGATAGCAGGAGAGAGATCCCAAGATCATTACCTGTTAGGTTCACTCCCTCTGGGGCACCTGGCATTGGCCACTGTCGGTAGACAGGATACTGGGCTGGATGGACCTTTGGTCTGACCCAGTATGGCCATTCTTATGTACTCTGATAACTCTTCATGTTTAATGGTAACATTTGAAAGCGGCCTATGTGCAAGAAGTTTTTCTATTATTCAGAATAATGGTTCTGAGCTATGCAAAGATTAGCTATCAAAACCTCTCTGGTTTGTTAGCTACTTTCATTGAACAATCCTGGCAACCGGCCTCTGTCTCACTGATTGGGCTCTGCACACACTCCTAATAAGCCAGAGAGCCAGACCAGACAGCAGGAAGTATGGCTTTGGGCTGAGGGAAATATGGGCTTGGGGGACCTATGAGGAGTTAAACAGATATGTGTGGGGCAGGTAGAGAGTGGGGCTATTTTAACCTATGCCAGCTGGCAAGAGTCCCCAGGAGGCCATAAATTAGCTCGGTATAGACTGAGCAGATGAATGACTGGATATGCCCTTCTCTGACCCCATGCCAGGGTTAGGTGGAGTATGTTGCCATGCCATCTCTTTACCAAGCGAGAGCTCCCATGCACTGTGGAATTCTGAGCTGGCAGTTCTGGCTGCTATTTGGATCTTTTACACCATCCGTGTACTAAACAATCTCACCCATTAAGTGATTTTTTTTTTTAAATCAGGAAACAAATTTGTGATGCTCCTTGCATTTTTCCCCTGATTAGCCCATCATTCATTCAGTTTAGCTCCTTTCCTTGTGTTGTCTGTCTGCAAGAGTAAACACTACTTATCTTGGAAAGTTGTAGATTCAAACCAGGCAACACCAAAAGCAGAGTAATTTTTGAATTTCAGCCTCACTACAGCTCACCTCAGTGATGTGCAGTGCAAATCAACTCCCCAGATGCCAACAAGAGTCTGGGGGGGAAGGGTGAAATACTTTTCAGCAGTAAGTTGTGTTACCAAAAAGTCCTGGAAAAGATTGTCTGTGTTGCAAAATTGTTTGCACAACTCTAATATAATTTTTAGCTTAAAAAGAGATTAAAGGTCTTTCACAGATGAGTGCATACATCAAGCTGTCAAAGGTATTGATAACATTTCTCTTTTTCAATATGCATATATTATGTGCAGCTATATAGCATGGTGCTCACAATGGTATTGTGGGGGAAATTGCTGTTAACCTTGGTGTTGAAACTGACCCCATCCCATTCTGCGGCAAAAATCTATGTACTATATGCAACATATACAAGAGCTGTAACACAAGAGGCCTACAGGGCTGTATCCTGTAAGACTTGGCTTAAACTAAAGCATTTACGTATGCTAGGCTGTGGCCCTTGACCCAGATAATGGACTAGGCCAATCTCTAACTAGAAAAGAACCAAAAGGGCCTCCGGAAGAGTCCCTAGCTGTCCATTATGTGCACCCTCCACCCTGCAAAAATCCCCAGTCAAAACACTGCCACAGCAAACCGCAGATCTTGATAAGATCTTGATAATAACACGGTGCGTCAGCACTGTGCTAGTTATGAAACTGCCCTTCCATTAATTCCTTATAAGGCTTTATTAATAATGATTGAGTGGTGAGGAAATGTATCATTTGGCTTGAATTTGGACCTATATAAAGTCTGCTATTATAGGGGCAGGGCAGAGAGAGACCAGGGTGGCACCTGCGTGTGACCATCTCTATCTCCATCTCCCTGCATGCTTGTATTCAATAAAAGGACCTCGGACTGTTTGAGCCAAACAGATGGTGTGACTCGTTTTCCACAACAATATGATCTTGTCACAAGGAAAAAGACACTTCAATACTTGTCATATTAGCATTCATCCTACATTTTAGCATTTAATTAAAATGCTTTTTTGTGAGGGTGCACATAGTATATGCTCAACAGGATGATTAAATACCTCCAGCAAACTGAATCTTTTGCTTTCTTTCCAAGATAGCACATGTATAGTTTCCAAGTCTCACTTGGGATTCTTTCATTGTCTTCACCTCTTAAGTATTCCAAACAAGAAGGCTTAAGCAACAGACAAAGTGTCCAAATAAGGAATAGTAATCATAAATCATAGTCTTACCAAGTGGAATAGGATTAAAATAGGATTTTAATTACAAACATGTTAGTATAACCCTATGGGTATATAAATACAGACTCTTTTGCAGACATGAGAGGAGTAGGTTAGGCAACTCAAATCCATATCCATTTTACGGTTACAAGCTAAAAATATATGGGCATTTTAATATCCATATTGTTTGGTTCAAATAAACTTTTATCTAGTCTCTGCTTTTTCTACCTGCTGAGCGGTTTAACTAATCTACATAAAATCTCCTCAATTACTACTGCTTCATATTTTCTTTGTGATACATACAGTAGCACATCAAATGTATTTGAACACACACACACACACAAAACCCCAAAGAAAATGTTATCTTAATGCCAGGTTAAGAAATACATTTTCAGTGTGATGCCTGGACATTTTAACATTACACCTTTGTGAGAACCAAACACTACCAGGGGAGGAGGGAGGGCCATGGAGGGAGCTTGTCAGGCTTTGTCTGTCCAGTGGATATCCACTCTGGTCCTTAAAGGGGCTGGATCTGGATTGCTTGTTGAAAGACGTGTGATTCAGTATTTTTGTTTTATATTTCATTGAAACAAACTACATAAAAATCAAGGAAACCTCACAAAAGATAAGCTAGTAATATTGAATTAAACTAGAAATAAAGCAATACAACTATCAATTTAATAGCAAAATTAAACCAATATAGCAAACAAGTTAGTCTCAATTTTGGATTGTAGTAAAATCACATTTGTTATATCAAAGTAATACCAAAAATAATAAATCCTTATAAATTCTAAGAAGGAGTCTAAGGAGGAAGTAGGCCAGTTGGTTACAAATCCTAAGAAATTTTCCCAAAATCAAACCTTGGAGCTGGTTAAATATCTTAATTCTGAAACCAAGTTATTATCTATGTCTGAACCAATTATATGTCTCAGAGCCAATTATAAAGCTTCCTTGTTAGTTTAAAACTCCTATGGTGGCTAACCCTTTCTTCCCTCTCTCCCCCTTCATAAAGATATCATAATAGCCACTTTAACAGAACATTCCTAATAAACAGAAATTTCACAGGTTCTATTTACCAGAAATGTCAGATGACAATCTCTCAGGACTTCTAAATATAGAACACAGAACACACATTAATGATTAATCTCATAAGAGACAATTTAGGGCTGTTTAAACCTGGAGAATTTCTTTATGGTGCCTTACCCATAAGGACTTTTGGGGAGTTCATACACACATGCATGCCACCAGCCAGACTTTCACACCCTAAGATTAAGAATATAAAAAGGTTCAGACATCTCCCAGCTAATAAAAATAGATTAAGTGAAAATAAGTTACTTACGGTAACAGAGGGATTGCAAATTCTTTAGCTTTTGCAGTCTTCTCAACTCTATAGAGTATGAGCTGGTACCACAGTCCAAAGAGCCAGATGGTTATGTTCTACTGGCACAACTCTACTCACTAGTGTACCCAGGGGTGCTGGAACAATTTGTAAATTGGGGGTGCTGAGAGCCATTGACCCAATCTGTGAATCCTGTATATAACAGAAACCACTTCAAGCCAGGGGGTGCGGAAGCACCCTCAGCACTCCTAGTTCCTGCACCGAGTGGATCTTCAGCTTTAAGGGTGAAGAAAAGGTCTGCAAGATGTTCATCTGAATACAGTGAATGGAGCCAAGGGGGACCTGGTGAGATACAAAATTAGTATTATAATATGATGCGGGGGGGTGCAGTTCTGAATTATGCAGGACATATTGTATTTTTGTTACCATACACACCTAATTTGTTTCCTTTCGCATGTGGTGATTTGGTCAAGAATCACATTTTTCTAGCTTTTAAATATAGTTTGACAGGTATGGCTATGAAAGCTGTAGCTCATAATTTTATATTAGTGAATAAGGTTGAGATCCTATAATATCCTGTCCTAATGCGATCTATTGTGGTACTCTTATTTCCTGCTTCTCTTATCTGCCTACTGCTGGAAAGTTCACCCACCGGTGCTGTTGTTGTTGCTTTTGAATACAGTTATGTATTCTTGACCGTTCTCTGTTTGATTTGTTTTTTGATGATAAATGGATGTCTGGAGGCAGTCACCAAACTTTAATTTGGCTGAACAGATCATATCTGAAATCACAATTTTGCTGGAGCATAGTTGAAGAGTAAGCAATAATTTCACACCTATCCATACATACAAGCTGTTTATTGGTTTTCTGCAATATGCACTGCAATATTTTAACTTGTGTTATTGCAGTGTTCACATATTATCATCAGCACTACTAACAATGAGTAGGTAAATGGAAAAAATACTATGTTTACCCAAAGATCATTTGATACTGGGGAAAAACACATGTTCATCCAGGGGATACCAGATTCCCGGAACAGTTCACATAATGCATGTAAGTAGTTATTTTGCATGTGTTAAGAGATCTAAAAAGAGACAGTATTATGAATGTACTTCTCAGGTTTCCCTTTCTAAAAGTCATAACAGAACCTTTATTCCTTTGCTTGAAAGCCTTGTCAACACACACAGGGTAGGCCCGATTCTCATGTTGCACTGGTGTAACTATTGATGTCAGCAAAATCACTTGATTTACAGTTGTATTAATTGGTCTACCTCTTCTCTGCTCATTGCTCTCTCCACTCATCTTGCACTGGCTTCCTTTCTTCCTGTAACAGCATTGGTACCCGCCTCTTGCAAACACCCCCTCTCTGGCCAATACGTGCCTGCAATCATTCAGTCTTTTTCACAGTGTGGCACCCACCTCTCACAGGCACCCCCTTTCTGGTTGCGTGTGAGCCTGTTTTTTTTCCCCAGTTCTTACAACAGGATGGCACCCGCCTCTCGCGAGCACTCCCCTCCCCCCCACCCAGCCAATGTTTTTTCAGCAGGCCTTCAACAACTCAGCCCTCTGGCTGACTCACACATACTGTCTCACCTTAAGGGGTATACCATCTCTAGCTCTTTCTTGCGGCCCTGCTATGGGACTGTAGCACTAAGGCTTCCTCCCTGGAAACACTGCCTTCTTTAACAGCCCATCAGTACCCTCAGTTGGTGTCCTTTCAGCAGCCCTCCCTTGGCTCAGTCTTCAACCATACCAGCAGGGCCCATCACAGTATCTGGCTAGGTTCTGGGCTCAGTCCCCTGGGCTCAGCCTACCTCCACTGACCATCCATGGTCCTGCTGCTCTTCCGGCCATCCAGGCGCCCATTCTTTGGCAGCCTTCCCTAGGCTCAGTTCTGCCTGCAGTGAGCTGTGCACAGTCCTGCTGCTCTTCCAGCCACCCAGATCTCCATCTTCAAGCTATTTATATGCTCCTGGCCACTGACTGGTTGCTCTAGCAGCCCCTCTGATTGGCTGCTCCCTTGCAGCCACTCTAGGCAGCCTGGAGGACATTTCTTCTGCTCTTCTCCCTGCCTCCAGCAGGGGGCCTCCAGACCCATCAAAATACCCCTGCACATCATCTGGCCATTGATAATGCAGGAACCTTCCAATCTGTATTTTACAGATTCACAGAAGGATGATTAGATCATCTAATCTGACCTGCTGTATACCACAGGCCATTACATTTCATCAAGTTTACTTCTATATTGAGCTCAATAACTTGTGTTGGGCTAAAGTATATATTTCAGAAAGGCATCTAATCTTGATTTGAAGACATCAGGAGATATAGAGCAATCACTTCTGCTGTGGTTTATTCCAATCGTTAATCACCCTCACTGTTTAAAATTTGTGGCTTTTCCTGACTCCTGGAAAAGCCTGCCTTATCTTCCTCCATTCTCAGCTCTCCAGCTCATTTCTAATGTCACCCAGACCATATGTTTTCTCACTTCTAGCTTTTTGTCTCTGTGACAGAATACTTCCCTGTACTCACACCCTATGCACTTCTGTAAAGTGTTTGCACAAATTATGTCTTGTGAGGTGTCATCTGTAAAATCATAATTTGCTGGTCATTATTGTCCTTGTAAAATTTGTGTCAACACTGCATGTGAAGTTATAAGATATCCCTATATGATGTTATTAACACATGTCCCAAACCCCACAGCCCTGCCCAACAGAAATTGGCAAAGAGTCCTAAAAAAAGGAATCCATGCTTTGCTTAATTTGCATCTAAGCAGTAAACAGAATCATCAAGCAGGAAGGGAAATAAAGAAAGCTCAAACAGGTGAGAAACAGGGAACATCCTCCTACATAGACTCTCCATCTCCTGGTGCTCAGCTGGAAATGTTTGTCAGGAGAGGGACTGAAACTATAAAAAGGAGGGACAACCACCCCCAAAGCGCACACACACACTCCCGCCCCCGCCCGTTTATCGTATTCACAGCATCTGAAGGACAAAGGAAGAATTTGTTGGACTCTGGGAGAGAAGTCCTGACCCACATGGTTTGGTCAGTGAGACTGGTCAAAGCATGTGGTGAAAAACTTTGCTTGAATCTTACTTAGTTTGTTAAGTTAGGCATTAATAAGCATTTTATCTTTGTTTTTCTTGTAACCATTTCTGACTTTTAAGTATTGTTACTTGCACTCGCTTAAAATCTCTCTCTTTGCAGTTAATCAACTTGTTTTATGTTTTATCTAATCCAGTGTGTTTAACTTGAAGTGCCTGGGTAACTTCATTTGGGGTGACGAGTTGTGTGCATATTATCATCTTAAAGGAATAACAGACTTAATATAACTTGTACTGCCTGGGAGAGGGATGGGTAGTACAGGACATACAGATCTGGGGAGATATCTCAGCCTGTGGGGGTGTTGGGATCACCCTGCTTTATAACTGAGGCTGGTGAAATCCAGAGTGTAACCCAAGTGTGGCTGGCAGGCTGCAGTTACATGCAGATACTCAAGGTCTGGCCTGCAGGCTGGAAGACTGTTTGTGAGCAGCCCAGGTGGGAGCTACTTCACCAAGCATTGTAAGGCATTCTAAGGTTACAGGGCAGGGGTGACACAGCTGCTCATTAGTCTGGATTGTGCCCTGATATATCATAGTCTCCATCTACAGTTAGTTATTATTCAATCTTGCAAAGGATTTTGGTAATGTGTGGTACAAAATAAGGGCCAGATCCTGAAAATCTTTCCCAGGTTAATAGTCCCATTGATTTCGGGAGCATTCAACATTTGACTTTAATGGGACTTGAGGGAATACTCATGGGAGTAAAGCTTGCAGGCTTAGGCCCTAAATGTGGTATCGGTACTTAAAAGGGAAACTATCAAAGGGACAGATTAGACTGGCTCTTGTGCAGTTGCACATTCAAGGGGTGGTGGTGGCTGAAGAAGCATCCTTCCTTCCTTTTCATGGCCTGTGTAAGGGCCAGGTGGCACAGTAGGCTCTGAAATCAGGGGAGTGTAGGATTGCCCTGTCCCTACTCCCCATTCCCCCTGGGCACACAGCATCCCAAAGGGAACAGGGAGATGCCTCCTTTGGTCACCATTCAGCAGAGCTGAGGGGAGCAAGTCACCCTTTGTTCCAGCTACTGACCCCCATAAATGAATGTTGTACCAAACACAGTACCTGTATGCACCTGGGAGCCTTACAGTGCTCCATCTGGGATACTGCAGCTCCAAAATGTCCCCTTATTGGTTGTGCATAAATTGCACAATCTTGCTCAAAGTTATTAGACATAAAATCTGAGCTTCCTTGAAAGCTATCCTATGTTGCAGAGTTCCCAGCACTGTGTTTTTTATAAATACCACCAGTAAGATAGATACTGTAGGTGACCAGATAGTAAAAACTGGAAAATACTGCCCATCTCCTGTCAGCATGTTCATGCACTGGTTTGCTTACTATCATATTTAATTATGTAATGAACTTGGAAGTAATTTTTAATACTTTTGGGCTATAGGAAGCTATTTTCTAAAAGTAAATATATTGTTGTGCGGAAATATGCACTGTTTTTATCCATGCTACATCTGTTTGGAGAGAAATAGAAAACTTTGTGTTCCAAGGCTATCAATCCATCTCTTTTCCTAAGCAATAAATCCACTTAAAACAATATAAAGAGTGCAAAGGGGGCCATATGGCCTCATGGCCACAGGAAGAGATTTCAGACACAGAAGCAGTATTGATTGTAATCTGTTTTGAGACACTTACATGATGGTATTGGGCAAGTCTCTGCTACCATCTTGTGTGTATTAGTCAGGCAAGCTAGAGAGCAGGGTAAAAGCAATATATCATTGAAAATCAGGTGCTGTATCTGAGCAGGGACCTCCTGGGTACATACATTTCCAAAAATATGGGATGAACCATTTTATAGCCACTGAATGGAAGCCCAGTAATATCACACATGAAATGCTGTACCTATCCAGTCTAAAACCAAGGATTGTTTATCCTATTTACTAACTTGCCAAGACAGGTTCCCTACAGATTCCCAAAGTGATCTTTTATATATCAGGAATAATCATACATTTTAAACCACCCAGAGATTAAAAAAGGAGCTCCTCCCAAACAATGCCAATCCCTTGTCAGTGGTACAGGTCTCAAACACTGTATTTATTGTATGAAAAGTTCATGCCATCACCAGTAATTGGCATTTGTTCAGAGTTTGTACTTTTCAGAAAGTTCTGAAATTTTATTCCACCTTCCAAAAATATTTGCCAGCATAACGTCATGCATTTTTCACCCACCTGACAACTGAGCAAGGAAAATGTAGAGGGTCAGGGTCACAGTAGGAATTTGTGTCAATGTACAGTCTGTCACATGACAGAAGAATGGGCCAAATTATACAATGCTCAGGCAAAAGTACATTAGCATTCTGAGAAGAGGAAGAGCATAATTTACACTGGAAATCTATGCTGGTATCTGGTGGGTGGAGAGTGGCCATTCACCTGGCCATCATCAACTAGTTAGTCCTCTCCTTACCACCCTTTAGGTAATGTTGGCCTGTGACCAAATGTAGAGCTCTGTGAAGAAGGTCAAATCAGGAGTGAGTACACCCTGCACATATTGTACTGTCTTCCACACCTCCTTTCATTGAATGATCCCTGAGAATTGAGAGCCTCCTGTGGTTACAAGTTCTCAGGGTCAGACCTGCCTAAAGAATGGGCTTCACTGGGCTGGCAGGGTAAAAGCGGTTGTTATAATGTGGTGATGTTTGCTAAAAGAAGGTTATCCCTTGTCTGCTGAACCCAGCGTGTAATGGTGAGGCACTGTACAGCATGAATGTAACTGGTTCAAGCTGGCTGATATTCCTGCCTGAGTTATTCACCTGCCCTAATATATATACCTCAGAAGTGAATTTCTTTCAATGAACTGTAATGTTGCGGTTGTCTTAAAAATTCGTGTCAGCAGCTCTTTGTTTTAAGCCCTCTTGTAATCTATTAACCATGTTATGGATGCTGTTTTATGCATGTACATTTAGGGCAAGGCAATTTATGCTATTTAAAAATTCATATGCTTTTAAAAGTTTTTGATAGTGCAGAGCTCAGCATTTTGGGTTTCCTTTTCACTTTTCTACATGTACTGTCAATCAGTTTGTTAACCAGTTGCAACCTTTAGGCGAGTTCTTAGAGAGTATTAAAAATAGCTTGTTATGCGGTAGACATGTGTCTCTGTTTGTAATTTGCTGTTTGCACATACTGTATATCTAGTAACCAGTAGCCTTTTTGTGAAGCAAAGGTAATCTGTGGGTTTAAGTAAAAATTGCCTGAAGAAATAGTTGAAGGTTTAATCCTACAGATAAACAACATCTGCCTGATATTTAAGCAAGCTTAGGTTCAGATTTCTAAACACAGTACCTGTGATCATGAATCATCAATCGAGTATTTTTATCCAATCTAAATCTTTTTCTTTGTAAATCCTAAATAACCTCCTTACTCCAACCCGATATATAGACAAGGATTTAATGTGGCTTTGACTGAAAATGCATCATATCTAATTATGATCAGGTTCCCAACACATGCATGAGAAACTGAATTATTCCAGTTATGCTTTACTTGCTGATGCCTCGACAAGTTTAAAGCTTTCTGCAAGTAAATAAAGAAAACCATAGTGGATATTGTATTATTAGATATTAATAACCTAATGGGCCAAATTCTCAACTTCTTACTCCTTACTCAGACGAAACTCCCATTGACTCAAATAAAGACTAAGAAAGAACGTCAGGACTTGATCCTATAATAAACAGCACCTTCCATCCAAGGATTTATCACAGAAATGTAGGGCTGGATGGAACCTCTAGAGTATATCTAGTCCAACACCTTTAAACCATCCCTGACAGATGTTTGTCTAGCCTGTTCTTAAAAACCTCCAGTGACAGGGATTCAATAAACTCCCTAGGTAACCTGTTCCAGTGCTTAGCTATCCCTATGGTTAGAATGTTTTTCCTAAAATCTTCCATTGCTGCAGATTAAACCCAGGACAATTAAGCCCATTGCTTCTTGTCCTACCTTCAGGGGACATGGAGAACAATTGATCACCATCTTCTTTATAAGTCCTTAACATATTTGGAGACTGTTATCAGACTTCTCTTCTGTATACTAAACTTGCCCACATCTTTCAACCTTTCCTTGTAGATCATGTTTTCTAAACTTCTTTTCATTTATGTTGCTCTCCTCTGGACTGTCTCCAATTTGTCCACAACTTTCTTAAAGTATGGTGCCCAGATCTGAACACAGCACTCCAGCTGAGGCCTGACCTATGCCAATCAGAGCAGAACAATTACCTCCCATGTGTTACATATGACACTCCTGTTAATACATCCCAGAATGACATTTGCCTGATTTGCAACAGCATCACATTTTTGACATATTCAATTCATGAGTCAATACTTGCCCCCAAATCCTTTTCAGCCATACTAATGCCTAGCTAGTTATTCTCCAGAGCAATTCTCCAATTTATCAAGATAATTTTGAATTCTAATCCTGTCCTCCAATGTGTTTGCGACCTCTTCCCAGGCCTGGTATCATCTGCAAGTCTTATAAGCATACCCTTCATTCTGTCATCCAAGTTGTTAATTAAAATATTGAATATTACCAGTCTCAGACAGACCCAGTACCCCTCCCCTTGACAGAGAACCATGGGTAACTGCTCTTTGATATGTTTTTGAAACCAGCTGTGAATCCGCCTTATAGTTATTTCACCCAGACCAGAGATTCTTGGACACTTTTTCCTGATCCCCCTTTCAGAGATTCATGTCGCATATGCACCCCCTTCTTTCTAAGAAACAGTATTTCCATGAATGCCGGGGATCCAGGAGCCCATCCTAGCCAGGGTGCCTGCTGCTCTGTGACTTGTGAGCATTCCTTCCCCGGGACACGCTCTGGGTAGGCTTTGCCAGCAGGATACAGACAGCCGAGTTGCGTCCCTTTCGTCATGCCCCTATCCGCGTTCACAGACTGCAGGCTCCTCTGGCCCTGGTGTGATGCATGTGCAAGATCCTGTGTGGACAGGGAGAAACTACCTTCCAAGGGGGCGCATGTGCATCATCCTCTGGAGAGGCGAAGGAGCAGGAATGGGTCCTTCCTCACCTCCTGTGCTGGGAAAGGTCACACCCCCTCCCTCCTCATCCATCCCTTCCTCCTCCTTGTTCTTCCAGCCTGGCAGAAGCAGCAGAAACTACAACAGGTCCTTGCACGCACCCCCTTCCAATAACCTCATCATGCACCCCAGGTGGGTGTGCCCCACAGTTTGAAAACCAATGGTCTAGATCAGTGGTTCCCAAACTTGTTCTGCCGCTTGTGCAGGGAAAGCCCCTGGTGGGTCGGGCCGGTTTGTTTACCTGCCGCGTCTGCAGGTTTGGCCGATCGCAGCTCCCAGTGGGCTGCAGGCCAATGGGAGCTGCTGGAAGCGGCGCGGGCTGAGGGACCATTTGATCTAGACCATTTTTTCTCTAGTTTCTTTATGTGAACGTCGTGTGGGACTCTATCAAAAGCCTACTAAAATCAAGTTATATATCACATCTGCAGCTTCCCCCCTTATCCACTAGGCCAGCTACCCTATTTTTAAAGAATTTTAAAGAATCCTTATTGAGGTTACAGGGACAAACCATCCCGATGTGTAGAAAGAATAGTAAATATGGCAGGTGACCAGCTTGGCTTAACAGTGAAATCCTTGCTGCTCTTAAATACAAAAAAGAAGCTTACAAGAAGTGGAAGATTGGACAAATGACTAGGGATGAGTATAAAAATATTGCTCGGGCTTGCAGGAGTGAAATCAGGAAGGCCAAATCACACCTGGAGTTGCAGCTAGCAAGAGATGTTAAGAGTAACAAGAAGGGTTTCTTCAGGTATGTTAGCAACAAGAAGAAAGTCAAGGAAAGTGTGGGCCCCTTACTGAATGAGGGAGGCAACCTAGTGACAGAGGATGTGGAAAAAGCTAATGTACTCAATGCTTTTTTTGCTTTTGTCTTCACGAACAAGGTCAGCTCCCAGACTACTGCACTGGGCAGCACAGCATGGGGAGAAGGTGACCAGCCCTATGTGGAGAAAGAAGTGGTTCGGGACTATTTAGAAAAGCTGGACAAGCACAAGTCCAGTGGGGCCGGATGCGTTGCATCCGAGAGTGCTAAAGGAGTTGGCGGATGTGATTGCAGAGCCATTGGCCATTATTTTTGAAAACTCAGGGTGATCGGGGGAGGTCCCGGATGACTGGAAAAAGGCTAATGTAGTGCCCATCTTTAAAAAATGGAAGAAGGAGGATCCAGGGAACTACAGGCCAGTCAGCCTAACCTCAGTCCCTGGAAAAATCATAGAGCAGGTCCTCAAGGAATTAATTCCGAAGCACTTAGAGGAGAGGAAAGTGACCAGGAACAGTCAGCATAGATTCACCAAGGGCAAGTCATGCCTGACTCATCTAATTGCCTTCTATGACGAGATAACTGGCTCTGTGGATGAAGGGAAAGCAGTGGACGTGTTGTTCCTTGACTTTAGCAAAGCTTTTGACACGGTCTCCCACAGTATTCTTGCCAGCAAGTTAAGGAAGTATGGGCTGGATGAATGGACTATAAGGTGGATAGAAAGCTGGCTAGATTGTCGGGCTCAATGGGTTGTGATCAATGGTTCCATGTCTAGTTGGCAGCCGGTATCAAGTGGAGTGCCCCAGGGGTCGGTCCTGCGGCCGGTTTTGTTCAATATCTTCATAAATGATCTGGAGGATGGTGTGGATTGCACCCTCAGCAAGTTTGCAGATGACACTAAACTGGGAGGAGTGGTAGATATGCTGGAGGGTAGGGATAGGATATAGAGGGACCTAGAAAAATTGGAGGATTGGGCCAAAAGAAATCTGATGAGGTTCAACAAGGACAAGTGCAGAGTCCTGCACTTAGGACGGAAGAATCCAATGCACCGCTACAGACTAGGGACCGAATGGCTCGGCAGCAGTTCGGCAGAAAAGGACCTAGGGGTTACAGTGGACGAGAAGTTGGATATGAGTCAACAGTGTGCCCTTGTTGCCAAGAAGGCCAATGGCATTTTGGGATGTATAAGTAGGGGCATAGCCAGCAGATCGAGGGACGTGATCGTTCCCCTCTATTCGACATTGGTGAGGCCTCATCTGGAGTACTGTGTCCAGTTTTGGGCCCCCACACTACAAGAAGGATGTGGAAAAATTGGAAAGAGTCCAGCGGAGGGCAACAAAAATGATTAGGGGACTGGAACACATGTCTTATGAGGAGAGGCTGAGGGAACTGGGGATGTTGAGTCTTCAGAAGAGAAGAATGAGGGGGGATTTGATAGCTGCTTTCAACTACCTGAAAGGGGGTTCCAAAGAGGATGGCTCTAGATTGTTCTCAGTGGTAGCAGATGACAGAACAAGGAGTAATGGTCTCAAGTTGCAGTGGGGGAGATTTAGGTTGGATATTAGGAAAAACTTTTTCACTAGGAGGGTGGTGAAACACTGGAATGCGTTACCTAGGGAGGTGGTGGAATCTCCTTCCCTAGAAGTTTTTAAGGTCAGGCTTGACAAAGCCCTGGCTGGGATTATTTAGTTGGGGATCGGTCCTGCTTTGAGCAGGGGGTTGGACAAGATGACCTCCTGAGGTCCCTTCCAACCCTGATATTCTGTGATTCTATGATTCTATTAAAGAAGGAAATTAAATTGGTTTGGCATGGTTTGTGGGCTACTCTTACCACCTTATTAACTGCTAGATGCTTACAAATCAATTGTGTAATAGTGTGTTCCAGTATCTTTCCAGGTATTGAAGTTAGGCTGACTGGTTTGTAATTCCTCAGGTCCTCTTTGTTCCCCTTTTTAAAGATAGGTATTATGCTTGCCCTTCTCCAGTCTTCTGGGATTTCACCCATCCTCCATGAGTTCTCAAAGATAATTGCTAGTGATTTCGAGATTGTGTTGGCTAGTTCCTTAAGTGCTTTAGGGTGAATTTCATCAGGTCATGCCAACCTGAATACACCTAACTTATCTAAATAATCTTTGACCTGTTCTTTCCCTATTCTGGCTTGTGTTCCCTCACCCATGTTGTTAGTAATATTAATTGTGACCAGATACTTAACACAATTAAACCTTTTTTTTAGTGAAGACTGAAGCAAAAATGGCATTAAGCCCTTGAGCCGTCTCTGTGTCATCCGTTATTTGCTCTGCTTATCCATTAAGTAATGAAGATATTTCCACTTTCCTTTGCCTCCTTCTTACTTCTAGTGCATTTATAGAATGTATCAATGTGTTTGACAAGGGCCAGACAGTAATAAGCCCTGATACAGGAGGTCTGGGGTAGGGAACACGAGGAGTCTCTCCCCTAGTGTGGACAGCCAAGGGCTTGTCACAACTGCAGACCCGAGGCTTGGAAGAGAGTTCAGGGACTGCTCACTTTTAGTCAACACACAAGAGCAACAAGAGGAAGTGGCGCCAAGGCAAAGTGGACCTTTTACATCAAGGGTAGCTGGCTGCGCTATGCTACAGGATGATGTGGCCTGTATAATCGTCCCTGCCACTCTGGGAAGGATTGTGCCTCCGAGTACTAGAAAGTCCTTCCTCCAGGAATTCCCAATAGGGTGGTGCACCTCTACAAAGTCCCTATAATGATTATTCAATGTGTTATGTGATTTTAATTCAGTTTAGCTAGGAGGAGTTGTCTGTTTGTATTCTGTGTTTTGAGATGGACACAAACAAAAACCAGGAAATTCACTGATTAGATCTTGTGATTAAAAGGATCTTAAATCATTTCAGAATTTCATGTACCATATGTTCTACAATATGCACAAAAGCGATAAAAGACTGAATTAAAGATAGAGCAGGCCTTAAATCCTAATTCTGTGCATTGGCCCACTTGCATTCCAACTTTATTATTAGGGATGGGTGAACTAATTTTGTTTAATTTCAAACCCATTCAAACTGTGCAGTTTTGAAAGTTCATTGAATACATGAATTCTCTTGGATTCACAGCCTGGTTTGGAGAAACTGAATTAATCAATTAATTCTTGAATTTCCCTTGGGGGAAAACAGGTATAAATAAACCTATCAGAGTAGCAGCTGCGTTAGTCTGTATCCGCAAAAAGAAAAGGAGTATTTGTGGCACCTTAGAGACTAACAAATTTATTTGAGCATAAGCTTTCGTGAGCTACAGCATGCATCTGATGAAGTGAGCTGTAGGTCACGAAAGCTTATTCTTTCGAGTCCCTGAAGGTGAGAGGAGCAAGAACCTCTTGGGACAACAATATTTTCCCAACCAAACATCCCATTTGTGTGTCTGGTCCTGGGTCTTCATTTGCAGCCTATGTCACAGTGTATTTTCCATGCCTTCTGGTTTTCACCAATGGTTCTCTTTATTCCTAATAACATCTCCAGACAGTAAAATCACCCAGGCACAGAGGTGTTAAGGGCTTATGTGATGCAGAGAACACACTGTGCAGAGCCTCTGTACTACGGTGAATTTCAACATGACAGCATACAAGAGAAAAGCAAGTACGGAAAATGGTTTTGGTATTAGAGCAGTACTACATTCCTATTGTATAGTGTGCAAAAAAGAGTAATAGTAATAGTAGTTCAAGGCAATATGGAAACATTTGCAATTAGAACTGAAAGTAAAAATATTTTCCTATATTAATATATTACAACTCAGTATCACTCAGAGATTTCAAATTATTACAGTACTTAACTATCAGGTGTTTGCATGGTGGTATATTGATTAGGGCTGTCAAGTGATTAAAAAAATTAAACACGATTAGTCACAGTGTTAAACAGCAATAGAATATCATTTATTTTAAATATTTTTGGATGTTTACTACATTTTCAAATATATTAATTTAAATTACAACACAGAATACAAAGTGTACAGTACTCACTTTATATTTATGTTTGATTACAAATATTTGCACTGTAAAAAACAAAAAAATATATTTTTCAATTCACCTCATTCAAGTACTGCAGTGCAATCTCTTTATCATGAAAGAGATGAATTTTCCTCCAGGGCAGATTGGAAGAGGCCCTGGAGGTTTTTCGCCTTCCTCTGTAGCATGGGGCACGGTTCACTTGCTGGAGGATTCTCTGCTCCTTGAAGTCTTTAAACCACGATTTGAGGACTTCAATAGCTCAGACATAGGTGAGAGGTTTTTCGCAGGAGTGGGTGGGTGAAATTCTGTGGCCTGCCTTGTGCAGGAGGTCAGACTAGATGATCATAATGGTCCCTTCTGACCTAAATATCTATGACTCTATGAATCTATGAACTTACAAATGTAGAATTATGTCCAAAGAAACCTGCATTCAAAAATAAAACAATGTAAAACTTTAGAGCCTACAAGTCCACTTAGTCCTACTTCTTGGTCAGCCAATGCCTCAGACAAACAAGATTGGTTACAGTTTGCAGGAAATAACACTGCCTGCTTCTTGCTTACAATGTCACCTGAAAGTGAGAACAGGCGTTCACATAGCACAGTTGTAGCCGGCGTCGCAAGATATTTTCATGCGAGATGTGCTAAAGATTCATATGTCCCTTCATGCTTCAACCACCTTTCCAGAGGACATGCTTCCATGCTGATGATGGGTTCTGCTCAATAATGATCCAAAGCAGTGCGGACTAACGCATGTTCATTTTCATCATCTGAGTCTGATGCCACCAGCAGAAGGTTGATTTTCTTTTTTGGTGGTTTGGGTTCTATAGTTTCCGCATCAGAGTGTTGCTCTTTTATGACTTCTGAAAGCATGCTCTACACCTCGTCCCTCTCAGATTTTGGACTGCACTTCAGATTCTTAAACCTTGAGTCGAGTGCTGTAGCTATTTTTAGAAATCTCACATTGATACTTTCTTTGAATTTTGCCAAATCTGCTATGAAAGTGTTCTTAAAACACACATGTGCTGGGTCATCGTCCGAGACTGCTATAACATGAAATATATGCAGAATGTGGGTAAAACAGAGCAGGAGACATACAATTCTCCCCTCAAGGAATACAGTCACAAATTTAATTGACACATTTTTTTAACGAGCATACAAATGTTTAGCAGATCTGGCATGTAAATACTTTGCAATGCCAGCTACAAAAATGCCATGTGAATGCCTGTTCTCACTTTCAGGTGACATATTAAATAAGAAGCAGGCAGCAGTATCTCCCATCAACATAAACAAACTTGTTTGTCTTAGCGATTGGAATAAGAAGTAGGACTGAGTGGACTTGTAGGCTCTAAAGTTTTACCCTGTTTTGTTTTTGAGTGCAGTTATGTAACCAAAAAATAATCTGCATATGTAAGTTACACTTTCAAGATAAAGAGATTGTACTTCAGTACTTGTATGAGGTGAACTGAAAAATACTATTTCTTTTGTTTATCATTTTTACAATGCATGTATTTGTAATCAAAACTAATATAAAGTGAGCACTGTACACTTCATATTCTGTTTTGTAATTTAAATCAATATTGAAAATGTAGAAAAACATCCAAAAGCATTTACTACATTTCAATTGGTATTCTATTGTTATAAGTGCAATTAATTGTGATTAATTTGTTAATCGCTATTAATGTTTTTGAATTAATCTCATGCGTTAACTCCGCTTAATTGACACCCTAATATTGATTTATCTGTTTGAATGTTAAGTAATCCTTTCTTAGCTTTCCCATGTTACTTGCTACTTAACTTGTCTAAAAGTTTTAACAGTCTGTGCTAGGTTAAGCTGTCCACATACCACATTTCATGCCAACCAAAACAATAACTAGATTTTGCAAGTATTCAGTAGCTGTTTTGTAAGCATGAATTTCTTGACAGATTCATATCTCTCATTAAAATAATTCCAGCAAGCTGACAAGTAATGGGTACCACCATAATAAAGTGCTTTCCTTTCATTTCCGATTCTGTCGTCTCTGCCAGATACAAATGTGGCTTGTATACTTTGTTAGAGACATAACCAGGAAAAGGCCCCGTCAATATAAGGCAGTCACACTGATCTCCTTTAAAAGCGTACCGCTTTCAGTAAGCAATTTAAAAGTGCAACATTAGAAATAATGTTGTTAAAAATTACAACAACCCATGAACTATCTTTTTAAAGGTCTCTAGTAGAGTATCTCTCTGCATTATTATGAATTTTGAGATGGAAACCAATGTTTTGTTTTCTGTAGAACTCAGCAAAGAACTTTGTGGCATTACTGGAAGGTCAGATCTCTGCAATTATTTCTGGAAAATACAAAAAAAGGGGCAGAATTACACTGATTTGTGTCTGAGTCATAGAACTATCTGATTTACAAACCAAAGTGCACACCAGACCAGAATCTCTATACGGTATGTTTAATCTCCATTATCTCATCCATTTTGCAATGAGAACTTTTCATTGCGGGCCAGATGCTTCCTGCTTCTGTCATGGGTGCTCTGTGGTGAGCAGAGGCTGTAAAACAGTGGTTCTCAATTGGGGTACCCGAACCCCTTGGGGGTACACAAAGATCTTTCAGGAAGTACATCAACTCATCTAGATATTTGCCTAGTTTTACATCAGACTACATAAAAAGCACTAGCAAAGTCAGTACAAACTAAAATTTCATACAAACAATTACTTGTTTGTACTGCTCTATATACTATACACTGAAATGTAAGTACAATAATTATATTTCAATTGATTTATTTTATAATTATATGTTTAAAATGAGAAAGTAAACAATTTTTCAGTAACAGTGTGCTGTGACACTTTGTATTTTTATGTCTGATTCTGTAAGCAAGTAGTTTTTAAGTGAGGTGTAACTTGGGGGTACACAAGATAAGTCAGACTCCTGAATGGGGTACAGTAAGTAGTCTGGAAGGGTTGAAAGCCACTTCTGTAAAGAACCTGCCCTACTACCTTCTCTCTATCTTCTTAAGGGAATGCAGGGGCTGCTCTCTTCCTAGTCCTGAAAGGCACACAACACCCTAAATGGAGTGGGAAGGTGGCAAGGCTATAAACTCCAACTCCCCTGCAACAGCCAGTAAAACTGGCCATCTGTGCAAGGTAAATAAGCTGCACACCACAAATGGGGTTAAGTAACAGGCTCACAGCCTCTGCAAACTAGGGAGCCCTGGAAGACAGTCTAAGTTCCTGAGGCAGAATGCTCCTATTAGGTGCCGCTGCTCAACACCCCCACTAATTAGAGGCTGTGCTTACATGACAAAGTTAAAATCTACTAGGGTTAACAGGAACTTGCATACCAATTTTTCATAGAGATGGTGTAACACTTTCTCTGGATAATATTTCTTTTCTTCTGTAGTAACTATTATTGATTGATGGCTATTCATGTACCACTGTTGTGGAAACATAACGGAAGATACACTCATGCCCCAAGGAGCTAACAATCCAAGGTCCGATGGTTTAGAGAAAATCTGAACTGAATGAAATTCTGATCTCAGAGCTGGTTTAGTGATATTATAAATTTCCCAGAGTGTAATACATCTGCAATCTCAGCATATATAGTTTGTGCTTTGTTTTATTGTACCATAATATGTGTGAGTTTATTTAATGATATAACACCACTGGCCAAGTGCAGTCCATGGCAATGTACAGTGCAAGCTGCTCTGTTCAAGAAAGACAGCTACAGGCAGGGGCCTACACGAGCTCTACATGGACAAAGATGAGGGCAGCTGCAATTTATTATAATTAATGCAAACTAGATAAAAGTGTGCCTCTTCACAACATGGTCATAATTTGAGAAAAGCATAAGTACACCTATGATACAGTCTATACTACTTCTGCACAATGGGTGAACATCCCTGTCAAGGTTCCTTCTCCACTCTGAACTCTAGGGTACAGATGTGGGGACCTGCATGAAAAACCCCCTAAGTTTATTTTTACCAGCTTAGGTTAAAAATTCCCCAAGGTACAAACTATTTTACCTTTTGCCCCTGGACTTTTTTGCTGCCACCACCAAGCGTCTAACAAATATAACAGGGAAAGAGCCCACTTGGAAACATCTTTCCCCCCAAAATCCCCCCAAGTCCTACACCCCCTTTCCTGGGGAAGGCTTGATAAAAATCCTCACCAATTTGCATAGGTGAACACAGACCCAAACCCTTGGATCTTAAGAACAATGAAAAAGCAATCAGGTTCTTAAAAGAAGAATTTTAATTAAAGAAAATGTAAAAAATCACCTCTGTAAAATCAGGATGGTAAATATCTTACAGGGTAATCAGATTCAAAACATAGAGAATCCCCCTAGGCTAAACCTTAAGTTACAAAAAGACACAAAAACAGGAATATACATTCCATTCAGCACAACTTATTTTATCAGCCATTTAAACAAAACAGAATCTAACGCATATCTAACTAGATTGCTTACTGACTTTTTACAGGAGTTCTGACCTGCATTCCTGCTCTGGTCCCGGCAAAAACAACACAGAGACAGAGAGAACCCTTTGTTTCCCCCCCTCCAGCTTTGAAAGTGTCTTGTCTCCTCATTGGTCATTTTGGTCAGGTGCCAGCGAGGCTGTCTTAGCTTCTTAACCCTTTACAGGTGAAAGGGTTTTTCCTCTGGCCAGGAGGGATTTAAAGGTGTTTACCCTTCCCTTTATATTTATGACAGCCCCTGATTCTCCACTGCACTGGAACTGGTTCCACACATGGGAACCGCGACTAGTAGGAGCCGCAATCGGCCGATCCTGCGGACGTGGCAGGTAAACAAACCGGCCCAGCCTGCCAGGGGCTTTCCCTGAACAAGCGGTGTCCCAAGTTTGGGAAACACTGATTTAGAAGAACAATGAGGGTGCCCCTTTGTAGCAAATGTGGCAAGATAGGCCTGAAAATTTTTCCCCATTGAGTTGTGAAGGGTTCGAATTTTACATGGAATTCACATTAGCATCTTGGTTTGGGGCCTGATCCAGTGTTCGCTGAAGTCATTGGAATGACTCTTATTGCTAGATGGGGATATTTAATTTGTGAAGTCAATTTAGTCTGGAAGAACTTCTTGGGGTTCCATGAAAGCCAATAGGGACTAGAAAAATACTATATAAATTGTAGATCTAATAGAAAAGGTCATTTCCATGTAGTCCTATTTAGATAGAGTGAAGAATGGAGTTGGTAGGTAGCAGAGCTAAGCTTGGTAAAAAACACGATGTCACGCTTAAACCTATTGATCTTCAATACCCATCTCACTACATTTGTTACAGTAAGCATGAGAGCTCATTTACATCTAACAATACCTAACACCCTAATGCATCATTAATGTAACATCAGTGAAGTTACACTGAACTTACTGGAATTACACCAAAGATTAATTTGGCCAAAGAGATCCAAATTGAACTAGTCCTTCAGGAAAATGATTCATCCTAACTGTTTCTGGATTCAACCCACCTGCTCACTGCATAAATGTTCACTCAATCCAAGTAGGGAAATTGTGTCTCAAACATTCACAATTTCTAATTTACAAGAAAATCTGGATGTAAAGAAAGTGTCTTTATTTGGATGGCTTTTATGAACAAAGTAAACTCTAACATGAGTTCATTATGCTGAATATAATTTTTCAGCTGAAAATGTTGCTATGCATGTTCTTCTTTATCTTCCAGCACCCTCAGGTACAGAGGGCATTTATTTTGGTGTTGTGCTGGTCTGTTCAGGCTTCTGAGTGTCATGTTGATGGATCTGGATTACTTCTTTATTGTTCTGTGTAAAGTTTCTCTAGATCACCCTCTTTTTCTGTTTCCAGGTGGTGTCCATGTTATCACTTGATGTGAAAGTCATGTTGATGGCATCGTTAAAGCATGTCCATTGTCATTTTCTTACTATGTTTGATGCTTTTAGGTTGGTTTGCTCCCCTTAGAATATTGGATGTTGCAAGAAACCTATTTCAATGAACATCTTTTGCAGGCAATTTGCCGTCTGAAATATGTATTTTCCCCTATTTGCAGCACAACTTATATATATATAAATTATATATATATTCTGCTCTGGCACTAAAGGGGAATATATAATTATATATATATATATATACATAATTCCTTATTCCCCTTTAGTGCCAGAGCAGAATTGCCCAAAGTACAGGAGACGGCCACCTCATCCTTAAAGTGGACATGCAGTTCATGATAGACTATGGGCCCCATCCTCAATTACGCTGCCAGAGTGGTGTAAACTAAAGTTAGGCCCTATAAATCCCAACGTGCACTGACTGAAGTGGCTTTTTCTACTGGATCATTATGGGTGTAATATTTGGTCATTCTTTTGGCAGTAAATGAAGAAAGCCACCTTGATTTATACTCAGATTGTTCTTCTTAGACAGTGTGCATCTGCTTGCTACAATGCAAAGCTAGCCCACTAGTGTGGCACTTGGGTTCCTGCAAGGTGTCACTTTGTCATCTAGTTTAGCAAAGATTCCTTACAAACAGAAAACAATCTCTTGAGTCTTTCTAAAAATCCATAATTATCTACTCTTTGTTTTTGATTTCCCTCCCCACAAACACAAACGTGTGACACCCTGTCATATGTTGGCACACATCTATAGAAAAATAATGGGCCTGCTTCTGCTCTTTCCTACACAAAATTAGCGCAGGAGTAGATCCGCTGAAGTCATCAGACCTGAGTTTCCTGTCATCTTCAATAGTTTTACTCTAGCGTAAACTCTGTTTACTGCAACAGAACTACTCCTGATTTACATCAGTGAGAATTAGTCCTACCAAACTCCATTGAAATGACATGAAAATAAGAGTGGTATCAGTGAAAATTGTTCAGGTTTATTAAAAAAAAAACCCAATAAACCTCTGTATGTAAAATATTTTGATCAAAATACTGACATTTGATTTATTATGTATTTGAAGGAAGCATAACATACAATTATCACCCTGTGCAAGAACAACTGTAGGCTCATATTTTCCAATATTACAAAAGATAAGTTAGGAATGTAACTGGACCCAAAGTGTTTGTCTCCTCCCATCCCTACATAACTATACTAAAGAGCAATCTGCGACAGCTGACATATTCTGCAATGGGAGGTGCTGCTAAGAGAGCTAGGTATTTATTATTATTAATGGGATACCCACAAAAAGTAGCTATAGTACATTGGAAAATGGTTGATTTTTACTTTTCAAATAAATCTTGTGTATCATCAGCTTGAATGATTGCCTGTGTAATTCCGCTTCTACACTTATTTACCATAACTTCTACTTTCATCTTAGTGCAGCGCTGAAAGTTTACTCACACACCAGCCTTCTCCTCCTAACCCCCCCAAAAATAACAACAACATGCCAATGGCAACAGCTTTTTAACTTCCATCCACTTTCTCATTATCATTACCTTCTCATCTCCTCTTTCACTTGAATCCTTGGATCAGAGACCTGCTGCAAGGCATACTTGTAGGAAACAGGCATTTGCTCATTTTAATGAATGTCGTTCTCTGAACATGAATGCGAGAAAGACATGCTCTTTTCAGTGATAATGGCCCCATCATTATGAAAGAGGATTTGTGTAAATCATTTCTAGTTTAGGAACATGAGACCTGGAAGTGACCTCTTGGGTTATTGAGACCAATCCCCTGCTATTGCAGGCAATGCTGTCAAAAAATCCTGTTACTAAACTTCGCAGCAGTGTCGCCACTATCATCCAATGAAAGGTGGTGATGAGACTCAGAGGTGCCAACTTCTTGTGGCATTGTGTCCTATAACTGGACCCACTGTGCCTTTGCTAAGAGTGCAGAAGAATGCATTGCAGGTGAAGAAATCTGTAGAAAACAAGAAATAGCAGTGGTGGCACTGCTTAAAAATAAATCGGATCTTCATAATATTAATATTGATATTGTCAAACTTGTTTTGCCCTTTCCTTAATGGCAATGGAGAAGTGCTCTTCTCTTTCTATTTTATTCTCTCTGGCAGGCAATTAGCCTCATAATCTGTTTTTGGCCCCTAGTATTCTGCATGTGAGAAGTACAACAGATGCATCTTTCAATCCGGGATCTAAAGAGGTTGTTGAACCCAGAGACCAATTCTGTCTTACCTAATATGTTATATCTCCAGCAAAAAGCATAAAATGCAACATAATTATTAGTCACATCAAAGGCCTCTTTCAAGGACCACTTCCCCCCCCCCCCCCCGGCAGACAAATAAATGATAACATTTAACATTTCTATCGTGTTTTACATACATAAGCAAAACATAATGGGGATGATCAAATTTAGACCAGCATTACTCTCTACACTCCATTAGCAAGAAGCTCTACTTAACACTATTTATCTGATCTCCTCTAAATGGTTCAGGATTGTACTAACTTCTGATAAGATCTCACTCATCTGAAGTATACTAGAAATTAAGGACAGAAAAAACTAGTTTTTCAAAGGTCCACCACAGGATCTATAGCAGTACAAAATATTAACATGACAAATGCACACAAAATGCCTCCCACTGAACACCCGTCATTCTACTATTCACACACTTCTACACCAGCTATGCCCTTTTGTAGGCTATCTTGCCATGGCACCTTCCTGGAAAGTTCAGCCACATTAATCCAGACTAGAACTGTAGCAGACAAAACGAAGGAAACAAAATGGTCCTGACCTCTTGAACCTGAAATAATTGCAAGAAACCAGAAGCACTACCCTCGAAGGATACACATCTAGGAAATATCCTGCAGCCAGGTCTAGCTGACTAGTTCCACTGACTACAGCTGGGCCTAGATCACCATGGTTTAGAACAGCTCATGTCCCCAACTAGGAGTTTAATACCTTGCTGATGAATACAAGGTCGGCTGTTAAAACCAGAATTATTTATTATCTGATTTTGACAAGTCATTCATCCTGTTTTGCATCACTAAGATCTGAGTAAAGAAGAAAAAACCTAAAACTCTGCAAACAAAGCATTGGCAGAGCTTGACCCCGCCAGCTGTTCTATACAGCACAAGCCAAGACCATATTGTAGAGGTCTGTGGCCATCTCTCCCCGTCAGTCTCAAAGGAAGCCATGCCCCCTCACTACCGTGCGCCTATGGATATAAGGCTCAATGCGGGGATTAGCAGTTTCAGGGCTCTGGCCAGGCACAGCTGCAAGCAGGTGGTTTGCTTATCTGCCGCATCCTCAGGTTCGGCCAATTGCGGCTTCCACTGCCTGCGTTTTGCTGTGCCTGGCCAATGGGGGCTGCTGGAATGGTGCGGGCCGAGGGACGTATTGGCCACCGCTTCCTGCAGCCCCCATTGGCCAGGCACAGTGAACCGCAGCCAATGGGAGCAGCAATCGGCCAAACCTGCGGACACGGCAGATAAACAAACCAACAGGGCCCGCCAGGGGCTTTCCCTGAACAAGTGGTGTCCCAAGTTTGGGAAACACTGCACTAGGGGATGGAGAGTGGTTCCTTCCCGTCAATCTCAAAGCGAGGCCACACTCCCTCATTTCACATATGTAAACATTCTGCAGCCTCACCTTGTCCTCAGTGAGATGCTGTCTAAAGGGGAAGGTGATCATCTACACTAATATGGTCACCACTGTTACAGAATTTTGATAAACCTTGTACAAAGTATGCCTTGTAAGGTATCATTGGAAACGTTGTAATCTGCTGAGTATTATTAACTCATTATAATGTATTCATCAACACTGGGTATGGAGTTATGAAATTTTGCTATATGTTTGTAACTCAAACATGTTGTGAGTCTGAGAAACACCCACAGCTTAGCTCTTCAGGAATAACAAAGGAACTGTAAAAAAGAGTTTCTGCACATCATTCCTGAAGACACCTAAAATGGCACGTATGCAAAAAATGCAAACTAGAATTTGCAATTCATATGGCGGACTAATGGCAAAGCGCATACGCAATGGAGCTACCTGACGCCAGAACACAGCCAGGATTTTTCCTGAAAAAAAACAGGTCAAGATATATAAAGGGAAAAAAGGCTCCTAGCCACCTCTTTCCTGCCCCATCTCCAAACTGGTGAATTCTTTTGGGAAATTTTGAACAAAAGGACTGAAGTCCCTAAAACTATTTGGGCAACTCAGAGAGACTTATAGAAAACTAGCAGATTTAACATCCCTGCTATCATTTTGGACTACATACTTTGATCCAACTGCAACATATTTTATTTGCTTTAACCTTTTAGTATCTCTTATTTCTTTTTCTTAGTCAATCAATCTTTAGCTAGTTATTCTGTGGAAAAGGACCTAGGGGTGACAGTGGACGAGAAGCTGGATATGAGTCAACAGTGTGCCCTTGTTGCCAAGAAGGCCAATGGCATTTTGGGATGTATAAGTAGGGGCATAGCGAGCAGATCGAGGGACGTGATCGTTCCCCTCTATTCGACACTGGTGAGGCCTCATCTGGAGTACTGTGTCCAGTTTTGGGCCCCACACTACAAGAAGGATGTGGATAAATTGGAGAGAGTCCAGCGAAGGGCAACAAAAATGATTAGGGGTCTAGAGCACATGACTTATGAGGAGAGGCTGAGGGAGCTGGGATTGTTTAGTCTGCAGAAGAGAAGAATGAGGGGGGATTTGATAGCTACTTTCAACTACCTGAAAGGGGGTTCCAAAGAGGATGGCTCTAGACTGTTCTCAATGGTAGCAGATGACAGAACGAGGAGTAATGGTCTCAAGTTGCAATGGGGGAGGTTTAGATTGGATATTAGGAAAAACTTTTTCACTAAGAGGGTGGTGAAACACTGGAATGCGTTACCTAGGGAGGTGGTAGAATCTCCTTCCTTAGAGGTTTTTAAGGTCAGGCTTGACAAAGCCCTGGCTGGGATGATTTAACTGGGAATTGGTCCTGCTTCGAGCAGGGGGTTGGACTAGATGACCTTCTGGGGTCCCTTCCAACCCTGATATTCTATGATTCTATGATTCTATTAAAAGATCGGCACAGCATTGTCTTTGGTGTAAGGTTCTGAGCATCCATTGACCTGGGTAACTGACTGGCCCTCTCAGGCTGGAAGAACCTACATGTGTGGTGATTTTTTGTTTTAATAACCTTTAATCACAGAAGTCCAGTTTGTCTGGGTGGTAATATAGGCTGGAGTGTCTGTGTCTGTTAAGCTAGAATAGTGATGCAGGAGCACACATTTGTTGCTGCTTTGATTAAGTCTAATTATAGACTACACCACCAGTGTGGGAGTGTCTGTCCAGTTTTTTGACAGTCTGAGCTGAGATTGGCCCTCTCAGCTATGACCCATAACAGGCATGGTGACACTCAGAATAAACAGAGCTGAATTAGTGTCCAAACTCACTTCTCTTCCTGGGGTTTGGCTTTCTTGGCAACTTAAAAACCAAATATAAACCTCAGCCTCAGTATCCTTTCCAAACCTGAGTGTTCCTACAGTTTGCTTCCAGGACCTCTTCTTTCCCAGCTGCCTAGAGAGCCACTAAATATCTTATCAGCCTTTTATCCAGGACAGAGTTAATGAGCCATGTTGCAAGTTAGCAAAATTTCTGCAATTTGATGCAGGTTTCTAACTCCTGCTAATATGCTGGTTCAACAGAAGAGCCCTGCAAACCCATCATGCCATATCAAGAACAATTGTAAGGGAAGTGGAGTAGCAATTCTTTATTCCTCCAAATTTACATGTCAGATGGCACCCACCCACCCAAGATACTTTGAGAGCATCTACATGACATTCAAGGCAAGGAATGGATAAAATATTTTTCTCCTGTTGATGTACAGTTCTCCCTAAAGATACTTTTCTTGACCTCTGAGCTTACTGATTTGATTTTCAACATGACAGACCATTTCACTCTTGCAGTAGCATTCTTCAAAATCCATTCAGAAGACACTTCCAACAAATTAGCTCAGTATGCCTTTGCTATGATGGATGTCATGGCTTCTCACAGGTGATTTTTGGGGACACACACTGCCAAACAACACTGGACCTGATCACCACTTTTGTGGTAAAAACTGAAAACAGCAAACCTTTTCCTCTGATCACAACCTCCTTGGAACATAAACCATGGTTTTGCTACCCTATCACATTAGAAAACTGATCAAACTATTTCCTTCCTGGAGCCACATTATTCCAACTAACTTCCAACATGCTCTTAGAAGGAAGGTAATTCAGCAGCAAGAATAAAGTGCCAGGGATCTGGTGAAGCTATACAACCACCTGCTGGCCACAGCTCTCAATACCTCAGCTTCAAAACACCCACTGTCTACTCACAATAGGGCTTTAAAACAGGCCATAATACAGGTATGACTGTGGTTGCACTTTTGGATGACTTCCTCATTCCTGGCGATGTATGAACAAATACAGATGATCAGACTGCATGATCCAGCTGCAGCCACCAACACTATGGATCATCCATCCATATGTTAGTATGAGTGGATAGGTTAGCGTTCAGTCACTGTTCGCTCTTCAATCATTCTTTGCAAATATAACAAAAAAGTTATGATGACAGAGGCTCCCATCTTCAACAGCCATGATATAGCAGTCTATAGGGAAACAGTCTTATTCCCTCTCCATGAAATCACTGGAAACCATGAGGCAAGAGGGGTTCAGTGTCAGCATATTGCTGATGACTGTGTCACAAGGATGTTATGCTGTCTGTAAGATATCATCCCCTGGAAATCCTTTAACCCAGGTAAGGTGGAAATGGTGTTGATAGGAACAGGCAAACACTTCAAACAATAGGTCAAAATAATGACCAAACCATCTACTGAGGTTCCTTCATCCCCGTTCCCCATCACTAAAATACTTTCAAATCAAAACATCTTCCATCACCTCTGGCTTGCCAAACAGCACTACCCATTGGTCTCAGACTAGGACTTAGTTACTGGGATGCACAAGTTTGTCACCTCAGGCCTGGACAACTAATACTTTCTTTGTCTAAGCCTGCCAATCAAGGCCATAAAGAAATTCCAGGTGATGCAATGAGGTGACCCACCTTGAGCAGGACAGGCTGCTGAGAACACATCACACCAGTGCTCTTTGCTCTTCACTGGTTTCTTATTCACTTCAGGGTTCAATTCAAAGTCCTATTCCTGAACATTAGACCCATTGATGGGTTAAAAGTTATTTATTTCAGAGACTGCCTCTCCATTTATGACCCATGAAGCTGAAGAACAATGAGTAAGATAGGGAAAAGGATAAAAACAATTTCATATTCAAGTGACTAAAACCACAGAGAGAAGAGCAAGGGTCCATGAGGGACTTAGCTTTATAGTAGCATTAATTTATATACTCCAGTACCTAAATAATATGGTGATGGGTGCCCTGTGAAAAAAGGTCATAAAACCCCTGCATTCTGCAGCACTGGAGTGTAACGGATACAACATGCTGCTGTAGCTTCTGATAAAATAAAGAATTGAGGGGGTTTTATGGTAAATATGAAAATAAATACAATCCCTATAGAATGTCCTTTATTACATAAACTTCAATTTATTCTACACTGCCTCTATTTTTAATTTTCAGTGCATTTCAGAATTTTATGTTGAAAATACTAACTAACACAAAAGCAGTCAGTAGGGAAGCTAAAAGTTTGGGCTGAGTTGTGGACAGGTGAGGCTTTTCAGGTGATTGGAGCAACAGAACAAGGGTTTCAGGCTACCTGTAGACTCAGGTAGACATCACAATATAGGTTTGGAAGCTTCTCTTTGCAATATTAAACTTCAGTGGTGGGTTCTGTGGCAAATTCAACGATCACAGAATCAGAGAATATAAAGTCCTTCCTATAAATACCTAAAATAGATCTAGTAACTTCATAGATTTTATTTCTTATTTTCACCCAACTATTCCTAGTTACACCACATTGTACCACCTTAAACAATTACTAGCTCTCCTTCCCCTTCACCACCTCATCTACATAGCCACAAACTCAGACATAGCTTTGCATTTTTCAATGAATGATTCGGGCAGAGGGTGAAGTGATCTTTTGGCAATAAGGTTTTTCAAGGGGTGGCATCACTGTGAAAATGGTTGTCGTGATCACCAATTTTGCCAGTATTGGCCAGTGTATTTTTCATGTCTTCTTCAATAAGATTGCTCATAATTTAAGACATTTGCTATCATGGCACACAAGAACCAACTCCATAGCTTTTATTGACCCCTACAAACACATGTGACAAACCCAAGGGAAAGTGAGAAGGCAAGAGGCAAACCCCTCAGTAACCTTGTCGTGCAGCTTCTGCAGTGCATTCAAAGCAGTGGGGGATTTTTTCAGAGCTGAACACAAAGAATGCTATTTTACAGCACACTGTGACTGATAGACATGAACATTGACAGTTTCTTGCTTTCTGTTTTTTCCCCTACCCTGACTATGGCCCATTTTATTTTCTGGGTGCCTTTTAGATGCTTAAGAAAAATGTGTCTGCTGTGCAATCCCACAGACTTCCCCACCAACAGTTTCCCACCTTCCTTTCTCCCATAGGGTTGCAACAGACAAGAATCATACTTTGGTTATTTGGATTATCCTCTCATGGTTATTTAATTTTCTTAACACATACTGCTCAGTAGTGCTTAAATGCAACAGTTACAAGACAGAGCAGATAAATGTGATGGCTGTAGAACTGCAGCCACTGCTTGCTTTTTCAGAGTGTCAAGCTCACCAACATGGTTTACAGTATTTTTCAAATATCTGTGTTTGTTTTAAAGGTGATTCTAACGCTTTTCAGAAAAGTTAAACAATTAATTACGGTCTACAACTAAGTGCAATAATAATAAACAACAACAGTCCTCTCTTGAGCTTGAACTGCTTGCAGTATGAACTATGTCAGGCCTGAAGCAGTATGAACTATGTTAGGCCTTGGGGACTTCAATTGCGGAAATCAACCTTCTTTAGATTTCCAGTGCCCTCTTATGGCCAAAACATGATGGTAAAAAACTAAATAAAATTTTTGATTCTCCAAGAAACTATCAGTCTCCTCGGACATTATTATTAAAATCATCATTTTCAAAATGTCACAGAAAAAGGATCAGTGAAAGAAGGTAGTTATAGATGAATCTTATGTTTTGTGACTAGATACATCACCTAATTAATCAAGTTATTTAAGAAATGGATATTTAACAATTTGAAAATATTATGAAGACCAATGATTTTACCCCTCTCACCTAAAGAGTAACTTACTCTATTGTAATGTAATATAATAAATATAGATTTTAGATAGATTATTCACATAGTTTTGTATGTATCAAAGTCTCCTGAGCAGAGTCCGGTTGTGAATTTTATTGTCAACGTTAAGGGCTCAGCAGACCCACCCCCGCACCCCCAAACTGAAATAAGTTTAACCCCTGGAAATCCATGTAAGCTCCATGTGTATATGCTCAATACAATAGCCAATGTCTCTTAATACCTGGCCCTTAGTGAATCAGCCACAGTGGCTCCTTCCATTCCAAACAGGCACTGGGGAAGAATGTTTGCGGGAACTCCTTGAACATGCTCATCATTCCACCTCACTTTACTTTATCGATGACAATGGACTCTTATCAGCTGTCAGTAATGCAAGCAATTAAAGTTAGACACTCCCAAAGTGGCAAGAGCAAATAAGCAAATTTAAGGAATTTAAGGAAGCTTTAACCCTTTGTCTTTATTCTGTAATAGTAAAGCTTTGTATGTCCTGGTTACATACATTCATGGTACACAAACATATTCATTCAACTGCAAGTCTCATTCACACTAGCATTCATGGAAAGCCAATATTAACACAGCACTTGATTTAGAATTGCACTTGATTTAATATTTGAATGAATACTTATGGAATTTCTTTTCCTACAATTAGAAAGGCTGGTCTTGTGTTTAAAGGCTCAGGATATCTGGGTTCAGTTTCCTGTTCTGCCACAGAGTTCCTGTGTAACCTTGGGCAAATAACATTCTCTCTGAACCTCAGTTTACCATCTGTAAAATGGGATTAATAATAGTTCCTTTCTCCCACCCTTTGTCTTGTCTATTTAGACTAAGATTTTTGAGACACAGTTGGTCTCTTACTATGTGTTTGTACAGCCCCTAGCACAATGGAGCCCCAGTCTCAGTTGGGTAGGCACTATTGTAATGCAAATAAGTTAGAAGAAGAACTTTTCACCCAGCTCTAGGTTGATGATAAACAGCTTTAAAATTCCTTGTAATCAAATTCAGATTCTACAGTCTCATTTGTTGACAAGTTGTATAGTCAGTTGCTTGACCACAGTTCGGTTCATTATTTTGTTATGAAATATACTCAGTAGACCAAATAACCAGGGTCAGTCAGGTTTATTAATATGGTACAGGAAAATGGTTCTATACAATACCATTCCCAAGCAGCAATATTACATTCACCTTATGCAGAAGGTGTGCTCCCCAAAGTTAAATTTCTATAGCCATTTCTATATCCTACTTATTTACCAGTGAAAGGTACTATATACATGTTACCTTAAAACTGGATTAGTCATCTTTATACCTTGTTTCTGGTACCATGGTGTACCTTTATCTTTTGTTCTGAACTCATGCATTCCAGGTCATGATGCACCCTTATTTGTGTTCTGGATACATGCATTCCAGGTACACAGGGGTGGGTAATTACCCAATGTGTGGATAATTTTTTCCTGTTGCCATAAGGAAATAATCATATATCCCGATACTAATAGTGTTCCTATCTACTCAAGCCAAGGCTTACTTCAGATAAGGCATGGTGTTATGGGATACTTAACACAAGTGTACAGGAGTACAACAAAGATACAGGCCAATCTGGGCTATATAACTGCTACACCAATGCTTAATATGTATACTTACATTTTTTAAATATATATTGCTGTAATATTATCAGCATAATATATGTGTGCTCATCAGCATATATTAGTCAACACATTATTCTCCTGGAGCCAAATTCTAATCTCAGTCATTCCAGTATAAATCCAGAGTATAACTTCACTGGTGCTAATAGAATTACTCTGAAAATGCTCCAGAATGTATCCTCTAATGATCTAACAGAGATAAAAATTCAATATGGTGCATGAATTGCAACTGGTCACATTAAATGAGCCTATTTGCGCAACAAGGAATGCCTAATTTAGTGGTTATTCTGCACAAATTTCTAATATGTTGATAGCTTCAGCGAGAGAAATACATAAGGCTACAGTTGAATGGTCCTGCGCCATCAGCTTTAGTTTCAAAGAGAACAAATTCAGAAAAAGAAAACTTACTGTACACTGATGATTTCCAAGTTATGGTTTACTGAGTAAAAATATTCAAAATGCATAGTTGTAATTTAAGGGAAATCTCTAAATCAAAGACATTTGTTTTAGGACTGGTCTTTTACTCTCTGCTGAAAAACAAAAATATAGCATTTCCTAATATTTATGGAATTCTCACAATTGGTGTCAGTTGCCTTAAGATATAAGAGACCAGAATTGTACCTTTAGGGCAGTAGCTAGTATTGGAGTTACTGCAGAGCTACACTGCCTTGGGAAATACTTCAGACAGCACAATACTTCCTTGAGTATTATATGGCCAAAAGCAGCACTGGATTGAATTGCTGGGCACCGAAGTATTTCCCCCTACCCTACAGGCCTGGCTCAGGAGATATTCCAGGCAAAGCTCCTCTTCTGTCATTATGGTAATAGTGTACACGGGGTAGTGTGTCTGAGTGGCAGAGAACAGTTTGAAAGAGATGGGTAGAGAAACACTTTGGCTGGGAGAGGTGGGGGAAAGAGTGAGGATAAAGAGGGAAGGAAGGAGAGAATGCAAGCATGTGCAGTAAAGAGGAAGGGTGCATCTACAAAATCCAGCTTCAGTTTCAACCCTATGTAATTTGAAATACTGTATGTTGTGCTTTATGATGTAGATTATGTACTTGATCAAATCCAGCATCCATCAAGTCCAGCATCCTGTCTCTGGCAGCGGCCAGCACCATATGTTTCATAGGAAGAACTGCCAATCAGTGGAAACTTTTGAACGATCTATAACTAAAAAAGGGCTTTGGAAGTATGTCTGCTGAAGCAAAGGAATCAGGATGAATGATGCTGATTTCTTGGAACCTGTGTCCAGAGACAGCTTTGATAAGCAATCTTGGCAATTAACCCATGATTTGCAATACTGGTGTGACATTTAAAATTGATATGAGGCAGAGGTGGCTGTGATTTATAAACAGACTAACAGGGAGATGGGCCTCAGCCCTAGGCTGAAGCAGACTACAGTTATGTTCAGATAAAATACCTGGGTCAGTGCAAAGTTTCTACATGTTTCAAAGGCAACAAATACATGTTTGACAACTTTGCCGGTAGGGGCCTCACAAGTAAACTCCTAAACTGGACCACAATCATTCAGATGAGACATACAAGGAAGTTGGAATGGTATTTAGCAAAAATGGCTTGTTTGAATGAGAAAGTGCAGATCGCATTGAAAGAGAGGACTATATTCAGCATGGCCCAGAAGGTGCCAATCTTACTATTTCTCAAAATGAAGAAAGAACCAGACAGGATTCGGGGGGGGGGGGGGGGGAATGGAGTAATAGTGTAAGCCGGTGAACTGACAGAACGGTGTGCCCTTTTGGAGCCTCTTACGAAAAAATAAAGATCATGTTTATATCTGCATAGAAGAAGCATGATGAAAGAGCAAGGAGGGAGAAGGCATCACAAAACAGCCCTAAAGCCAGCTTGACTTACCCCTGAAGAGCTCCTGCTTTGGAGCCACAGGCAGCTGGTATAAGTTAGAACCTGTGGGTGCCATTTTGAGTGGCTTGCCAGCTTCACTACAGAAATTAGAACTGATCGAAAGGAGTCAATAGTGCTGATACATAATTGCAGACTGCATCCAAATTGATAAGATTTGTCTGGTCCAGTCCCCTTGTCAGAAATCCTACACCCATGATTTCTGAAGAAGAGGGGAATTCCCAAAAACCCAGAGGCCTGCGAAAATCACATTGCATCCCCCAATTCTTCATCAGCATCATATTCAAGGTCCTCACAAAATGCTGGGAGAGTTTGAATTTCTGTCTACCAAAGTTGAAAGTTAGTAAAGTTCTCTGATAAACAAACAGCATAAAACATTAGTGCAACAACAAAATCCAGCTTCAGTTTCAACCCTATGTAACTTGAAGTACTGTATGTTATGCTGTATGATGTAGATTATGTACATTGTATTGAAATCTGCACTAGTCATATATAGATTTGGGGCCAGGCATGATAGTCAGTGATGCACTGATAGTTGTAATGCCCAGTGGCCAAGGTGGGCTAAGAGGCAGTCCACGGCAGTGGTCAAGTGTGCACAGGTGATTGGATAGCCAGGAGGTCAATCTGTACCAAAGGCAGTCTGAAGCAATGGTCAGAGTTCTCACAAGGGTCAGTAGCTGGAAGATCCAATCAAAGGAGCTGGGTCAGCTGGTTAGGGAGGCGAGGTCATGCGAGATGGCAAGGCAGGGTCAGTGGAAGCAACAGAGCAGCAAGGCAGGGTCAGGGGAGGCAGCAGTACAAGGTACAAGTCAAGGCATTCTAGGCAACAGTCAGCGTAGAACAGCCTGTTGCTCAGCCAGCTTCCTCTTCATGTTAGAAGATCAGGTAACCCATGAGAATGCTCTCTGTCCAGACAGTCAGGGACCTGGGTGTGGCTGCTGTGGGGCTGTAGGCCTTTATCACTAAGGCTATGTCTACATCGCAGAGATTTGTCACCAAAAGTTATGCCATTTTAATTAAAGTGCTTTAATTAAACCGCTGTTGCATGTCCATACTGTGCTCCTTGTGTCAGCAGAGTGCATCCACACTAGCAGCTCTTGCATTGACACAGAGAGCAGTGCACTGTGGGTAGCTATCCCACTGTGCAACTGGCCACATGGTGCTTTGGGAAGGGTTTGCAATGCCTCATGGGGCAGGTACAGCATCACATGATGCAGGTTTCTAAATCACATTGTTCCATGGACATCCTACTAGATTTCCAGCTGCTTTTCAACTAAAGTGGGGGTAGGGGGGTGGGGGGATAGTGTGTGACAGGGAGCATGTCGGGGGGGAGACACAGACAGAGTGCGTGTTGGGGAACTGCGTGAGAGAGTGCAGGGGGGGTAGTGTATGTGAGAGAGAGTGTGTGTTGAGGGAGAGTGATTGTGTCGGCGTGCTGTCTCTTAAGACAGAGCAGCACACTCAGCTGTCAGAACTTCCCAGAGCTTTGAAAAGGGAGGGGCGCATGCCTGCCAGGCAGCTGAGTTCAAAACAGTGAGCAGAGTGGTCACGGCGGGCATTGTGGGATACTGGGGGAGGTAAATTATGGCACTATAATGAACAGCAGTGTCTACACTGATACTTTGTCACTTTAAGTTTGCTGCAAAAAGCTTTATGCCTCTCGTCATAGTGGTTTTATTTTGTCACTGAAACTGAAGAGGTTTGTTGCCAAAAATGGCACTGCAGTAGCGTACACCTCCACTGTTTCGTTGCCAAAAACTGCCTTTTGACAACAAAATTCTGCAGTGTAGACAAGGCCTAAGGCTGTTGTCAGGGCAGTGGTTCAGTGCACCACTGCAGTCCATAGGCTAAAGATGCTGTCTATGGGCCCAGCAGACCTGGGTTCAGTATAGGGGTCCTGATTCAGTAATGCACACTTGTGTGGTCTAGATGAAATTAAAACACATGCACAACAGGTTGAAAAACTGTACTCAAAAAGTAGTTATCAATGGTTTGCTCCCATACTGTAAGGACATATCTAATGGGTACCTGCATACATCTAGTACTACTCAATATTTTCATTAGTAACTTGGATGATGGATTGGAGAATATACTTATAAAATTTGCAGATGACTCCAGACTTGGAGGGGTTGCAAGCACTCTGGAAGACAGGACTGAAATCCAAAATGATCTTGATATTACGGGATTAGTCTGAAATTAACAAAATGTAACTCAATAAAGACAAGAGTAAAGGACTCCACTTAGGAAGGAAAAATCAAATATAAAATGGGAAATAGGCAGGCAATAATACTGCAGAAAAGGATCTGGGTGTTAGTTTGCAATTTGCATTGCAAATTGAATATAAATCACAATGTGATGAGTACAAAAGGAAAATATCATTCTGGGCTGTATTAACAGGAGTAGAGTATGTAAGACACAGGAGGTAGTTGGTCTGCTCTACTCAGCACTGGTGAGGCTTCAGCTTGGGTAATGTTTGGAGCGCTGTGTTTTATGAAAGATGTGGACAAATTGAAGACAGCAACAAAAATGATAGAAGGTTTAGAAAACATGACCTATGAGGATAGGCTAAAAAACTGGGCACATTTAGTCTTGAGAAAAGAAGACTGAAGGAGGGGAGAGCTGATAGCAGTCTTCAGATATGTTAAGGTCTGTTATAAAAAGGACAGTGATCAATTGTTGTCAATGTTCACTGAAGATAGGAGAAGAAGTAATGGGCTTATTCTGTAGCAAGGGAGATTTAGGTATTAGGAAAAACTTTCTAACTGTAAGGATAATTAAGTTCTGGAATAGGCTTTCAAGGGAAGTTGTAGAATCCCCAACACTGGAGGTTTTTAAGAATGGCTTAGACAAACATCTGTCAGGGATGGTCTAGGTATACTTGGTCCTGCCTCAATGCAGGGGGATGGATTTGATGACCTCTCAAGGTCCCTTCCATCCCTACATTTCTATGATTTCTGTGGGATTTTTGTTTTTAAAATTGGCTAGAAAATAATGACAGGATATAAAGCAAGCTTTTATCAACCAAAGTTCAAGATACATAGTAAAACACCAGCCCTCACTATTCCTGTCTTTGTGAGTTATCTGTCATTTGTCGATGAAGGTGAATATGAGGTGGTTATTTTTAACAATACAAATTTTTTAGGCTTGAGTGGAACAAACAATTATATTTTCCTATAATTATTTTACATGTGTTTGTATTTGTGGTATGTGTAGCTATATAACTGTTATGTCTCCATTTTCTGTGTACCTTGAAATATAGAGAATCACTCTGATTGTATCCTGAAAAGCAAGGTCTGTGAGGTAATTCAAGATGGCTGCTGCTACAGACTGAGACATAAACCCTGCACTGTCACAAGGAAACTTTACATATGTTCTGTTTTTGTTGTCCTTTAATATAAAATAAAAGCCATCCAGATTGAAAGTACATGTTGCTTTTTTGTATATGGAAAACATGAAAGGGTGTCTAATGTAAATACATCACTTGTGTCTATTTATGGCAATAAGAAAAGGAGTACTTGTGGCACCTTAGAGACTAACAAATTTATTTGAGCATAAGCTTTTGTGAGCTACAGCTCACTTCATCGGATGCATTCAGTGGAAAATACAGTGGGGAGATTTATATACATAGAGAACATGAAACAATGGGTGTTACCATACACTCTGTAACCAGAGTGATCACTTAAGGTGAGCTATTACCAGCAGGAGAGCGGGGTGGAAAAAACCTTTTGTAGTGATAATCAAGGTGGGCCATTGTGTGTATGGTAACACCCATTGTTTCATGTTCTCTATGTATATAAATCTCCCCACTGTATTTTCCACTGAATGCATCCAATGAAGTGAGCTGTAGCTCACGAAAGCTTATGCTCAAATAAAGTTGTTAGTCTCTAAGGTGCCACAAGTCCTCCTTTTCTTATTGCGAGTACAGACTAACACGACTGCTACTCTGACACCTGTATTTATGGCAATGTGTTTATGTATTTTATGAGTCATAAGGCTTTTCAGCACCATAAAACCATCAACGAAATTAAATAGTTCTATTAGATTTAGACAGAAGTCATGTGACATCAGAATCATAAGACAGTCATATGCTAGCAAAACTAGTCATATCTTAGTTTCAAAATACAGAATGCAAGAGCCCAACTTTTTCATTTTAATGGAAAAAATGTAGCTGTCTATAATAATGTAAACTTTGATTCCTGATCATTTTGCTAAGTGACCAGAATTCATCATTTTCTACAGAACCTCCTTAAGATGGAAGGGTAGTGTTATTACCTCATACAATAGAACTGTGATATGTGCTTTCATGTTATTTTATGGTGAATAATGTTGGTGACTTTGAGTGCTTAGTGAAAAGAAGTCCATGGGGAACTACATTAGATGTAGTATGAACAGTGTCAAATGTAACAGGGCCATGTCTTGTGAGAACCACCTGCAACATAGCTGTGCCTGAGCACCTCAGTCTTGACTTCCTGCATCTCTTTTATTACAACCTTAGGCCTCTTAAAAGCAGGGTCTGCCAAATGTGATGAGTTGTATCCATTGCATAAAGGCTATGTGGTATGTAGATACATCCATAGTTGACTGCTTGAGATATTAGAATTCCTCTCACCTATATCCCATTGTTCACTGACTTACATAGTGGTCTTTTGAGTTAAATGATTGACAATACCATATACTCTATATTTCTTTTCTGCTTTTAAAATTACACCTTGATTAATGGTTGATAAAAAGATGTATATTATTCTGCCAATGAAAAATATAGGCCTATCACAATTAGACTACTACGAGGCAAAGTAAACTTAGAGCCTTAATTTCTCCTTCAGTTTTTTTCTGTTTCTCTTCTCTCTTTCTGTAGAAGAGGGTAAAATATCCCCTTTCCACTGCAGTTAAGCTATTCACTATGTTAAAATTACTTCAGTATTGCTCCTTTTCCACTTTCCTACTAGTCCATGTATTTATTGCAATGAGTCCATGCATTTATATATTTATTTTTACTTTAGTGAATCATTATATTTCAGTTCTATGAGATATCAGTCTCCTTACATTTTCTTCTCTGTCACTTACATTTTGTGTGCCTGGCGTTCTTCCATTCTAAACGTTCCTCATTCCATCTTAACTTTCTTTGGCATTATTTCTTTTCATTTTCTTCCACAGTTTCATTTTCATCCATCTTCACATTGTTTCCTTCCACCATCCTTTGGCATCCCGGTATATTGTTTTCATTTGACATCATTCTACTTTGTGTTCCCCATCTCTCTGGATTCTATTTTCCCTTAGTTTAATTTGCATTCCCTAGACTGGTTTTGCCTACTTCATTCATTCTCATAGACACTGCTGTTTTACTTGTTTTTAAAATTATTTTCCTCATTTTGTTTCCTTTTCCTTTCAGGTTCTCTTCATTCAACTTTGTTTTCACATCCTTTCTTTTTGTCTGAGGATATTTTAACCATTTCAAGGCAGATATCTTATACCTTTTGCTTGTCATTTTAGTAATCTTAGCCTAATATTAGCTCTGTGAAAAAAATATCAAGATGTTTATTTAAATTTCAAACCTATTGTGAATATACACAGTAACTGAAAGGTTTTTAGGTTTAAAAATTGGCCTACTTAGAAACTATATAAGGGTATGTCTACACTACGGAATTAGGTCGAATTTATAGAAGTCGGTTTTTTAGAAATCGGTTTTATGTATTCGAGTGTGTGTGTCCCCACAGAAAATGCTCTAAGTGCATTAAGTGCATTAACTTGGCGGAGTGCTTCCACAGTACTGAGGCAAGCGTCGACTTCCGGAGCGCTGCACTGTGGGTAGCTATCCCACAGTTCCCGCAGTCTCCGCTGCCCATTGGAACTCTGGGTTGAGATCCCAATGCCTGATGGGGCTAAAACATTGTCGCGGATGGTTCTGGGTACATATCATCAGGCCCCCGTTCCCTCCCTCCCTCCGTGAAAGCAAGGGCAGACAATCGTTTCGCGCCTTTTTTCCTGAGTTACCTGTGCAGACGCCATACCACGGCAAGCATGGAGCCCGCTCAGGTAACCGTCACCGTATGTCTCCTGGGTGCTGGCAGACGCGATACTGCATTGCTACACAGTAGCAGCAACCCATTGCCTTCTGGCAGCAGACGGTGCAATACAACTAGTAGCCGTCATCGTCATGTCCGAGGTGCTCCTGGCCACGTCGGCCGGGAGCGCCTGGGCAGACATGGGCGCAGGGACTAAATTTGGAGTGACTTGACCAGGTCATTCTCTTTAGTCCTGCAGTCAGTCCTATTGAACCGTCTTATGGTGAGCAGGCAGGCGATACGGATTGCTAGCAGTCATACTGTACCATCTTCTGCCGGGCAGGCAAGAGATGAGGATGGCTAGCAGTCGTATTGCACCATCTTCTGCCAAGCAGCCATGAGATGTGGATGGCATGCAGTCCTTCTGCACCGTCTGCTGCCAGCCAAAGATGTAAAAGATAGATGGAGTGGATCAAAACAAGAAATAGACCAGTTTACTGACTCGCTTAGACCTCAGCGAAACCAATATTCCCACTGTTATTACTGCTTGCTGTGTGCTCCACAATATCTGTGAGAGTAAGGGGAAGACGTTTATGGCGGGGTGGGAGGTTGAGGCAAATTGCCTGGCTGCTGGTTACGCGCAGCCAGACACCAGGGCGGTTAGAAGAGCACAGGAGGGCGCGGTACGCATCAGAGAAGCTTTGAAAACCAATTTCATGACTGGCCAGGCACGGTGTGAAAGTTCTCTTTGTTTCTCCTTGATGAAACCCCCCGCCCCTTGGTTCACTCTACTTCCCTGTAAGCTAACCACCCTCCCCTCCTCCCTTCAATCATTGCTTGCAGAGGCAATAAAGTCATTGTTGCTTCACATTCATGCATTCTTTATTCATTCATCACACAAATAGGGGGATGACTACCAAGGTAGCCCAGGAGGGGTGGTGGAGGAAGGAAGGAAAATGCCACACAGCATTTTCAAAGTTTACAACTTTAAAATTTATTGAATGCCAGCCTTCTTTTTTTTTGGGCAATCCTCTGTGGCGGAATGGCTGGTTGGCCGGTGGCCCCCGCACCGCGTTCTTGGGCGTCTGGGTGTGGAGGCTATGGAACTTGGGGAGGAGGGCGGTTGGTTACACAGGGTCTGTAGTGGCAGTCTGTGCTCCAGCTGCCTTTGCTGCAGCTCAACCATACACTGGAGCATACTGGTTTGGTCCTCCAGCAGCCTCAGCATTGAATCCTGCCTCCTCTCATCATGCTGCCGCCACATTTGAGCTTCAGCCCTGTCTTCAGCCCGCCACTTACTCTCTTCAGCCCGCCACCTCTCCTCCCGGTCATTTTGTGCTTTCCTGCACTCTGACATTATTTGCCTCCACGCATTCGTCTGTGCTCTGTCAGTGTGGAAGGACAGCATGAGCTCAGAGAACATTTCATCACGAGTGCATTTTTTTTCTTTCTAATCTTCATTAGCCTCTGGGAAGGAGAAGATCCTGTGATCATTGAAACACATGCAGCTGGTGGAGAAAAAAAAAGGGACAGCGGTATTTAAAAAGACACATTTTATAAAACAGTGGCTACTCTCTTTCAGGGTAAACCTTGCTGTTAACATTACATACATAGCACATGTGCCTTCATTACAAGGTCGCATTTTGCCTCCCCCCACCGCGTGGCTACCCCCTCAACCCAGCAGGAACGGGCTCCTCTGAGTGTCCCCTGAGGAAAAGCACCCGATTTCAACCAGGTGACCATGAATGATATCTCACTCTCCTGAGAGATAAAGAACGGATGTTGTTTGAACGCCAGCAAACATACACTGCAATGCTTTGTTGTACAATGATTCCCGAGTACGTGTTACTGGCCTGGAGTGGTAAAGTGTCCTACCAGGAAGGACGCAATAAGGCTGCCCTCCCCAGAAACCTTTTGCAAAGGCTTTGGGAGTATATCCAGGAGAGCCGCGAATGCCAGGGCAAAGTAATCCTTTCACATGCTTGCTTTTAAACCATGTATAGTATTTTAAAAGGTACACTCACCGGAGGTCCCTTCTCCGCCTGCCCGGTCCAGGAAGCAGCCTTGGGTGGGTTCGGGGGGTACTGGCTCCAGGTCCAGGGTGAGAAACAGTTCCTGGCTGTCGGGAAAACCGGTTTCTCCGCTTGCTTACTGTGAGCTATCAACTACCTCATCATCATCTTCTTCGTCCCCAAAACCTGCTTCCATGTTGCCTCCATCTCCATTGAAGGAATCAAACAACACGGCTGGGGTAGTGGTGGCTGAACCCCCTAAAATGGCCTGCACCTCATCATAGAAGCGGCATGTTTGGGGCTCTGACCCAGAGCGGCCGTTCGCCTCTCTGGTTTTCTGGTAGGCTTGCCTCAGCTCCTTAAGTTTCACGCGGCACTGCTTCGGGTCCCTGTTATGGCCTCTGTCCTTCATGCCCTGGGAGATTTTGACAAAGGTTTTGGCATTTCGAAAACTGGAACGGAGTTCTGATAGCACGGATTCCTCTCCCCATACAGCGATCAGATCCCGTACCTCCCGTTCAGTCCATGCTGGAGCTCTTTTGCGATTCTGGGACTCCATCATGGTCACCTCTGCTGATGAGCTCTGCATGGTCACCTGCAGCTTGCCACGCTGGCCAAACAGGAAATGAGATTCAAAAGTTCGCAGTTCTTTTCCTGTCTACCTGGCCAGTGCATCTGAGTTGAGAGTGCTGTCCAGAGCGGTCACAATGGAGCACTCTGGGATAGCTCCCGGAGGCCAATACCGTCGAATTGTGTCCAAATTCGAGCCGGCAAGGCTGATTTAAGCGCTAATCCACTTGTCAGGGGTGGAGTAAGGAAATCAATTTTAAGAGCCCTTTAAGTCGAAATAAGGGGCTTCATCGTGTGGACGGGTGCAGGTTTACATCGATTTAACGCTGCTAAATTCGACCTAAAATCCTAGTGTAGACCAGGGCTAATAGGCCCATCATTTTTATAATGGGGTGACAGTATATGTAATGCTATACAACCAAATGAGACACAGTGCTTACACCAAGGAGCTTGCAGTCTTAATACAGACACAGAGAACACTGCTCAGACACATGCAACATAACTTTGAAGTGTAGTAGATCTTGGGGAGAGATTGTTGAAAGGTTTTGCAGAAGAATGAGGGATTTAACTTAAAAGGAAGAGAGAAAAGATGCTTCTGTCTTTGCTTCTTCTTCACACTGACTTTGCTTGAACTGCGTTCTCTACTGATGTTCTTACACAGTTGTGCCTAATGTCTCTAGGTAGAGGGTTCTAAACAGGAGATAGATCCCGGCACTTCTGAAGGGGACAAGAAATCTTGAGGTGAGGGGAGAGGTCCTCTCTTATTTTCCAGCCTAAGAATGAACTGCCTTGGTGCAGAGACTCTGTTTTGTCCCTATGGATCATAATTTGGGCACTCCAGACCTTCACTCCTTCTCTCTCGTCTTCTCTCTAGATGTGGTTCATGAGCAAGGGTCTCTCTCTTCTTTCTTAATCTGTGTCCTCTTTCCTGCAACCCATCTGTGTTTTAGCATAGTTTTACCTAACTGTCTCTGCAGCATGTAGGGACCAAACAGTGAAAATGTGCTTAACAATCACTTTCAAGACTGCAGAATTTAATTCTCAGGAAACAATGCAAAGAGAACTACAGTTTCTTCCACGCTGTTTCATTTTCATCCATTTTCACATTGTTTCCTGATCCCAATGAATGTTTGTTTCACATGGGGCACAACTTAGCCCAATACTTCTTAATAGACCACATATCCATGATTTGGAAAAAGAAGCTTATTCAATCTAGGAGGAGACTCTCACTTTTTCTTCAGTTCTCACATGCTGAAAGCTTTGTACTATGCATTCCAGCAAAAGGAGGTTTTAGAGGATTTGAATGTAGTGAGTTACTTAAACTATTTCTGCCCTCTCCTACTTAGTTCCATGGGAGTGTCAGCCTGTACAGAAGCTGTTATGCTATGAAAGGTCAATTTGAAAGGACCACAAAGTCACCCGAATTCCAAGTGTCCTGACTAAGATGGTAAACTGAATCCTGTTTCAGTCTTATATTGGAAGTGTAGCAGCTGATTCCCTAGCAAAGGACTGAATGTAGCATGGGTCTCCTGCTTCAGAGGAGATATGGACCAGACATTTGCCAACTGATGCTATGAGGGATGCCTGTGTTTAATGTATCCAGTTTACCCCATTTCAAAAGCCAACAAAAGAAACAATCCTGCATTGACAAGAAAGTGAATTAAGTCTTTTTCATCTTTAATTTCTACACTCCTGACATGTTTTTATTTTGCTATTCAGCATGTCAGATAACACTGCATGCAAGTTAATGCACCTAAAATCTAATTATTTTACATATAAAGCTAGAGATTGAATCCAAGTCAAAACCCTGGTTCTGAACAACCACTGACGTTTGAATACAGATTTGAATGTTGTGCCTGGGGCCCTTCATAGCATAAACCCATTACATATTCCCTGCACATGCACAGATTAGTGATTTCAGTGTGTGCTAACTGATCACAGTAAGTGACGGCACTCATTTTCAAAGGGCAGCTCAGAAGGATTAACCACCATTCCCTTTTATGGTAAGATTAATCTTCAGAGCGATCAAAGTTTCTCCATAACTCTCCATGACTATTGCATTAACTGGAGTAAACTGAAGGACCAAACACACTTATTACTAGAGATCAGCTAAGTCTGCACCTACAACTTAAGTTACAAACCCTTCAGGGCAGGGACCAGTCACTTGTCATTCAGCTGGAAATTATAATAAATAGAAACAAAGTGGATTCCTCATTTGTTCATTGGTTTTTCCGGGGGGGGGGGTGTTATTGGGCTTCAAAAACATCTCATATAAACTATGTTGCTTAAGAAATGATAATATAGACCTAAGCTGTATTAATTTTGCCCATCTTCCTTGATTCCCTTTAAAGGTGTTCCTGGGGGCTGCTACAGGCTGCAGGAGGCCCCTTTCCTCTGAACAGGTGGCCCCTGGTCTATGACTGATTCCCTGGGAACCCTGAGAGCTGGGATATATTTGCAGGGTATAGAGGCCAGCATGATAACTTTTTTCCATATTGGGGGGAAACAAATTCCATTTTAGCCTTCGGCTCCCTTCAGCAGAACAATTGGTGAGAAAACCCCCTGAGGAGAACCTCCTCCCTTCGAGCCCTCTCCCAGGGGTTTTCCCAAAGAAGAGGTCAGCATTCATGAAGTGGCAATATCTTTTTGCAGAATCAGCCCCTTAAACATTCAGCCTGCACACTAATCTTCTTGTGACACGATAGATTCACTTTAAAATTGGATCTTTACAACTGACTGACTAGTACATTTAATTTACCTACGGCACCAAACAGCTATTCAATTTCTGTTCAATCTGAAAGCAAGTGTAATCAGTGCATGTTCACTGCTATGTTCTGGTTACATTACCAGCAAATATCATCTGAGCAGTTAATTACTGCAGAGACAATGACTCTGACTTACCTGATATAGTATATTATTATTCATCACGGATTCATTTCTTCTTCTTCTTCATTGGTAATTTTGTTCACGGTGCTGATGGTATTTAACAGCAGAGTCCCTGGATCTTTAGCACTATTATGTCTCCTTGGATGTTGGTCATATCCTGAAAGCAGATTGCTTCTCTAAGTTCTAACCAGATTTCTGCATAACTTCAATTGATGTCCCATGTAGCAGTAAGAAATGACTGTGTAATGTGATTCCCTGATGTAATTTGTGCAAAATGTATTAATCAATCACTGTGCCTCTCAGGAAATCATTTGCCATGGATCCCTCTTCCTTTGCTACTGAGCAACTGATAGTGTGTAGTGATCCTCCAGCCCAGTTTTTACAACTTTCCTTTGGGAAATGGGATAAAGAGAGAGGCTGGTCCAGCAGGTATGGCTCTAGCCTAGGTCTTGGAAAACCTGGATTCAATTCCCTGTGCTACCACAGACTTCCTATGAGACCTTGAGCAAGCCACCGAGGCCTAGAGCCACAAAGGGACTGGCTAAAGCCTAAAGCCTAGATTTAGGTCCAGTGTGATCCATAAAAGCCTTGTTCAGCAGCTATCTAACCCTATCTGTGCCTAAACTCACTCAATGCCTATACTTCAGCTGTAAAACTTCCCTAGACACTTAAATTTCTGCTTCTGGGCATGCACACTGCTGCCCTCCTCTAGGCATGCAAACAACTATGTTGTACCTAAACCCCACCATGACCCACAACCCAGGGGAAGATAGGCTGGTGATTGCCTATCTAGCCCATCTATCCAGTAGGTGTCCTCTGAGTATGTGCACTGAATCAGGCCCCATGCAAAATCCAGCCACTGGAGGAGGAGGAGGTGGTGCTATCACCTCAGAACTGTTAGCCCAGTGGTTGGTGCACTCACCTGGGATTTGGGAGAGCCAGGGTCGCTGCTCTGCTGACTATTTAATTGTTTATCCAGAGTACAACAGCGTCAGCAGAAGAGATTGTGGGAGACCCACATCAGAACATCCCATAGCTCAGGGGCTAAAGCATTCGGAGGTGGGAGGCTTCCTCCTCAAATACTTCCTCAAATACTTCCTCCCATCAGGCAAAGAAGGGAATCAAGGCTGGGTCTCCCACAACCTGGGCAAGTGCTATAACCACTGGCCTAAAAGTTAAAAGGAAGGCAGTGGCACCATCTTCTCTGGCATTTATTGCAGATGCAGCTTAATCACCTAAGCCATGTGATTCCAGGAGAGGGTTTCTAGCCATGGATTGCTAGCAGCAATAGGCACCTCCCTGTAGCCCAGACTTAGTCACCTACCTCCCCGAGAGGGGTAAGACTTAAGATACACCCCTCTCCTCAGCATCTCTCACTGGCTAGCAGCTCCCCACATAGTGTACTTGTTTTGGTGGATCCCATTCTTAGGCACTTGTCTCTCCCCATGTATTGTACAGGAAGTGTACACACCTAACTCAGGCTTTGTGGATCACAGTGTTGTTCCAGTGATTTTCTAGCTGCCTACAGGTTAGGCCTTGCAATGCTCTGTGTTACATTGCCTAAGTCCCTTTGTGGATCCAGGTCTCTGTGCTTTAAGTCCCCATCTGTAAAATGGGGATAGTGGCACTTCCCTACATTGCAGGGGTGTTGTGAGAATAGATACATTAAAGATTGTGATGAGGTCAGATATTATGGTAATGGGGTTATATAAGTACCTTAGATAGATAGATTTATATGGTGCTGTACATTTACTCAGTGCTTTTTCCATTCAGTAAAATTTGCACCTGCCAGTATACAGTTAAAACGGAAAAAAAAAAAAAACAAGACTAATCAATGAAAGTTTAGGAAAGAGGGAATGTAGAGTTTGTTGATGAAGAGGATTGGGAAGGAAGGAGTCCTTGAAACAGTGGGTTTTTAGGAGAGATTTGAAGGAAATGAAGCGCCAATCCTGCAATGTGAGTAGCCCCGTTGACGTCGCTACTCATACTTAAAATTAAGCATGTGTTTGTCTTCACTACAGTTATAACTCAAGTGTTGCCTCTAATTCAAGTCCCATCCACATGCAGAACCCTTTAATTTGATAATGTGGTGCTTTTAACTCAAGCTGGCTGGCCTACCGAGGGAGGTAGGCTACAGCTTGCATCAGCACAACTTGTCAGCGGCTAACACCACCACGCTGTGAAGCTTGAGTGTAATTTTGCAGAGTGGCTGCTCTCACTCAAGCTCAGCTAACTCATGAGGAGTAACCTGAGTGTAGATAATGCAAGTTAACTCTATAGAGTGTACATATGTTAACTCTTTGCAGGATTGGGGAGAAAGGGAAGACACTGAATTCAGCCAGAATTGAATGGATTGGTTGATTTGGAACCTGCCATGTGAAAGAGCCCCAAATTTTTTTGGTAGACTTTGTTCTCTAAATGTGTCCCCTTTGCTTGTATTCAGTTTGCTTGCATTTCCTGCTCACTTCGGGAACTCTTATTCACATTAAATGTTTTTATAGTGTCCTTAATATAAAAGCTTCTCAGTTGGCCACATTCCCAACTAAGTGATCCACAAACAATAAACTCTAAATACATTTCTGGATTGTATATTGGACCCACATGATTTTCGGAGTTTTATAGAACGGTGGAGGTTTACCTTCACAAAGTGCCACTCATTCTGATTTCCGGTATGTTCTAAATGCATTTCTGTATTAATTCATGTATTTATTGAGACTGTCCTAAGCCACATAGTTATGTTTGGGCTTCTCAGATCACTTCTTAAAGATAAGTAGTCAAGTAATAAAAGTCACCCCACAGCTTTTATGTAGTCTGGAAGTCACTGCTGACAGAATATCAGGACCAAGTTAAACTTAAGCTTGAATTACCTTTCACCTCCCTAGGGAACATTCTCTCCAGCCCACTGATGTCACTGACAGAGCAATGTGGCTGCACCTCACGTCAAAGCAGTCAACCCTGGACAAAGTAAATAAACTATGAATAAACAGACAGCTTCAGGCTCCTAGCACGGTCAGTGCCTTACATCACCCACACAAATATTTACCCACTAACTAAAATGTTACAAGTGAGGAAAATGAAAAGGTAATAAATGTGCAAAATAATTTAGAATTGGATTTCTTAAAGAGCTGGCTGCCTGTCTTCTCTATGATCCCTTCTTGTAACTGCTTTAAAGTAAATCCTGCCAGGTACATTTCTTCTGTTGATCTTTGCGGTTGCAACAAAAATGCTGTTTTTATTTCAACACATGAAGTTAAGCAATACAAACATGATAGGGATGGTACTTTGTCAGGGCTATCTCTCAGCTCTGCTGCGAGGCACAGGACCAAAGGCTAGGTTTCAACATCCAGGACCCACCTCTGTCCCACCTCTCCACAGATGTGCTGACATCTTCTGGCAGTAGACTGAGAAGTGCGAAGGTGAGTGGTGGTGTGACAGAGAATGGGGGGCAGCAGGGTGCTGCACCACTTTTTCTTCAGCGACTGGAGAACCAGATAGTGGAAGGAAAACTCCAAAACCTTTGCTGTGAGTCTGTCTTCCCACTCTCCCTGCCTCAGTTACCCAAATCACATGCTTGCTCCACTTTTAAACTGTGTGCCAGACTTTGTAAATCCAATTAGTCTAAGGTATGGCCTCATTATGCTAATATCTCCCAATCTTTAATGGATCTATTCTCACAGTACCACTGTGAGGAAGGGAAGTGCTATTATCCCCATTGTACAGATGGGGAACTGAGGCAGAGAGAGGCTAAGTGGCTTGTCCAAAGTCACACAGGAAGTCTGTGAGAGAGCAGAGACTTGAATTCAGGTCTCCCAAGTCTTAGGCTAGTGTCCCAATCACTGGAACATCCTTTCTCTGTAAATCCTGGCCCTGACCCCATTTAGGAGCAAAGGGGTTTAGATAATCTGTGGAAGTTAGGGATGGGAATCTTGAGAGGTTCACACATCACTGATTCTCTCATCTTCTTCAGCATACCTTAATGAGAGATACCAATACAGGACAGGGTAGAGCATGGAGCAGTATTCTTGTCTGTGACTGTGAATTTACATCTAGCAATGGATACATATCATACTTTACAGAAGTAAATCATCAACCACAGATTGCTGGTTTTGTTAGTTCAACCAGCAGCCTACTGAGTGTGTAGTTTTGTTGAGCTGCCTGTAGCCTTGTTGGTTAATTCCTGCTCAAGAGGCCCCAGAAGGTCATAGTGGCTACTTGCTCTCCTCCCTGTGGGAGCTCATAATGTGGGGCTCTGCAGAGTGTGCTCTTGTCATCCTGCCTGTTCTACATGCATACGCATCCACCAAGAGAGACAGGGAAGTTTTGGGCCTCCAGTTGCATCTATATGGGAGTGACACTTAAATCTAAATCTTAGTTTTTAAAAAAAAATCAATTTACTACTTTTTATTTTTTTTTTCCCATTGGCTGACAGAGGTGGGAATGTGGATGGGGCAAACTGGCATAAACTTCACTCAGGTAACAAAAGTGATATTAACTGAATGCATTTGGATGAATGAATGAAGGTTGAGAGTGCACCTTTTATTGAGAGTGTAACAGCAGAGGTGGTTGAAATTGTTTGAATTTTGAAATTTCATTGGGATTATGAATTCTGAAACTGGGGACAGTAAATTCACACCTTTTTTTCAACCGGTTCTAGACAGTATGCTTAAATCTCTGAGCTATATTGTTCATCCTGGTTTTGTAGATGGCAGTTACAGCCATGCAATACCTTTCCCATTTATGGTTGGCCTAGAAGCGATATGTGTTCCTACCTAATGGGGACCACAACACTGTGAACCATTTCTTTGTAGCCACTGAGCTAGATTACTGCAAGAAACTCTGTTTCGGGTTGTGTTGCAAAGAACTTCAAAAGATCCAGGAAGATAAAATTGTAACAATTCAGCTCTTGAGCAGAGTGAATGGCTATGAGTACATAACATCTGTGCTCTGTTCTCCGCCCTGCCTACTTCTTTATATCCAAATACAATGCAAGGCAATCTATAAACCTTTAAATGTTCTGGGACCCTGTTCACTCAGAGATCACCATGGCATGGCACAGACCCGGTTTCAGGTTTTGGTTTTGACCTGTGAAGCCCTACCTGGCTGCAGAGGTGCTTGAGCTGGTTATCCTTTGGTTTAAAAGGAAGGCAGCCATTGGTATGTCTTTCTTCATGAGGGACCTTCAAGTCTGGGGCTCACTTATAGTCCAAATCAGTTGACCTTCAGGGAACATTCCTAAGCCCATTTCTTTTCCCAGGTCTTAGGGGAAATGAGGAGTGCACAGAGTGCTGGGATTTGTGTGCCAAGGATTGAAATCTGTGGTGGGAGTTTAATTTTTTTCCCCTTTGGGGAGGCCAGAGATTTATTTTTGTTTGTACTAGCTGGCTTGTATTTTTAGTATATGTCAAAGTCACCTAGAGTCCTGGACTTTTTAATATTTGAGCTAAATAAACACACAAAATAATAGATACTTTTCAGGAGGAGGGGTTTGGGGCAGGACTAAGGGATTTTAGCTGATTTATTATTTATTACTGAGCATTTTTTTTTATTTTGCTGCACAGGGCACATTATTATATTACTTATGCTCTGTTATGTTTTTATTATATATATGCTAACTTGTTCTTGATAGTGAAATTCTAATGATCATAAAAGTTCTGAAAGCAATTACTGTAGAGGTGCACGTGTATACGTATATATTGGAATACATAAATATGTAAATATGGAGGTTGGGGGGGGGCGTTAATTCCCAGAGGAAAGATGGTTAAGGCACCAGAATGGGACTCAAGAGATCTGAATTCAGTTCTCAGTGCAGCCACAGACTCCCTGTCTGACCTTGGAAAAGTCATGTAGGCACTTTTTTGATAATTGTACCATATGTAACTTTTGAAAATGGGATTTAGGCTCCTAAGTCACATAGGCACTTTTGAAAATTTCACTCTTAATTTCTCTTTGCATCAGTTCTTAATTTGAAAAATTTGAGATAATATTACTTCCTTTCCCCAACCCATTACCTGTCTTGTCTATTTGGACACTGAGCCCTTTGAGGTAGGGATTGTCTATCACTATGTATGTCTATAGTGCCTAGCACAATGGGGCCTTTGGATGTTACTGTAATATACATAATAAATAATAACAATAATAATTCCAAAAAATCATAGGAGGAGACATATGATACGGGACCTATTAGGTCATCTATTTAGTTCATGTTTGTTGCCAACAGTACAATTTTCATCTTTCTGAATTTTTCTGTATTCAGAGTCTTTCTCTTCAACAGTGTAAATACGTATGAAGTGCACAGTGTGACTGGAAATGTGATGATTTTGAGTTCCCAGTAAATTGGATGACAAATCCTAATTTCTCAAGCAACAACATACTGGGTATTTGTAATTAAATTGACATACATTAAATTATTTCAGCTTTACACTTGTGTAGCTGAGAGCTGATTGTGTCCCACTGATGCCTGACTGAATGCAATTCTTGTCTTTCTCCTAGAAATACCAGACAACAAGAAAAGAAACATGCAGTAGCTCAAAATTCACATTATACCAGAGTCAAACATTCAAAAACATTCTGATAATGACAGGTTTCAGAGTAGCAACCGTGTTAGTCTGTATCCGCAAAAAGAAAAGGAGTACTTGTGGCACCTTAGAGACTTTCCACTGAATACATCCGATGAAGTGAGCTGTAGCTCACGAAAGCTTATGCTCAGATAAATTTGTTAGTCTCTAAGGTGCCACAAGTACTCCTTTTCATTCTGCTAACGTAGTCTCAAATATTTTAAATCATACTCCACTTTTTAAATTAAGGATTTGTGAATGGATTCGATATTTGGCAAAACAAGTTCTGCTCTCTAGTAAATCAGGTTCTGATTTATAATGGATCTGACTATACTTTGATGATTATGTAAGTACAATTCATTCATCGGCCACTGGGTGGTATGACTGGCACAGATGTTCCCTTAGAGACAGACAAGTTGAGTGTTGTAGTTATGTCCAGCAGATGTCTCTTTCCAACCATGTAATATTTATTTAACTGTTTATTCTGTAAAGGATTTTACAGGGTCAGCATTTTCAAACCCTTTGTTCTTCTTATGAAACAATTACCAATTGCATACTGGAAGATTAGTAAAAGTCAATATGATGCAGAAAGCATTGCTTTTCATAGTAAATTATTTCACTCTAACATAGAACACTTCTGTTTAATGAATACTTGTCACATAGGTACTATAGATATACACAGATTTAGAATGCATTGGGCTAGAATCAGATTTCAGTTACGCATGTGTAAATCTGGAGTAACTCAGCAGCACCCAATGGAGTTACACCGATTTACACAGGTGGAAATGAGAGCAGAATTTAGCCCATTGTTAAAAATATCCCTGTGTAGAAACAACTCTGGAGGAAAACTGAACTATGACAAGTTTCATTCATTATGGGCTAAACTCTGCTCTAAATTACATCCTCTGAAGTCAGTGAAGTCGCACAGGTATGAATGAGAGAGTTCAGAAGTTAGCCTTATTGAAGCTAACTGGTACAAACTGAGTAACGGAATAGCTAACCAATATTGCATCTTATTAATAAAGGCAAGTCTCTTCTAAGCAATCACTATTTATAGCTCTGAATACTAGAGATGGGCTCCAACCAGTACCCCAGATTCAAAGCCCCTTGAACTTTTCAAAAGTTGAGACTCTGATCTGAGATTTGTGGTTCAGCCACTATTTCTATAATAGTCCTCAACCGGAACCATAAATCTGAACTGCCCAAAACACAGGGGCAGTTTGGTTTTGCAGCTCACACTTATTTCAATAATGGGCCCATTTTTATTGCTTCCAACACCCAGGTCACTGTTCTTCTTTCCCAGAATATAAATGCTGGCGCGATAGGAGAAATATGAAAGCACAGATTAAGTACAACGCTTGATGGATATGTTCGACAGCTCAACTGGCTTTTGAAAACTGATCCTGTTTTCAGGAAACGGGACTCATCAGCTTTACAGCACCACACATATTGCATATTAGAGCTACAGAATTTTCCTAAAAGTTTGAACAGACTTAAGAAATAGAAGAGCTACATTGCAGTCAAAACAGTAATTTACCAGATACTTTTGTTTTTATCCCCTTCTGGGATGAAGTGAGCACCTGCATGATTAAATCTAAAGTAGTACATTTGGTACACACCATCAGGCCTGATCCTATGAGCTGCTGAATGCCTCTTGGCTGTCTAGGCTTAGTACCTTGCAATATTGACTTATGTGGAATTTGAGGACGCTGAGCGCTGCCTGGGAGGTGCTCGACACTTTGCAGCTTTGGGTCTGGTCTCAGAGAAAAATATTTTACTCTACAGGTTCTAACTGAACATACAATGACTGTTCTGAAGGTTTAAAGCTGATTATGTTTGTTGCTCCTGTTATATTTCATACAGTTAATTATTATTTTCCAGTCCATGATCTTGCTAATAATTGATGCTTAGAGAGGGGACGAACTGTTTCTTTGGAGGAGTTGCCAGGTGGATTGTTTTTTATTTTTTTTCCATACTATTTCTTTGATGTACTAGTGCTGGCATTGTCCCATGTCCAAAAAGTATGAGAAGTTGCATTGGTTCTCAGAAGGTGTCACACTTCTGTGTGAATCACAGAATGACTCAGGATACATCTACCATGTTCAAAGAGTGAAAATTCTCTGCATCTCTGCCCCATTTGTCCAGATTAGAGGAAAACACTTAGGCCAAGATTTTCAAAAACAGGAGCCTAAATGTAGGCTCCTAAGTCTTTATTAGGACACATAAATAAGTAGCCTGATGTAGGTGCCTAAATATGGTTGTAGAAGCTTACCTTCAGGTTCATATTTTTGAAAATCTTGGATTGAATATTTTATTTGTGCATGTTTTTAGGCGCTGGAATGCTTTGATGGTTTTTCATATGCCTGTTTTGTTCAGCAGCCGTAATAATATATTTAACTAACAGATAACTTTATGCAGGAGAGACATTAAAGGTGAAGTATTAAAGGGTAGTTATTATAGAAATGGGTGCAATATTTTGCCTCCCAATTGAAATAGCAGCCAGAAACACTTATCTCACTCCAGAATACTGGAGCCGCCAGCTTCCAGAATGAAAGGTAATCTTCTGTCTTAGCTAGGACTTGTACTCAACCTTTGTATTTTCTTTAGCTCAAGTCTTCCTTTCTAGCACATTGGTGCTGGATGTCTGCAAGCATTCTATCATCCATGTTCGCATAAACATGCAGAACACCTGCTTACTCTGATTCACCCGGTCCTCATTCAGACTCTCCCAATTTTTGACAGCAGACCTCAATCGAGTATTACATGCTGTTAATTTCCTTTCAGAACCATGTAATAACATGCCTTACACCCAATTCCTAACGTCATTCAAGCAGTCCAGTCACTGGGATAACATGTCAAGATTTTGTAATTTATATAAATGTAATTAATTTATACTGCTTTACCCCATTATTATGATGGTGCAACTCCAATGAAAACTGGAGTAACTCAGTGGTGAATCAGGCCTCTTGCTTTTAAAAAATATATAAGGTCATATTTTGAGCTGTGTAAATCGGCATGGCTCCATTCACTTTAATGGAGGGACACCAATTTACAGGACCTGAGGATCCAGATCATAGTTTCTACAAAGAGTCAATTATATATAAAACAGTACTTTACATCAGCTATTCCAGATCCTCCTGAAATACAAGGCTCAACAAAGGTTTTGGAAATGTCTTAAATGGACCACAGCTGAAAAGATTTTCCTAGGGCTTTTCAGCATTGTGGATGGTTGCTAAAAATTGTTGGAAATTTCATATTTTCTGTAGAGCCAAGGAAGAAATGTGCTTGTTTGTCATTGCACTTACTGCATTCCCTCTAAAAACTAGGATTCCAGTCTACACCTACCCTCCAGCTATGAACCAGCCCCCATAATCCTGCTCTGAACTGTATTTAGGCAAAAACACTTGCAGGTATTAGAGAAACCTGAACATTTCTTGTTGTCTTTAGTTACAACTCTTCCTTCCTCCTTCTTTAGCTTCGCTGTTTTAGCAGAGGTGTTTCCTATAGTTTGAAAATCCAAGTGATGGCTCTCACGTATCCACACTGGAGTTAGACACTATTAACAGCTGAATCTTTTAAATCAGATTTTGCAAACAGTGAACTTTTTCTCTGCACTTGTTTTGGCATCTTCGAGATTAAGAAGTCACGCAGCTTGACAAAGCACTTTGCTCCTACAAGTCTTAACAGACCCACAGGGATTTCCCCCCCCCCCCATATCTCCATTCCAACACCTGTTGCAAAAAGGCTGGGGTGGTCTCAATGTAACTTCCCTCTGCCCCTCCTCCTGCTAATACATACATAGCTATACATAATAAATTATTCTAAACAGCCCCCAAAACACTGTTTGTAATATATATATATATATATAATATCCAGCTTGGAAGGTTTGTCACATCTTCAGATGTCTAGAAGTTCTAGGCTTTTTCCAGGTTTTCCTATGCATGCATTTTAAATCTTAAGCATGCTTGTAACTGAATGGCTTTTTCTAAAGCAATCTAGGTAACTGACAAAAACTAAGGCACATTCAAAAGACTTTTATCCTGAACGAAATACAAACAAAGATTATGCCTTTATATAAAGCCTGCAGTATCCTTGTGTTTTCTATAAAAATCCCATAAGGAAGTGTGTCTAATAAGGTTTTAGATTACCCTGGCTATCATTTTTGCTATTGCTTATTATCTGTACATGTTTCAATGTCCTTGGATAATCAGGAGTCTTTCAATGGCAGAAAATATTTCATTCTGTGCTAAAGCAGTTAAAGGAGTTATATGATTACTCAATCTCCACAAGGCAGGAAATGGCAGGTTCTTGCATTTTGGAGATGTTTGAAACTAAAAAAGTATTCCTAGTAGTAAGAATCTGAAACAGAGTCCATGGGTTTTACAAAACCCAGAATCCTGCTGTGAAACACTGCCTTTCCATTTGTTGCTGCTGCTGCTTTTGTCTCATATAATGTACCTTGCTATCAGCTATTTCTCAAAAGGTGAGGGTTAAGTATTTGTTAATCTACAAAATTTCCCAACTAAAACTTTTCAAAGTGCAGTTTCCAAACATAACAGGCACCTCCTAACCAAAGTCTCTCCTCAGCACTGCAGGCTGAGTTGTTATCTTGTAATGTTCCCCCCTTCTGCCCTTAATGAACAGTTTGTTCCATTGTATTTCTTTTATCAAACATCTGGAAGCCAGACTTGTTTTAAAGAGACTTTTTAGTTCATATGGACTTATCCAGCTCCCTCTTAGGGAAAAAAGAAGAAGAATGCAGTTAATCAGTGAAATTACCACCTATTTAAAGTACTCTAACTAACACATTTTTGTAGACAGAAATTCTAAAGAACAATGTGCACCCACTTTGCACCAGAATAATTCACTCTGACAACAGATTCTTCCTCTGTTCACAGCTGTCCCAGTGGGAGGAGCTGAAACCTGAACCAAATCCTTAACTTGTAGCAGGGATTGGATCCTTCTTGCAAAGAGAAAGAAAACCCTCCCAGCAAAACAGGCTGAGTTTGTAAAAGTGCTTGAGCAAATTCAGAAGCGATTGGATGAAAAGAAAACCTTGGCCCTCCCCTCCTGCACCTGACTAGTGGATATTTACAGCACTTTTCAAGGAGCCTCTCTGCACTGCCACTACACAATTTTACTGCATGGATTGAGCTGAGTAGACAATACTATAGGGACCAATGTGCTAGCAGTGATTCTGTGTGCTGCACACGATCTGGGGACCGTTATTCTAAACTGAAAGGAGATTCTGGAAGAAGGAGAAATTCTGCATTCAAAATGCCACGATCTTTCCTGGTCAAGAAGCATTTCAATTCATCCAAGAAGCCAAATTACAGTAAACTGGACACTCACACAGGTAATAAGATTAAAACATATGCCACTGTGAATGAAAGCTGAAGTTGTTTTTATTCCTTGGCAGTGAAGGGGGTTACTTTTTAGTTTTCATATTGCAGGGCAAGATTTGGTTTGTTCCTAGCATTTTCTAGCTGCTTAAAACGATTGATTTTTGAAAAACATGTAAGTGCCACTCAGAATGAAACACTGCCAACTTTAAAAAGTTTGCTCATTGAATGGAACCCAATTATTTTATGTGGATTTACATTTTTCCTGTTCTGTTCATGTTATCAATGAAAGTTCTAACTTCTACACAAATCAGTTTGAAAGTTTGGCTGCTGAATGTGTTAGACTGCATGAATTTAGAAACAGCATGTTTCTTTGACTAGACCTCCAAACCATATTGTGCTTGTTTAAGTGCACTGCGTGTGTGTATGCAGGCATCCGTATATATGTGTAGCGTTTTTACTCATTTAATCCTCTTTACATATTATTGTATGATGTTCATAGTGTTTGACTTCTGCGCTTGTTAAACCTCTAGGCATTTATTTTACTGCCTTTAAGGCAATTTTCCACTTTTCCTAATACTTTCTTCTTTCTTCTTCTCCAGTGATCATTTCCCCATACCTGTATGAGAGCTATCCAATGCCTATCATACCACAGCCAGAGATCCTGAGCTCAGTAGCTTACAATCCAATTACTGTGTGGACTACAACTGGGCTGCTACCATCCCCGTTACCCAATGACCTCTCTCCTCTTTCTGGATACCCCTCATCCTTGGGAAGAGTCAGTCCACCTCCACCCTCCGACACCTCATCCAAGGATCACAGTGGCTCAGAAAGTCCCATTAGTGATGAAGAAGAGAGAATCCAGTCAAAGCTTTCAGATCCCCATGCAATTGAAGCTGAAAAGTTTCAGTGCAGTTTATGCAACAAGACCTATTCAACTTTCTCTGGACTGGCCAAACATAAGCAACTGCACTGTGATGCCCAGTCTAGGAAATCGTTCAGCTGCAAGTACTGTGACAAAGAGTATGTAAGCCTAGGAGCCCTTAAGATGCACATCAGGACCCACACACTACCTTGTGTCTGCAAGATCTGTGGCAAGGCTTTCTCTAGACCCTGGTTACTTCAAGGACACATCAGAACTCATACGGGTAAGAAAATCTATTAGAAATGCAATGTGTCAATTTTATCCCACCAGGATGCAGCTTGTTTTGTCTTGGGCAAATACTAGGGTCCTTAACATGTTATTGATATTTACCTGGACAGTTATTTCCTAGCTATTTTTAAAGCATCATTAAAGTACAAAATTCACACTTTTTTGTAACAATATCTCACATTCGTGGACCAGGTCCTCTACTGGTGTAAATCAGCATAGCTCCACTAAAGTCAATGTCATTTTTTGCCAGTTTACACCAGCTGAAGATTTGGCCATAGTGACTTCAGGCTCATATTTAGGCTTTGGGAAGTGTATATATACAAGGCTCAGTTTTACCCAAGGATCAGTTAGAAAACCCCGAACCCTAAAATTTATACAAGTGTCTGCTTGGTGAAGCAATCAAGGAATACAAATGTTGCTAATAGAAACAAATCCTTACCAAAGTTTGTTTGCTAAGACGATGAGTTTGGTGTAACATTGGGCACAGTGTTGTGTCTGAACAGCTGTTGCTGCATTTCTAGTTGTAGCCCCTATCTTAAGTAATTTATGCTGCTCTAGACATAACACAGGACAGCCAAAATGAACAGAAGGAACATTTGGAAATGTTGGGAGGAGCCCAACCTACAGGCGCTGGCTGCACCTGTTGAGGCAGAAAGCGTCAGCAGCTTGTCTTTCAAGCCCACACTGAGCAGTATTCTCTGACAAGTCTGAAATGTCTCAGTACAGTCAGCAGTGCTGTGAGCAGTAACTGTAATATCTGCAGCATGCTCACCTTTTTATTACACACTTCAATTATTTAAACAAATCATTTTTGTTTCCGAAGGGAAAATGGGGCTGTCCCTGTCCCCAGGGGTACTTATTACTTTAAATGCTTAACTCTTTTTTTTTAACGTTTTTTTAGGAGAGAAGCCTTTTTCATGCCCTCATTGCAACAGAGCATTTGCAGACAGATCGAACCTGAGGGCTCATCTGCAGACCCATTCAGATGTGAAGAAATACCAGTGCAAAAATTGCTCCAAAACTTTCTCCAGAATGTCTCTTCTGCACAAACATGAGGAATCTGGCTGCTGTGTAGCACACTGAGTCTTGCAGTCAATGTTTACCGGGATCCAATGCATTTCTCCACTCCTGTTGCAAATGATAAGTGGAAACCCAAAGGCATTTTCTCTTCTGCTTCCCAACCGCCTCCCCTGACCCCAGCCCACCCCCAAAAAGTGGAAGAACTTATAATGTCAGTACAAATTAGCTTAAGTATTTCTGCTAAATTACTTAAGTGTGAATTCTGAAATATGAGGGGGAAAGAACCATGCATGACATTTCAGATAGATCATAAGGAAGAAGCATGATCAGCCTTCTTCAGCGATGAAGCCAAATGTGCATAGACTTACCTTACTAAGAAAAGTTGCAAAGAGTTAACAGTACATTCCTGCCAAACCATTTCAACCAAAGAAACAGTATTTAAAGAGGAAATAATAATAAAAATCCTACTCCAAGAGAATTTGCCAGACAACATGTATCTCAGGTGCCTTATAAAGTATTTTAAGTTTACTTTAGTAAATGTCTAATATTACTAGTTTTTTTTTTATTAAAAACTAAGGCCTTTATTGATGATCTGAAATGCTTTAAAACTGAATAGTTCAAAGAAGAGGAGAAAACACATTATGGAATGTATGAAAAATTATCTGCCGTATTTTAAAAGTTTGTGCCTTTAAAAAAAAGACTGTAGCTTCAAACATTCCTGGTGCATGCTTGACCCAACTTTTAATATGGAAGAGTTCCTCTAAACTAATCTTTTTTTTTTAAACGGGAATAAGTGCAAGAGAGGGGGGTTCATGGGAGTTTGACAATGATTTTTTAAAAAAAACTTTTTTGAAATGCACAAAGAAAATGCAATATTTTCAGCAGTGCCCCTCCAAGTGCCTTTTCTATTAATGGTTTTGTAAAGTATGTGGACATAATGTAAACATTTTTATTTTTATATGACTGAATGTGTTGTGAATGAAAGTGAAGTGTTGCCTATAGCAGCACCTGTAGGTAACTTGAAGAAAGTGTGAAGTGCATTTTGTTATGTTGTTTGCTAGCCACTTTTTTACAATAAACATTTTTGAGTAAGATCTCTGTTGTTTGTTCTAAGTACAAAGCCTTTATCTGAATTATCGAGAGTATGAAACATGCAAACAAAGAAAGTGGTTTTTCATTAAAAACATGAAGATGGAAACTGATTTTCAAATATGAATTGTTAGTTCATGATTGTTGAACATGAATAAGAAAAATGATCCTTTGGGGGACGTTTTTTTACAAAGCATTTAAGAAGGCTACTTTAAAACACCATTACACTCTCTTTACACCCAATCAATATCTGTTTTGCCAAGAGCCCTGATTAAAAGAGAAACATTTTGTTTTATTGCATTTTTAAGAGTTAAGATGCTCCAATTACATTAGGATCATTACAATAACCACAGTTTTGTAACCATCTTTTCATTATACATTGAGCTTACAAATTTGGGCCTGATCCAAAGTTCATTGAAGTCGACGGGAGTATTTCATAATTCCATGGAGTTTAGATCATGTCCTTTAAGAACAGTATTCCAGTCACAATATATTGTATATTTTATTAGAAGGTTTCAGAAATATAAATTGCATCAAAGGGTTTTTTTAAACAATTGTTTTTATAAAATATTCATAGATAGCAAAAGTGTCATCATAATGCTTTACCTCTGAGACTATATTTGGTGAGGATGTATTTATAGATGTAGAATCAAAGAAGCCCTGAGCTACTAAATCAGAGAAATAATTATATATACTGATTCACAGCTAGCCGTAAACAGTAATAGTTTTTTCTTAGGTGGATTAATTGAGATTTCCAGGACTTGACTCTAAAAGTGTGGCAAAGCGTGACATAAACAAGTGCTGGTCCATTACACTAACTGATACAAAATAACACTGGACATTTTATAAAATGCATAGCTATGATTCAGATAAATACAAACTGGGATCTAATTTACAAGGGTGTAACACATACTCTACCATGCTAACAGGAGTAAAAAGTAGAAAATTTATAACATTGTCAGTAGAACAAGCAGATAAGACTTACAGTGCACACAAGGAACAGATTTCTTGAATAAGAAATTGCCATTTCACCATAATCATATTTGTTACCATATCTACATCTTTAGTTCCTACAATGGAGCACTTTAATAGGGCATTTGGAATATTACATTTGAATTTTCTTTATGCATATCTGCACAGTACAAGATCTTTAATTCTGCCCACAGGAAGTACTGCATTTCAATAACCCTAACTCGGATGAAGATTTTCAGATGCAGCAAACAGCTGTAAAATAACATTACCCTCTTCTTTCATTAGGGCAAATTATTTCTGCAGGAAGTAGCTCGATAGCATAGGAAGGATAAACAGCAAGGAATGCAAATTTAAAAATTAAGTGCAATGAAGATCAGTGAGAATTTATGAGATAGCATTTTGAAATGAACCTGTGAAGGCATCAAATACCCTTGAAAAGTATCATGTGGTTACTCTATTGATCTACACTTACATGTTATTCACTTTGAAGTTCTTAGGTCTCTGAAAGCAATTTGATCAGCTTTGCCTTTTCAGAGTAAAGTTTTTCTGTGTGAATGGTAAAGCTGTGACAGTAAACAAGTGTTCTGTGTAACTTTATTTCCTATTTTCACTGCAAACATTTGGGTTTTGTTCTTCTACTTGCATGCACCTGACTTTAGAAAGGAACTTGCCATTGTTTCAATTCACACTTATACTTTCAATTCTTTAGGTTCCCCAGTAAAACTAAATAGGCTAAAGACCAGCTTCTTTTTGACTGAATTCAATAAAAATGTTGCCATTGTCTTCCATGGGAAAAGGATCAGACCTTAGCATCATTAAAACACAGTTTGCTAAACTGTACACAAGAGCTACTGGACTGATTTGGAAGGTGTAAGTTAAGATTATCTGCCCCACATGCACGTAATCATAGAACACAGAGATGGAACAGCCTTGTTGCATCCTTTAATTCCTCCTTTCAAAAATATAGTTCCAATAGTACATTGCTAGTGCTTTATCCAGTCTAGTTTTAAGTATTACAAGTAATGGAATGACACTACTTTCATAAGAGATTATGCTACTCTCACTGTCAGGATGTTTCCCACAATATTTAGCTTAAAATATTCCTTTCTTAATTTCATTGTATTCCTCCTAGTTATGCCCCTTATTCCGGCCCAAATAATTCAACTCTATGAACCAAATTCTATTCTGGGATGCATGCATACAACGCCCATTGATTTACTGGGAGTTTGCAGGAGAATTTTGCTCTGTGCTTGGTAATTTTTGACTATTGTCATAGCTCCTTAGTCATCTCCAATCCCTACTATGCATAATTAGTTTTTTTAAATATTTCTATGAACGACAATTGTTCCAGCTCCCTAATAGTTGTTGTTACTCTTTCCTGAACTCCCCATTTTGTCAATAGCTTTCCACTTTTGAGAAGCCCAGAATTGAATGTCATGATTTTTTGAATAATGACAGGTTTCAGAGTAGCAGCCGTGTTAGTCTGTATTCGCAAAAAGAAAAGGAGGACTTGTGGCACCCGTCACACGTGTAGCTCACAAAAGCTTATGCTCAAATAAATTTGTTAGTCTCTAAGGTGTCACAAGTCCTCCTTTTCTTTTTATGATTTTTTGAATGAGAGTTGGGGCTACCAATAAGCCAGCCACTACTATAAAGCAGCCTGCATGGTAGAAGTCAGTATTTGCAAGCATCTGAATATCTACAGGATTTCCGAGTGTTATGAGCTCTCTTTCTCTGTAGCGTGCAGTAGGTTGTTTAAAGCAGTGATGAGGCATACCTCTCAGAATAAATCACCAGGAAGTCTTTGTGTTTAGATATTCTTATTTCACTGTTACTTATGTTATGATAGTGCTTGGTAGCCTCAGCCAAGATCAAGGCCCAATTATGTTAGGAGCTATACAATCACATAGTAAAGAAACAGCAGCTAACCCCAAAGACGTTACCCCACAACAGATAAAACAGACGATGGAGGAGTTGGAAATTGAATCCCAATCTCTTGAATTCCCAGGCTGTGATGGAGCTGACCCCTATCACCTACAAGGCAAGAAAAAGCACCCCAATTAGTCACAGTCTGCACCTGGGGTGTGAGTAACTAATTGCCTCATGGCTAGAGGGAGCAGAGCTAGGCCTCATAAGTAGACTGAGGGAGCTAAGTTGGGGAGGGACTGCTGAAGAGACAGGTGTCTCTGGTGGAGAGAAGGCCTGTGACAGGGTATAACCACACAGGTAACAACAGAGGAAGAACACAACCGGAGCAGATTAGGGTCCTGAAGGGGAAGCCCTGGAGTAGGGTCAACAAGGGAACGACAGTGATGCCTGAGAGGGATGGAAGATCTGTTAGTTGGAAGATTTGTTTGGACCTTGATTTGAAATTTGACTTGACCTGGCTGGAGGGCCAAGCCCCAGAGCTCCATGAGGGGGAGTCTGGCGAAGATACAGATCTGAGGCAGAGTGCGAATAGGGGCTCCATGTCCAGGCATGAGGGGTGTGCCCTCGAGGAGAGGGTGTGTGCTTACAAAGTCCTTAACCACAGGGCCAATCAGTATTTCATATTAAAATATACAATTTCTATTCTTAGAAGGAATTAAAATTTGTATCCCTTTAAAAATTGTTTGTTTGTATTTATTTATTGTCCTATGATTTAAAATCTTAATACCATTTTAAAAATGCAATTTGTAACTAAATCTGTGAATTACAATCCTATGTGACAGGAACCTTGAAGGTGGAAGAGGAGAAACATTTCAACTTGTATATGTATTTTTAAATGCAAGAAATAAAAACAAATGAAGTGAATGACTTGATGCCACACATCACTGATGGGCTATGTCAAGGTTCTGGAAACTATCATGAGGTAACATGAAGAGAAAGGACAGAGAATTACCTATCCTATAACAGCAGAGCATGACTAGTATAAATGAAGGATGCTTGTATTCTCAGTCCCTTCTCCTTAGTAAAGTTAATGCCCCATCTGCCTCCTCAGCCTTATTTAGGGTATGCACTATTCCCTTGTTCCCCTCTCATTGCCAACAGGAGTCTTTATAAGTGAAAAGGGTTAGATTATTCCTGTGCGAAGTGGGGGAGCGTTACACTGCCCAAAGTGGAAGCGCAGAGAGGACTGTATCTGAGGCAAACACAGTCCCTCCAAGTTCCCAGTGTGTAACATAAGTGCAAAGGTTGCATCCTCCTCCAGGTGCACCTGGCTTGCTCTGCCAGTGTGGAGGGCCAAAGCCTGCCTCCTCCCTGCCCTCTTTGGGACAATATGAAAAGTACAAATAGCCTGCAATTTTTTCCCCTCAAGTACAAGGACCGGTCTTTGCATTATCCTCTCTTCCCCACCCCATCCCCTCCCTGGACACCCATACAAGGTCAGTCACAATCCGGCCAAAAAATCTTTGATTTTGTTTGTTTGTTGTTTGGTGGTTCAGTCATCTCTTTTCTTTCTGTCTCGCCAGTGCTCCAGGAACATTACCCAAACTGATGCTGTTTTGTGGCTTCCTCCTCTTCCTTTCGGCTTTTTGGAAACAAAAACATTTACAAGTGCTTTTTTTGTGGCTTTCCCGTTTTCTCTTTTCTTAGCTCTCAGAAAGACAAAAAGCACTGGGAAATGCAACTTTGGCCTCCAACTTCATGCTGTTTCGTTTGTACGCTCTGCTGTGTGTATACTGGATCCACTCTTCCTTTCTCTTGTCTCCATTCCCTTTTACCCTATAGACATCATCAAGTGTCTTCTCTGTGTACAGACCACAGCCTTGTCTACATGGCGGGGTACTGTGCTCGACTGAAGTGTGATTTCTAAAGCACACTAATGTGTTGTGTATTAATTGGTGCCCTGTAATGTAAATGCTGTTTGAAACAGTACTATATTCAAATGCACTAGGGAACCTTTAGTGCCCACCAGCAGGACTACTCAGGCCAACTAATTTGAAACATGTTAGTCAACTTTAGAAATCACACCCCATAAAGCACATTACTCAACTGAGTAGACAAACACTAAGCAAGAAGGGCTGGATAAGGCCCTTAATCTGCCTGGCAAATGTGCTAAAAAGGACACTCCTCCCCTCTCTTTTGTTAAGGGAAAAGATACTCTATGTACCTCTCATTTATGCTCAGGCCACTTTACACTACTCTAGTGTAAAGTCACTTTAGGACCCCTTTACATGATTGCAGCAGTTAAAGGAGCATTAATTAGAATAAGTGCCATTCACAACATGGGCTTTTGGAAAGCAAATAATTGTCTAGATGCCCAATAGATGCCACCTCTAGTTGGACCTTTGCTGTTTGGAACCAAAGGTCCTTTTAAAATGATGTGCCAGTCTGGAAGTCCATTGGGGTAGGGAATAGAGGAGGTGGAATGATCAGAAAAATCCCACAGCATTTGATACCCTCAGAACCAGATTTTTTAGTCAGCTTCTCTTGCAAAATTGAATGTACAGACCTCTGTGTGTACAAACAGGCATGTGCACATTCTCATCAGGTAATCAGGCATGCAGTTAACCAATCTGTGAACTCAAACGAGCAAGCAAAATCACTGCAACCTTACTTGGAGGGACATTTCAGAACAGTCTGCAGACTGATTGAGTCCCTAACCTTTCTGCTGAGTGTGCTAACTTTACTGCTAATTGTTTTTTGTGACTGCCACTTGTTATAATCAAGCCCCAGAATTTGGACTGAGACCAACAAAACATGTCACATATGGACCACTAAAGATCCATCAGTTGGTAGTAATTTCCAGCCTCTAGCATCTCATGCTTTATTAAAAGCAGTGACCTAAAATGAAATGTTTCATATCTCATTACCAATTCCATGCACCACTGAGTCCCTCAAATAAAATACTTTTATGTCTTAGTAAGTTCCCTGGATGCAGAATACAAGTGATGAACAGCAGATCAGTGAGTGATGGACATCTGCGAAGAATCTCAGTGAAATGGCACATTCTAGGTACACTGCCAAAAATAGTTCATATATTATGGATGGCCTTAAAAATGTATGCCTCTTGGAGCAAAAACTGTCATCTTCTGTGTTTGTGCTGTGCTGAGCTGATTAGAAACACTTAACAACTAATAAATAATGACTAATAGCACTGCATGTACAAAAAAAATAAATCTTCTCTTTAAAAGCCACAACTGGGTTATGTGAAACTAATAACATTTTCTTTTTACATTTTGAAATGTGATTAAAATATGTTTTAGAAGACAGCACATAACTTCATGTGGGAAGGTTCATCAGTGAATCTTCACCATACATGTCATTGTTATGACTCTGGGCCAGGTTACTGACTGAAATCAGTAGATATGCATTGGTCTCTGTTGGATGTTTGGTGGCCTCTGTGAAATAACTTGCTAGTCTCAGTCCAGTTCCTAACTGGTCTGACCAGTTCCTGTTGAACAAGGTCCACAAAAATTTCCATCCAAACTTTTTTGGTTATTTGGTTTTCAGTTATCTAAAACCAAAACATTTTCAGGTTTCAATTTTTTTTTGCAAGCCCCAACCCCCCCCCCACCCCCATTAGACAAAACTGACAAAGAAATTCACTTGTGGTGGGGGGGAGAGAGGGGAAATCATTTCCGGATTATCTCTACACACACTGCACAAAATCACTGCCATAGATAGTGCTTCTTGGTCCCCATTTGCAGTCACAGCAGGGAGGTCAATGACTGAATGGTGACGGAAACTGAACTACCCGCTCACTTCTAAGGGGAGGTTTCAGTGCATCACAGGTGAGGTACACCAGCGGGACTATGTGGGTTTCCATTGTGCATATATATTCTGTGGTAAAGAGAGGGCTTCAATTGTCAAGGCTGTTAAATTGTCACCTTCCACATAAGTACTAAAAGGCAGTTAAATATTACCTTCCCATGTTAGACTTCTATATGAGGAGAGACATAGAAGGTCAGTGCTGCTTAGTTTGGTGAGGAGATGAATAGGAAGGGGCATGATAGATATATATAAAATTATGAATGATATGGAGAAGGTTAATCGGGCACGCTTAATTCCTTGTCTCCTGATAAAAGAACAAGAGGGCATTCAATTAAATTGGAAAGCATCTAATTTAGAAATTGTGAAAGAAAATTATTTTTAACACTATACATAATTAACCTGTGGCATTCCTTGTCACAAGTTATAGTTCAGGCTAAGAACATTCTCAAAAGGATAAGGCATGTACAACCAGGATAACGTGAACAACAAAAACATCCACGGTCATGTTTGACACGATTAAACAAAATTGAAGGTATAGGCCAGATATGACAAATAGCTCATGCCTAACGCTGGTTGGAAAATTTTTGAATTTCAAAATGTTTGACTTAAATATCATCTCATTTTTTTACCAGTTTATTTAAAAATTTCAAGTTTTGGAAATTTGGAACCAACTAAAAGGGATAACTTTTCTGCAAAACTTTTAGCAAAAAGAAGTTCCCATTTTCTGACCAGCTTTACAAAGCTCCCAATAGGAGCTTCTGAGATTTAAGCTCTTTTGAAAATCCTGCTAATAAACTCTTATGCGTCACAACAAAGGCCTTTGACATTGTTAGGGTGAAAGTTTCTATGTGCACAGGTTGTTCTGTAATTGTCCAGTACGGGAATGTTTGCACCTTCCGCTAATGCATCTGGCACTGGCCACTGTCAGAAACAGGATAGTGGACTAATTGGAAAACTGCTTTGATCTGGTATTGCAATTCTTATGTTCCTATGTCAGAGTACATCAGCATACGTTTTGGTATTCATGTTGGTTTGTAATGTTAAGAGAGAAATAGAGCCAGAACTTTATAAGCACAAGAATCTTGTCTCCTCTAACATTGCCCTATTTGGAGCTATATGGATCCATTTTGTTAGTTGGACATTTTTGTATTGGATTAATTGCACAAGCTGGATGGAAGTCATGTTCATTTGTAACTTGCTAAAGTGCAACAAGCTCTGGCGTTTTCTCGCATTGCTACAGTGTGCATGGCAGGTTCCTGTGCTAATGAACTGAGCATGCAATAGTGCCTTTACCAGTTACTATAGTTAGTTCTGCAGTTACAGAATATTTTTTTACTTCCTTACAAGCATTCTGGTTTCCTTTTTTTATTTATTTGGTTCTACCAAGTTATTTTTAAGGTATTCATTTCTCTCAAGCTTTCTGAGAATTATAGTATTTATATTAAACTCTGAATCTCTGTTCTTCAGGGAAGCTCTTTTCTATGTGTCAGTGACAAATGCCTCTCTTGTTTATCAGAAACAACGAGGAGTCCTTGTGGCACCTTCATGGACCTTTCAGTCCTTCTTTTATGTGTCTTCTAAAATAAAAATACATAAACAAGAGACAGGTTTCAGAGTGGTAGCCGTGTTAGTCTGTATCGGCAAAAACAACGAGGAGTCCTTGTGGCACCTTAGAAACTCACAAATTTATTTGGGCATAAGCTTTCGTGGACTAAAATGCACTTCATCAGATGCAAGTGGGTTTTAGCCCGTGAAAGCTTATGCCCAAATAAATGTGTTAATCTCTAAAGTGCCACAAGGACTCCTCGTTGTTTTTGCCGATACAGACTAACACGGCTACCACTCTGAAACCTGTCTCTTGTTTATGTATTTTTATTTTAGAAGACACATAAAAGAAGGACTGAAATGTCCATGAAAGCGCTCTGCACATTACTCTTGTGCTCATGTTTGAGACCTTCTTGTACCAGCATTAATAAAACTTGAATCAGGAAAAAAGATGAAAGATATTGAAAGCTGAAAGTTTTATAGTTTTAATCTATTTGCACAGTGATCAATTAGGAACTCGGGAGTTGAAATGGCAGAACCCTATGAAAAAATAACGTGTTTGCAATTCTGTGCCTATGTCATACTAGGTTTGTCAACTTTCTACTCACACAAAACCAAACACCCTTGCCCCGCCCCTGACCCGCCTCTCCTCCAATGCCCGGCCACTTCTCTGAGGTCCCGCCTCAGCTCACTCCATCACCCCCTCCCTCTGTCACTTGCTCTCTCCACCCTCACTCACTCACTCACTCACTCATTTTCACCAGACTGGCTCAGGGGGTTGAGGTTTGGGGGGGGGGGGTGAGGGCTCCGGCTGGGGGTAGAGGCTCAGGTGTGGGACCGGGGATGAGGGATTTGGGGTGCAGGAGAGGGCTCTGGGAGGAGGGGTTCGGAGTGCGGGAGGGGACTCCGGGCTAGAGCAGGGGGTTATGGTGCGATGGTGGGGGTGAGGGCTCCAGCTTGGGGTACAGACTCTGCGGTGGGGCTGGGGATGAGGGGTTTAGGGTGTAGAAGGGTGCTCTGGGCTGGGACTGAGGGGTTCAGAGGGCAGGAGGGGATCAGGGCTGGGGCAGCAGGTTGGGGCGCGGGATGTCTGATGGCCTGGTCAGTGGTGCTGACCAGAGCCGCCAGGGTCCCTTTTTGACCGGGCGTTCCAGTGGAAAACCAGACACCTAGCCACCCTATGTCATATAGTCACAGAGTTTAAGGTCATAAGGGACCACCAGATCATCTAGTCTGGCCTCTTGAATATGACAGGCCACCAATGTCACCCAGCCACCTCCACACCAATCCCAACACACACAGGAGAGATTATCGTGCACCAACACCCAAGGCCTCTACAATGGCAAGAAATTGATTTAGTGAGATATATGGGCCTAATTACCACAGCTGTGGGAGGAAATTGGGTTATTAGCCTACATAGGGAACGAGTGGGGTACACAACTGTCCATTTGTGTGAACAAACACCCAGTTTATGTGCACAATCAGTAACTGGATGCACAAATTAAGCACACATGTTTTGCACATGGCTTTGGGTTTCTGAAGCTTTTAAAACCAGGCCCTTTCTTGCCATACTGGCTCTATATTAACCCAAACAAAATAAGACAGCATCCCAACAGTGTATTTCTTCTGTCTCCTAGTTACAATGGAAATTTGTGATTAAACCTTTCAGGCCAGATTATGCCTCTTTTACTTCCATTCAGTAATGCCTTATTACACATGCAGTCCCATTCTGCTCATGAAGTAAGGGGATAATCTCTGTGAGGAAAGGTGGCAGAATCTGGTCCTATTCTAGTTAGATGTCTTGACCAGTAAATTAGGCTTAAATTAGGTATTATAAATTGCATACACAGATGATCATTATTAAACTGTGTCTATACAATCACTATAGTGCCAGCTTTTAACAATATTTTGAAGGGTTTCAAGTTTTTTTGAAGGTGAACCATGCTAAGGCAAATTATTCAATTCTGTCAGCCCTGCATTGGCAGATAGACAACAATAACCTAAGGAGAATTTTCTCTCTCTAATCTTTGATATGTGTCAAAGGACAGAATTGTGTCTTCACTTGAAGTATATTTTCAGTGGACTTCAAGTGGATTTAGTTCTGATTGCAAAGTATCATGTGAGTTCCACGGAATTTCTCATTTTAGGATTGATTTTTCGAAATGCACTTTTTCTTTCTTTAGGGTTAGATTGTGAGTTGGACTCCATGCTGATGAGGGGAGTGAGGAGGAGTAAGAATCCCCCTTGCACCCATGTGTGCGTGTGTGTTGGTACCTAGGCTTTGGGTCCAGATGTGCAATGTAGGTGGGCAGGGAACGGCAGGGAAGACATGAAGCTTTGTTTCTGCCCCACACCACACTCACTAGCTCTACTGAGCCAGTCTGGGAGATAGCCTCAACTTGTTCTTGATACAAGACAGCAACAAATGACTATTCACCATTTTGACTTAATTTGAGCAAGTCAGTGGGAGGCCATTAGACCTAAGAGGACTAGTCTATACTAGAAAAGGTTTGCCAATATAGCTATGCTGACAAACCCTCCTACAGTAGACACAGTTTACACGGGCAAAAGAGTGCCTTTGCTGGGATAGCTTACGGCCGTTCCCCAAGCGAAATAAGCTCTATTGACCAAAGCACTTTTATGCCAATATAATTGTCTACACTAGGGCTTTGGCCAGTATAGAAATGTTATTTTAAAAAATCACCGTCTAATCACTATTACTATGCTGACAAATATTTCCAGTGTCATATGGCCAGAGGCACAGTGCTTCCTGGAGTAGGGTGGCATATGCATCATCTCTCTCTCAGGCCTAGGTCTGGAGGTCCAATCCAGCTCTTAATGTTTAAATGACAGGATTAGGAGGTGAAGTGCGCCCGGGGAGGGGGTGGAAGACTCGTGGGAAAGAGTCACTTTCACTGAGAGGCAAAAGCAAACATAATAAATTTCATGTTTGCTTTTTTGTTTTTGTTTTTTTCTTCCTGCCTGTTTTTAGCAAGAATGAATAATGTCCATGTGTTGAAACACCGCAGTAATAATTCAGTACAATTGCTGTGACCTTTACTGGTTGGATCAGGACCGATTTGCTACAGATTTCTCTGTATGAAACTCAGCTGAAAAGCCCATCTCATTAACTCTGGATGGTTGTCATTTTAATGGAAGAATATAAAACAATCTTTAGTTGCCCCATGAAGAAAGCAACACACTTTGAGGGGAAATAGAGAATTAAAATGAAATGTATTTTTAAAATTAATCTTTCTGATCCAATTTTATACAGCTTAATGGAAATAGCCATAAGTACAGAGCCTAAGTCTGGCCAGTGCTGAGCTGAATAAATTGCAATTTTTATAAAGTTTCAGGTGTCTAAACTTCCCCCAGTTACTTCTGCCAAAGATAAAACTTTCCAGGTGATTTCTCATGTAGACTTCATAATTGATGTGAATGGCAACCTTCCTGTTCTTAAGTTCCAAGTTGTAAAAAGAGAGCTGCAGTGTTGATTAGCCAGCAAATGGTGCTGCACTGGTCTGTTTAGAAAAACAAACAATGGGTAATAAATGATTTTATGATGCGGTTGGATTTAAAACAAAAAAAATCCCCATCACAGTAAAATGCCCTCTCTGGACCCCAAAACTTCTTTTGATTTGGCTTATTCCAGCCTTGTTAAATCTCATCTTCAGCTTAAAAGAAGTACTTTTGAAACTTGTACTATGTACTGAAACTTTTTCTGCACTTATAGCCCAGACAGACTCAGAGCAAAATGCTCCCTTACTCTCTTGAGCAGTGCTATGGATTTGTGGCACATAATTACCTCCCATGAGCTCCCATTATCACAAATTCCAGAATCTTAACTTGAATTTTAAAATACAAAAGCAAGTCTCTAGTCTCTATGGTTGCAAAAAAACAACTCTGAGTGTAACGGTTGCAGTGCTATCTGCCCTCAGTTGCAGACAGCCTGAAGCCATAGCTGTGAGAGATATGGATTGCCAGTGTTCCTCCAAGCAATGTGTTAACTCAGTCATCAGATGATAAATGTGAGCACAGTTAAGAATTCCATGGCTGATCAAATCATGGGAGAGGGAAGGCCATCCACTGTGAGAGATGTCCCATTTTTGGGTCTTCAACTGGTGGTTTAGGGGTGTACCATCTTTTTTTCTGCCCTTAGTCAAGAAGCCATCAAGCTCAAGGAGCCTAGTAGATATCAACAGAGTGTCTGACGGGAAGCCTCACCCGATGAGCCCAGTCCAGAAACCCCACTGAAAGGCAACCAAGCCCAAGAATCCATCGGTGTCCCAGAAGACCATATGTGATTGTATGTTGAACATCTGCACAATCTGCTACAAGCAGCACTTTGTTTAGGTATCTCATGAGAACAAAGCATAGCTTGTGCGCAGGGACTGGAAAAATATTCTTGCTATTTTTCCCAATTTTCCCCCCACTTTTGAGCCAAAAATCCATGCACAGATTGTTGAAGAGCAGTACTTAGGGGGTAGGACCAAGAACCATGCAACCAGTGCGTAGCGGGACAACTAGGGGACCTGAAGGGAACATGCTGTGTAAAATATCTTACAGCTCATTTACATAGGAGCCGTATGTGCCTGCAGCTGATAGCAACACAGGGAAAGGAGATCAGGGGATGTTGCCATGCTCTCAAACTAGTGGAAGAAGCCTCCTATTGGATGATGAAAACTAGTGAGCCCGTCCCTCTTGAGAGCATTTAGCCAGAACCCTGCCCTGCTCTTACAGGTTTTTTTTTCAGGGCAAAAGAGGCTGTCCTCTTCCTCTGCAGTGCACCCAGGCAACACAGAGGAGGATTATGTCTTTTGAGAGTAACCCTACTGTCAGGGCTATTCCTTTGCCTGTGGATTTCTGTACACAGATAAGACAGCACAACCCTTCTGTCTGCCACTCAGTTCCAGGAGCAAAGCATCATCGCTATGGGATGACCATCGGCCCCTCCACAGACTGGGCATGGTCAGTGTTCATCCAGACCCATATCTGGAGCTAGATTTACACTTGATTTTTCAGCATGCCTTGCTCCAACTGGTAGACACAGATACTGCCTGTTAGCTCCCCATCACGTCAATGTATACAGAATAGAATCCCAAATTAGACTGATATCTGAAGCACACTTATGGTTGTACTGGCAGGGCCAGCTGACTCTGGTTGAGCTGAAAGATTGTTCTATGATAGAATATCCCACTGCTTACCAAAAATTTTATGTACTATACATGGGCCAAAGATCATATAACATTTCTCTTGAGAAAGTGAATTAAAAAAAAGAGAGTAGAGACTGATGCATTTACTACCATTTTGCATGCATGTCAGTAAGGGAATGTAACTTACCGGATGTGTATTCGTGACGTGACTTCTAGGCTCTATCATTCCAAGCATATACAGGAGAACCACAAAACCAGTGGGTCATTTAGGGCCAGACGTTCAAATGCTCAGCCCCCACAATCAGGATCAGATTTGTAGAATAGCTCAGGTACCATATAGGCACCTAAATAAGGGCCAGGTTTTAAATAGTTCTCAGGGCCCACCCGGTCCCATTGTGACACTTATGGCCAGATTTTCAAAAAAGTTCAGACCACTGGGTGCACATCCGCTGTAGAGCTCATTTTAAAATCTGGCCCTAGCAGTGAGTGCTGCCTGCTGAGCTGTTCTGTAAATGCTGGCCACAGTTTTCACTTCACTAAGATGCAAGCTGGATTCAATGAAGGTGTGGCAGAACACCATCGTACGAAATTATGTGATTTTCCCCTCAGATATGCCATTTAACAACCTTTGGGCTCCTCATAGCGGTCTCTATTTTAAGAGATTGTGTGTTTCTGATTTTCTTCATGCTGAAAGGGGACTCCTTGGTCATATCTGATTACTGATGGTAGTGGTATCAGTGCAGTTTTGCTTAAGACATGTAGAAGCTGGGTTAATTTCATGTGCTATCAACCTGGTTTCATGTGGCCTTAAAGAAAATAGCTTCCAGAAGTGTTCAAAATCAGCTTAATGTTCTGATTTGTTTTCCTTTGAAGCAGCTACATTAGTAGATCTATATCTATCTAAACCTGTACATACATGAAGATCCATATGCAAGGACACATGTTTACATCCATTTGCTTACAGTCTCCACACCTGATGTTGTTTCTGCATATTAATAACTACACCTAAGGGCTGAAATATCTTTTCTGCCTGACAGATTTTGCCCTAGTAATTTATACAGTATATAATTCATAAAAGCAAAGAAGTGCAGAGGGTTTGTTTTGCAACCTACCTTCAAGGGTTCCATCTCCTCTCCAATAGAGCCTATTTTATTTTAGTTTGGCAAGCAATGAAAACTCTATGGCCAGTCCCAACAAAATCTTATACGCTCACCTTTTCTATTCCTCTTGCCACTTCCCAACAGGATGGTTTGTTCAATGTGGGTGTTCTCACTGTGGATCGCTGCTGAATTTCTAAAATGCTGGACCCAGGAAACTCATTAAATTTGAGCAGGTTTAAAGCAGCATTCCAAATGCTTGTTGGGAATTGGTTCAGAGTTGAATATTGAAATAAAGGGCCCAATTCATTAAAAATAGATCCCTGCCTCTTGTTTATGCAGGATTTGTGCATTATTTACGGGGGGCGGGGGGGGCAGACAACAAAAAGTGCAGCAAGCAGTTCACTCTGCTGGCTTGGGATAAATTATACATATTCACAATTCATTTCTCCATTTTTTCTTTTCAAATAAGTATGGGATATTTTCTAAGTGAACATTTCAAATTGAAGCAGACCCCCCAGGACGCACTTCCCTAAGCAAACAGGCATGCTTTGCAATTACTGTGTTTGTTGGTTGGGAGCCGAGGGGGTGGCGCAGGGTGGTTTTGGTTCAGAGAGGGAGCGCTGCCCAGATTGAGTGGCTTCCCAGGTGAGTGCTCTGGATCTCTACAGCTTCACTAGCTCATAGGCCACAGAGTTTCTCTTATTTATTTACTCACTGTTTCTAACAAGTCATCACCCCTGTTTCACGCACCACAGAGCAAAATACAGTAGCAATGGAAAAATCCCAGGCTGGGGACAGTGAAGTATCTATGTGTCAGGTGCACTTTGTTTTTTTGAATTTAATGTTAATGGGATGGTGTCTCAACTGATGTAAATTGACATAGTTCCATTGAAATCAATGGTGCTGCGCTGATATACACCATCTGAGAATGGCTCTGTTCACCAACCCATATGTAAATGAATATTACGCTAACCCTATACATCTAATTATACACCTCTTGGAAGCACCTCCTCCGACTGACAAGATTAAGGAATCAACCACTTACAAGACATATTATAATTAGAGAGGAAGTAAAATTCTGCCATGAGATGCAAACACATAAATATTTTTCTGAATTATTTGTCTGTGATCCAGCAAAGCACTCAAGTGTGTGCATAACTTTAAGCATGTGAATAGTTCTAACTAAAGTCACTATCTAACACGCATTGGAACTACTCTAACCCACAAGTCCTTTGATAGATCAGGGCCTTTTTCTCCTGATTGAGCTGGGTAGCAAAGTGAGAGAGATTAATCAGGTTCAACTCTGAGTGGGGACCACTGAACATGAACACCAAAGAGTAATATAATCTGAAACTTTTTAATAACTTTAAACTTATTTTGTACTTTTCTCTTCCTACTTTGACCATGAAGGAATGCTGCCATCTATTTATTTTACTACAAATATTTATTAGGAACCCACACAATCACCTGGGTTCCCATTTACTGCCCATTATTAAACCATACAGAAATATGGAATTTCTTAAAAATAAAGAATATCCTATTGCTCCACACAATTCCAGCAGTTTCCAGTGCAAAAAAGGCCTCAAAGGACCCACACCTTCCCGGCGCTGTATTAGCTTCTCCTGGAAGAAGCATCCAGAGGTAATGAGGCTGTGGAAGGAGCTGAGCCCCCTTCTGTACGGAATGGATGATCTCCACATGTGGAAAGTCTCATCTGTGCGTGGGTCTAGGAGGCATGAGCTAGGCCACAATTTTTTGCTTGTATGTAATCACTTTGCAAATGTTGTGCAAGGAACTGGTTTAAAAATGTATTAAGTTGGGGCAGGTAAAATCAATTGTTCAGCTCAATTAGTTTTACATTTGCCTAATCAGCAAAGGAAGACCAGAGTTCTAATCTTCCCACTGAGCTCTGTCTGATATTCTGCTCTCTAAAAGTCCCAAATGATTTTCAGACTCTGCACTTAGTGAGAAGGATCATAGATTTAAGCTCTATCGCGAGATGAGTTATTCCCCCTGATTTTTAGGCTAGCCTGAAGCTAAAACCTTTCCAGCTGTTTAAGCATCAATGCCAGCTAAGATTATTTTGGGTAGCTAGGAATCATCAGATGGAAAACAAGGTGCTGTTGCAGGTATACCAGCCTCTTTAGAATGAGATTATAATATTTGATATGTGGAGGAAGAGGTGTCCCTCTTTCAGTTAAGAACTCTGTGCCCTTTTTTCATTAGAAACAGAAAAACAAAGAGTACCAGTTCACAAAGGCCATGAATCAGCAAAACACTTGAGATATGCTTATCTTTAAGCAGGTGTTGAAGTCAATGGACTTAAAATTAGTTAACTTTAAGCATGGGTGTAAGTGCTTTGCTGTGTTGGGCCAAAGTGTGTTGCAGTTTGGCATCCAGAAAACAATTCTTCAGTATTTGAAATAGTGAACAGAAGCATTTGTACCATTTCTTAATAAAGGTGTTTGTTAGGGAAAGACTTAACTGTTAGTAGTAAAAAGATAATAAATAGTTACAAATTTATACAGTGCCTTTCATTCCAGTGGATCCCAATGTGTTTTGCAAATTTACAAATCCTGGATTAACTATCACATAGGGGTCATTTAATCCACTTCTGAAGTGACACACAAAAGTGCAGAGTAGCACCAATTATTTCTGTCTCTAGAGATAGTATCTGGATCGTAGCAACACTATTAATCATAGTAATTTATCTACATCCTGGTTCTGAGATTCTGGAGACATTTTCCAGAAACTGAAAACTGGGACAATATTGGCCAAAAACATTAAAGCATATGTCTTAGCTCCCCAGTTCATCCTTCAGAAACTGAATAGCTCTTGCAGCAAAATATTTCTGACACTGGTTATTTCTAGTAGCTTGGATTTCATATCTGCCTCTGCCCAATCACTTGTGGCAGATCTACCGCTAAAAAAAATGGTTTTTCTGCTGTTTTCCCCCTTAGAATTACAGATCACTGAAGAAGTGGCTTAAAACATTTCCACTTGACAAAAATGTGAAGAAATTGTTAAAGGTTCAGCTGTTTTGAAACATTCTTAGGTTGCTGGCATGAGGACTATTCCCAGACTGCTTTCCTTTGGAACTAACATTTAAGTTTGCGATATTTGTACATTTCATGCCTCCATTGTGTAATATACCTCTCTGACTTATTGCCTCTCTTTATTTATCTGAAGCTGGCATTTTTTCCACCCTCCACAATTAAGTTGTCTTGATTCGAGAGACATGCTTATTCTATTACATGAACGCCTTGTATGTAGATGAAAAAGGAGATCTCCAAGGGAGAAAAAGGCTGGCGTCTCTGAGGTTGAAATGGTTTCAATCTGGCCTGAATACTTTGCCTGCAGTGCTGCAATCCACAAGAGGGTCTTAACCTCTGAAACCTGCTGACTCAAGAGTAATTGGCCAGCATGATGCCACTGTGACCATCAAGTGGAACAAATAAAATTATCCACCATTTCAGTGCTGTGATTGTCCTCTCCCACTGCGTGATTCCACGAGTCCCCCGGAGGACTGACCTGCTTATAATAAACAAGTTGTTTTCCGGGTTCCTTTTCCATTGCCTGTAGGGTAGTTGCCAGAAAACAGAACCAAGCTGTGTTAACTATATTTAGTGCTTTTTTTAAAAATTGCATCAGATGGTTCAGATGACCAGACACTGTATGATCTTTTAAAACTAAATCATTGAGAAGCAAACAAATTAAAGAGAAAACTGTATATATAGAGAGAAACTCAAGTTTATGCAGTGATAGCAATTTATATATTCACAAAATTCAAGAGGATTTCACATATCCAATCAGGATGACTTACCTCCTTTTCTAGAGCAAGACAGCTTGAAAGCAGGGATTCTCTTTCTATATATACAATTTGGTAATCTATTTGCACAAAAGCAAGTTGTTTACTCACCAGGACTCAGTTCTAAATCTCCATATAAAGATTGTAGCCAGATACTGCTGTCTCTGCTATGACAGAATAAATCCAGAATAGCTCCAATGACATCAGTGAATTTTATTCAGATGCACATTGGTATAACAGGAAACTGAATTTGGCTCTGCCTCTTTTTATAAAAGCAGCTTAATAATGTGTTTGGAAAAACAGGTCTTTAATTCATAAGCGTCTGTCTTCTCTGGCAGATCAATATTCTTTCAAATATCTGGATACAGGTGCATGAGATACTCTAGTCTGGTAAATTCATCCAGAGTAGACATGGTGTGGAACGATTTTTTAATATTTCCCGTAACTGACCAAGCTGATAATGGCCCTAATGCTGCTCCCAGTGACTGCAGTGGTGCAGGTTCAGCCCTAGACCTGTAAGAACATAAGAATGGTCATATTGGGTGAGACCAATGGTCCATCTAGCCCAGTATCCTCTCTGACAGTAGCTGGTGTGGTGCCAGATGCTTCAGATGTAATTTATCGAGATCCTTCCCATTATCCTGTCCCAGCTTCTGACCGTCAGAGGTTAGGGACTCCCAGAGAATGGGGTGGAGGCCCTGACCATCTTGGCTAATAGCCATTGATGGACCTATCCTCCAGGAACATATCTAATTATTTTTAACCCATTTATACTTTTGGCCTTCACAACATCCTGTGACAATGAGTTCCAACAGTTGACTATGCATTGTTTGTTTTAAACCAGCTGCCTATTTATTTCATTGGGTGCCCCTGCTTCTTGTGGCACGTGAAGGGGTAAATTATACTTCCTTATTCAGTTTCTACACATCATTCATGATTTTATACATCTGTATCATATCTCTCCCTTAGTCATCTCTTTTCTAAAGTGAATAGTCTTGGTTATTTTAATCTCTCCTTATATGGAAGCTTTTCCATACTCCTAATAATTTTTTGTACTTTTTCCAGTTCTAATATATCTTTTTGAGATGGGTGACCAGAACTGCATGCAGTATTCAAGGAGTTGACATACCATGGATTTATATGGTGATATGATATTTTCTGCCTTATTAACTATCCCTTTCCTAATGGTTCCTAACAGTGTTAACTTTTTTGACTGCTGTTGCACATTGAGCAGACGTTTTCAGAGAACTATCCACAATGACTCCAAAATCTCTTTCTTGAGTGGTAACAGCTAATTTAGACCCCATCAATTTATATGTATAGCTGGGATTATGTTTTCCAGTGTACATTACTTTGTATTTATCAGCATTGAATTTCATCTGCCATTTTGTCACCCAGTCACATAGTTTTGTGAGATCCCATTGTACTCTTTGCATTCTGCTTTGGATTTAACTATTTTAAGTAATTTAAGATTACTTTACCACCTTTTCCCAGATCATTTATGAATATGTAGAACAGCTCTTGTCCCCTGGGGGACCCCTCTATTTACTTTTCTCCATTGTGAGAATTGACCATTTATTCCTATCTTGGTTTCCTATCTTTTAACCAAAAAGAAAAGGAGTACTTGTGGCACCTTAGAGACTAACCAATTTATTTGAGCATAAGCTTTCGTGAGCTCACTTCATCGGATGCTCAAGCTTATGCTCAAATAAATTGGTTAGTCTCTAAGATGCCACAAGTACTCCTTTTCTTTTTGCGAATACAGACTAACACGGCTGTTACTCTGAAACCTATCTTTTAACCTGTTACTGATCCATGAGAGGATCTTCCCTCTTAGCCCACGAGGCTTACTTTGCTTACGAGCCTTCAGTGAGGTACCTTGTTGAAATATTTCTGAAAGTCCAAGAACACTATATCCACTAGATCACCCTTGTCCACATGTTTGTTGACCCCCTCAAAGAATTCTAATAGATTGGTCAGACATGATTTTCCTTTACAAAGGCCATGTTAAGGCTTCCCCAACATATCGTGTTCATCTACATGTCTGATAATTCTGTTCTTTACTATAGTTTCAACCATTTTGCTTGGTACTAAAGTTACACTTATTGGCCTGTAATAACCAGGATCACCTTTAGAGCCTTGTTTAAAAATCAGCATTACATTAGCTATCCTCCAGTCACCTGGTACAGAGGCTGATTTAAGTGATAGGTTACATACCACAGTTAGTAGTTCTGCAATTTCATGAGTCCCTTCAGAACTCTTGGATGAATACCTTCTGGTCCTGATGACTTATTACTGTTTGATTTATCAATTTGTTCCAAAACTATTGACACCTTGGACAGTTCCTCAGATTTGTCACCTAAAAAGAATGGCTCTGGTGTGGGAATCTCCCTCACCTCCTCTGCAGTGAAGACTGATACAAAGAGTAATTTAGTTTCTCCACAATGGCCTTGACTTCCTTGAGTGCTCCTTTAGCATCTCAATAATCTAGTGACCCCACTGATTGTTTGGAAAGCTTCCTGCTTCAGATGTACTTAAATGTATACAGAATTTTAAAAATTTGTTGTTAGTTTTTGTATTTTTTGCTAGTTGCTCTTCAAATTCTTTTTTGGTCTGCCTAACTATACTTTTATACTTGACTTGCCAGACTTTATATTCCTTTCTATTTTCCTCATTAGGACTTTGACTTCCAATTTTTAAAACATATCTTTTTGTCTCTAAATGCCTTTTACTCTGTTGTTTAGCCACAGTGGCATTTTTTTATTCTCTTACTTTTTTTAATTAGAGGTATAAATATCATTTGTGCATCTATTATGGTGTTTTTAAAAAGTTTCCATGCAGCTTACAAGCATTTCACTCTTGTGACTGTTTCTTTTTTATTTCTGCTTAACTAGCCTCCTCATTTTTTGTGTAGCTCCCCTTTTTGAAGTTAACTGCTTCTGTGGTGGGTTTCTTTGGTATTTCCCCCCCTCCAAATATATTACATTTTGGTCAAAAATTACCGAGCAGTTCAGTTGTAGTCACCTCTTGGATCAGATCCTGTGCCCCACTTAAGACTAAATCAAGATTTGCCTCTCCACTTGTGGGTTTCAGGACTAGCTGAAATTAATGGTGTCAAGAAATTTTAACTCTGCATTGCCCAGGCAATATGGGGATAGTTGAAGTCCCCCATTATTATTGGATTTTCTATTTTTATAACCTCTCTAATCTCCCTGAGCATTTCACAATCACCATCACCATCCTGGTCAGGTGATTGGAAGTATATTCCTACTGCTATACTCTTACTATTCAAGCATGGAATCGCTATCCATAGGCAGAGATGAATGAGAATGTTTGGTTCATTTAAGACTTTTACCGTATTTGACTCTATCTTTTCTTCCATATAAAGTGCCACTCTCCTACTGGTGTGACCGCCTCTGTGATTCCTATATATTTTGTACACTGGTATTACTGTGTTCCATGATTATCATCATACCTCCAAGTGTCTGTGATGCCTATTGTATCAATATCCTCATTTAATATGAGGCATTTACAGTCACTCATCTAAGTATTTAGACTTCCTGCATTTGTATACAAGCACTTATAAATATTTGTCAATATTTAGTTGTCTGGCTTCATGTGATGTAATTGAATGCGACTCTGTTTTGTTTGACTGTTTGTCTTCAGTTTCTACCTGTACTTTATCCTCTCCTCTTTGCTAAGATATAGAGTATTCCCTTTAATGAATCCTTCCCTATGAAATATGTCTATCCAAACTGTATGCTCCTCTGCACCAGTCGGCTTTCCCCCAGCTCTTAGTTTAAAAACTTGTCTACAAATATATTGTTTTGCGCTGAAGCCTTCTTTTGGTTTCTTTTGTCTTTTAAGTCCTCAATTCAGCAAAGCATTATTTATCTATCTGTCAGTCAGTCCATTAGTGTCTCTCTCTCTCTCTCTCTCTCTCTCATCTTCCAGAGATACATCATGTCTATTAATATGTATATGCAATTTTAACTGAGTTTCACTTTGAATTTCAGAATTCATTTGAACATCAAAACTGAAAACAAAGCTTGTGGAGCGGAATCCATGCAAACCAAAAAGTTCACTGAAGTAATAAACAACCTCTGAATTTTATAGAGCTTTAATGATGAGAAGGAACACAATGAATATATTAACAGAGACATACCAAACTACCGAGCCATATATTAGACCACCATTTAGGACACCTGCCAATGTTTGACTAAGAATCCGTAAGTCACTGCTTGTTGTAAACCATTGCCTTTTAGACTCCCAATTTAGCTTAGCATTTAGAGCACATGCTGATTTTTAGCACTGTTATACATATGCTTAAATGCTTTGCTGAATCAAAGTCGCAAAAGACAAAAGAAAACAACAACTGATTTTTTTAAAATGTGCATTATTTCAAGTCATCATGAAGGATTACCCTGCACCACTACTGTACCTATTTAATCTAAGGACCTGTCTATAGACAGTTTTTGTGCCACCTTAATTATATCAGTTTAGAAACCAATATCATTAAAGCAGTATTTCGTCCAAGTGTGGACACAGACTGGTGCTTACATTGTAAAGTTACAGGAATAATCTATACTGATGTAAACACTTGTTTACACCTACAAAGCTGCATCTACACTAGGGGTGGTACCAATTTAACTGTTTTGATATACACCCCAAACTGAAATAGTTAAATTAGTACAAAAACCGTGTGTAGACCAGCCCTAAGTTACCTACCATTTTGCTATCTAAACACTGGCCAGATACTTAATGTGAAATATGATGTAACTCAAGAAGATGATATAGAGACAGACACTAATGGACAGACTGACAAATAGATTATGACCATAATGGTGATGATTGCTTGCTGTTGAAGAGAAACAGATAGCTGTATCAAAAGCAATATATCTTCCAAAAATATTCATGGTAAAATTCAAACTTGTTGCTTTCTAAGAATAACTTAGAAGACAAGCCCTTTGAGTTGCTCACATTTTCCTAGCCAGCCTTCCTAAAACAGATCACAGAATCTAACCTTTTAGTTGGTTCCTTTAATCACAAATAGATATCTGTGGGCCCCACTGATGAGCCATCATATAGTCCAGCCATAATTCCTGTAAGATATGAAAAGTGTGACTTTCATTTCAGGTAGCCTTAGCACACACCTGTGCTAGACTGCCCTAAAATGGGCTTCCTTGGGGTCACCTGTTAAAACCACATGGATTGCTTTACTGCTCAGCAGAAGTAATGAACTGAGCACGTATACAGTAAATTAACCATACATCAGCCTTCCTCTGGTCTCTGGCTACCACACAACACACTTCAGTTGTGGAGGTTCACACACCACACTTCAGTTTTCCTTTATGGCCCACTGTATTCTTTTGTATGCCAAGCACCAGTGAGCTCAAGAAAAGAGGAAGTAGCATCTGTGATCATACCTATATCAAAATAAGCTTACAGTAAACAATTAAGGGGAAACTGTGTCTTTAAAGCAGTGGTTCTCAACCTTTACAGACTACTGTATCCCTGATTTGTCTTGTGTACCCCAAGTTTCACCTCACTTAAAAACTACTTGCTTACAAAAACAGACATAAAAATACAAAAGGCTCACAGCAGGCTCTTACTGAAAAATGGCTTACTTTCTCATTTTTACCATGTAATTATAAAATAAATCAATTGAATATAAATATTGTACTTACATTTCAGTGTATAGTATATAGAGCAGTATAAACAAGTCATTGTATGTGTGAAATGTCAGTTTGTACTGACTTTGGTAGTGCTTTTTATGTAGCCTGTTGTAAAACTAGGCAAATATCTAGATGAGTCGATGTACCCCCTCGAAGACCTCTGTGTGCCCCCAGGGGTATGCATATCCTTGGTTGAGAACCACTGCTTTAAAGCACAATTGATGACAGAAGCTAGTATGAAGGCAGATTGCCTCACCAGGAGCTCTTGGAAGGCTGGGGGATTTGGACCACTATGTCACCCTTCAATGTGTGCAGCCTGTGATCCCCATTGCCTTTGCAAGAGGCTAGCACTGCTGAACTGTGGTTCAGGGCCATATAAGTGCTAATTTGGAGGAATCCTGGAGACTCAGGGACTGTGATTGCTCTAGACTCCTGGGAAAGACAATGGCTCTGGAAACAACCTAACTCTTATTATTTTGTGTGTGAAATAGAAAGCTGTCTCTGTTTTCACTAGGTATAGTTCAATGATGCTTAATTAGAGAGTGTCAACCCACCCAGTGAATGACTTTCAACATGCAATCAGTTAATTTGCTTTTTGTTACATTACTTTATCCTTCTGGCTCCTGCAGATCCTCTTCTCGAGTGATTTTTAGTAGCAGCCATTAAAAAAACATTTCAGTATGACTCATGTCTTAAAATGCCTCTCTCCATTACTTCTTGAATACCTCTCCAAACCACACCCATTCCACCGGTAGTCTATCACAGCACTGACACAGTGCCCAAGACACAATTATGTGGCCTGGGTCTCCACTGTCTTGCATCTCATGCTGTCAGGTACTCCTGTGGAAAGGGAGTGCAAAGTTAAAGTAGAATTATGCCATTTTGTGGCTAGGCAGCAGAGTAAGGCCCCCTAGAAGGATGGTAGCTCTAGCAACAGTGGAGTGTAATGGAGCACTGGGCCAGACTTCCAGTGCAGCTCAGCTAATTTATGCTGGCTCCCAGTAGTCACCAAGGAGTTGTTCCAGCAGCAAGGGATCACTAGAGCATAAGGTATCCTAGTCATGGCCCTCTCCTGACAGACACTCTCTGCAACAAGGCCTGGGAGGGATAGGTGGACATTCAGGGATTCCCCTAATCTGCAGATCCTAATCTGCTATAAATATTTGGCACTGCCCTGAGCCAAGCAGAAATCGGACATAGGAGCCACTTGAGCCTATGGCCCCGGATCATTTATGGAAATACGGAAAGCTTCCAGTTTTATTAAGAGGGAGAAAAATTTGGAACACAGGACAGCAATTGAACAGCAATTTCTGGAAACTACTATATTTCTATTTTTATGTGAAATATCAACAAATAAGCTGACAATCAGGTCATTACACTATAATGAATGGCATTCTAATCACTTAGTTGCTCAGAGAAACCATTTGAAAAATCATTATAACTACTGGGGCTTCGCTTCTCCACTGCCTTGAACTTTGTGTAGACGTTTACACCTGTGCGAGGCATTTTACACCTCCTTTGCACATGTGTAAGTGAGTGCTCATGGTGCAAGGCAAGGGGAGAACTGGGCTCTGCATTTCATGATGAGGTCATATGTAACCTGAATATAAACTACTGTGATCTTATTAAAGAAGGAAATCCTGTCCATAGCACTCTTGATTTCTTCCAGTTATCCCTAATTAAAAGTCTTCACTTCTATTTATGCTTGAGTAGGATTTTCATTTCTTTTAAAAACCAATTGTGTATGCATTGACTCATCCATGTTTAAAAAAGTTTTGATAACCTAATGGCAACTGACCACAGAAATTCTCTAGATGTAACTTAGTAACTGCAGAGACATAAACCCACAAGAGGCTTGGGTAAGGGCAGCTGATAAACATGTCTTGATGTAATTATTGGCGTAGACTGGGGGAAGTGTAGTCTTGTGGTTAAGCAGGAGAGTAGAAACTGGGAGCTCTGGGTTCTGTTTTTGGCTCTGCAATAGCATATCTCTGTGACCTTGAGCAAGTTGCTTAAGCTTTCTGAATCTCAATTCCCCCCACTTTAAATGATGATAGCAGTTACCCTCTCCCCGGGGTGCTATTAGCCTTAAGTCATGAATATTTGTAAAGGACTCTGTGACCCTCAGATGGAAGACACTAAGGAATTGCAAAGTATTATTATTATCAAAAGTACAAGCCACTGACTTCAATAACACAGTGCATACTGCATAAATCGCAAAAGTTAACATGACACTTTGGATTTTTATAGGTTCCACTGAACTCAATGGGACAACTTGTGTGACAGCAATCAGCAAAATGTAGTTGTAGCTCCTGGCTCTTTAAAGTGGTTTGTATGAAAAATGTTACAGAAAACAACATTCTATTTCATTGCAGTGTATGACCACAATCAATTTTTAGTCCAATAGTTATGATTAATCTTCCACATTCCCTTCAGGTCCTCTAGTTTTTCAAACTTGTAAGAGCAGAGTTTAGTGCGTGGCAAAGTGTATAAGAAAATGGATAATCACATGGTTAAAAATAAATTTAAAAAGGCCACCAACAACAGTACATAAAACTGACAAAGCTTTGCCAATTTTTCTCCATAGTCATCTCCATCTATGTTATATTCCCATCCCCACATTTTGTCTGCTTCCATCTTTTAGACTGTAACTCCTCAGGCAAGGACTGTCTTAGGGACTGTTTTGTACAGCACCCAGCACATTGTGACTCCAATCCCATTTGGGGCCAACATAATATACGTATTTATGGCTATTACTAATAGTAGAGAGCTGGAAGAAAAAAAAAACATAATGTACAATTTTGGATTTTTTTCCTCAAAATAATATGGTTTTTATTTGTATTAAGTTGCATACAGGTTATAGAATGATGATATTCATGTCCATTGTCTAACAAAACATACAGCATTTCAACAGAACAATGCATTGGACTGGGACTCAGGACACCTGGCTTCAAGTCCCAGTTCTGCCACTGGCTTCCACGTGACCTTGGGCAAGTCACTTCACTTCTCTGGGCCTTACTTTCCACATCTGCAAAATGGGGATACTGATGCTAACCTCCTTTGTAAAAAAAATTTGAGATCTAATGATGAAACGAATATTACTAATTTTATATTTGATCAAGGGAAAGAAACTCAAAAACAAGTTTAAATACAAAAGATGCTAATCTGAATAAAATAAAATTTAATTAGAGCCAAAAATCAAATCTGACACTTCTCAAAAATATTCAATCATCAAAGAAACCATTCTTATAACTATATGTAAGGTTCTGATGCTCACATATCCCTGATATGAGATTTTTCCTCTAAATTCAAACGTAAATTATATTACTTACAAAATTATAGAAAGGTCAAATCTTCTATATGTCTTTGTCAGATCACAGACACATTTAAAGTAAAATCCTGGTGCCATAGATGTCAAAGATAAAACTCCCATTGGCATCAGTGGGACCACTTGTAATATTTGTTATGCATGCACTTTTTATAGAACAGGAAGAAGAAGAAGAAGAAGAAGAAGAAGAAATACAGTGACACCTGCCTTAACTGACCATTCAGTGTCCTTACAAAAATAGATGGAACAGAATTATACTCAGTATATTTAGGGATACATTGGGGCAGTCTGTCAGAGACAGGAGATTGTCTAATGAAGGTAGTCTCTTGTATAGATTTCCATGTAATAATAAATTTAGATATTCCTATAGAGTGATGTTCACTTCAGCTACAAGAAGTCTGTGTAACATAGCATGATATAGGCAAAGAGGAGGTTGGAGAATCAAAACCCAGCCCCCATATTGGGGTCATGGCACTGGTCTTCAGTGCTGCATCCAAGTGGCCCAGCATATGGATTGGAGTAACACTTTCAACTAGATCATGCAGTTTTCCCTGTGTGTTGAGGCTAGTGGATCTAAGCAAGCTAATACCCCATAGATCCTCTCCCGGCTTTCTACCCCACCACTCCATCCACAGCCTGTCTATACAGTGTTCACCCAAAAATCCCTTTCACTTCATGCAGAAGGCTGCTGCTGGGTTTGTCCCTGACCACTCTCTCTCATCATCCTGTGCAGTCCCAATGCAGGGCTTATGTGCAGCTAACCTTCTGTACATGGGTGAATTTCACCCATTGAGCTTCACAGCTTCAGAGTACTGTACAAACATTAATAAGTCATCCTCACTGCATCCCTGAGAACTAGGTAAGCAATTACACTCTCCAAACACGTCACGGGAGTTGAGCATCCAGCACCCAAAACAAAGCCTTTCCATGTGAGATGCATAGAAATTATTTGAGCACCATAAACATGGGAAACATACATCATCCTCTTGCAGTTGTGCACTTTCTCTTGTTAGGCCCTCATTTCTCAAGTGTTTTTTATTATATTACATTTTATTTTTGCTCCTGTTGATTTACCACTTAGTTGTAAATGTCTTTACATGAAAGCAGGTCTGTAATAAAAGATGGTTTGTTATCACATTGTTTTGGTAGCAATTCTATACCAAGCACTTAAATGGAATAGTACTGAAGAACTGTTTTGATTACAGGCCCTGTGATAATAGAAGTGCTATAATTCTAGAAGCTATCATTACAGAAACAAGACAAGTATGAAGAAGCTTTTAACAGGACAGTCTTTAATCTGGATTCTTGAAACATTTCTGCATGGATGATACAACACCGTTAAAATATTTAGCAAATATAAAAAATACAAACCTTGCAGAACAAATGAGCTATATATGGTGCAATCTGAATAAGATATTTCCTACCACATGCAAGATTTTTAGCTAACCCAGGGAAAATGCTCTTTGGCCAGAGGCTATTTCTTGTGTTGTTTGGAATTCCATCTCCATAGGATGCATTTTTCAAAGGGGTGTGTAGGAGAGCACTCTGTATGCACCAATGCTGTGACCAAACATAAATTAAATACCGTTCTTTAGAGCTGTCCGAAAATATGAGAACCTCTACCCAGACCTAACACATCGTCCACTGTGGATTATTATTTAATAGCATCCAGACGTGCACTAAACACTCATTGAACTGGTCCCAGCCCCAAAGAGCTTACTTTTCTTTTATGTCACACCTTAGATTAAACTATAACAAAAAGGGGCAGGGAAGAGTGAGGGAAGAGAAACTCTGGGAGGACTGTGCACTTAGTCATGGCATCTGCACATCTTGGTGATTCTGTAAAAGTGTTTTACATGTTTGGGATCATCTGAGAATGTCAGTTCATGTAATCAGGAATGAATTCTAAACCTGCTTTACTATGGGCAGTCAAGGTACAAATGTACCAGTGGCCTTTTACTTCAGGCACAAAGCCTACAAACATTGAAGTTCAGGGGGCCATCTCTGCTCATTTTAACTTCTGTAAAAAGGGCTGAGTAATTGTAGCCAAATTAGAAGCTCTTTGAGATTTTGATCCATTCACTCTGCTGCATTTGTTTCAATGGATAAATACTTTCACTATCAGGTACACAGCCTAATCTCTTTTCCCCTTCCCAGATAATAAAGAATTACACTAAATTAAAAGTCTGATCCTGCAATTTAACGAACACTTTCTGTGAGTCTGAATGCTCTCATCTCCCTTTGCTTTTAACCTTACAGGATTGAACACTTAATGTGGCAGAAAAGATGGATGAAGACAATGTCATCCAAGGGCAATTCATACCTGATATCTGTCAAAAACATGAAACATTTTAATTGGTTTTTGCAAGTATGATTTGGCAGCACTGGAAAAATTAGTGAACTTAACTCAGTTTCAAACAAATTAAAAATTAGAAGGACAAACCATTTCTGATCTTGTTGTGCAGGAGCAATCTGTACTATGAAATCAACCTCTTATTAATTCAATAGTCATGTCGCAAAAATAATAGCCTTACTCTGACATTTCCAATTGATTTTTTAACGCGGTATCTTGACTGTGATAGAAAGTTCAAACCAGAGTTGCATTTCATTTTAATCCAGTCTGTTCTGTGGTTATCCTAGAGATGACACAGTGGTCATATTTTTTCTTGGTAAAATAATAAATAAATATTTGAAAGTCATCTTGTCCATCTCCCTAACAGAGCAAATTTGCCCTCTGCAGAATATTCCCCAGTGATTTCTCAAGTCTATTCTTAGGTTACCTAAGCGTTGAGAATTTCTGCAGAATTCACTACAGGAACAGGCTGATTTCAAGCAAGTCCTCAGACAGATGAAGAAGGATAGGGCCCCTGCTCAAGAAGTAGTAAATAAGACTTATTGTAAATATTGTTGCAGTAAACCCTCAAAGACCATGATGTCTTACAGATCTGGGATTTCTAGTGGAGAAAAGGTGCCAGCCCATATGATGGGGACTACCGGGGCAGCAGAAAGAAAAACAGTGTCAGTCTGTTTTTCCCAGTTGTATCAAAGCTTTATGATAGGTGATTGTCATTTGAATCACATTGAAAATATTCCTCGTATGGCTGCTAAACCCTACATTATGTGGTTCTGCTGTAAACTGGTAGAATTAAATCTGAAGGGCAGGACAGAAGCCATTCCTCCCATCCAATCTACCAAATTATAATTAACTCAAATCATCACGTAAAACTCAAGTCAAGTGCCTGTATTATCCTATCCATCCTTATCAAGGCTACCATCCTACTGACTGCATCAGAGAATTATTGCAACTTCTATAGAAAAAATAAGGATTATATTTCCCTTTGACAGAACCCTTAAGGAACTTTATAATGTTCCAGCCTGTGGGCAGTGCTATGTTTTGCTTGGCTTACTAAACCCTCAGCCTTAGTTGGCATTTCCTAAAGTGTTCACTGCCTACATTAAGACAGTTGGACAAATGATCTAACCTAAGTAGTTTGACACTCGTAGTCCAGCAAAGCTGAACAGCATCTCATGACGCTTACATGACTGGATGATATCACAACCATATGCTAGAAAGCCATTAGGCCCAGACCAAAAAACAAAACAGAGTGTATTGTGTTGGATGCAAAATGTACCCATTTAATGGAATTAAAGAAACAAAAAAGGTTCAGACACCAGGGAACATCTGGCCAATATTTACATCTCCTGTTTAATTTGGATGCTTCAGTTTAGTTTTCAAGATGGCAGTGTATAGAAACAAATTAAGCTCATCACTCTATCGCAGTTTAGAAAACGAAGTTTTGTTTATAGTTCCTTATATTAATACCTCATCCACTTGGCCAACACACCACATGAAAAATATACCTCAAATACACAACTTGTCTTTAGCAACAAAGCTGTAATTCAGCATAATTCTTTGTTGATGGGAGGAAAAAGGAAGTCATGTAAACTTAAAGTATTGAGATGATGAGATAAAGTTGGGCCATATGAAATTTAACATTAAATTATTCAGTGTTGTAGAGCTCACTTGAACCCCATTTGAAAAGTGAATGCAAGGCATTATGGGCTCAATCCTGCTTCTATTGAAATCAGTGGGAGTTTTGCCTTGACGTCAATTGGCGCAATGCTCAAAGCCACTGTCAGCGTTAAAATAAAGTGAATTGGATGCCAGATTTGTAAGCTTTGTGTCTGGGAACCTACAGGTTTCTCTTCTGTGATCTTTTTTCTGGAACGTTCATTTCAAGGAGCACTGAAAATATGAAACAATTAAATAACCCAAATGTAGAACTTCATAAAATATTATCCATGAAAGGAAAGTTGGCCAGGTGACAACACAATGAACTAAGATCCAGGACACTCAAGTTTATAAACAGAAGCATAGTTTTCAAAATACTAGAAAGAGGTCAAATCATGAAACTAAAAGCCATACCTAAGAACCTAGAGGGATAGACAGACAAGATAAATAGATCTCTCCCTAAATCAGGCTTCCCTACCCTCAAGAACGCAGAGATCTGCATATATAGGCCAGTTCAACGTCCTCAAAGATAGTGCCATGTGCTGTTAGCAATGATGACGGTGGTCATAACCCTTAAAACACAAACATTTTGAAGTTTAGTTCTGGTAAGTACCCCCTCCCCAAAAACCCACTCTATATCCAAACTTATTTGGGCTGTAAATTTGGACAGGAAATGTCGTATGAACAGTTACAGTATGGCACTTGATCTTGGCTCTTCTAAACATGGAATGGCAGAGCTGTGTAAGTGCTGTGAAACTCTTCTAAATGTTTTAGTTAACCAGACTTTTCAAAGCTTAAAAAAAAATTCAGATCAGACTCCATGTAAGTTCTGGAAGATGGCTCAGGGAGGTTCTATTTTAGGGTTCTCCTTGGAATGGGCAAATTACTATGGCTAAAATAGAACCTCCCTGAGCCATCTTCCAGAACTTACATGGATCACAATTTGATTCTAATATTTTAAGGATCAGAAACTTCAGATCAGACTTCAGATCAGAAACTTCAGATCTTCTCTTTGTCAGACAATTTTTAATTTCCGTAAAGCTCTGCATTTCCTTATTCCAGAAATAGAATTTAGCAACTGAAACAAAAAGGGAGTTTTTTCCCAAATTGCTTGTCCTGGTTTACAAACTAGAATTTCAGCCAGTTGGGGTAAAGTGTGGATAATTATCCATAGGTTCTGGGTACTTATCTGAACTGATCCTAATCTCAGATTCTTTAGAGGGCTACTCATCGCTGATTTCTGGCACATTTTCAAGTCCATACCTTTTGTTCATTCATTTCTTTTGGTTCTCTTTACCTACAAAAAACTTCATTTTATAAATTACTTTGTGCATTTATTTACAGTACTTAGAGGAATAAGTATGGGAATAGGAGTTTGGAACTTGAGTTTGAGTCCTAGGTCTACGCTGATTCCTTTTGGACAACATTTTCAAATGTGTATACCAATGGGGGGTCTCATGCTTAACTTGAGACATAAGGAGTCTGACTTTTGAAGGTGCTGAGCACCTACAGTTACAAATGAAGCAGATGGGAGCGATGGGTGAAAATCAGGCTCTAGATGTCTGAGGCGCTCAGACTCTGCTGACTGGCAGTATTAGTGCTGCTCATCATGCTTCTTCCTGGGAGTCAAGATGCTGAAAAGAGGGCAGAGAGGATGTGCAGTGGCGCAGATGTGCCATTCCCTACCCTGCCTCTGCAGCAGCCCATGGTGGGGGGCGCAATCTCCTCCATACTACTGGAAAGAAAAAAAATCTGCTCTCTTCCTGTGTGTGTAAGGAGCAGCGGAGAAAGAGATTATGCGTCACTACCTGTTTTGATTAGTCTTCTGGGATGGTGCGACTCCATCCAGCACTGTGTTGTAGAAGGAGGCTTGACAGAATTTGATTTTTATTTATATTTTTTAAATGTTGATGGAAAATATCTATGTTTATTTTTAAGCATTTTTATCAATTTGAATTCAGGCTATAATTACTTAATGATAGTAGACGCTGAGATTCAAAAAGTTAAAGCTGTATAACCCCTCAAACCCAAACTGTCAACATCACATCTCAAAATATGCAAAGTAAATATCCTTAAATGAAACTCCAATAAGTTCTCAAGCAGCATTCTTCTTACTGTGCCCATCTATACATTTTGATTGTTACCAGTAGAAATACGTTTTCATTAGTTTGCGTGTGTATGGTGAAATCAAAGTTCCCTGAGATTTACTGATAAAAATTGAATCCTTTTAAGCCTACTTAAAAGCTATAGTTTATCCCTTAGATTTATTTAAAATGTGACCATCCTACCAACCTGATTGTGCAACCCTCACTCAGTGTTGGTAACAGCACTTATATAAATAACCCCATGGAAGTCAGTGGGATTGTACAACCAGGCCCAAAGTCTAGTAGATTTGTACGTGATGGAAGGAAATGAGGGCTATTCACTATGTTGAGGATTAGCCAAAAACAATGCTACTACTCTCCCTCTCTGTATATAAAACTGCTTTCTTATTTAGTGGTGAGTCTGGGTGCTGGAAATATTTTTCATGAGTGAAGCATGTCCATATGGTGCAATAACAGGTAAACCTGCTTCCCGACATTAAAACCTGTCATCTCTTGCATACTGATTTAGATTTATTACAGAGCCCAGACACTAGAATGAGAGGCAAAGTCAGAGTGCCAGCTCACACTTGTAAAGAATTGTAACACACACCAAAAAAGCAAGCTTTTTAAGAGATAAAACAGTGATCTGGCCTCTGAAACAGAGGCTTTAGCAATTTTTCAGATTGATTAGCAGTTTAAGAGTTTCTTATACTTGAAGTAGTTTTGCAAAGCAATGACGGATGAGATTGTGTTCACCTGTATCTGTATAAAGTCTCCATTTCCCATTTTTTTTCACTTCAGTGCATGGTAGAAATGGAAAAGTTATATAGGAATATTAGACATACACTAATTCTTCCAAATTTCCTCATGCTATCCCTTAAAAATTGTCTAGTCAGAATTAGACTGGAACTTGAGGACATGCTACAAAATCGCTTGGAAGTGATGCTGTAATTTAAAATAACTTTTTCGAGAATTAATGTGTTTATTCCTCTGACAAGAAATAACCCTCACCCTTTCAAAATGCATTTGTATGCTATTTTTAAATAGGTATGTTGGAAAATTATTATGCAGGAGAGTGACTAAATGTGTGTTACCTATTTGGATCATTATTATTTAATAATAACAGTGATCGTTTTCTCTCCCAATTGCCATTATTGGTACATTGTGGATCATATGAAAGATACTGACTCTTTTTTAACAGAAAAAATGCATTTACTTATCATAATCCACAGAACAGATTTTTTTCTTTAATTTAGAGAACCTGGAATTCTGACAGAGCTAGGACTGTGAAAACGGCAGCCTGACAAGAAATTATTCCTGTAGAAAAACTCTGGTGTAAATAATCTTATTCATTTATATAGAGTGTTCCGTTCTTAGATTTTATGAAATTCAGGAAAGTGGTATAGATACTGTACAGACATCCTGTCCAAGAACTTTGCCTCAAGTGCTTTACTTGATGTGAGGAAAATCATTAATGGCAGTCCTGCGGAATTATTTGCTTTGGAAACAGACTGGCATATAACCACTCTGAGGCAAAGCACACTGAGACAGTGGGACTCTTTATTTACCTGTTGCTCTCTCTGACAAAGAGGCAAGGTGCTGCATGTTGTGTGTTAAAATGACTAATGAGGCCTCTGTCTAGGCTTGAGCTCTCATACCTGTTTTCAGTTCCTGACATACTTTTGGTCCTGTTTCACCCCCCCCCCCCCCACCAACCCTCTATTAGAGCATTCTGATAAAGAGTCTCTGGAAACAGGACTCCAATTGGATAAGCAGGAGGAAACAAAGCCCCCTCAGAAAGGATAGCAGCCTCAGGCCAGTCTAATTACAAGTCCCTGCACTGCTTGAAGTTACTCAGCTGACATGCCTGAACTGTGCAAAGACCTTCAAGTGAACTATTATACAAAGCTCAATGTATCACATGGTTGTGAAGCAGCTGCTAAGTCTCACTGTAAATGAGGCACAGAGATGATAAAGTCACATAATCTCAGATACAACATGTTTAAGGAGCCCCCCTCCCTGCTTACAGATTTTAGTGCCTTAGGCTAAGTTGAAACCTGGGAGGTGAGGGGAAGAAAGCTGGGAAAGGGGATGTGGGAAAAGAGTTTTAAGTGAAGATGTACTAGTCTACATTAAGGATGTGTTTACTTCTGGTAGCTTTGGCAAGTGATTCATAACATGGATTTTAGTTCTTCCAATAACAGCCCCAAAAGTAGATTTTCAAATGTCACATCCCTGCTTTATCCAGTACAACTGAGAGAGAGAGTTTTTTTTGTGTGAAAGCTAGTGAACACAAACATGACAGTAGTTATTAACATTTTGGCTCTCCTCTCCCCACTTCAGTTTATAAACGAAAGCCTGAAAAGTGTGTCCTGAATTCTAAAGGGCTGAATGAAAACTGGATATATTTGATTGCAGTGTGAGATGACAGGGTAAAAAGAGAGACATGATTAGGAAACCACCTGTGGCTGAATAAAAGCTAATGTCCATTGAAATATGCTGCCTTTGATACTTTTAGAAATAACTGAATACTCTATCTAAGGCAAATTAAGGTGACCTAGGCACACTCCACTTAGGGCAGTGGTGGGCAAGGTAATCTGCTAGCGGGCTGCCAGACCGTTTGTTTACATTTGCATGGCCTCCCGCAGCTCCCAGTGGCCGCGGTTCACTGTTCCTGGCCAATGGGAGCTGCGGGATGCTGCGTGGGCCTGGCCACCACTGGCTTAGGGTGTCTTATGGCCCTGCTATATGCTGTGGCCTCAGTCCCACCTTGGCAGCAGTTTCAGAGTGTAGCCAAATGGAGCAGTTCACACCCCTTGAAGCTCTTTCTGCTCTCTGCAAACTCGGGCAGGTGTCAGGTACATTTCATTGCATCGAATGAAAAAATACAATGTCTATATTAAATGAAAGCTCAGATTCTCATCTCACCACATGACTCCAGGGGCTTGGACCCTAGGCACAGACATATGGTGCTTATGCCTTAATTTGGCCTTGACTACAGCTATACCGTCATCAACAGAGTTTCATGTGTTGCTTGATGAAGAACAATAAACTTCCATTTTTATAGAACTCCAAATGAAAAATGGCTCATTGTCCTTTAAACCATTTAAAATTTGGAAAAAAATACTGCAAGTTATGTTAAATTAAAAGATATATGTATTGAAGAGACTTAATTATATACCAGTTTTATAAGCAAAGAACATTACATGAAAAGTACCATCTTCCAAGGGTCTGATCCAAAGCCCACTGAAGATAGTACATACACTCCCATTATAAGATACTAGTATGGACACATGATAGGAAGTAGTATACTACCGGTCACTAGAATCACATTGTAAGGGAGACAGCAAGACCCTGGAACCAAGGGCTCAAGAAGCCTAAATCAGATTGTTCTATACTAGGGGTTCTCAAACTGGGGGTCAGGACCCCTCAGGGGGTCACAAGGTTCTTACATGGGGGGTCGCGAGCTGTCAGCTTCCACCCCGAAATCCCGCTTTGCCTCCAGCATTTATAGTGGTGTTAAATATATAAAAAGAATTTTTAATTTATAAGGAGGGGTCGCACTCAGAGGCTTTCTATGTGAAAGGGGTCACCAGTACAAAAGTTGGAGAACAACTGTTCTATACCATGCAAATCATCATTTTATTTTTAAATTCTTTAGCAGTAGAAGAAAGATCAGTAAATACACTACCCACAGCTAATATTTAACTATGGGGTATGTGCAACTATGGGGAAGGATTCACATTCTCTCTCTCATCATGATAGATATAAAGCAAAAAATACATCATTATCAAAGTTAGTATCAAAGTTTGGCATCATTTACACAGACGCTCAAACACTAGTCAAAATTAAGCATATGTTTAAGTGGTCTGGCAGATCAAGCCAGCATGCTTAGCACCTTAGAGGATTGAATCCTAGTGGCCTGATCCTACTCCCATTGAAGTCAAGGCAAAACTCAAACTTCAAAGGGAACATGATGATACCATAAGGAACTGTATTTCAACTTGGCTAACACAGGGTTCCAATTACAACAGTTTCTAACACAGTTTGTCCAGAGAGCAGGGTCAGGTTCAAACTATGTTAGAAATACTAATTAAAAAAAATATCTTCTAGTCTATATTAAATTTGGTTTAAAACCAGTGTAGTTGGGGCCAAAGTTACTTTTCTCCTTTATAAGAGATATTTATTTAGTTCCTCAAAAAATCATACAATGTAATGGTAGCCAATATCAGTACACCCCGTCTGGGTCATGCAGATTCATCACCAAGTAAAACTAAATGTATCTTCTCTTGGAGAAGGTCAGTGTTCTCCTCAATCATTTCACTCTTTTGTTATGTTTATTTTCAGCACACAACTTAATCTTAAAGCTGCCATTTAACAAAGAATATGTCCTGTTAATAGCAACATATGGAAGCAGCTGTTTGTGGTTGGATAGAGTTCTGTTCATGAAATGAGTTACATCTTCCTTTAAATGAGACAGCTTTTTATTTTGCTGTTAAACCTGAAGTTGAGTCAGTACAAACTGATAATAAACATGTCTAGAGAGATGTTTCCAACTCAAAGCAAGAGTTACTGTCCATGAACTCTGCTCCTATTTGGTTTTTATTTCATAGGACAGGACATCTGTGTGTTCCAAAAAGTAGTTTTAATGCACAAAACATGAGTTAGGTTTACACACCCTTTTTTTTTTACTTTTGCAAACATTTTGGTGACTTAAAACATCTTTAAAAAATGAGTTTGATATGTTACATATTGCCTTGGTGTATTACAGCAAAAATCAAACATAACTCATTACACAGATTGCCAAAACCACAATACCTGAAAGACTTGTAGCCACAATGGCCTAAATCCTATTGATGAAGAGGAGATTGTAAAAATGTGCTAAGAAGTGTAATTTACTAATTTTAATCATAAAAAGAAACTGTGTTTCTGTTACACATGCAGTATGAGCAACAGATCACTGATGAATACTGCTCTCTGGCCCCTCAGCTGATGCAGCCCCGGTCTACCTACAGGGTAGCAGCCAACCTTGCAAAGAGAGGTGTCTCTTGTGCATGGGAGGAAAAAAGCAACAGAATCAGTGGGGCTTACAAAGGAGAAGAGAGCCCATACCACAATGGAAGGGTGGGGAGATCAAATATGGAGAATATGGGTAGAGAGGGCTCAGATGTGGAGAGATATGGATCAAATATGGGAAATGAGGGGTTAGGAATTGAAGGGGCTGAAACATCTGAGAAGGTGAGTTGGTTCAAATTGTGAAGAAATGGGGTTCAAATGTAGGGAATGACCTGAGCTAGAATTTGACAAAGGACTCTACTATTATGAAATGTCTCATGGGCTATTTATTGACCACCTGTAGCAGGGACATTGGTTTTATGTCTTGTTAAAAAGTCAGCATCTCCATTAGCAGAATGACCCTTCCACTATGCTGAAGCAGAGGAAACACTGCCACCTAACGAGTCACCAATATTAACTTGAGCAACACCTACCTGTTCCTGGAAGTTGTTTTAATCAAATATCTAGCCATCTTAGTTTGTGAGATCTAACAGGCTCATAGCATAAAGGGATTGCCTCAAGAGGTCAGAGTTTTCACAATATGTTAGGTGTTCTCCACAGTTATCTGATGTTATAAAATGATTCCAACTACCTCGTGGCTGCATAAAACACAATTTTTTCCTCCTTCCACTCCCCTTATTATTTACTGGGTGGCTTCCCTAAAGTTATAGATTTAATTTGGCTTTATGAGGAAAGGAGTTCAGGAGAAGCTACCTTATCACAAAGAGATGAAGGATGGTCGTGTGGTTAAAGCAGTAAACTGGAACTCAGTAAATCTGTGTTCAATATCCAACACTGACAAACTTCATGGCGACCTTGGGTAAGTCATTGAGGACAAGATTTTTTCAAAAGTGACCAGTAGGGGTAGATGCCTCAGTTTTTGCTTGCCCAGCTTGTGGCTTCTTAAAGGGAATTGATTTCAGAAAACAAGCACTCATCTTCTGAAAAGCAGGCCCCTTTAAGGTGTCTCAAGTTGGGCACGCAGATGACCCAGAATTTTGAAAATCATGGCCTTGCCCAGTATGTGTCTCAGTTCACCAACTGTGAAATTGAGTTTTTCCCCCTGCCTCGTAGTGCTATCAGGGGGATCAAATCATTAATGCTTCCGAGGTGCTCAGATACTATGGCATGAGGGCCAGGTAAGTACCTGGCTTCTTTATGTCATTCAGCCAGTTTTCACAAAACATGTCAAAAACCTAAATAAAATAATATAATTTACAACACTTTTGGTGCCATATAAAACGGATATTATGTCTTATTTAATCAGCTCTTGTCCTAACTGAACTAACGTACTCCCAGTTGTAAAAGTGAAATGTAACAAGAGTCCAATGAACTCTCTAATTTCCTTTTGTACTTTTTGAAGAGAGGTTTGCAAAGGCCATAAAATCACCCTGTTTTCTCCTTTCCTGGTCTCTCATACCTTGTTTGGAGCAGTCTTCCTAGTTGAGATGGTCTGAATGTAGCTCCCTCCAGGCTTCTTACTTCAACCAGAGGGATCATTACAGAGGAACTCAAGCTGCTCCCTTCCCAGCAGCTGACCTCAATTGAACTGATTCTCCTGTCACTCACACCGGCGTAAATCAGGAATTACTGTACTGCACTGTGTAAAAGATTCAGGCACACTGTTTCTACGTTGCTCTGAACCTGTCAGCATCATCGCAAGGAATTGAGCTTCAGCCTCAAACTTGTCTCAGCCTCTCTGGCCTCACACTGTACTAAGTGGTGGCTGTTATAAAACAAACATACAAGTAGTGATAATTTACCACACTATGGTATGTGACTGGTTCATGGTTATTGTGCTAGATATATAGTTATTGAACCAAAAATAGCATCGTAAATTAACCCACCATAGGAAATAAATGCTGATTTTTAAAAAATGTTATATTACTAGACTATTAAGATGGTTGCTTTGTAATTTAAAAAAATCTGAAATACCCATGGTATTTCACTTTAGAACAGCTTCTGATGACAATAATAATAATGCATTCTTAATATGCATGGAACACCTGTGCCTAACTGTATCTGGCTTCACAAGATACAAGATTTATGTCTTTTAAAAAAAATTTAAATAAATATACAACGTTTAGACCAGGTGAAAGGTTTTGATACAAACACAAGTGATGGGAAATTCATAAATTAACATTTTACAACTCAGGCTCAATTTTACAACTCAGGCTCAGGTGCCTCTTATGCAGAATTGTATGAGTCCCTGTGGGACAGGTCATCAATGCAATTGGACTATATGTATTTGTGTGTACACTATTGTCAGCTCATTGTTGCATTAGGAAAGCTAGAAAGCCAGTATGTAGATACCAAAAGAATAGACAGATCAAATGAAATTGTGATATTAACAATATTAAAGCCAGGGGCAATATAATATTGTATATGCTGACACAACTTTGTCCTCTCCCCACCCCCAGATTTTTCTGAAATGATGCCCCTTATTAAAGCCCTGATCTTGCTGTGAAGCCAGTGACAAAACTTACATTGATTTCAATGGAAGCCGGAGCAGGCCACTTGACTGAATGACTCAGCATATCCCTTCAGCAGTTAGGGAACCATAATCCTAAACTCAAGCTGACCTCTCCCTGTCAGAACACCAGTCATCAGGGCACCTGCCTTCTCATGGAGTGTAGGGGTTTAGGCTGGCACCTCACCCTGCACCAGCTTCAGTGATTGTCAGTGATTGCCACTATAAATGTATCTGAAGACATGATGTGGAAAAAAAAACTTTCCGTATGTGAGGCAGCATATGGACTGGAAAGAAAGAAAGGCTGATTGGAGGTATTGGGTGAAGGTATTTCAGACAATACTTGCCACCAGTAAGGAACAAGAAATGTCTCCTTTATATCCCCTTAATGAATCCTGGTACAACATGGAAAAAAGGAAAGACTTGTGGGATCCTGAAATCCTGGCTCTTCCTTTATGGCGTTGGCCATTTCATTAGGCATAGATTTTCAAAAGAATGGCCTCCCTTCACAAAAAAAATTGTTGACATGATGAAACATCACTTGCAATTCAACTCTGGGCACAAATCTGAATATTTGTAACTCTGCCTATTATATACTTGCAATCAAATAGAGGTATTTGCATCTGCAATTTATTGGGAGGGGACAAAATCGTGGGAGCAAATTGTGACAGCAAAAAGGGGTCTGGGGCTTAACCCAACTGAAAATATATCCTTTTATTGCTCAGTGCCTCAGTTTACTCATCTGACAAATGGGGATTATAACACTTTTTTTACTTCACCCAGGCTATGTCTTCACTGCAGACTTAGCTCAAGTTATCTACACTCGAGTTAACTCCTCTTGAGTTAACCTAGCTTGAGTGAGAGCTGCCACACTGCAAAATAAGACTTGAGCTAAACAGCCTATTGTATTAGCAGCACTGAGTGGTCATTATAACAGCTGACAAGCTGTACTAACTGGAGTTATAGTCAGTAACCCGTGGTGGGTCAGCCAACTTGAGTTAAAAAGCATCACCACGCTTGAGTTAAGATTTTTGTGTGTGAATGGGATATGAGTTAGAGACAACAGTGCATTTATAACTCAAGTTAACTCTGCAGTGAAGACAAGCCCTCAGACGTATCCCTCTGTACTATCAGCACAGAGCTTTGTCTTCGCTGTTAAAACAGCTGTTTTCTGCTGCATAGTAATAAATGTGTATGAGCTTTCCCAATGTAAAAACATAGTGAAGACAAGGCACATGAGCTAAACTCACTGAGGTCAATCCCACATGGGGGTATATGGCTGAAATCAATGAGTTTACCTCATAATAAAACTAAAGTGCCTATTCTTCACTGTCCTTTTACCTCAGGATAGCTCACTCACATTAGTTACCCTTAAATAAGACAAGCAGATTTATTAGCAATAAAGACAAGCCCACAGAAGGTACTACTTTTGTGCTCTCCATTGCCTGGGATGTGCTGAATCAGTAGACTATCTCATCTCCAACACATCTGTGAAGGGCCAGACATAATTTGAACCTAAAGCAGTTAAAGTAAAATCTTGGTCTCATTGAAAGTTGCCACTGATTTCAAATAGGTCAGGATTTTACCATTAATCTCTGTAAAATGCATCAAAATCTTTTCTTGAAACATGCTATTTAAGTGCAAACTGTTAATAATAACATGCATGATATCATGTGGGCAGCATGTTACCCTGAAATAGTGTAGTTACAGGCTAGAGTTTTACTGCTAAAATGAAACTATAATTGAATGGTTTCTATTATCTCTGTAATGTACTTATATGGTTCCCTATTAGCACCCTCAAACCCTTTAATATGTTTAGCCTCAGAACACTCATGTGAGGTAGGGAAGTTCTGTCATCCCCATTTTACAGATCGGGAACTGAGGCACAGGGAAGCTAAGTGCTTGCCTAATATCACGTAGAAAGTCTGTGGAGGAAGCAAAGACTTGATCCTTGGTCTCTCAAGTTGTAGACAAGTGCCCTAGCTACTAGACCAGCCTCCTCTCTATTTGTACTGAACTTACTGAAATAATACACCAGCCTTGGTTCATTCCCTTAATCTTGTAATTAGTGATGGCTCTAGAACATTTCAGTTTCCTATGGCCAGAACTGGCTCTGTTTTATTATTATTAATCTTAATATCTCTTACTGTGATGGTGCCAGAAGTCTCAGTCAGGATCTGGGCCTCATGGTGCTATGCACTGTTGAGTTCTTGTTGAATATTTGTTCCTTTTCTCTAGCTTGTCAGCATAGCCTCTGCATGAACCTAACCTTGCCTTAATTTTGCTGTTTTCTCCCTCAATTACTCCTCGGGTAAACCGTTATACTGGTGAAATGTCAAGTGCTGTTTTTCTTGGCAAACACAAACCCTTTGAAAAGGAAAAAAATGTTCCTGCCACCCTCTTAAACACTGATGGGAGATAATTGGAAGGTTGAATGAGACAATAAAAAAGGTATTGTTTCCATTTGCCTATTTGTTCTCAACATGCAGGGATTTAAATTCAGCAGAAATCAGGATCCTCAGCCCCACTGACGTTCCAAAAACATCTGTCTTAGTTGGATCCATTTTTAAAAAAGGCAGCTCAGGCTGCTGTGGCTTTTAGTTGCTTTGTCCAATGATTATGGAACAGGCAAAAATGTATTAATCCTCTTTTAGAAACTGATTTTCGAGACTAGGTTGCTCACAGTATACCATAGTTTCCCTGTAGCATGGGGAAGGATGGTCTTATGGTTAAGGTACAGGAGAGGGGGCCTTTAGGAGATCTGTGTTCAGTTCCTGCTTCTGACTTGACCTGGGGAAAGTCACTTCATCTCTCTGTGCTTCAGTTCTCCATCTGAAAAGTGGGTAAAATCAGACTCCCTTTGTCTAGTGAGGCCCCAATCCTACAAATGCTTCACTTTACATATTAGAGAGACAAGGTGGATGAGGTAATATATTTTAGGGGACCAATTGCTGTTGGTCAAAGAGACAAGCTTTGGAGCTTACACAGAGCTCTGTGTTGGAGGCTTTCCCCGCTGTCTCTTCTCACCAGAGCCTGTCACCTCTGCGTGTAGTTACATACCATAACACGCGTTTCAGTGCAGCGTGTAGCTACACATACCCTATATGCTGCTGCCAGCGTCGACAAGGCCAGCATTATTTAGGGTCTGAATTTAAGAGTCAAATGTATTTAGATTGTAAGATTCATACAAGTAATGGAGTTCAATATCATCTTTAAGGTCTATTATCTCTAGCAGGGTTCTCTGAGTGACAGTTCTACCTCATGGATCCAGGAAGATTAAGAGGTGCTGTACTGTGCATGACTGTGTTTTACTTTTTATTGTTTCCAAAGCCACTTTTCCTTATAGTATTTAATATAAATTGAAAAATATCAAAAAAAATCTATTCTATATTTAGATATTGAACAGAAAATGGGTTGAATGTTATTTAGATCTCATTTGTATAATTATCTTGTAATTTCAATAAGGCATGGCAGGATATGCATTAAGGTGTAATGATTTACACTTTGTGCATCCACTGCTGCTCAGTCCTTGGCTTGGTGCCTAACAACCCACTAAACTCAAATTACTGTATAATAGTTTGCCTGCTGTTATGTCCTGTTGCTTAATTTTATTATTTTAATATCACTAAACCACCATTGGACTGGTAAATCCTCCAAGCTGTTGTATTTCCATAACTTGGTTTGGAAAATATTTACTATTAAAACCCGATATTCTTACTCACATTACCTTACTCCTGCAAACTCAAGCTGAGGTCTGGGATGAAAGAATAAGGTGTTATTCAGTGTGAGCAGTGATTGGGAGTCCTTCATGTGTGCTTAAAAAGGTCTGCTAGGAGTTTTAGCAAAAGAAATCCCTGCAGGGTGGAGCTTGAGAGCTTCTGCTGGGAGAGAAGTCTACACTGTATAGCTTCCTGCAGTTTTCTAGAGAAGAGGAATTTTAGAGCACATTGACTGGACTGATGTACTTTTCCACGAATAACACTAATAATTTCAAATTACTAAAACATATCCAGACAGTATGGTCCCCGTAGAATATTAGTCTTGTCAGCCTACCAACACACACATTGCTTTTTGTTTGCATCGTGATTTTTAAGTCTCCTTCAAGGGTCTCACAGACAGCATTCCTTATTTTAAAGACATGCTGGGCCCAATTCTTTTCTCACTTACACTGGTGTATATCAGAAAGAATGACACTGGTAGTTAAAAAGACTGATTCACCACTTACTTAGTGGTGGTTGCATTTTACTCCCACTTCGCACTCCCTTTGCATCGATGTAAATGACTACACAAGAGGTGAGGCAGTGGACAGTCGGGCCTATGGGTTTACACCATTAGTAGGTAAAACTGGTGTAAGTGAGAGGCCTATGAGCCCCAGAGTCAATGAAAATCATGGTACCTCAGTCACAACACTATAGTTATTATAGTTACGTCTGAACATAAACTCCAGGGCTGAAACCCTGGCCCCTCCGACGTCAATGAGAATTTTGCAACTGACTTCAGTGAAGCCAAGATTTCACTTCATATACACAGTCCTCTTAATTTGACTCCCAGTTAGGATCCAGATCTGAAGTTCTCAGCCATGAACATCTCCCACGGTTCTTCAGAGTATTCCTCAAGGTGAGCTTCCTGACATAAGGACCCTACATTAGACAACACCAGCATAGATCATATACTGAGTCTGGTCTATAGACTCGGTAGCAATGTAAATAATCAAGAATGCCCAATCAAGAATTGCTGAAACTAGTCCCTAAGCAGCTAAATGTTTAGAAATTATGATATCAAAAAGTCTTCATGTCCTTGCAGATTTAAGCTAAATCCTCAGTGTGGCTCAGCAAAGGAGGGTCAGCAATGGGCACTAGCCATCTGGTAAGTCCACAAGCCATGCTGCTGGGGCAGATCAGGATGACTCAGGAGAATGCAATGGAACATGCTTGATAGCAACACTCTAGTGCATGCTGCTGACAAACAGGAGACAAGAGGCTTTACTATGTTTTCAAGATGTCAGATCATGTTTCCTTGGGGTCATGATGTCCTGGAGAAGAGGCACATTAGATGGAACCCCCTACTACAACTTTCAAGAGCGCAGTAAGAGAGAATCTTGACTTCTTGGTGCACACGTTTCTCCTGCTAGTTCCCCTGCTTCTCTCCCGCCCAGCAACAGTCTGATCTAATACATGTGGTTTAGCTCTAAGGTTTCAGTAACACAGATATATGCTCATCAGATCTTTCATGATATGTCTCATATCAGCAATGGTAGTCATGCACTATGCTGCGTAAGATTCAGTTAGAACAAATGTCCATTATTTCATTTTGTATCTCGTGGCTCACATCATTTGCAATTTTTGGCATACTTTACAGCTTGGCAAAAAACAGAATCAAGTTATTCTATTAAATTTGTCAATGCTAAACCAGTCCCATTCAACAGAGGAGCCTTACTTTTAGTTGGCCTATAGCAAACAGACCTTCTTACTAATAAGATTAGAAGTGGCTCAACAGCCAATCCCCAGCCAAGCAATTTTCCCAACCTCTCTTGGATTCTTTGTACCTCTGTCCTCATTAGTGTTCACACAATTCTTCTTGATTTACTATAATTTGCTAATTTAATTAATGTGCTTTTAATCCTCTTTTTTGCATCATTAATAAAGCCACAGACTAAAACCAGACTTAAAACTCATTGGTAACACCACTAGAAACCTTGCCATGACTCTATACGTTATCACTGAACAATGATCGTAGTTTCTGTCTTTCAACCAGTTTTCAGCCCATGTGATAGTTTTCTTATCCACGCTAATATGAATTAATTTTATGAGTAAGATCTCATGACACACTGTATCAAATGCTTTCATTTAAGTCCAGTCTATTTTGCCTACAATCCTTTTGTTTACTTAGGAACAGATCACCCCCTCCATGTGAGATGCTTAACAGAATCAGGCTACTAGATTTCTGCTACAGCGCCCTCGTCAGTTAGAGCTTTTTGCTTGGTGGCCCATGGAAGGGACAGAGGTCCTGGCCACCCAACCCTATGAATTTCCTGAGATCTGTAGAAAAATCTCTCAGAGCATCTGTAATGGGAGGGCTAGAATGCCCAAGATACTGGCTCCCTTATGGTAGCATGGGTTCCTGAACAATCCACAAAAATCTCTCATACATACACACATACATCCATTAATTTCAACGGGAACTGCTGTTCTGAGGAGAAGCAATGAATTCATCACTTGGGGTAGGAAGGTGTGTGGGGGTAAAGGGGTGGTAAATTAGCCACTACACACTAATTTTTAACTTGATCACAACTATATTGTTCGAGATAGTCCTGGTAACTTCTGCCTCCCCTAGGAAATACAATCACTTGAAATCTAGTATTACTGCTCATTGCGGGGCATGGATCAGTGTTCACATCGCACTCCCTGTCAGTACCCAGCCCAAGCTGGGGAAGCTAATGATCCAACCAGTGGATCAAATTCGGTGATGAATCCTGGTCACGTGCCACTTGAGGCACATTGCGCATGCCCCATATGCTAAGAAGACTGCTCATTGATAATGTAAGTATTGTCCTGTAAAGCATTTAAAGTGTCAAGAGAAAAATATTTCTAATTCTACATTGTGTTTCTGTCTGCTACTAATATTGCGGACAGCAACACAATGTAGTAATATTACTAATATTACTAATAAATCCCTGTTATTGTAATGCAGGCATTCAGTTTGCAAATATTTTTTTCCTAATCTTTGGTCTGGCCTCCCTCAGCATAGAAATTCATGGTTCATGCTTCTAACGCTGCTGGGGGAGATGTAGAAAATCAATTTTGTTTTATGTTTTAGAAACTAGAGCATTCAGAAGGCCATGTGGCCATGAGTAATTAAAGAGATTAAAAAATCTACATAAATATTAAAAGTTTCTACAGACCTAAAATACACAGAAAAAAATGTGTAGACCTTCCCAGGCAAGTAATGCATTAATGTTGTTATTTATATAAACTTGTTACACATGAGTTCATTAATATTTTTTGTTAAGTAAATTAACTGAATTCTCTAACATGTATCTAGCACATATTCTTGTTGGATTTTAAAAAAGGAGAGATTGATAATTTTATAACCAATAATAAGGTTTGTGCTGTAATTATGAATACTAGAAAAAGAAATACTACCCTATGTTCAGCATTGCCCAATTGCAGTGTGGGGTATTTTCACCTTCTGAAGTATCAGCCATGGCAAACGTCTTTCAACAACATATGAGGAAACTTTTCCTGTGATGTTTGAGCAGGTTTCTTGGTCTTCATTGCGCCTTTTATTAACACACAGTGTAAAGGATTATACTGTGCAGTGACTGCCTTGGGCAATGAGATTGTCTGTGTATATTCAAATTTCCAGTTGCTTGCTGCACTCCTGGTAATGATCAGCATATCAGGAAGGCTTCATGAAAAAGTCGGTTCAGAATTGTTGAAGGAAGGAAGGGAGGGAAGATGCTTGACACACAGGAAGTGGAAACTGATCCAAACATATGGCCAAATTGTGATCACATTATTCAAGCCACTGGAACCCATGGAACCCAAAGCAACCATAATTTGGCATTTAAGGGGCAGCATGAGAGAAGAGCAAGACTAAACACTAGAAGTGCTACATCAACGCAGCTGCACTGATGCAACTGCGCCATTGTAGAGCATCTGGTGAAGATGCTCTATGCCAACGGGAAAGCGCTCTCCCATCAGCATAATTACTCCACCTCTGCAAGAGGCAGAAATATCTCCCACCAACATCGCGCTGGTGTGGACAGCGGTTAGGTCTTTTTCACACCCCTGAGTGATATAAGTTAGATTGACTTAAGCGGTAGTGTAGACCTGCCCCAGAGGGTATGTCTCCACTACGGAATTAGGTCGAATTTACAGAAGTCGGTTTTTTAGAAATCGGTTTTATATATTTGAGTGTGTGTGTCCCCACAGAAAATGCTTTAAGTGCATTAAGTGCATTAACTCGGTGGAGTGCTTCCACAGTACCGAGGCAAGCGTCGACTTCCGGAGCGTTGCACTGTGGGTAGCTATCCCACAGTTCCCACAGTCTCCGCTGCCCATTGGAATTCTGGGTTGAGATCCCAATGCCTGATGGGGCTAAAACATTGTCGCGGGTGGTTCTGGGTACATATCGTCCGGCCCCCGTTCCCTCCCTCCCTCCGTGAAAGCAAGGGCAGACAATTGTTTCGCGCCTTTTTTCCTGAGTTACCTGTGCAGACGCCATACCACGGCAAGCATGGAGCCCGCTCAGGTAACCGTCACCATATGTCTCCTGGGTGCTGGCAGACACGGTACTGCATTGCTACACAGTAGCAGCAACCCATTGCCTTCTGGCAGCAGACAGTGCAATACGACTGGTAGCCGTCATCGTCATGTCCGAGGTGCTCCTGGCCGCGTCGGCCAGGAGCTCCTGGGCAGACATGGGCGCAGGGACTAAATTTGGAGTGACTTTACCAGGTCATTCTCTTTAGTCCTGCAGTCAGTTCTATTGAACCGTCTTATGGTGAGCAGGCAGGCGATACGGATTGCTAGCAGTCGTCCTGTACCATCTTCTGTCGGGCAGGCAAGAGATGAGGATGGATAGCAGTCATATTGCACCATCTTCTGCCGGGAGTCAAGAGATGAGGATGGCTAGCAGTCGTATTACACCATCTTCTGCCGAGCAGCCATGAGATGTGGATGGCATGCAGTCCTTCTGCACCGTTTGCTGCCAGCCAAAGATGTAAAAGATAGATGGAGTGGATCAAAACAAGAAATAGACCAGATTTGTTTTGTACTCATTTGCTTCTCCCCCTCCTCCATCTAGGGGACTCATTCCTCTAGGTCACACTGCAGTCACTCACAGAGAAGGTGCAGCGAGGTAAATCTAGCCATGTATCAATCAGAGGCCAGGCTAACCTCCTTGTTCCAATAAGAACAATAACTTAGGTGCACCATTTCTTATTGGAACCCTCCGTGAAGTCCTGCCTGAAATACTCCTTGATGTAAAGCCACCCCCTTTGTTGATTTTAGCTCCCTGAAGCCAACCCTGTAAGCCGTGTCATCAGTCGCCCCTCCCTCCGTCAGAGCAATGGCAGACAATCGTTCCATGCCTTTTTTCTGTGCGGACGCCATACCAAGGCAAGCATGGAGGCCGCTCAGCTCACTTTGGCAATTTGGCAATTAGGAGCACATTAAACACCACACGCATTATCCAGCAGTATATGCAGCACCGGAACCTGGCAGAGCGATACCGGGCGAGGAGGATACCGGGCGAGGATACCAGACAGCTACCGGTCAGTTGGGAATCAATTTGGAGTGGGCAAATCTACTGTGGGGGCTGCTGTGATGCAAGTAGCCCACGCAATCAAAGATCTGCTGATATCGAGGGTAGTGACCTTGGGAAATGTGCAGGTCATAGTGGATGGCTTTGCTGCAATGGGATTCCCTAACTGTGGTGGGGCCATAGACGGAACCCATATCCCTATCTTGGCACCGGAGCACCAAGCCGGCGAGTACATAAACCGCAAGGGGTACTTTTCAATAGTGCTGCAAGCTCTGGTGGATCACAAGGGACGTTTCACCAACATCAACGTGGGATGGCCGGGAAAGGTACATGACGTTCGCATCTTCAGGAACTCTGGTCTGTTTCAAAAGCTGCAGGAAGGGACTTTATTCCCAGACCAGAAAATAACTGTTGGGGACGTTGAAATACCTATATGTATCCTTGGGGACCCAGCCTACCCCTTAATGCCATGGCTCATGAAGCCGTACACAAGCAGCCTGGACAGTAGTCAGGAGCTGTTCAACCACAGGCTGAGCAAGTGCAGAATAGTGGTAGAATGTGCATTTGGATGTTTAAAGGCGCACTGGCGCAGTTTACTGACTCGCTTAGACCTCAGTGAAACCAATATTCCCACTGTTATTACTGCTTGCTGTGTGCTCCACAATATCTGTGAGAGTAAGGGGGAGACGTTTATGGCGGGGTGGGAGGTTGAAGCAAATCGCCTGGCTGCTGGTTACGCGCAGCCAGACACCAGGGCGGTTAGAAGAGCACAGGAGGGCGCGGTACGCATCAGAGAAGCTTTGAAAACCAGTTTCATGACTGTCCAGGCTACGGTGTGAAAGTTCTCTTTGTTTCTCCTTGATGAAACCCCCCGCCCCTTGGTTCACTCTACTTCCCTGCAAGCTAACCACCCTCCCCTCCTCCCTTTAATCATTGCTTGCAGAGGCAATAAAGTCATTGTTGCTTCACATTCATGCATTCTTTATTCATTCATCACACAAATAGGGGGACGACTACCAAGGTAGCCCAGGAGGGGTGGTGGAGGAGGGAAGGAAAATGCCACACAGCACTTTAAAAGTTTACAACTTTAAAATTTATTGAATGCCAGCCTTCTTTTTTTTGGGGGCAATCCTCTGTGGAGGAGTTGCTGGTTGGCCGGTGGCCCCCGCACCGCGTTCTTGGGCGTCTGGGTGTGGAGGCTATGGAACTTGGGGAGGAGGGCGGTTGGTTACACAGGGCCTGTAGTGGCAGTCTGTGCTCCAGCTGCCTTTGCTGCAGCTCAACCATACACTGGAGCATACTGGTTTGGTCCTCCAGCAGCCTCAGCATTGAATCCTGCCTCCTCTCATCATGCTGCCGCCACATTTGAGCTTCAGCCCTGTCTTCAGCCCGCCACTTACTCTCTTCAGCCCGCCACTTACTCTCTTCAGCCCGCCACCTCTCCTCCCGGTCATTTTGTGCTTTCCTGCACTCTGACATTATTTGCCTCCACACATTCGTCTGTGCTCTATCAGTGTGGGAGGACAGCATGAGCTCAGAGAACATTTCATCATGAGTGCGTTTTTTTTTCTTTCTAATCTTCACTAGCCTCTGGGAAGGAGAAGATCCTGTGATCATTGAAACACATGCAGCTGGTGGAGAAAAAAAAAGGGACAGCGGTATTTAAAAAGACACATTTTATAAAACAGTGGCTACAGTCTTTCAGGGTAAACCTTGCTGTTAACATTACATACATAGCACATGTGCTTTCATTACAAGGTCGCATTTTGCCTCCCCCCACCGCGTGGCTACCCCCTCAACCCTCCCCCCTCCCTGTGGCTAACAGCGGGGAACATTTCTGTTCAGCCGCAGGCAAACAGCTCAGCAGGAACGGGCTCCTCTGAATGTCCCCTGAAGAAAAGCACCCTATTTCAACCAGGAGACCATGAATGATATCTCACTCTCCTGAGGATAACACAGAGAGATAAAGAACGGATGTTGTTTGAACGTCAGCAAACATACACTGCAATGCTTTGTTGTACAATGATTCCCGAGTACGTGTTACTGGCCTGGAGTGGTAAAGTGTCCTACCATGAAGGACGCAATAAGGCTGCCCTCTGCAGAAATCTTTTGCAAAGGCTTTGGGAGTATATCCAGGAGAGCCGCGAATGCCAGGGCAAAGTAATCCTTTCACATGCTTGCTTTTAAACCATGTATAGTACTTTAAAAGGTACACTCACCGGAGGTCCCTTCTCTGCCTGCCGGGTCCAGGAGGCAGCCTTGGGTGGGTTCGGGGGGTACTGGCTCCAGGTCCAGGGTGAGAAACAGTTCCTGGCTGTCGGGAAAACCAGTTTCTCCGCTTGCTTGCTGTGAGCTATCTACAACCTCATCATCATCATCATCATCTTCTTCGTCCCCCAAACCTGCTTCCGTGTTGCCTCCATCTCCATTGAAGGAGTCAAACAACACAGCTGGGGTAGTGGTGGCTGAACCCCCTAAAATGGCATGCAGCTCATCATAGAAGCGGCATGTCTGGGGCTTTGACCTGGAGCGGCCGTTCGCCCCTCTGGTTTTCTGGTAGGCTTGCCTCAGCTCCTTAAGTTTCACGCAGCACTGCTTCGGATCCCTGTTATGGCCCCTGTCCTTCATGCCCTGGGAGATTTTGACAAAGGTTTTGGCATTTCGAAAACTGGAACGGAGTTCTGATAGCACGGATTCCTCTCCCCATACAGCGATCAGATCCCGTACCTCCCATTCAGTCCATGCTGGAGCTCTTTTGCGATTCTGGGACTCCATCATGGTCACCTCTGCTGATGAGCTCTGCATGGTCACCTGCAGCTTGCCACGCTGGCCAAAGAGGAAATGAGATTCAAAAGTTCGCGGTTCTTTTCCTGTCTACCTGGCCAGTGCATCTGAGTTGAGAGTGCTGTCCAGAGCGGTCACAATGGAGCACTCTGGGATAGCTCCCGGAGGCCAATACCGTCGAATTGTGTCCACAGTACCCCAAATTCGACCCAGCAAGGCCGATTTAAGCGCTAATCCACTTGTCAGGGGTGGAGTATGGAAATTGATTTTAAGAGCCCTTTAAGTCGAAATAAAGGGCTTCATCGTGTGGACGGGTGCAGGTTTACATCGATTTAACGCTGCTAAATTCGAGTTAAAATCCTAGTGTAGACCAGGGCAGAGTGAGAGAAGGAGCCTAAGGAGCGGCATAAGTTACAAGACTGTAAGTAGTGAATTATGATATCATGTGAAATCAATACAGAAGTATAACTGAGGTAAGTTGGGATGAAGCATAAAGATGAGTATAAGGGCCCTGAACTTGTAGAGGAAGAGAGGGAGCCAGTGACGAGGTTCAAGAAGGGCAACATGGTTGGAATGATGTGAGAGGAAGCTGACCTTAGCCGAATTTTATTAGATTGTTGGTGAGATAAGGGAAAATGCAAAAGAGGTTCTGGTGCAAAGATGAGAGATAAACCAAGACATAGACAAGTTTTAGTAACAGGGATGGAGAGGAAAAGGTGTATTTTTGACACGCTATACAGGAAAAAATCACATGACTTGCAAAAGGCTGGCGAGGAGCGAGAAGGGAGGAAGAAGAGAATCGAGATAAATATAACTCCCAAGTTGTCAGGCTGAGTGACAGGGAGGATTGATGAAGTTATACAACAGTGATGAAGAAAGGGATGGGAGAGGAGGAAGATAACCTCAGTTACAGACATATTGAGGCTGAGATGGTGATGAGGTACCTAAGAGAATATGTTGGCGAACAAGATAGAGATGAGTGATGATTTGGGAATCAGCAGAAATAGCTCAATTCATTGGATCCACTGAGCTTCCTCCATTCTCTCATCTGGAGGATAAGTGCTATATAAACCTTTGCAATATAAGTGCAAAATGTAACTACATTTTATGTGCATTTAAAGGGGTTCAAAAGACTGAGAAATTTCCTGATCCTTGGTCTTCATTGTTATACTTCAGAGTAATGGTGATGTAATGTCAGCCCAGTCTCTGAGACTCCTATTTCCTGGCACATGGGCCCAGCATAGAGGGTCTGTCTGTAAAGGAGACAATGAGATACAGGGCAGAAAATCTCCTGTGATTACACAGGCATGCTTTCCTAATGATTCGGTATCAAACTAAAGGAAACTTGCAGGTTGTGTGGGAGCTGTGCCTTCTCCGTCTGCAAAACTAGCATCCCCTGAACTTTAATCCTCACATTGTGGAATACTGCACAATTAGACTCATTATAGGGGGCTTACACATTCCTCAGGGGCATCCAGCATTGACCATTTTTGGAAACTGTAGATAGACTATTGGTGTGTTCTGGCATGGCTGTCCCAATCATTTTGATACAGTCCAAATAACACCAGAAAGAGCTAAACCAACTATTACAACGGAAACAACTCTTTGTCCTTCGAAAAGGGGATTGATAAATTGTAGGTCCCCTTTTCACAAGGAAGCTGATCACTGCAGGTATTGCAGCAAGGTGCATGATAATAAGTGATTTACAGTCAGCAGGGAGCACCTTATGTCAGTACTGCCTTATTCAGAAAAGCCATATAACTTTATAACAAGTTACCTTAAATCTTGTATGCGGATAGCCATTGGCTTTTTTTACCCGTAAAAGAAAAATATTGATTCACCAGGTGGCAGTATGATCAGTGGTGTGCAATGTAAGCCACTCAAGGATTGGCAGGAAATGGATTAAACCCCTTCTCCAACAGGGAAAATCTTCTCCACCCTGTATATGTTGCCTGAGTTGTCTGTTGTTAAGGAAGGGCCTACAAGTGAGACTAATTAGAGTATCCTGTCAGTGCTGGGAGGGCTGACCAGTAATCAATGGAGAAGTTTGATTTCATCTGAAGAAAGGGAAGTGTCTAGTTAATCCCTTTTCTATAGGGTCTAACAATCACCTGCCCTCAGTAATATTAGATTGTTGTGACACACTTTCACTTTTCGTGGATAGAGAGCCAGCCAAATAGCTCATACAGTCCTACCCACCCTACTATTTAAGATTTCCTCATCCACGGAATTCCTTTGGCCTGCTCATTAGATACCCACTTAAAACATATTCAGAGGACACCACTATATTCTTTATTACTTATTTCTATTCCTCCTCCATTGCCAAAGACAGCATTATGCTGGCATTACTCTGCATTAGTATGTAGCTTTAGTTCTACTTGTAAAAGCAGCAGGTAAAGGAGATAATGTATTATGTTATAGGATAATAAAGAATAACTATAAATCATTGAGGAAGTTGAAACTCACATTTGATTTTGCAATTCAGCACAGTATTTGTACTTCTTTCGACGGTTTATTCATTTAAATGTTAGTCATTCATGCCACTGTGTTTAAATTATATGAATTAAAACTTATTTGGCATGTTTCCATTTTGTGAAACCCTGTGGCAGGGCACCATTTAAAACCCTTCATTCGAACCAATGCCACGATATGCAGACATTCCTGACAGTTAAATTCAGGCTTTTTCATGTTGTGGCTTATAGTTTAATTACTTTTAAGAATACTATACAAGAAAGGAAATGCCAAATAGACTGTATCATGGAAGCCAGGGGAATATTCCAAATCATCAGAACCTCCAGAGTTGAAACAGTAATTAACGTGGAGGATGTTGGGTGGAGGAAAGATTGGGGGATTATAACAAATTCAGTAATAAAAAGATTTGTAAACAGCATCTACTGCATGAACACTGCCTTTGGCACTATTCTTCTAGGTTTATTTTCTATACAGATGGTTATCAAACTGGTAGATATTCCTGCTAAGTCCAAAACTTGAAAAATCTATCACTGGAGATGCAAAATTCTACAATGATCCTAGATTTCCTGAAACTTTAATATATCAGAATGCCACACAAAGGGATTGTCAGTCACTTGTATTTTTAGATTACTCAACCTTTGGACATACCCATCCAATCTGTAGACAATCCTCAGACTTTCATTTTTTACCCACAAAAGCTTATGCCCAAATAAATCTGTTAGTCTTTAAGGTGCCACTGGACTCCTTGGTGTTTTTGTGGATACAGACTAACACGGCTATCCCCTGATACTCAGACTTTCTCTACACTCTGCTGATTGTCTGTTTGCTCCAACACTCCTCATGGAATTAACATTGCATTTGCTGCCATTACGTTGTTCACTTTGCTTATGTGTTGTTGTCTAATGAAACAATATTGTCTAAATGTTTCCCTGTACTCTCCCATCTATCTGCATCCATCTGTTTTTTTTCTTGTTTTATACTTAGATTGTAAACTGTTTGGGGCAGAGAATGTCTTTTTGTTCTGTGTTTTTACAGCGCGTCGCACTGGTCCTGGTCCTGGCTCTCCTATGTCCTATGGTAATACAAGTAATAAATAAATGATAATAAATCACCTCAGTAGAGCTGGTTAAAACATGGGGGGAAATCACTTCAAAAATTAATCTGGTGTATTTCATCAAACAAATGAAACTTTGGAAAATATTGATCAGGTCTAGTCAATAGGAAGGGTTTTCAATGCAAAAGTTGCGCAGAGAGTGGGAAAAAGCACATGAAACCATGGTGCTGTGAAGACAGATGATGCACACCCCTTGCATCTAGAAAGCTGAGGACGCAGAGCTAATTATATCCTTCCCATTGTATCTCGCCACCTAATGCTTGCACAAATAAATCATGCCTACCCTTCTAGCAGACACTTTACTCTCTGCTGTATGAGAAGAATGTTCTATTGTTTCCATCATTTATGCCGCATGACATCATACAAAATACAATTCAGTGTAATGTTGTTCAAGTTATGAGCCACATGGTGCCCTTGATCTGGATGAGGGACTCACATTGATCTTAGTGAGAAATGTGAGCACTGGAAAGCACTAGAAATTAAACTGCAGAACAATCCTGCAGTGTCAAGAAGTGGACTACATGACTGAATGGGCCTTTTCCATCTCTAATTTCTATGATTAAAGTATATGATCAAAGGAAGCATAAGGTTCTAGCATTGCCACATACAAAAAATGAACCATGTTCAAGGACCAATGCACTTTAGGAAGTGAGGCAAATGCCTTTAGAAATTCCCTGTCAATGGCTGCATTTATCTTAACTTTTTTCCACGTTATTGCTCATACCTTCAGTAAATCAAAAATTGCAGCTTATTATAAATCCTTTATAATACCAGGCAAAGAACTACATGAGAGGTTTTATGAAAAATACTATTTTTAGAGAAGGGGGATGCAGTTGGGTTTATCTATCGCTTTGAAAATTATTCCACCCAAGCTAAAACCAGACAGATGTACTTACTGAATTAATTATTACCTGCCAAAATTCCAGTACAATGAAAGATTCAGATTGAACTAAAAACTCTGTGGGAGGGAGGATGTACATTATTGATTTTTTTAAAAACCGAAATTTAGGTCCCAATCCTGTAATGAGAGCTGTATGGGTGATCCTACCCCCCCCACACACACACACACTTTCCTGCTACCCCCTCAGATATTCCCCATTGATTTGGAAGTAATATGCAGGATCAAGGCCTGAGTTTTTACAACATGGATTCAGTTTGTAAACGTATTGAGCAGAATTGTTAGAAACCTTGGATTTCTAATAGCTCATGTTTAATAGCCACATCACCTTATTGTAGACTACCCTTTAAGAAATGAGTTGCAGGAAGAAGGAAGGGCAGGGTAAAAGTCACAGTAAAGACAGGCTAGCGTGTTTCTGACATTGCCATTCTCTTTTCAGAGGCTATTGTAAAGTGTTTATCTCCCTAGGAGAACAACAAATACTTGCTATTTCTTGTCTGGTTAAGATGTGTATTCAGATTGAAGGATTTCTCTTAGTGTGCAGGGGAGTGTAGAATTACATACAGAAAAATCCCACACACATAGAGATGGGAATAAATTCCTGAAACGATGTACATTTTTTCCATGCCTACAATTTTTTGTCTGTGTTTGCATGTGTATGTTATTTCTTGTGCCTCCTCTCATTCCTCATACTTTGTGGCCTAGACTTACTAGTCTGTCTGCCATGGTGAGGGGAACCAAAGTAATGCATCACTCTTATTAACAAAAAAGGACAGTCACCTGTGTAAATTCCCCACAGATCTTGCTTCAAATACTCAAAAATCCACCTGTTCTATTGATTATTCCATCAATGATGTCAAATTGCTATGGTCTAGACATTACTATTCCTCTGTCTACTATATTGTTCTGTACAGCACCCAGCTGTGCCTTGAGGCCCCAATTCAGCAAAGCACTTAAGCAGGTGCATGAATTGATTCATGTACATCTTAAAGTTATACATGCATAAAGGCTTTGCTGAACTGGGGCCTGTAAGTGGCAATTCATTGGGGTGAGAGTACTGTTCTTTGACACACTTTACCAGTAACATTTGCTGTATGTATTTACAAAGTTATATCAATAATAATGAATAACAAAAATTGGTGGGAGAATGAATGATGATGGAATGAATTAAAAATCATTTGGCATGTTTCCATTTTGTGAAACCCTGTGGTAAGGCATCATTTAAAACTACCCTCAACCACCAGTAAAAGATATTATACCTCATCCACTTTGTCTCTCTAATACCTTGGGACCAACACAGCTACAAACAATCCTGAAAACATTGTATGAAATATTGTCTATTTAATTTGTTGTGAAAGGCCCAGAACTTGGGATGATCATGAAATAGGCTGACATAAACAAAATAAAATGTGCAAAAATCATGTTTAAACTGTCATTGAATATAAAGAAACTTTTTTAACATTACCATGAGACTGTCTCCATTGGTTTTCCTACTGGCATGGTTTTATTTTTCTTCCAACTATGTTAACTTCTGATGCCTGACTAGGCATCAAAACCCACATGAAAAACATTGATAACTAGCTTCTCCCTGAAGATGTAACTAGGCACAAAGCAAATTGTTTTTTCATGCACATTTTAATAGCTGTTTCATTTTATATGGCACATTCTTGGCTCCAGAACGACAGCAGAGAAGAACTCCTACACTGAGGAGAGAGCACATACTGTAGTATTATACAGCACACTTCAATGAGTGAACAAGTTCTAACAATAGTACTGCAGAATAAGAACTGTTAAAAACAGCTTCCAATTTTACCCGTCTGGAACAACACTGTTCAGATCTTTATTTTTATCCTTCTTTTCTCTGGGAACGAGGTGTTAACTCATGCAGAGGGAACAGTCTCCCAAGCCTGCACACCACAGAACAACCACAAGAAAATTGCCCTTTGTCTCTCCCTTTCTTTACCAGAGTTTCTCTAATCTTCAATTACCATACCATTACAGAGAAGTTGCAATCCTGTCATTGTGTGACACTGGAGACTTGTAGTCGGTGCTGTCTAGATGTAGCCTCACAGATTTGGCCTACAATATCCCAACTATACCAGGTATAAGGGCTCACGTATTGTTTTCCTATTAGATATTTTAGCTACACCAAGATACTGGACCCCTAACACACATAGGCTTTCACTTCACACTGGAGATTCTTTAAAGCTTCATAGTTCTGAACCCACCAATCCAAAATCCATATGTTCATTGGACTCAGTTTCTTTCCCAGAGTATAAATAAAATCTTGCCACAGTTTAAGAGATATTAATTGAACCTCCGGCTAAAAATATCTGAAACCAACCAGTTTATATATTGTACTGTATTTTATTTTTTTAAACCAAAAATACCAGCATATGATCAACATTCAAACTGAAATTGCGTAGGGCGCAAACTTGCAAACACTTACTACTACTGGCCATAATGCTTCCTGCTTTGAGTAGTCCTGTTAAAGTCTCATGTCAGTGAGCACCATGCTCAGTAAGTAAGGGCTATATTTTTGTTCTGTGTTTGCAAAGCACCTAGCACAAGGGGCTTTTAGGACTTCTAGGTGCCACTGTAATGCTAATTATAAATAACAAGAGGCTCTCTGTCACATGGGATTATACCAAAAAATGGCTGCCAAAATGAAAATGAAGCTAATACGGGACCCAGGGCTAAAGACAATGATGAACTTTGTTATGGAAACCCTTAAATGAAAGCCAGGATTGCTCTGTAAGTATTAAGGAGTCTGATGGCATCTTAAAGATCAACAGATTTATTTGACCATAAGTATTGTTTCATTATTGTGTCACTGGGGACAAAAACTAACATGCATGTCACAGAACTTAAAAGTCCACCGCTTGAGCTTTCAGGACTTTTTGGTTTTCATTCAACCAGTGTTAGCTAATTTTCTTCATTTCTGTTTAAATTTGGTGCTCATATAAGTTTTGGAATCTGAAGTCCTCCATCTATGGAAGATGTACGTCAAAGCCAGTTTCCTTATGGAAATTTCTAACAAGACTCCCCATGGCTGACAGCTGTATTGGTGTTGCCTATGGCAGTAACACCTGTCAGAAAAGCCTTAGGCTGAGACCACCAATTTATTGCAGTGGACAATTAAACCAGCTAGACAATAATGAATTGTGTAATCTTGAATCACTTGCTTACATATTTGTGCTGATGCTTAGAGGTGATAACTGACGCTGTTGAGACCACCTCTCCCCACCAGCTACAATTGGCCAGAGTGTTCCTGCTGTCTGCATCCAGACTTGAACTCTCAGTGGTGGGTGATGGAGCATTCTCAACAGAGAGACCACTGGAATTTATTTCCTCTCATGGTCAGCCAAAATCAGAGTTTAGTCATTTTTGAGACACTGCATAAGATGTTGCTGTTCAATCTGGCCTTTTAGGATCTGGCTATATTGAGGACATTTTCTTACCAGTTTTAAAACTAGTTAGACCCATAATGTGGATTTGTCATAAAAGCATCTGGACCCATTTTTAGTGAACTAGAGAAATTAAGCTCACTGAAAATTCTAGAAATTTTGGCCTAGAAATTCTGTAGAGCACTATGTTAGCCTACACCATTGAGGATTACCCTGTGAGGGGAGAATATTCACTGGTATGATCCACCAGTTGTAGGCCAGCTTTGTGAAAGGAAGCCAGCTGGAAAGGCAGGAGGACGTCTAAAAAATATTCCAGAGATGCTATAGATTAGACATGGAAATTGGTGCACTCAGTAGTATGAACATGAGGGATAGGTCAAGAAAGAAGCTAGTGAAAATTGTTTTCCACGTGGTTTTTATAAATTTCAAGTCACAGCATATGTTATTGGAATTTGTCTGTTTCTTTGTGTGTTTTTGTGTGTGTGTTATTGAACTGATCTTTGTCAAATTAGTTTTAAAAGATTAAATAATAGTAATTTAAAACAGCTCCTTTTCTCCATTGCCAGCCATTTATATAAGATCAGAGTGATCTGTGTCCTGTGCTCTCGGCTTTACCTACATCTACCTCTATAAAGGCTCTAGGCAAAGCAAGGATCTCATGCAGAACAAATATGTGCAAAGTTCTGCGTGCTTTTGTCCTACATGAAAGAGCATAAAACATTGGCTGAGGAACCAGTTCAGATAGTTTCCCTGTTCCTGAGGCAAGTGCCTTATGTTTTATGCTCCATCGCTTTAACTTTCTTGTGCTTGAACTGTTCGTCTAGCATCTCTCAGCTTTGCGCTTGCCTACAAACCATCGTGCCTATGGGTGATACTTTTATGTAACATATGGTATGTTTTCTGTTGTGATCTCTTCCAGGAGCTCACTATAATCTAGCCAAAAAGACCCAGTTCATGTGTTTCCTTTCTCCATGACTCAGACAGTCTACTTTGGCCTACCAGTGACAACAGAATTGAAAGGAAAGGAATTAGTGTGGTTCCACCACCACAGGAAACTTTAGTGTTTCTCGGTCAGGTACCTCTATTCCCTCTGCCATGTACATTGGCCAAACTGGACAGTCTCTACGTAAAAGAATAAATGGACACAAATCAGACGTCAAGAATTATAACATTCAAAAACCAGTCGGAGAACACTTCAATCTCTTTGGTCATTCGATTACAGACCTAAAAGTGGCAATTCTTCAACAAAAAATCTTCAAAAACAGACTCCAACGAGAGACTGCTGAATTGGAATTAATTTGCAAACTGGATACAATTAATTTAGGCTTGAATAAAGACTGGGAGTGGATGGGTCATTACACAAAGTAAAACTATTTCCCCATGTTTATTTCCCCCCCCCCACCACTGTTCCTCACGCGTTCTCGTCAACTGCTGGAAATGGCCTACCTTGATTATCACTACAAAAGTTTCCCCCCCCACCCTCACCCCTACCCATAGCTCACTTTACCTGATCACTCCTGTTACAGGGTGTATGCTAACACCCCATTGTTTCATGTTCTCTGTGTATATAAATCTCCCCACTGTAGTTTCCACTGCATGCATCTGATGAAGTGAGCTGTAGTTCACGAAAGCTTATGCTCAAATAAATATATTAGTCTCTAAGGTGACACAAGTCCTCCTTTTCTTTTTGCAGATACAGACTAACACAGCTGCTACTCTGAAACCTATGCCAGCTTTGTTTGCCACTGCCAGTTATTCTGAAGAGAAACTGGAAAACTAACCTGGAACCTAGCGGATCCTGTCTTAATAGCCCAGGACTCCCACCTGAAGTGAAATGAAACCAGGATTTAGACTTTCCTCCTACCAGGCTCTGCCAGCCTTCTGTAATCTCAAACCAGCTCCACATTATCGTGTCAGGCAATTCTTTGCCAGGCTCTCCTGTCCCTCACACACTTCTGAAACATATGGCTAGGATGGAGCTCTGAGCAGGGGCAGAGGTGACGCATGGGGAGGGCACACAGGGTCACATGCCCCCCCAATTTCTGCCAGGGTTCCCTGGCCCCACTCAGTCACATGGTGTGGCCAGGCGCTGCTCTGCACGGCATCTGGGAGAGACAGGAGCTCCCAGCTGGGGGCTGCAGGGAGGGGCCGGTGCCCTCTGGAAGGGGAGACTGAGGTCAAGGGGGCAGGCTGTTGTGTGTGGGAGGTGACTCGAGCTGTTCCAGGAGCGGCTGAACCTTTAAATTGTGCCCCCCCACACACCCACTATCAGCAGGTACAGGTAATCTCTGGCAGGGTGTGTTCCTTCCTCTCTTTTAACATTTGTTTAACTCCCCTGACTGATGTCCAGTTCCCTGCTCTGCCCATGTGATTCATGCAGAATTAAATCTATGGAGGCAGAAGAGTGAGCTAAAAATCTATAAGTGTTTGTTATTCATGCTCTGACAGTGGGATGAGAGATAAAAGTGAGGTCTGGGGGAAGACGGGAAGGTTTGGAATGTGGAGGGAAGAAAGCCACTGGGGGGTAGGTTTAGTGGAGGCAAGAAAGAAAAAGGGGAACAGCAAAGCCCAGGTCTTCTTACAGTCATCTCCAGACTTCTTCCCACCATGCAAAGCTCCCATAAGCTTATGGCTGGACGTTTGCGTAGGAACCAAAAGACAATGAGACAGATATTCCTCTCAGTTGCCACATTGCAATCCCATTTGACCCAGTGAATTTGCATTGCATCAAATATGCCACAGCCCCTTCTGAGCCTCTGCATCTTGTATACTCTCACACACCTTCAAGGGAACATGACAGTATAATACAAATTCAGAGAGGTCTTGAAAATTCCTAAAGTGTCCCCCTTCTTGGCAGTCCCCACAGAAAAGGTGAGAATTAAATGAGCATAAAGCTCAAACTCCCTCTTATCCCTAGAGGTGTGGTAGCAAGAGGCCAGGATTAAGGGAAGTTGTGCAGAAGCATGTACTGCTGCTACTCATGCTCCTTCTGTTCTGTGGTTGAAATTACTTGAATTTTGAGGTCTATCGATCCAATTCAGAAACAATAAATTATGTTTCAAAAAAAACTTACACTTTTCTTCTTTCATACATTTTCATTTTTACAAAGTGACAAGAAAATTTGAAAAAAAAATCTATTTTTTTCTTCAAGTCAGCATTTGCATTGCCCGGGAGAGGTGAAGAGAGGTTGTTCACTGAAGAACACCCCGCTTTTGATTTCTCTGTCTAGACAGAGCTTGGGAGGCTGACTAAAAATGGTTACACAGGCTAGCTGAAATTCTACTGAATGATAAAAAAAAGAGAGAGAGAGAGAGAGATAAAGCCTGTTATGCAGCAGAGGAGCCATGCAATATGTGCTCAACGGCATCTGCAGTTACTTGATATAGTGATTTTTCAACCATGACCAGTCAAAGTTCATAGGAGGAAAAACATTTATATCTAACGTCCAGAATGAAGGAAAATTCAGTCTTGTATACCTCTATTTTTCTGATCCAATATCTACCCAGGAGAGTGGGTTTGGGGGGAGGGGAGAAAACCTGGATTTGTGCTGGAAATGGCCCAACTTGATTATCATACACATTGTAAGGAGAGTGATCACTTTAGATAAGCTATTAGCAGCAGGAGAGTGGGGTGGGAGGAGGTATTTTTTCATGCTTTGTGTGTATATAAAAAGATCTTCTACATGTTCCACAGTATGCATCCGATGAAGTGAGCTGTAGCTCACGAAAGCTTATGCTCAAATAAATTGGTTAATCTCTAAGGTGCCACAAGTACTCCTTTTCTATCTACCCTCTGAATCTGCTTCCTCAATTAAAATTATTGTAAAGAGAGGGGTATGCTTTGTCTTTTGCTCAGTCTCAGCTGGTGTAAATCAGCTTAGGGTTCCAGTGAAGTCTATTATATCCAATGAGGAAAGGGAAAGTATTCTTGTTGTTTTGAGCGTCTTCTGAGACAAAAGGATGGTGATGATCAAGTTTACTTACAGAGTCAGCACAGTGTGATATGTGCTAGTGGGCTACTGAAATCAGTAGAATTGGCAGGTATACAGCTACACTAAAGATTTGTGCTCAGCGTTAGTGGGTGAAATCCTGGCCTCATTGTCTTCAATACTGCCAGGATTTTACCCAGTGTTCTTTAACTCACAAGTGGTTTAATGAGTGAAATGTGAGGACGTCCCTACTGCACATGGATCCAAATGAGCTCCGAGGGACTGATTTTCTTCCCAGCCACCATTTTCCCATTGCAATTGTTTTTCCTGCTCCACTAATCTTAAGAGTATCTTAACATTTTATTTTCAGATTGAGATTTCTTTATATGAAGAAGGTACCCCATGATCGATATTTTATCAACAAGATAATATCAAAGTCTGCAGTCCAGGACTTTGAAAGGAGAAACTCCACAGGCTGTTAGAAACCTTCCCTACGTATTTATAGATTTGGGGCCTTTCTGTAGACTTCCTCATTCCCCTTTTCTCCACTGATATAGTTTTCAATTTCCCCAGCCACCCAGATGACTTTCTATGGCCTTGCACCACATGAAAAATATTACTACTTCCAGAAAAGGGTACGCTTGGAAACGGATACATTACCATGTCAGGTATAACAAGAATGATGTTCCAGGGAGTAACTGCAACTTTGATCCAGGGCAAAATAGTCATTTCCTCTTGCAAAGACAGCAGAAATAGCAGCATTGTGAATTTGATCTCTGGTGAAAATTAATTTTTTTTAAAAACTACTCTTTCCAAGGCAGTAAAAATTATGCATAGCTCTTCCAGCTACTGTTTGTATAAACCTATCTGTCGATGGCATTAGAGGGCAATGTGGATATCCAGGACAGATAACCAGCAGAAAAGAGTGCAGAATGAAAGGCATGATTCTAACACTAGGAACTTCAGACAGGCCCAAAACCCCAATGGGCAAACTCCTGATTTTTGCTTCATACTCTTAGTATTTCTTCCCTCTTTCCCTTTACTGTAACCCATATAAATCAGTAGTGAATCCACTGAATACAATGCAATGCAAAGGAATGATATTGGTCTAAAATCAGTGTAAGCGAGAGAAGACTCAAACTCTTAATCTCCAAAACTAGGTCAAAGAACCCATTTGTAAATACAGAAACCTGTAATTGCTGGCAGGAATTATGAATACAGGCATACAGAAACAGCCAGCCAGTGATACCAGGGAGCAGCGTGGACCCACTCCAGGAAAGGAACACACAGTAATCGTCTGGACCCCAAGAGACGAAACAAACATTCATATCTCTGGACTCTCAAACAAATCTTTTTCATTAGATTACTCTTAGATTCATTCATTCAGTAGAATTAGGTTTTCATTACTTTATTTTCCTTGCAGATTGAGGAAGAAAATAGAAATCCAACATTTTGGCACCTCGGGTGAAGCTGAGGAAAGTGTTCAGCCTGGAGGGGCTGAAATTGTAGATTCCTCTTTTCTTCTGCAGTGTACAAGAAAAATAAAACAATGGAAGATTAATTTGAGTGATTGCATAAATGAATTTAAGAAGAGTAATCTAATTTGTGTCTTGGACTGCCTAGAGTTAGGAATATTTATTAACTGGGCTGTCTGGTATTTGGAGGGGAATAGGATGGGAATCCCTGAAGCAACCCAATTCAACCAGACTTATCAGTGAAAAATCAAATGAAATGTTAAATAGTAGGAAATTTTTGCTGCTATTGGGGATTCAGAAGATATAGGCCGGAGCCTGCATCCTGAAAACAGCAGTAGATCACCGCGCGCTAAGGAACTTTTAGTGAGTGGTAGTAGTGTCCACACGCCAACTTACTGTGCGGCATGCTAGTGCATTGGAGAGTTACACCCCAGCTTGCTATGCACTAACTCTCCATCTAGACAACCCCCTTACTCACAGAAGTTGTCCCATTGCCATCAATCATTATAGGAATAACTCTGTATCCCACAGATAAAAAAAAGTCCAACTGACCAAGGCCCCAATCCAGAAGAGGACTTAAGCATGTGAGAAATCCTATTGACTTCAATGGTATGCTCACATGTTTAAAGTTAAGCACAGGCTTAAGTCTTCTGCTGGATCAGAACCCAAGAGCAGATGAGAATCAAAAGGTTTCCAAGGTCTTCTCTCCTGATGTCTTTAGGGCTAGCTGAACTGGCAGGGTAAGCCCGTATTTTCTCAAAGGACAAAGTCAAGTTTTCCTCTTTTGTTTCAATAAAAAAGAATATATCTTGGAAATGTTTTGCCTTAGCTGTTGCCACAAAGTCATGCAGTCATGCCTTAAATATACAGGCTATCTACTAGAAGATAGGTTAAAAAAATTGTTCTTCAATTACAATATAGCATAGATAAATCAGAATTTGGTAAACTCCAATATAAAAATCACCCCAAGAAAATGTGACCTGAGGAAGAGATTTGTGTAAGCTTGAAAGCTTGTCTCTTTCACCAACAGAAGTTGGTCCAATAAAAGATATTACCTCACCCATCTTGTCACACAAGAAAATGCTCAGAGCGGACAAACATTCAGGAAAGCTGAACTAAATGCTGAAGTTAGAATGGTTTTAGCCTCCGACACAGATTTTTAAACAAATTACTTAGAATCATTTTTTAAAGTAGACAACAACTTGTGCAGATACAATATACATGCAATTGTGTATGTATATCTGAGTGCACAATTGTTGTGATTGTATGCACACACCATGTGTCTACACACACCAATAGATAACTGACCAATTTACACACACAGTCTTAAAAGTTATATGTACATCTGTAGATGGTTACAATATGCATTTTTGTACGTGGACCTTAAAATGCCTCTTTTACAAATTTAAATTAACAGATAATTGAGTTTATACATCTTGATCTATTTCTAGCTTTCTCTATGCTCTAGAAACAAAGTCATCCACCATTGCATAGTTATTTGCTGCTGGCCTATACCATCATGAAATTATGACACCCTGCACACTGGCTCAGCTGTGATGATCAGTGAAAGGGACTGGGATGGTTTTTCATGTACTATTTTCTGGGTATTCATATGAGAGGACTCCATGTTTCTAAAATTAACTAGCTCTTTATTAAGATAATTATTTACAAAGATGCTGTCACTGCAGTTAGCATTCTAGCCATGTGCACACAGACTAACTTCCTAGTGCCTACCCCAAACTTTTCCCTCCTGCAACCTGTGCTTCTCCCTTCAAGCTCCATGAAGGTTGCTACTCATTTTCCTTTTAACAATTTTTGTTGTTGCGGCTATTGTGACAGTGTTTCTGACTTGCAAGGGCCAGTGTTTACTAGTACATAGTCCACCATAAGGACATGGCCTTTGCCGTACTGTTTTTTAAGTATGCTAGTCTTCAAAACAATTTCCCACTTCTTTTTTGTGTTATCGCAGTTGGTGGGGGACTTGGTTCTATACTGTTGTTGCGTTAATTCTGTTGGTCCTCTGTATTGTTTACATCCCTCATTTCTGCTGACTCGCCTACATCCGGTCAGCTGATGGCTGAGTCTTGTTCTCAGTTCTCTTTGTCCTGTCCTTGGCCATATCTGTCTGGGTGTTTAGGCTGTCTGCCACTATTGCACAGTTGTCTTTGGTTTCATCTTTCACTAGTTTGTCAAACCGAAAATTCAAACAAGAAATCGACACTGTAACCCCATAATTCAGGTCAGAAAGAGGATCTGGGCTGCCTTGTTGCTCAAGCTATTCCCTTGATCCTCATGGAGAACAGGAGGTTCTCCATGTCTTCTCCCTCTTGATACTTGTAAAGTTTGATACCTTCCAGGCAGGAAGATCTGGTGATGCAGTTGAGGGTAAGGACGTACTTATACTCTCCCTTGGTCATTCTCATTACCTCAACAAGGACCAATTGAAGAACGAAATTACTTGATAACGGGGGACTGAGCACAAATAGTCAATCTAGAAGTTGGCAGGTTTCTCCTAGAGATTTCCACTTCTGTGTAACAGGCTTCATCCTTCACATCCATTTGAACAGGATGTGAAGAAAAGGAACACCCTTTTCTTTGAATCTCATGCTTAAGGTTAGTGTGCATATTTTTCTATTGCCACTCCAGCTATCCACTGTTACTGTATGACAGTAAGGTGCGAGTACAGTTTTAAGGACCACAGACCTTTTTTTTATATTAATGTGCAAATGAGGGGCATGGATCAGCATTCACATCACACTCCCAATCCATACCCGGCCCAAGCCGGGGAAGCTAATGATCCACCCAGCAGATCAAATTCAGTGATGAATCCTGGTCATGTCCCACCTGAGGCATGTTGTGCATATGCTAAGAAGAATGTGCAGTGTTAAAGCCCAACCCCCTCTTCCCAATTATAATCAAGATGCTGATTTTTTTCTTATTTGTGTATCAGCATAATTAATTATGCTAGTACAATAGGGACAGCTATGGTAATAATGTTTGGGAATAATTTGAGAGCACAGTAAGTCAAATGTGGTGGCTAAACAACTTGGCAGAGTAGTTAGTGGGTGCAAAATTAGTTTACTCATTGCCACAAATTTAATCTTGATGTTCTTCAGTGCACAGTTCATCCTTTAAGATCCAGATCTGATGACTGACTGCAACACCGCCACCACAAAGCCCTGTGTACCATTGCTGAATCAATGGGACTTGCACCACGTGTACGGTACAAAATATATGGACAAGCCTGGCAGCTGCTAAACTCATTGAATATAATACCAGTCCCAAAATAGTAGTATTTTACTTTGGAGCTTTATAAATTGTTGAAGAAATAAAATCCACCTTTGGGAAATAATGTTTCTTTATGTATCATTGTATCCCATTCCCCCCCCCCTTAAGATTAACATAAATAGTGCTGATGCTGTAAATCATCCCCACTGGCTTTGAAAAGCCCTCGGAGAACTTCTTTCTGTGCTATTTCAGTAGACAAAGTTTAGAGAGGCACAATCACTTTTTTTTTCTTTTTTTCCATAGTCAGCCAGGGGAAGAACCTGTTCTAATGCAGTACTGGCCCTCATCTGATCTTTTCAATTTATGGGCATATTTCCCCAGTCGTTTTACAGAGCTAGTGCACATGCTCCAAGGGGATTTTGAGATCGTTACGTCTGGAGTGTAGTATGTCTGAGAATTCTGGGTATAGCTATCTCTAGACAGAGGACCATCTTGAAACACCATTTTTACACCGTAGGGAGGTATCAGCAGTGGAACTAGAGGAATTGCTCCATCCTGAAATGTATTTGCTATTAGAAATAGTTTGCAGACATTCATCCTCTGTTGGTTAGTTTTGACTGGACACAAGTCACATGGCCTTGTTTCTGTTCCCTGATTAGATGAGTGTAACGCTGATTCAAGTCTCCATTGTGAAAAATTCTGTTGACAAGTTAAATATTTAGTCTCCAAAAATTCTCTATATTTTTGTTTAAAATTTTCTGTTTTCACAAACATTCCTATCAGTGAATTAATTTGCTCGAAATTGATTTTATGTTTGAACAAATATATGTGGAATAGTTTTGAGACATCCGCTCAGCAATATTAAACTTTAATATTAAAACTCTCTTTTGTTTCTTGTACATTATTTTGTCTTTCCCCCCGCCCCCCCTTTGCTTTTGATTTTTGAGAGTTTTTGAGGTAATTCCTGAGCTTGGTCAAGGATGAATTTTCACCCTTATTTTCATCAGTAAACACAGTTTTCCATACTGAAAAGTAGTGAAATCCTATCCCAGGGAAAATCAGAACTTGGTTGTTGGAGAAAACAAAAAAAGATTCAGAATAATTAATTCACTAAGGGGGAACTTCAAAATGCTTCACTGTTCATAAAACCAGCAAAAAATAGTTTTTGTTTTTTGTCAGTGCTGCATTCCCTCCCCCCCCCCCCCAGCCCTTTAGCTGGTGTCTAAATTAAATGGATCTAAAATTACATCACCTTGTGGATCTCTTCTGACTTGAGACCTATCGAGTCAGGGTCTTTTGAAATTCCCAGCTTAAATGAGCATGCAGACTGAACCGCTCTCTCATCCCTCGATCTTTTCCCTGCAGGTCAGGAGTTTTGGTGGGGAAGGAAAGAGGTGCCTGCGCTGCCCCATAAGTGTTCGGTGCACAAAGGACTACACTTTCCAGTCCAGCCAGCACCTTTTGCAAGGGCTAACTTCAGACACACCAGACAAATACTCGGGCTGAACAAAAATCAGGTGTAACTACTTAGAAATGAAAGCATCCTTGCTCAGGCTTTATGCGCGTACCTCTAAGTGGTTTTACGGAGACAGTTGGGCTCTGGTACTCTGCACCTGCATCCATATTGAATCAGCATCTGCTGCCATCATATAATACAGGTACAGACCTCATCCAAATAAGGCTGATCATATCACATCATCTGGCCTGGCATTTGTCTGTCACACTGGAGCAGGAAATGTGATACAGAGCGACAAAAAGCAGCATACAGCCATGCCTGTAGAGACCCTTTGTTCATCTGAGGCCCCCTGCGGCTTTTGTAACTCCAAATGGATTGCTGATTCTCTGTGTGTCTCTCTGGCCTTTTCAAGCCAAATGGCCCGGTCAGATCACAAGCCAGCAGGTGCTGCTCAGCTCAACATTTGCACCTTCCAATCCAAACACACCTCTCTTTACCAGCCCTTAAAATCAATCAAGGAGACTTATCAGTTTGTTTTCAGCTTTGATGTTTGTCTGCATTTTGTTTATCTGTGGGTCTGTTCCTGGGAGTATGTTCTTGACATCTTGGAGTAGCTGGCAATTAGCAACAGGGAGGAATGGCTCAGATAACGGGCAGACTGTAAAAGGAGGAATAAATGGGTAGACAGCTGTTCCATGTCCAAATTAGTTCTTAGTCATTAGGACATGGTAGAGACCAAAAAGGGAATCCCACAGAAGAATAACAGCAGCTCTCATACTGAGAACCTAGTAAGAAACGTTTGCATTCGGTACAGCCACTCTGAAAGTATCGTTCTATAATACTTCATAGAACCTTGCTCATTATGGGCTCAATCCTGAGAAGTCTGAGCTACTCCTGCAACGTCATAGAGGTCCTCAGCTTCAGTGGGAGATGACACTGTGAGTGTTTCTCTCTGATAGGCCCTCTGGGGCAAGGACCAACCCTTATTGCATGGAACCTACTGCAAAAGGAATTCAATCCTCTTTGTAATACAAAGACAAATATTAGTGGTCTGTTTGTGTATATACTGTGCGTGTATTTATATTGCTGCACATATTTCCATATGATGTATATTAGAGATGAGGCTGAGCCCAAAGCCTAGATCTAAGCAACCCAGAACTTGACATACATTCAGAATATGAAACCAGATCTGGGCCTGAATTTTGCAGCTGACTCCTACCTTTATAATTGCCTCAACAAAATTCTGTATTTCGCTCTGATTGCACCTCTGGGTGCAAAGCATAGAGTGAGGGTACCCCACAGGAACATACTCCCCACATTACACAGCTTGCATAAGGACCAGGCACATTGCAGTCCCTGTGCTCAGGGAAGAGCTGGGACTGCTCCCTCCACAAGCCCTGCAAGGTGCACAGAGCCCCAAAGGTTGACCTGCCCTCTCTGGGCATTGGCCTATGGAACAAGACTGGAGTGCAGGGGGTAGTGTGCAGGAGTCTGAGGAACTTTGCGGGGCATTCTGAATCTGAAATAAATTGCCTCCTGGTGCTTCCTCTGAGGTGGTGCATCTCAGCACCACCCCCCAAAGAAAGACTGCGCACAACAGAGCCCACTATTATGAAACAGTGCTTTCCCACTTCTGCTTGGTAAGGTCCCTCTGTTGAAGTAATAGATTACTTCACTCTCATTATGCACACAAACTTTCTTCCTTCCCTACATACTGTATATGGGACCTCAGTTATACTGGGTGTGTTAAACAGGTAAGTGCACCATTGCATAATGATCAAATTGCTTGTTTCCCGAGGATATTATAAAGGGTGTGTTTTTTTCTGCCATTGCTTGTGATTATTAAAGTTGGCACCAAGCAGCCGATTTTTAGTTATACACTGTGCAGAGATTTTACTTAATCAAAGTCAGTTTAAACTTGCATAGTTTTGTTTTGGACCAAATGTCTTACATATGCTTAATTTGCATGCACAGTTTCCTTGCTCAGTAGTGATAATTGCACTTGCAAATAATCAGTTAGATGATTGATTGTTTTTTTCCCAGTAATCATGGGACCTGAAATACAACGACATCTCCAGTGTACTGTAAATACCTGTCGATAGTTATTGCATTACAACTTTTTTCTTTTAATGGGTCTGTCCTTTTCATTGGTATTGATTTAAGTGGGCTGCACTGTTCCCACAAACTGATTCTACAGCCCTGTTTCTACATTATGAGTTAAAAGCCACTACGTTTGCGACATCGAGGCTTCTGGATCCCCTTAAAAAGCAACAGGTGTTTGTGAATTGTCTACAATATGTAGTATATGAAGGTAAAACCCAGGTATATTTTGTTCTGTATAAACCCTAAACACTGCCCCCTTTGTGCCTGCAAATGTTTCATGTAAACAGAAGCATAGGGCCCAAGCCAGCTTCCGCCGCAGCCAAGGACAGTCTTTTCATTAACTTGAATGGGAGTTGGATTGGGTCCTTAATTAGTGATAATATTTCACTGGAAAGAAGCCCAGAAGCTGCATAACAACTGAACTACCTATTGAAGCATTCCCTTTATTGTGTCAGGGTTGAAGCTCAATGGTAGAGTAGTCCACTACTTCTATCCTGTTCGATGGCTATGCTGCAGAAAGGACTTCAGCCATCACTCCAATAATGTGTTTTCACAGAAGCAGAACATTCTTTAAAAAAAAAAAAAACTGAAAACTTAAAAGTCCCCAAACTCAAATTGTTTGCAGATAGCTGGACTTTTACTTGGGGATAAAAGCTTCTGGAAACGCTAAACCAATCACCTTCTCTCCTCTGATGTTTGAAGATCTGTGATTGACGTGGCCCAATGAGAACTGGATCTGATGTAGTGAATGAGGGTGTGATATGTAACTAATTCACATCAAATTATTTTAAAGCAAAGAAAAACAAAGTTTGTGCATTTATTTTGAATGATTTATTCATTAAAATTCTATGTTCTTCATCTAGCAACTTTTGTGCAAGACTAATATTGCATATGTAGGCACCCTTTGCGAGAGGGGCCTCTGAACTTAATTGGGAGTGTTCCAGCTGGGAAGATCCTGAGTGCTGCAATCCAGCCTTGGAGACTACAAACCCTGTGATGCCTTGGGTGGAGAGAGATACTGCCTCTTACAGGGATTGCAGGGAGCATACGATGGGCTCCATTTTGGAGAGGTGCTGAGATTGTTTTAGTTGACCTCTGTCCATACCAGAAGCTGGTGCTAAACTGTTGCTAGGAAGACAGAAGCTGTTGCTGACAGCCTGCTGGGACTTTCATCAAACGAGGAGTCTCAGGGGTGGTTGGTGGCTTCCCTATAGTCAGAGCAGAGACTGTTGCTGTGCCTAGACCTGACTGAGGTGAGCCTGCAGTGATGCCTTGTTTGGGAAAGTGCTTGCAAGGGAAGGGGGACAGCAAAGAGACTTTAAGGAGTTGTCTGAATCTGTGAAGAGGCAGAGTGGTCTTCTCATCAAACCAGAACCCAGGGTTGCTGACATTTGGTTAAAACAACTCCAGTCTTCAGAGGGGGTGTGCAGCTTGGCATGATCCCAAATTAGAATTGTTCTGCCCCTTGTTGCCTTGGCTGGACTGATTCACCAGACCACCAGAGTGCTGTCTCCAGCTTCAAGATCTTCAAACGCGCCCATGCAAGGAAGTGTTTAGAACTCTGAAATCCAGAGGAGTGTACCCTCGGGGGGTGGGGGGGAGAGAGAAGAGGTAGAAGCTGGCAGTGTAAATGTAAGTTAGAGAAGTTTCCTCTACTACTGTAAATTGTATTTGTTAATTGATGTATCGAACTGCCCCCTGCTGATTTAATTTAGTAGTCACATTCAATCTCAGTCTGTTATGCCATGTTTCCTTTTAATAGTTAAGTAAATATGTGTTAACTTTAATCTAAATGTATAATGGGTGTATATTTATATTTGCTCTTTTTGAGTTAGATCCATTGCACAGATTAGCTCAGGTTTATTCCTGGAGGCTCCTACAGTATGACAGCTGGCCCAACCAGATGGAGGCACCACCAATTTTAATTCCCTTTACAAGTAAAATGACTGCAGCAGCGGGTGGATAGAGGATTCCCACCTATCCAACATCAACACTGGGATACCGAGGATCTTCTTTACTGTCCACAACATCAGGCGCATGGGCACACAGGTGAGTGTTGCCTGCTCCCGAGTAACCCAGGAAGAAAAGGGGGATTACACATATGTGCAAATGTACCTGTTCTCCTTCACCTTGCTTCCCTGAATTTTGAAGGGACCTCTCTTCCTGCTGAACTGTGTATAGTTCAGCTTTTGTCACTATGAAAAATATGCATTGACCTCCACCCTTTTTATGGAGATTTTATGCACAGACGGGATTACAGTTAAAGAGAAGGATGTAGTGATTCATTCTTAGTTGAAAAATGACTCAAGAAGGAAATTGCATGGTTTGGGATGACAGCTCATTGTAACCTGTTGTGACCATGCCTGCATGTCATATCATACCCTGCCTTTTCCTTGGAAGTCAGACAAGTAAACATACCAGGCACACTTCAGCTGGAAACCACTACAAAGAGTTACAGAATACCTATTTCTTTGTTCTGGTGGACAAACTCTTGATACCATGGTGATCCAACTCATTGCCACCAGAGACACCTGAGGTAAATGCAAGTGACTAAGATGGGATGCAAGAGACTGGAATAAAAAACCTATAAAAACACGTCTGGAATGAATGATATCCTCTGGTGCAATCATAACTCCCACTACATATTCATGACTGGATGACTAGAAATATTTCTTGAAATTGTTGACTTTGGCAGAAGGATTGGCTGCTCTAATGCTCTATAATAAGGCTGGTCTTGTAGCTAAAGCTCAGGGTTGGGAGTCAGCAGATATCAGTACCATGCCCAGCTCTGCTGCAGACCTCCTATGTGATTGCGGGTAAATTACTTACCTCTGTGCCTCAGTTTCCCGACATGGGAATAACAACACTTACTTTGCAGGGGGCTTGTGATTAATGGTTGAAAAGCATATAGAAATACAGTGATGGAAAGTGCTATTATCATGTAGAATGTATGAAAAGGGAGCCCTCATTTCACGCAAGAATTTACCCTGAGCCAAATAGGAGATCATCAGTTATTTATCTGCTGCTTTGCTTTTCCCTGGCAAAATCAACCCTCTTCCAACACAGAAAATACAGATGTTTATAACTCCTGAGTTGCTTATTCGGAAGGTAGGGTAGGGTATAAAGCAGGGTGTTAACACTGAAGCTGCAATGCTGTGTGACAAGCAGACATAAGGGGTAGCAGAAGAACACTGTGCACATGCTACCACTTGCAAACTAAGAGTACCAGCTTGGCAATCTCACCCTAAATCTTAATTAGAGCCTGGTTATGCTCCTATGTCCATATTTAGATCTGAATAAAAGTGGCCTGATTTTCAGAAGTGCTGGACACCCACAAATCTCATGGAAGGGAATGAGATAGACAAGTGTCTAGGAGCTTTGAAAAGCTTTTATTTAAGTGCATACATATGGATTTGGGAATTTAACATTAGTCACCCAGGCTTGAAAATGTTGGCCCTTGGTATACCTACCTGCCCAATTTCCCATCTATGGAGCAAGAGATAGTAGTATAAGGGCCCTACCATCAATCAAACCCTGACCCCGCCCCTTGACCCCTTAGCCCCGCCCCTTGACCCCCTCAGCCCCGCCCCTTGACCTATTAGCCCCACCCACCGGAAGTCCCGCCCCATGGGTTATTACTTCCGGGGTCAAGGCTGCCACATGACCGGAAGCAAGGTGTGTCATGTGACACCCTCCCCACCCCTTGACCCCTTTAACCCCACCCCTTGACCTCTGCCCCCCCACCGGAAGTCCTGCCCCATGGGGTATTACTTCCAGGGTCAAGGCTGCCACGTGACCGGAAGCAAGGTATGTCATGTGAACCCTCTAACAACTCCTCCCACTGCCCTCTATCAATCAGGATGGGTTTCGCCCCGTAGGACTTCCCCCCCAAGAGGAGCTTTGACCAATCAGGGCGAGTTCCGGAGCGGGGTGTCCTCTCCGGAAGTGGGTCTTGTGACCCCTCTAACAACTCCTCCCCCCCCACCCTCTACCAATCAGGATGGGTTTTGCCCCGTAGGACCTCCCAGAGAGGAGCTTTGACCAATCAGGGCGAGTTCCGGGGTGGGGGTGTCCTCTCTGGAAGTGGGTCTTGTGACCCCTCTAACAACTCCTCCCCCCACCCCGCTACCAATCAGGAGGGGTTTTGTTCCGATAGGACCAAGAGGAGATTTGACCAATTAGGATGAGTTCCGGGGGCGGGGTGACCCGTCCGGAAATGATTCGTGTGACCCCTCTAACAACTCCTCCCACCAACCTCTACCAATCAGGCCGGCCCGAGAGCAGATTTGACCAAAATAGGGCAGGTTCTGGGATGGGGTGAACCACCCAGAAGAGGGGCGTATGACCCCTCTGCCAATCAGAGCGCAGCACCATCACCCCATAAGGCCCAGCGTCGGGCAGAAGAGGCTGTCTTTTACCAAGAGCGCGTGTTTTAGAAATCGTGGAAACATGGACTCCTTCACCACCCCCGTGAGAACTTCGGACTTTGTTTTAGCCCCGAAGGCCTTTGGACTTGTATGGAGAAAGCGCTACATCAGCGACAGTTCCGAGGAGGACCCTTTGGCCCAGCCATTGATGGATACCCCGGACCCTGAAACCCGGCTGCTTGTGAGGCCCCACGATGAGCGTGATGGCCTCTTGTTGTCCACCCCCCGGGAGGAGGAAGGTGATCGCAGCTTGGGGGAGTTACGGGCGGACAAGGTGAATGAAAAAGACGTGGCTCAGGTAAATGAATGTTTAAGAAGTGACGGTCGGGGTGGGGGTGTGTAATGGGGGGGGGGGGAGGGCTAGGAACCAGGGATTGTGTAAATCAAAAACCAAGCAGTGGTGTGCTTACGCTGTTTCTTTTTTGAAAAAAAAAATCTCTCAACAGCTCGATGATGCCTTTCTGGAGGCCTTTGAGAACTTACACATCGGTAGCCCTGTGGGAGTAAATGTATCATGCGTCAGCTGTTTTTGCTCATGTCTGAGACACAGATCTCAAGAGGAAAAGGACAAAATGGAAGAATGAACCAGCACAGACACCCTCATGTTAGGAGTCATGGCGTCCATTTTTACAGGCGGTTGTAAAAGGTTGTGTTAAACCAGGCGATTAATAAAACTTATTTAAACGTGTTAATATGAATGTTGTCCCCCACCCACACTTGTGTTAGAAAAAGATGGTACCAGTAACAGTCATGTCTCCACAGGCGGCTCTGTTAAAGAAAATATATTACACCCCCGGGGAAGTTGGGAGCTTTGGCGGGGTGAACCCTCTTTTTCAAGTGGCCAAAAAGCATAGTAAAACTTTAAATAGAAGACAAGTAACAGCTTGGCTTTCAGACCAGGATGCTTATACTTTACACAAACCGGCTCAAATACGTTTTAAAAGAAACAAGACCATTGTTTCAGATGTGGATGCGCAATGGCAGGCAGATTTGGTGGATATGCACCAGTTCTCCAAACAGAACAGCAATTTTAAGTACATCTTAACAGTGGTAGACATTCTATCCAAATATGCCTGGGCCTTAGGCCTAAGGGACAAGACGAGTGGTGAGGTATGCAAGGCCTTTAAAGCTATTTTTAGCGAAGGGCGTGTGCCTCAAAAATTACAAACCGATCGGGGGAAAGAATTTTTAAACAAACCCTTAAGCAGATTGTTAAAACGGCATGGCATTCACCATTTTGTTACTAATAATGAAGTCAAAGCAGGGGTTGTGGAGCGGTTTAACAGAACTTTAAAAACTAGGATGTGGAGATATTTTACAGCCCATAACACCTTTCGCTACATCGATGTGTTACCTGACTTTACAAAGAGTTACAACCAGAGCTTTCACAGAACTATACATACCAGACCCGCTGATGTTAACCCTTCAAATTCTCTGAAGGTATGGAAAATGGTTTATGGAGATGATTTTAAAATAAAACCGGTTGTTGCCCCTTTTCGAAAAGGCGACCACGTGAGACTATCTAAAACCAAAGGAGCTTTCGAAAAAGGTTATGAACAGACATTTACCGATGAGATATTCATAGTGGATGAAGGCTTAACCAGGGGTCACAGACCTGTATACCGATTAAAAGACTACGAGGGTGAGACAGTTACTGGATCTTTTTACCCTGAAGAATTACAAAAAGTAAACCCCAAACGAGACAGGATTTACAGGGTTGAAAAAGTTCTAGCGGAGAAAGGAAAAGGGAGAAAAAAGCAACTACTGGTAAAATGGTTGGGGTGGCCTGATAAGTTTAACAGCTGGGTGAAAGCTTCTCAACTCTGTGACATTTAGACGCAAACAACAAACAAACAAAAGTTATTCCTCCCCGCAAAGTCAGAGAAGATGAGCGACGGCGGGTTTTACATTACTTTGCCCAGCAACGCCAGCGCTGCAGTTTTTCCCCAAAACACCAGCTCGAACTTTACAATACGGCTAATTAAGCCCTTGGATCTCCGGGGTGCCTGGGAGGTGGGGTTAGTGGAAATACAATACCCGCACAGCTGGAACACTATCAATGAAGACACCCCTTTTGAAGTCACCTTTGGAGATATGGCATGGAGTTTCATCCTACGACGAGGTTATTACGCGTCCATACCCGAATTACTGGATCATATGAACAGTATCATAGCTCGTCACCCCGGACCGCCTGAGATGGTCATGAACTATGACCCTGTGGGTAGAAAAATTAGACTTAAATCCGCCGCTTTTACTTATATGTTTTCTACCAGCGGGGAGCTAGCTAACATTCTGGGCTTGGGCCCCAAACACAGCGTCCAAAAATTCCCTTTCTCGGCAGACATTACAGGGGGTTTTAATTCCTTGTATCTGTACACGGATATCGTAGAACATCAGTTTGTGGGGGATTTTTCTGTTCCCCTGTTACGTTGTGTCCCCGTCCAAGGAAGGAACAACGAGTTTGTCACCATCACCTACGATAAACCTCATTACGTCCCTATCAGTAAACACCACATCGACACAATTACCATTGAAATAAAGACAGATCAGAACAAAAGCGTCTCATTTCGCTTTGGCAAGGTGATCATCAAGCTACACCTGCGCCCCCGGAGAGAGCGAGTTTTCTAAAAAAGCAAAACAGTATTATGGCGATCCTAAAAAATTACGGCGACCCCAACGTCTACAGAAACTATTACAAAGCCCAGGCGGGATACGCCCTTCCCGGATATCATGGGGCCCCCGTGATGTATGGGGCAGGCGTGGGTGGAATATTCCGTAGCCTCTTTCGAAAAGCCGTACCGCTTTTGAGGAGGGGGCTAGAGATTATTAAACCCCACGTAAAAACCGCCGCTCAAAACATAGCTAAAGACGTGGTAGGTCACGTCTCCCGCGCTGTTCTGGAGAAGGTGGGGAACACAGCTTCACAGGAAGGATCGGGGCTGATGTACATTAAAAGGAGGAAGAAGAGAAAGAGAAATGCGTCATACCCGCGACGCGCAGGTCCCCCGAAACCCTTTAAAAGAAGGGCTTTGACCCGCAGGGTCGGCCATAAGCGAAAGTCCAAGAGGAAGCCTGGGCGAAAGAGGAAACACTCGCCGGCTGATACGAGAGAGATATTTTAATCAACATGGCTTTCGTTCACTGCGGGTCTGAAGAATGCACCAAATCCGAACTAGACTTGTTCCAAATAGCCCCTACGCAGACCAGCATTGAGAAAAGCATCTACATCGAGGTGCCACCTCTGTCGGCCGTTACGGAGTCTGCCCCATTGACTTCTTTATAGCAGGGAATGGCGTAGATTATATGGATTTAAACAACACACTGCTGTACCTGTGTTGCAAGATTGTAAAAGGAGACGGAACTGAACTCAACGCGGGTGCCGAGGTGGGCCTGGTGAATTACCCAGTGGCCTCTATTTTTAGTCAGCTGGATGTCACGCTTGGAGACCGTCTTGTAAGCCAAAGCAACAACTGTTACCCTTACAGGGCCTTTATAGAATCGGTGCTCAATTACAGCAACGACACCCTCGCCACGCAATTTTCCGCTGGCCTCTTTTACAAAGACACTGCCGGACAACAGGAAGACACAGACTTGGATGGCGAGAATCTAGGGTTTGTGAGGCGTGCAAAGCTGACCGCTCAAAGCAGAACAGTAGAGCTTCTGGGTCATCTACACAGCGACCTGTTTTTTCAAGAAAAACTATTGTTGAACGGAGTGGATGTGAAAATTAAACTGACGCGCAGTAAAGATCCTTTCTGTTTAATGGGCAGCGGAACCGAAGGCTTTAAACTGCGCATTCTATCAGCATCCCTTTTTGTGAAGAAAGTACGTGTGGCCCCGAGCGTTCGTCTGGGGCACGCCGAGGCCCTGCTTACCGCTAATGCCAAATACCCCGTGGACCGTGTGGGAATGAAAGTGTTTAGCATCCCTGCGGGCAGCAGGGTCAGTAACCAGGAGAACCTGTTCTTGGGACAGTTGCCCAAAATGCTTGTCCTGGGGTTCGTGGATAACGATGCCTTTAGCGGAAGTTACGCTAAAAATCCCTTTCATTTTAAGCATTACGATATTAATTTTGTGGCCTTGTATGTGGATGGTGAGCAGATACCGACCAAGCCTCTGCAACCAGACTTTGAGGCAGGACGCTGCGTGAGAGAATACATGAATCTGGTACAGACGGCCGGTAAACACATGAAAGATCGTTCTCTGTTAATCGACCGTGAGGAGTTTGCACAGGGTTACACCATGTTTGCCTTTGACCTGTCCCCCGACCAGGAATGCGCCGATCACTATTCCCTGATTAAAACCGGGAACCTGAGAGCAGAAATTCGTTTTGGGAAGGCTTTAACCATTACCGTCAATATGATCGTGTATGGGGTTTTTGACAACGTCATAGAGATAAATCAGAGGAGAAATGTTCTGTTTGACTACATGTGAACATGGACACCGTGCAGCTCTCACGTGTCTTATCAACAGACCCTTACACGAAAAAGAATTTCTTAGACGTGTTTCCCTGCGATTGGCTCCCTGGCGGCAAGCTGTCTCAGAGACCCCTAGGTTTGGTGGTCAACACACATCCACACAGCCGACCGGGTGAACACTGGCTTGCCGTGTATCTGGTGGAGCGTAACCTTGGAGAGTTTTTTGACTCATACGGGCATCCCCCGAACAGTGTGTTCTTTCCTAAAAGCATTATGAAATTTTTAAACAAAAATGCCACAGACATTGTGTTTCACAACAGACAATTACAAGACCCCAGCTCCGTTGCCTGCGGCTAGCACTGCGTGTTTTTCTTACACCATCGTAGCAAGGGTTTATCTTTTGACCGGATTTTAAAATTGTATTCTAATGACTTAGTGCAAAACGACCAGATGGTGATGAATTTTGTAAAAAATAAATTTAAATACTTGGCCATGCCTAGCCTTGCTCAAAGCATGTTTCAACAAGCCCAGACATGCGTATCTTGCAACAATTTTCATAGTCATGTTACCCAATAAAGCACCCCAGGTGGGGAGTTTAAAGACAATCGATGTTTGGCGTGGTTTTTTTAAAAAAAAAACAAAACACAATGACCCAATTCAGAAATGTTTTATTTAAAGCAAAACATTACCAGTTTAAAAAAAAAAAAATAGAACGTGAAAAAGATCACAAACTGAGCCATTCGGCTCTTTTAGCCAATTTTCGTTTTTTAGATGGCAAAAAAGGGGTCACTGTTTCTTGGTCCACACCGGTGTCGGCGATTGAGGCCTTGAGGCGTTCCAAAAGATCTCTGTTGGTCGTGTTGCCCATGATGGAAGATGGCATGTTCAGTTCCGCCATGGCATTCATAAACACATCCCATCCTTTAGGTACATGTCTGCTAGGAACAGAGCGCGTCTGGGTGACGGCCCTGATTAAGTCGAGCATGTTAGAACCATTAACCACAGAGCCTTTGTACACAAAAGACCCTTTATCGGTCCATGAAGAAATGTTTTTATCTTGGCCCAGCTTATTTAGCAATACTGATGCATTTTTCTTATAACGCTTATTCACGTTATCCAACACCTCCTGAGCAACAGAGTCTGAGGTCTTTGGTGTTTCAGAGGGTTTGGCAGTCACACTCTGTTCCTGTTCTGGTAGAAACAGACTTAGTTTTCCTTTGTCCACATCGCTCTGCTTCACGTACGTTAGGTACCTTTGAAGCACGGTGCTGTAAAGTTTAGCCTTTTCATATTCACCTAAGTCAGTTCTTTGAAGAACAGATTTCATTTCAGCATCCAGTAAGCGAGTTGCAGTCGTTCTGATATTTTCCTCTGCCGGAGGGGGAGCACTTAATTGCTCCAACTGCCGGCTGGGCACCAGGTACATTTTTTCTGCATACTCCATTATCGATTAGTTAAAAGCCCCGTTATCAGAGGGATAGCAAAACTTAACAGGGGTCCTATAAACCCCCAGACTGCTTCACCAGACGCTTCTTTCTTTTAAGTGAAACCCTTTTATTACACAAAGTTTTTATAAGCGTGTGTTTCTTTTCAGCACACGCACTTGCTTTGGTGTTAAAGGTACGTTTCCTTTTAAGGTGTTGAGCGCTATTTCTGAGATGGCTGCTACTAGATCGTCAGAGGCCGAGCACAGTATAGCCCTCCTTTGCTGTGGGGACGATTTGCTAAGTAATTTTAAAAGGCCCAGGTTTCTTTTCACGCAGCTAGACATGTTTTCAGTCAGCAACCCCGGCTGATAAAAAGGGACCTGCCAATAATTCATCTCTTTTTATACAGGGCTGTTGTTCTTTTTAAAGTATAAACTGCCGGCCAGTCTGGAGGGAAAAGACCAGTTCTTAGCCTATAAGCTTCTGGTGTGGAAGCATTTAAATCCACCACCAGGTAGCCATAAGGCCTTTTGGTAGCATCCTCAAAAGCTTCTAGAAAGAACTGAGCTTTGCCGGGGTACATTTGCCGAGTGAGTGTAGCAATTTGTAATCTGTCCCTGGGGTTTTTGAACAGAACCATGTATTTTGTGTTTAGGTTAATAGTGCGACTCTTTTTTCCCTGGCAAAATACGTTCTGAACTATATACATAATGCTCAGGTTCCTGTGATGCACGTACTTGGTAAAGGCTTTCTCGATTTCATCGCTTTCACAAGCGGAGTTCATCAGATCGTCTATGATAATCATGTTCACTTTATTGGTAGGAAACAAACGGTCATCGTCAAAAGCATCAGGCAGACCCTCCACAAAATTGATAAAGGGGTATTTACAGAGCAGTTCTTTATACAAGGGTTGCCAACAACTGTAACACCACACAATATTCTCAGGCGTAACAGACAATGTTTGTTTGGCATTATCCAATACATTTTTTATAAAGTAACTTTTCCCGCAGTTGCTAGGCCCCGCGAGAATTGCAGAAAAGGGGTGTCTCCACCTCGTATCCATTTTTCAAAAACCGTAGGGCAGGGTTTTAAACCCTTCTCCTAGGACCCTCTTGTTGTAAACGACTTTCTGTGTTTTTTTAAGGGTTTTTGTCTCTATTTGCCACTGATTTTTGTTTCTTACAATAGAGGGTTGCTGCACCTCTATCTTTTTTGAGGGGTTCTCTCGCAGACCCGTGCAATAGTCCAGGACTAGATCTTTCAAACTGTCAAAGTTGATCTTTTCACAGTTTGCTACGTTCAGGGTAATACCTTTGACCTTCATACAAGCCTTTCCTCCCGACAGTTTGTACCCGTATGTTTTTGGGCCTGCCGACACAAACTCGGTGATGTGTTGATCTGGTGGGATCTCGCTCGTGAGGTCCCCTAAATAATCCCCCAGAGGGGGATTCCAGGCCCCCTCCCTTTTCACAAATATCACAGAGTCAGTGTCGTGGTACAGGCACCGCTCTTGCAATCCGTCTAGGAGGTTGTATAGTTCTAAGCGGGCATAAGCGGTGGTGAAACAGGCTATGAAAACATTGGTATTGCCAGAGACAGAATAACGGTCTTTTGCGTGCTTCCAAGATACGCACGCTGTTTCATCGTCGATAAACTCACAGGATGAAACCTCGTAGTTGGGGGAAAATAGGTACTGAAAGAGTTCGTCGGGGTCTCTCACGATGCTGGTATTGGGTAGGTTGGTTCTTTGGCCGAATTTTACCCCACAGAGAATTTAAAAACAGTTTAGCAATTTGGCGTTTAGCGGGGTTTAGCCTGATCTCGTGTCGGCGTAAAAGCACGCCTTCTTTCTGGTAGAAATCGTTAACATACTTATTTTGTTTGTCTTCGTCTGTGCACCAGCTGGGATACCCTGAAGCCTCTTGTTTCTGGCGGAGGTGTAATTTTATGTACTCCGAAAAGAGTTTATCAGATTTTTCATTAAAATGCCAGATTTCATAGATTTTAGCCACCACGTACCCCTTCACTATGGCTGCGTTGAATTCCACAGTGCACCAAGTCCCCAGGATGGCCCTCTCCTCGTCAGTGTGGGTGCACGTCTCCCGCTGCACGGTTTCCGCGCAGGTTCGGCATAGCGGGAACATAAGCTTGCCGCCCACTCTGACAGGTAACAATGGGAAAAAGAGGCCTCGTGGGGGGTACACTTTAACTTTTGCAATTCCAAAATAATTTGCAAGGGGTCCAAATTTGTCATAAACTATATCGGGGTGCCCGATAGGGTAGTCTTTCGTTTTGTTTACAAAAGGGTACAAGCTGGTAAAATCATAATAGTGGATTTCTTCCCCGGGCTTAGGTTTATAATATAGACGGATGGCGTTCGTCCTCCCCCCAAAAAGAGCATCCCTAGGCATGAGAGGCTGGGGTAACTGGGCTCGGTTTAAAAAGCTCGCAAGCTCCCTGTCTGTTTCTTTCATCACCACCCACTCGTGCTCCCAAAGAGTCCTCACTACAAAACCAAGCCGTTTTAGATAGTCGGTCTTGAGCTGCATCTTGTAATAAAGAAACCCAAAAGTTGTCCCCGTCATAGGATTTTGTGCTTTTTCACAATGACAGGCGACACAGCCGTGAAAAAAACACCCATTAAACTCAAAGGCTGTGTGTACCCCGTCAATATTGGCATAACCGTCTAAAAAGTAGGGGCCTACCTGTAGTTCCCCACCCTGTAAAGCGTGCCGTATTTGTATATGTTCTTTTTGAGAGATATACAACAGCCACTGGATAGATGAGGTCGAATATCTCTTTTTCTGTCTGTGATAGTTGTCTGGAGGGAGAAGAGCTACCGTGTTAGGCTCCAAAAACATAAACCTGTACATAGCCATGCAGACGGATGCCAGCGTTATGTACCGGAACGGATCTATACACAGTTTTATCTCAGTGAATTTACCGGGTTCTCTCTCTACTAGATCGACCTTCTCCGTCATATTCATAATTTCTTTTCTGTATAGGATACAAGCCTGTCTCAAAATTTTTACATCCTGCTGGCAGTAATACGCAAGCTCTTTCTGCAGGTCAAAAGTCTCAGAGCTGTGGTCTTGATACCAGTCGAGAAACTCTGCTTTTTCCCTGGGCATCATGCTTTCTACACCGTAGTGCTCCACACCGGGCATAGGCCCCACATAATTTTGATTTTCTAAAGTGTTAAAAAAATGTGGAAAATACCCTTTGCAACCTTCAAACCCCATCGCCTGTGGGAGCTTGCTAAGCTTCATGGGCAAGAAGTTTAAAGAGTCTATAAAACGAATGCCAAGGGCCTTAACTTCCACACACATTAGTTTACTGCCCTGAGTGATCAGTTCTATGCACATCTTTTCCTTCAGTAACTGTCTAATGCAGAAATACGCATCATAACCTTTGGAATTGTGTGCTAGGAACGTGTAGTCCCGGAACTCTTTGCCAATAAAGGTCTTAACAAACATAGAAAGACATTCGTCACCCTTAAATTCCCAGGATTTTTCCGGCTTTAGGGACATTGCAAAAATATAATTGGGAGTGTGCAACCCAGTCTCCTGCATGCATTCAAAATCATAAAAAATATACTTTTCTGATGATTCGGGCTTTCTAAGGCTGTCCATAAAACAGAGGTGAATGTCTACATCTCCAACGATCAAACCCTGACACTGCTTACAGCGCCTCCCTTTACACCTGTGCTGCTTGTCCACGTACGCCTGACACTTACCGCACAAAGTTTTAGACAGGCATTCAACTTGGTTTTTTGACGCACAGTTGACATGTCTGTCTAAACACTCTTTGGACCGACAATACAGTTTACAGCTAGGACACCTCAGCTGCACACCCATGTTGTCAGAGCATGTTGCGCTCAAGCAGAGACGGCAACGATACCTGCAAGAATGGTCATGACTGTACACCATGTGGCAAAACTCACAGTAATTTTTTGCTCCGAACAACTTTTTCACATCCAGAACCCCATAGTAATGTTCATTGTGCAACAGGATGAAATAAGTCTTAGGGTACACGGGGCCCCCCGTTTTAAAAAAACCCCAGCCACCTTTCACCGCATACAGCACCACCTGTATGTTAACTCCTAAATGCTGTTCAAACTTTGCTACATCAGTGAGCATAACCTTTTTTTGATCTGACCACCCCAGTTTCTCGTGCAACTTTCTCGCCTCTGCTAACAATTCTGCATCTGTAGGTTTATGACCGGCCATGACAGCCAAGAGCCCTCCCACAAAACATAGATTGGTACCGGTGTAAGTCAGGTCTACTAAACATTGTCTCTTTTTATGAATAATCTCACTACTAAGGATAGAATTTAAAACTCTTCGAGCGCCCCCACCCCTATTTTTTACAACTGTCACAACAAGGCGCAACGTCCCATCGAAATGCAATTCTCTATTGCTCTGAAGCAGCTTTGAGGTCTGGTTCAAGAAATCCTCAGCGGACAGCTCATCCCTAGTTCTTCTGACTGAAAACAAAGGGTTAGTTAAACGACGGCTCTCTAAACGTAACTGTACGTAATCATCAGGGCCTACCCTACCATTAACATCATCAAGAACTAGCTGTATCCCTCTGTGTATGGCTTCAACAGCCTGTTGAGCTGAATTTATTTGCTCAAGATGGACAAAACGAAACTCCTCACAATACACCGACCCCCCAAATCTAGGTAATTCACGTTGCCAACTTCTCACTCTCTCCATATACACCTCTGCATTTTCAGGGTTACTTGGGGGTTCCTCTACGGAACCATCAGTGGCATCTTCTACATCCGATACTAATTGAGAGTCAGACTCTGAGACGCCTCCGTGAGGGGCATTGGGAGTCAATGGGACTCCGTCTAGAGAGCACTCTGGGGAATTTTCTAAACCAGAGTCTGATTTCGCCTCCCCATTTTCAGACATGCCAGTTTGAGAGCCTCTGGTAGGGGGCATCTCTTTTTGTTTTTTTTCCCTCATTACCTCTTTAGCCCTTTTTAAAATTTTTACAGCGACCCTGGCCTGGAATTTTTTGGCAGCCATCTGTTTATCCCCCAAGCGCCGTCCGCCCTTTTGTTTACACACGAGCTGATGTGCACCCTTGAGGGTACCCCTTTCCACACCTAGTCATGCCTGATCAGAGCCACCCTTTCCAGCCCCCCTTTCTTTTAGGCCCCCTGAGGATTCAGCGTCCATCAGTTTTCTGAACAAAGCGTCGTATTTTTTCCAAATCTTTTTAGAATGCCGTAGTTTTAGACTCCCCGAAGATACAGCGTCCATCAGTTTTCTGAATGAAGCATCAAACTCTTCCCAAATACTAGAATATGGGGGATCTTTGTCAGTCCTTAGTTTTTTATTCACAACCCCTAGAGTGCCTGCTCTGGGTTTGTGAATGTGTGTGTTTCTGCACACATTCAGAGCCCCTAGAGTGCCTACTCCGGGTTTGTGAGTGTGGACGTTTTCGCTCACAGTTTTCTCAGGGCTTGGTGCGGCGGTGGCCACTGAGGAACTGGAGTTGTGTTTGCATGGTTGCAATACCTTGGCATCGCAGGTGTTTTCAATCCTTGGTTTTTTATTCACAATCCCTAGAGCGCCTGTTCCGGGTTTGTGAATGTGGGCGTTTTCGCTCACAGTTTTCTCAGGGCTTGGCGTGGCGGTGGCCGCTGAGGAACTGGAGTTGTCTTTGCATGGATGTTTTTTACCAGAGTGTTTTGTTTTGTCCTTGGGTTTGACGTAAATGAGGTTTGGACTGGGCTGATGCTTCATCTGCACTCTTGTGCTGTTTTGCGTTGTTAAAGGTCTCAAAGCAGATTCCTGGTTCTTTGGTGGTTCTCGGGGAGGGGTCCTTGTAGCTCCCACTACAGCCTTGTCAGAAGGGCTGCATATGCCTGCTTGGGGCAGGAGGGGGGAAAAAAAGCATTTTACAAAAATGTAACTTTGCCAGCTTTCTCACCCACACCTATGTATGTACTTAAAATACAAAACCTCATAAATTAACCAGACTAATAAGCAAAATATATTTACCCGGCTTCATCCATCCATCTGTCACTGATACTTGTGAATTTTTCTTTTCAATTGTCTCTTTCCTTTTTCTTTTGAGCATTTTTACCCGCTCAAGTTTTGACCGTGCTGTAAAGCAAACAACATTCTAATAAAACACATGAAACTGTCTAGTAAACTTTAAAATAAAATAAAATAATATCCATTAGAGTGTTTTTTCTATTTAAAAAAGTCATAGCTTTAAAACAAAATAATCCATTTCAGGCTGTACAACAATCACAGGTTTTGAGTTTATTTCTACCACTTTGAAAACAACCCCCCCATATATATTTTTTTTAAAAAAATACATCTCATTTTGCAAAGTAAAAACCCTGTTAATTGGAAACACACCATCACCATCAGTTTGTAGACATATACTTTTTAAAAACCGCCTATGTTTTACACACACACACACACACACACACACACAGAGAGTTTAAAACACTGTTTGCAACAAAATACTTTTCAATAAACCCACATGCTTTTAAAAAGATCCCTGGTTGTTCTGGCCCCCGCCCTGCCCCAGCCATGTGTGCTTGGGGTCTTTGGGGTAAGAAAAACAAGCCAAAATGTTAGTTAGTATTAGCTCCCAAATCCCTATTCAACCTATGTAATACCTGAAGTTATTAAGCACAACTACAGTTAAAAATGGTTTTTACCTTGGCCTGGTGATGAACTGCAACTTAAAGTTACTGGCTCCATGCTAAACAGATCACACTGCAATACAGATATGCACCATTATTTACTAAGATAGCATGGCCAAAAAATGGCATTATATAATATATATATATTTTCAGAGTTAAAAAAAAAACCCAGGGAACATACCTCCACTTGCAGCCCAGCAGCAATTCAAGAGAGTTTCTGTTGAAAGAGACAGTCTCCAAGCTACCTGAGGTTTTGTTGGTTTTTTTTTACACCATCCTAACTCTTTTGTTTCAAAATAGTTAGCAGGTTGATTGGATCACCCCTCCCTAGCATTCCCTTTTGTGATCGGGGGTGGGGAATAAGTTTTTCTGCACAATTGGGCTGCTTTTCTTTTTTTTTCTTTTTTAAGTTCAAATACTTTTTGTTCCCCCCACCCTGTAGGGCCTTCTTACAGTAACCATTTCAAGTGAGGGGCCCTTTGCAGATATCAATGAATGTCTTGGGGCTTGTTTTTGTTTTTAAAAACATGTTCTTTCATGCTTAAAGTTTGGTGGGACGGGGGGTGATTTCTAGAAAAAGTGCCCCGTGGCCTTCAACCAACTCCTGGGCCATATTTAAACTGGCCTATAGCGTTCCACCAACTCCAGGGGTTATATTTAAACTGCCCAATAGCATCTGCAAACTCCTGAGGTTTTATTTCATTTCATATTAATCAGAACTCACCATCCTCACCCACCCACCTCCCTTACTATGGGTGCACCCCCATCAAAATTAACCCTATGGCAACAAGGGTGAGTAATCACAGTCACCCTGGCTATTCAGTGAGGGGGGGGTGGTGGTTAAACCCGTTCAGTTCAACAGAATAAGTCAACTCTATTGTACTCAACCACATGTCTGAACCATCCCCGTTTGTTTTATTGTAAACACATTTTTAGGGTATTTTTCCCCCTCCCACAACATACATTTCAGCTTTTTTTTTTTTTTTTTGCTGTAAATGGGTCTCTCTTACACAAAAGACACAAGAGCTAGGTTCTCACAAACAATTTTTTTTTATTTAAAAGACATACAGCTCCTTCAAAACAAACCAAGATGCTCCATTAAAAAAAGAAAGAAAGAAAAAAAGACTTTAAGCTCCCTTAAGGGCCAGAGACCTTTTAACAGAAATACAAATAGTCACAAAGCCCTTTTCAATAGATTTTTTTTTTAAATTTACAGCTACCAAGTTTTATATCACATGTTTGGCACCTCACCATTTTCTAACTTAATCCTTTTAGATTTCTTACAAATAGCCTTTTTCTTAAGCAGGGTTCTGTAACTTTTTGTGCGGACCAGACGGTCAATATAACGCTCTAAGCAGGCATCTTCCGGTTTGGTCATTTTCTTTAAAACATGGTCAGGGTCTCCACTGAATTGCACAGCATTTATCAAGGTCACCCCTTGTGCTAAATGTTCTTGGGTTAGGCACAGACATTGCATAGCATAACCTATGGCAATCACAGTGTTTAATAAGCTTTCCAAACACAGCTCAGCACACAGGCCCCGGAGCTTGCAGTTTATATCCACTGAAGTCCAAGTCACACAGTCATGGTGCCGCTGGCCTGGTGCATCTATGACACAGCCCTCACAATCTTCAAAAAGCTTTTCCCTAAGACAGTGATTAAGAACAGAATAAACAGCAACGCGTACAATAGTCCGCATGACTTTGTTACGCTCACGACGTGGCACTGGCTCAGTCAGTTCCATGCCAAGCCTCCTCCTAAACTCCTCATAGCCGTCATCCTCGGAGTCCTCTTCAACATTTTGTATTGGCGTTGAGCAAAAACAAGGTGGGCCCGGTTCATCTTCGCTGCTTGGTGCAACGCTGTCCAGAGTCTCCGGGTCCTCTAGAAAGGCATCATCGAGCTGTTGAGAGATTTTTTTTTTCAAAAAAGAAACAGCGTAAGCACACCACTGCTTGGTTTTTGATTTACACAATCCCTGGTTCCTAGCCCCGTTACAACCCCATCCCGACCGTCACTTCTTAAGCATTCATTTACCTGAGCGTTCATCTTGTCCACTAGTGACTTCCCCGAGCTGCGATCACCTTCCTCCTCCCGGGGGGTGGACAACAAGAGGCCATCACACTCATCGTGGGGCCCCACAAGCGGCTGGGTTTCAGGGTCCGGGGTATCCATCAATGGCTGGGCCAAAGGGTCCTCCTCGGAACTGTCGCTGATGTAGCGCTTTCTCCATACAAGTCCAAAGGCCTTCGGGGCTAAAACAAAGTCCGAAGTTCTCACGGGGGTGGTGAAGGAGTCCATGTTTCCACGATTTCTAAAACACGCGCTCTTGGTAAAAGACAGCCTCTTCTGCCCGACGCTGGGCCTTATGGGGTGATGGTGCTGCGCTCTGATTGGCAGAGGGGTCATACGCCCCTCTTCTGGGTGGTTCACCCCATCCCAGAACCTGCCCTATTTTGGTCAAATCTGCTCTCGGGCCGGCCTGATTGGTAGAGGTTGGTGGGAGGAGTTGTTAGAGGGGTCACCGAATCATTTCCGGACGGGTCACCCCGCCCCCGGAACTCATCCTAATTGGTCAAATCTCCTCTTGGTCCTATCGGAACAAAACCCCTCCTGATTGGTAGCGGGGTGGGGGGAGGAGTTGTTAGAGGGGTCACAAGACCCACTTCCAGAGAGGACACCCCCACCCCGGAACTCGCCCTGATTGGTCAAAGCTCCTCTCTGGGAGGTCCTACGGGGCAAAACCCATCCTGATTGGTAGAGGGTGGGGGGGGGGAGGAGTTGTTAGAGGGGTCACAAGACCCACTTCCGGAGAGGACACCCCGCTCCGGAACTCGCCCTGATTGGTCAAAGCTCCTCTTGGGGGGGAAGTCCTACGGGGCGAAACCCATCCTGATTGATAGAGGGCAGTGGGAGGAGTTGTTAGAGGGTTCACATGACATACCTTGCTTCCAGTCACGTGGCAGCCTTGACCCTGGAAGTAATACCCCATGGGGCAGGACTTCCGGTGGGGGGGGCAGAGGTCAAGGGGTGGGGTTAAAGGGGTCAAGGGGTGGGGAGGGTGTCACATGACACACCTTGCTTCCGGTCATGTGGCAGCCTTGACCCCGGAAGTAATAACCCATGGGGCGGGACTTCCGGTGGGTGGGGCTAATAGGTCAAGGGGCGGGGCTGAGGGGGTCAAGGGGCGGGGCTGAGGGGTCAAGGGGCGGGGTCAGGGTTTGATTGATGGTAGGGCCCTTATACTACTAGAGATCCTGAAATTGTTTCCTTGATTCAAGTTTTCCATGTGCAAGCAGCTTCAGAAATCTTGCCCTGAAAACTGCACTTGTAAATTTGGAGCCAGATCCTGCTTCCACTGAAATCAATGGAAGCGGCTTGTGGGTTTTTTGCAGTATGTGCAAGGACACAAAACCATTTTATGCAAAATTTTGGCTCTAAGAAAGTGACTGTCAAATTCCCCAAACAGTAAAAAAGTGCAAAGTAATTATGAACCTAAAAACAGAGCAAAATTTCAAATATCCCATTGATTTTCCTTTCTTCTATATATGACTACCTAGTCATAACAATGGCCAGCAGTATTGTTCTTTGTTGGCCCATTAGATTACAATATTGCTCCATAACCAGTTGATGGAGGATGCATTTCTCAGTGTCTTTCTTCCCCTCCAGGAGAAAATTTGTTAAGGACAAATTCACTCCTCGTGTAAGTGAATTTGATGTCTGTTGACTTTAGTAAATTAATACCTGCTTATGATAGCAATGATTTTGATTCATAATCTTTAGCAAGGCCTATTTTAGATTTTGTAATAAGGTTAATGGGACATTCAGAATGCTAGTTAGGGATATGTTCAGACTTCGTCTATAATCCCCTATTTCCAAATACTCATAACTTTCTCAAACTTATTTTGAGGATAAAAAAATTTGATGTTTGGTCTCAGACCAATGATAAAGCTATTTTGGAAAATCTGAAGGAAATCACTTAATCTCTTCTTATCTCACTTTCCCATCTGTAAATTGGGGATAATAATACTTCCTTTCTCCCATCCTCTCTTTGTTCTTGCCAAGATGTGAGACAAGATTGGATAGGCATCTGAAATCGATGGTCAGCGATCCATTGGTGATATATAATGAGAGACTCAAATAGCTCTATCTATTTAGCTAACAAAGAGAAGTTTAAGGGGTGACTTTTGATGATGGTCTGTAAGTATCTAGATGGGGAACAAATATTTAATAATGGACTCTTCAAACTAGCAGAGAAAGGTATAATGTGATCCAATGGCTGAGGCTAGACAAGTTCAGACTGGAAATAAGGTGTACATTTTTAAGCAAGAGAAATTAACCATTGTAAGAATTTACCAAGGGCTGTGGTGAATTTTGCATCACTGACAATTTTTAAGTCAAGATTAGATGTTTTTCTAAAAGATATGCTCTGGGAATTATTTTGGGGAAGTTCTATGCCCTGTGTTATACAGAAGGCCAGACTAGATGATCACAAATAGTCCCTTTTCAGCCTTGGAATCTATGAATCTTTGAAATTGGCAACCGGACATTAAAGTTAAAGTTAATAGTCTTATATCCAATGACTGGACGTTTTTTGCTGCGTGTGCATTCCAATGACTTCTACTAGGAGTTTTGCATGAGTAAAGATAGAGGATTTGGCCAGCAGCAGTTAAACATTTCCATCAAAACTATTTTTCATTGGAAAATTAGATTTTTGATTAAATAAAATCTTTCACAAAAGGGTGTCCACTTTCCTCAGAAAATTTCAGTTTCTGACTGAAAAACCTAACACCCAAAACCCTAAAAGATTTCAGTTTTCAGCCAGAACGTACCATGACCAAGAATTCCTATGATGCACTGTGGTGACCTAGCAAGCGGGGATACCATAGTGCATCATGGGGATGTAGTCCAGTCAGGTCCAGAAAGGAGATGGGGGGCATAAAGCTCCCAAATTACAACTCCCATGAGGCATCACAGCAGCATTTCTGAATTTTTTTGTTTTCAGCCAAAAGTTTTCAGCCGAATATTTTCAGTTTTCTATTTTTTGCCAAAACGTCAAAATTTTCTGTGGGGAATAAAAATAATCCTACTAGGACTAGATTAGGCCAATTAAATTAAATTAGACCAAATGGCCAACATTTCCAAAATTGGGTGACTTAAGGCAAAAAGAGTTGCAGGTCGTTGTCTCTGAAAAATCTGGCCACTTGTATTTAGATAATTGCATTTAGATATTTAGTGACACTCTGAGTACCTTTCCCAGACCTGAAGAAGAGCTCTGTGTAAGTTTGAAAGCTTGTATCTCTGACCATCAGAAGTTGAGCCAATAAAATATATTAGTTCACCCTCTTGTCTCTGTATTTTTGTACCTAACTTTAAGCAGCCAAGTTTGAATGTTTTTACCTCAGTGCTCCATATGGGCAGATGGTCTAGTAACAAAGTAGTGCCAATTATTTAATATATTTTAGGCACACTCCTTCTTGTGAGGTGCATTAATATTGAATCAATGTTCTTAGTCCACAACCATCACTACGGTAACTGATAGTCTACATAGCGAAAAGGAACAAAACATCCTTATGAAGCCTATTTGGCAATAATTGTGGATCTTTCTTACAGCAGCTCTACAAAGTGAAATTTCATGAGGTACTGCATCATTTCTTTTCCTAACTGTATATTCTGTTCAAATGCCAATAATGGCTGAGTGTAGAATTATTTTCACTGACCTGCAGAAATGGGTGGAACATCAGACACTCCATTAAAACAGTTAATTAGGGAAAAATTTAGATGGGAATAACACTTGTAAGTTGGTCATAGAGCATGCTGGCAGGCATACTGAACCTCACTTTGGATTCAGAACAAAACAGCACTTTGAGCCACATACTCAAAATCGTCCCTAAATGAAAGTAACACAAATCTCTCCATGAGAAATAGCACACATTGGGATGCATTTTCACTCTTCTTTTCCTCTAAAGAGACAGGAAATCCTATGAATGGCATCTCTTAATGGAAGCCTCATTATTATGGTTATTGATTGATTATGGTTAAGCAAGAAAAGTTATATTAAATATTCCTCTATAGCAACCTTCCCCACAGCTGATTTTTGCCAAACCCATTCTTCAGTGCTATTAAATCTACACTGTGTGTGACCCTGCACAATTTCCAAAATGTTAAGTGTTCCAGCATCTCATTCATTCGTTGATGCCACCTTGACTCTTACTTCATCTTTAGGAGAGTAAGTGCCTGTTCCTTGGCATATCTGGGACATGGAAAATGGCCACAACTGTTTCATGACTTAAGTCAGAGCCTATGTTGACACCTCCCTTTAATGTGGAAGGTCAGCTCAGTGGTGAACAAGTGCAGTAATGTTAAAAGAAATCAGACTTTGTTTTTTCACCTAATTGTCTGCAGTTTTCTTCTTTAATCAATGCTTTGTGCCCATGCACGCATCAAAAGCTTTCTGGACAATCAGAATAACAAGCTAGTTTCCAAAAAGCGCTTTCTGAATTGATTTTCACAATTGAAATTATTCTGTTTTGAAAAGAAACCCATCCATGTAAACCTACTCCCTTTTAAAACAGAACAAAAATATGACCCAATACATGATCAAGGCAACAAAGATTAAGGTTTGGGAGGGGAGAAACCTTCAGTTTAGAAAAAAGAAAAGGAGGACTTGTGGCACCTTAGAGACAAACCAATTTATTTGAGCATGAGCTTTCGTGAGCTACAGCTCACTTCATCGGATGCATACTGTGGAAACTGCAGAAGACATTATATACACAGACACCATGAAACAATACCTCCTCCCACCCCACTCTCCTGCTGGTAATAGCTTATCTAAAGTGATCGTCAAGTTGGGCCATTTCCTGCACAAATCCAGGTTTTCTCACCCTCCGCCCCCCCACAGACAAACTCACTCTCTTGCTGGTAATAGCCCATCCAAAGTGACCACTCTCTTCACAATGTGTATGATAATCAAGGTGGGCCATTTCCTGCAGAAATCCAGGTTCTCTCACCCCCTCACCCCCCTCCAAAAACCACACACACAAACTCACTCTCCTGCTGGTAATAGCCTATCCAAAGTGACCACTCTCCTTACAACCTGCATGAAAATCAAGGTGGGCCATTTCCAGCACAAATACAGGTTTTCTCACTCCCCCACCCCCATACACACACAAACTTAGAAAATGGTTTTGCAATGCTTATGATTTAGTACTATATTAGTGCACAGAAATTAAGCCTTCACATGCCTGTGAGCAGACATGTCACTGTACATTTAGTAAAGCAGAGGTCTTCCAGCAGTAGCAGTCACATGGATGACATTTCCAACTTCATGTGGACATCTGGTCAGGCCTGGTTCATGGTACGTCCAAGGTTCAGCTTGATAAAAGTAGTAATTTTGCAGGTAAGGAAATAGCTAGAGTATAGAAGGCTGAGCAACAAGAAATGGCTTCTAGTCCCAGCTGTCACTGCCTTGCTATCGAACCTTATGGCTTTGATCTATGGCATGTGCTTTGAGACTGTTCTGTAGTAGGAGATGCAGGAAGAATTCTGACTGACTTCCTCTTGGGACACTAATGAAAGCAGTGGCACTGCCCTAAACTAGTGCCTCTGGTCCCCAACCAGACTGTGCCTGGTTTCCAAACAGGGGTGCAAGGTGCACACTACCCTTGTCCACTCCCCTCCCCCGTTGTATTCCCAAGGCCTACCACCTCTGTGTGTTTGTTTCCCCATCTATAAAATGAGGGCAATAAATAATCTTCACTCATCATCACAAAATGATTTTAGATCCATGGATGAAAAATGGTATATAAGACCTACATATTATGACAGGTTTCAGAGTAACAGCCGTGTTAGTCTGTATTCGTAAAAGAAAAAAGAAAAGGAGTACTTGTGGCACCTTAGAGACTAACCAGTTTATTTGAGCATGAGCTTTCGTGAGAAGTGAGCTGTAGCTCACGAAAGCTCATGCTCAAATAAACTGGTTAGTCTCTAAGGTGCCACAAGTACTCCTTTTCTTTTTTCTTTCTACATATTATGTTAACCGATAGTGACCAAATCAAATATGTGTTTTGTGCCTATGATATGTACTAGAGAGATATTCCTGTAACTGTAGCTGACAATTGTGATAATCTGTCTCATAAAATTATTAGCACTGAGAAATCTACTTAACACGGCAAATAGGAAGCTAGAAAGGAATTTAACCAGAAGTTTCCTATCTTTGACTGGTATCTTTGAGTGATATTTAGCCTTCTTTAGGGAGACTAAAATATTTTGTTGCACTAGCAACAAAGTACCGGACTCATAGCTTATATTGTCATCATGCTATCAATAGGTCCACACGTTCCCTTTGGCTGGATGTCCGAGGCCATTTTAATGTGTAAAAGGAGACTAGTAGTCCCTTGTGTGCAAAATACTCCACCACTTATATTTCAGTACTGTAAAAAATGCTTGTTTTATTACGTTAGCTGGATTGATTTCCCTCTTTGCAGTTACAGTATTGCAATTCGTTTGTTTTTTAAACTTCAACATGCTATGTCTTTTAGGGGGATTGGAAGAGACTGGCAAATATAATGCAGATCTAAATATCATATCTGCATCTAGAGATTTTATTATGAGACATTCAGGAATATGTGGAGAGGAGGGAGAATGAGAAGCAGCCAGCATCTGTAGAATGACATCAATACCTAATACATCTTATTACGGGAGTTGTGGTGCTAGGTGGAAGATAAAGACCTCGGAAATGTATGCTTCTAGTAGGTGTCACTGATTTTTAAAATTATGCACTCCTCCCTCTGCTGAATGGGTCCAGTTTGTACTAGGAGCAATAGGCCTGAGAAGATCGCCCAGTATAGCAACATGTAGCAGCAGTAGAAGAGTCCCAAGCAGCAGTTGCGACTGACTAGAAAATGAGAAAGGCCCAGCAAGTACCCTGGCTAAAAGATGACAAAGCACAGTAGCTCAGTGTGCATGTGTACACATTACGCATAAAGATGAGAGTCATTTATAAACTGGTAGCACACCAGGAGAAGCATTGCTCAGAACATAGCACACAAGAAAGGGCCTAATCCAAAGTGTACTGAAGTCAATGGGAGTCTTATCATTGCTAAGGCTAGGCCCATTGCCCTCTTCCCCTCCTGCCATACACAGAGTTCTTTACTGGGGTTGTCTTGGCAGGGCCCACGTGAGCAGTGGGTCTTGATATCAACACCACTGAGTGCATAGGGCATCTCCTCCCTCTCAAATATAAAGTTTCAGGCTGCCTGAGTCATAGAGTTTAAAGCCACAAGGGACCACTAGATCAGCTAATCTGACCTCCTGTGTACCACAGGCCACCAACACCACTCTCAGGCTAAACCCAACAAAATAAATGAGACCCACAGAAGACTAAATTATTATATGCCACAGGCAGAGAATAGGAGGGACTGAGGTCCACCAGTGCTTGAGGTCCCCCCAACGTCAGGGAAATGTTTTAATGAGAAATACCCAGGTAATCCTGGCAAGTAACCTGCACCAGCACACTGCAGAGGAAGGTAAAAGAAAACCCAAGGTAATTGCCAATCTGACCTGGTGGAAATTCCTTCCTGACCCTACATACAGTGACCAGTTAGACCCTGTGCTTGTGAGCAAGAACCAGCGAGCCAAGCACCTGAAAGAGAGAATGTTTGGTGCCACCTCAGAGCACTGCCCCTCTCCCACCCCCACCCAGTGTCCCATCTCCAACTTTAGCCATCCCTAATGTGTCAGATGAAAGAGATTAAAAAACTGGCGGGGGTGGGAGGAATCCCTTCCTGACACCTGCAGGTGGCCAGCAGAAGCCCTGATACATGAGCTTTAGGAGCAGACGATATAAACTGGAAGTGATTCCCAGGGCTGTTCAGCCCTATCCCAACCCTCACCCCATCATAGAACTGCACTCATAAATTTGTCCAGCTCTATCTTAACACTAAGTTGTGTGCCCCCACAAGTCCTATTGGGAGGCCTATCCAGAACATCACCCTTCCGATGGTTAGAAAATTTCTTCTAATTTCCAGCCTGAATGTGTTCATAGGCCAAAAATCCATTTGTTCTGTACCAATGTTGTCCTTTAGCTTAAATAGCTCTTCACCCTCCCTGGTATTTACCCACCTAATGTATTTATAGAGAGCAATCATATCCCCCTCAGCCTTTTTTTTTTTTTGTGAGACTAAACAAACCAAGCTCTTCCAGTGTCCTCTCATAACTTTAAGATAGGCCCTCCATTCCCCTGATCATCCTAGTAGCTCCTCGCTATACTATTTTCCAGTTTAAATTCATCTGTCTTGAACATCGGTGACCAGAATTGTACACAGTGTTCCAAATGAGGTCTTACCCAGACCCTGTACAATGACATTAATACTTCTCTGTCTCTACTGGAAATTCCTTGCCTACTACATCCTAGCACTGCATTTGCCTTTTACACAGCCACATCACATTGGTGGCTCATAGTCATCTTGTGATCAGCCCACACACCTGGTCTCTCTCCAACTGCTAAGTCCCCAGTTTGTAGCAAAAATTCTTGTTACTAGACCTTAAATGCATGATCTTGTACTTTGTACTGTTGATTTCATCCCATTTCTGTCACTCTAGTCTTTGACATAATCCAGATGTTCCAGTATAATATTCCAATCCTACTTTGTATTGAAGATGCCTCCCAATTTTGCACTACCAGCAAATTTCATTAGCACACTCCCTGCTTTTAGTGCCATGGCCATTAATGAAAAATATTGATTAAAACTGCTGGATCCTTGAGGAACTCTGCTAGTAATCTCTCTCTAGTCCGACAACTCACCTTTCAGAACAACCCATTGCCTTCTCCCCTTTAGCCAATTCCTTATCCACCTTACAATGCTTGTATTGATCTCTATCTTCCCCAATTTAACTAATAATTTCCCATGTGGCACCATGTCAAATGCTTTACTGAAATCCAAATATGTTAGATCTACTGAACTTCAGTTAGCTAAAAAAATAATCTGTTATTTTCTCAAAGAAGGAAATCAAGTTAGTCAGGCATGATCTGAAGACCCAGGCAGACATCACTGCTTTGGTTACACTTGGGTCATGTTTCCCAGTTTTTCTTTCCAATCACGAGGGCTAGACATTGATTATTCTAATATAGTCACCAGACTCCAGAGCTGGGGCCATAAGCATGGGTCTGTAGTGGCTATGCCTTAATTTGGCCCTGTTCAGGAGGGCCTAGGAAACAACTTTGCCACTCCAATATAAAGGATTCCTGTGCACCCTGATCACATCACTGTATTATCTATTCAGATTGTAAACTTTTGGTGGCAGGGACTTATTACATGTTTGTATAGTGCCTAGCACAATGGGCCCTATATTGCAATTTGGGCCTCTAGGTGCTACCATAATACAAAAAGTAATCTGATCAGAGCTGACTTAAAGATCTTGGGGTATGGAAGATGGTCATAAGGGATTACACCAAACTTAAAGGACTCTTATTTGACTTAACATTTGTGCAAGGTCTTTTAAGTTTTGACTGCCTCTTGGTGCAGAAGAAGAGACCACTTATTTGTTCCTTTCTATCCTAGTCAGTAGTTGACGGTTTTACACTAGTTTATATTCTCAAGACTTTCTTTGGAAGGGTAGCCACCTTTGGAGCTCCTGGAACACTGAACTGAGACCTTAGGGGTCCTACCCTCTGGACTACAACAATGGCTCCAGAGCCTACGGACACCATTTTCCAGCCTGCTTAGGGTTCGGGCATGGACACAATAGACTGGAAACTCTACAAAAGCCAATGGGGAGCTTCAGATGGAGTGACTTATATAGACAGTTTGCTGGGCCAATGAGGAGACAGGACTGCTCAGTCCTTCAGCGGGAGGGACAGGCCACCTCAGACACAAAATGTTTAGTTTTGGTTTGGGGCTGTTTGAGTTTAGAGCTGAGCTGAGATAGGACAAGCGGCCTTTAAGGCTGTCAATCCAGCACCGTCTATGAATTCACCATTTATTTTTAACAAAGGGAGAGTATGTCTTTCTGGAATAGTCACACCACAAAAAGAATATTAGCCAGCTTGCAAAATAAACATGGTCCAGCATTATTTTTACATGCCAGTTTTCTCTTTTTGGTATTCTGTCATGTGGCCAGTTTAATGCTTGGGTTAAAACACTGTTACACTACATATATCTATCCTACCATGTGGCAGAAATGTGAGGAATGTATGCAAGAAACAGCAGCTTGTGTATAATTCCCATGTCACAGAACCCAATAACTGAAATGGCCAACATTTCCAGGGGCTGCTTAGCTCACCTAAAGAGAAAACTTGCAGTGTGTGTGTTCAAAGAGGTAGCAGAGTCATTAAAGCTGGAGCAGTTCTTGTGCAAGATCCAGTGAGCATGTTACATACTCATAAACAGATAAGTCTGAATGGTTTTCAGCCGTGCAAATGTAAATGAAACCTGCTGAAGCAAGCCTTAGGTATGCCATCTATGTGTCTGACTTAGAGTTCAGAGGAATTAGGTAAGTATATGACCAAGAGGAATGAAGAAACTTGCATCAGCACAGTGGATCAGATACAGGCACTGGGTATTTAAAAGAGCATGTCTGTGTGGAGATATTTTACATGATTTTAAAAATACCTTTTTATTCCCTGTTGTTTCTATACCCACTGGCATCTTGAAATGGGAATTTCTCTCTCTCATTTCATTTTCCTCTGCTGTGCACACTGCTCTGTTATAGCACTGCTCATAAAAGACTGGCTACTGACATTGATTTCTTTATGTATTGGTTTCTTTTCATTCCGTGCACCACATTTAATAGGGTATATACACACCTGTAATTACTGCTTTGAAATGAAAATACATGGTCATTACAGATAACGAGTCTCATTTTCTGTTTAACCCGCACCCCACCCCCTGCTTGCCCTTCTCAGGCACTGTTTCTTGTTTTCTCATATCCTAACAATCCCCTAACATCCCTGGCAAGCACTAGACTGCAAGCTGTCCCCTGCATCCTAATGGACTGTCTGCCTCCCATTCCACACCTGCCTCTCAGTGCCATTGGCACAACCTGCTTTCATTTACCTTCTCTTACCATCCATGGTGATTCCTACCACCCTCCCTTGCTGAACTACAGAGCCAGCCTCCCTCACTCGGCTGGTTCCATCTTAAGGGTTGGGAGTAGAGCTGGGTGAACATCGTGTGTCAAACAATTTATTCAACTAATTTAGCCTATTTCTTCCACTTGTGATTTTTCTATGAAGACGCCACAGTTATTACATATCTGTTTGCAATCATCAGTAATTCACTGACCAGTTTATTACAGCGTATTTCAGCCCATGGATTGCTGTTAAACTATTCACCATGATTAATGCTTTGAGCATTTGCTATTGTCATGATCTTCACTCGTGGGGAACACTGTCTAGTGGTCAGGGCTTAGGCCCTTTGACCCTGCACAGGGGGTTTAGCAGGGAAGGCCAAGCCCTTCTACTCCACTGGGCTCCAGTCCAGGGCCCTGTGAGGGCAACAGAAGGGTCTGAGAGCCAGGCTGCCCTCCCTGAGCCACTTTCTACCACCCCTCTATTGTCCACAGTTTGCAGTCTGTACAGGAAAGCATGAAGCTCATCACATGGCACCTCTCCTTGAGAGTGTGTGGAGGCGTGGTTACTCCCTCCCTCTGGGAGCAGCATCTGCCTCCTTTCACGCCAGGTCGTCGAGCCAGGTTAATTCCAAGTCTCTCCCCTTCAGGGTAGTCCACACACAAAAATAAGGGGAATTAACACAAATAAACTGAGTCTATATGAGAGAGAGGGAATGCCTCAATCTCAAGTAGTCTGAAGTAGGTACTCCCTTCCCCCAGGGAGGGACCAACAACCTATAGGCAGTTGTTGTAGAGAGAGATTCTGCCCTCCCTAAGCTGTCCTCCCTTCCCTGGTCTGCCCCCAAGTGAACTGATCTGCTCCCTTTTAACTCCTCCTCGAGCTTGTGCATCTCATGCAAGTGTGGCAGGGTGGGGCTGGCCAAGCCCAGAACAGCTCTCTAATCCCTTACTGCCAATGTGTAGGGTTTGAATACCCCATCACAGCTACCTATTATTTACTGTTCATACTATTGGGTCACTTATGTCACATGATATTGTTTTTGCTCCCTAATTGGATTGCTCCTAAGCTCACAATGCCCATGCAACCCCCCTGGCATAAATATTTGTGCAACTACACATTTCAGTGAGTATCCATGGCACTTTCTCCTTGTGCAAATATTTTTGTGAACAAACCTTTGCTCGTCCCTATGTTCGCAGAAAATGACTAAAAGCAATATTTGTATTACAGTGCAGGTTGTATTCAAACAAATGTTTATGTATACTACTGAAATGTTCACCTAGCTCCAAATGAAAACAAGTAGTGAGGAAAGTGGAAACACGCAGCACTCTGCCAGCAGTTTTGAAAGGAGCTCCAAGAGCAGAGGGAGTTGGGTGGCGCAAGTTTTGACCTACCAACTCTCAGCCAGAAATGCTTCCTCCATCCCGAAGTGCACCTCCTAATGGTTACCCTCAAGCAACAGCTATTTATCAGGTGTCATCCATTTGGTAATTAAGAGTTTTCCTACAGATTAACGGAGATGAGCATGGACATAAACAGTTTGAGAAATGCATAAATCTTGTAATTGCATTAACTCTGTAAACTTGATAAAAGAATTGCAAAAGACCTCCCAATTTTGATGGTATTTATTTAAATGAAAAGGGTGAGTACTGTGTTCTCATAGTAATGCTGAATACTTGTGTCTGTTCTTTTCTAGTAAAACCACAAAGAGTTAATTCACTTGCATACTTTCAAGCGAGCACATTAGTTATTCTGTATAAAATGTATAAAGACAATTAATGGAACAAACTATAAAAGGCCTCTTCTTACCTCAGGGTGGGGGAAGAGGTAAACTAACCTCAAAATGAATTTCAATCAGTGAATTAACAGATATCTCAGTTCAACTAAGAAACCTGTCCTGTGATGCTTTAGTGGAAATGCTAGCAGAGCAGCATACAAATAATATACATATCTTGCAGATTACATAATTTATTTGGCAATGTTTCATTCAGTAAAGTAAACTTCAGAAAACTGCAGTGGAGCCTTCTTATAAATTAGCTCTAATGTCTAAAATCCCATGAGCTTTGAAATGTTAAAAAAATACATAATGTTGCTGAGCAACATGGCTCAGCCTTAACAACTTTTCCTTGTATAAAGCGTCCCAGAAAAAGGACTACTGTGGGGGTTGTGTAAGTACTCACCCTATGGGTAGTGCTATTTTACTGCAATCCTTTCAGGAACAGTTTACACAGAATGCTGACGGAATCCAATTATAAAGGAGTCTCCAGGGCTATTCTACTACCCTTCACTCTCTGTGTGAAGAAACATGGCCCAGCATGTTCCCCCACCCCCTTCTCTATAATCACCTCCATAAACTTTACCATTAACATTAGAGAACTAAAACTGCTATCATCCAATTTTCATATAAAATCATCTTTAATAGATTTAAGAATAAATCAAAACTCAAATCTTTCTCCTTGTTTTTTCTCTCTCTCTGCTTTATTAAAAACTGTGATGTGGGCTTTTAAAATGGACTTGGCATCATTTAGTGTAGGGATATTGTATACATTGAATGCCGATGGAGTTTCAACTTCTGTACCTCCGAACTAGGGGCCCATTCAGCAAGGTGCTAAGAACCTTCAACTCCCATGGGAGTCTGCAGTAAGGATAGCTTACCTGGTTCAGATACATTAAGAATTTATTCAGATTTTTGCCCTAAACAAACTAAACCAGAACCAAACCTTTTGTTAAGGTTTGAAAAATTATAAATGAACTTGTCTTTGTGTGTTCAGTTTCATTTTCTTGCTATCTTGTTTCAGCTAGAAGTAGAAGCAATGAAAGACCCCAAGAAAGGCTAATCTTTCAAAGGAAGAACGGTCTTGTGACCAGGGCACAGTAATTCTGGATTCTGGTCCCAGACCTGTCATTGATTCTCTGGGTGGGCTTGAGCAACTCTCCAAGGGGCTGATCCATCTCCCCAAAAAGTCACTGGGAGTCTTTCCATGAACTTTAATGGGAGTTGGATGAGGCCCTTAAACTCTCAACAGTCGCTTCATTGCCCCACCCATAAAGCTGGGATAATAATATTTCTTTCTGACAAGGCAAGTGAGAGGATTACTTCATTAATGTTCATAGCACTGTTGAGGTCCACAGATGGAAGGCATTATGTTAGTGCAAATTATTATGATTTATCATCATTCTCATGGTATTTCCAAATGTCCTAACTCACTAAAACTAGGAAGTTCTGAAAATCTTGTTAGAGAACTTCTTCTCAAGTGATTTCAAACCCCATTTCTGATCCAGAGATGTTTTGGAATGAATTCATTGGTATTGGGATGTTTGGATGTTTATTGAAGCTGAGCCTTTAGCTCTTTTGAGATTCCCCACTCATCGATATTCTGAACACAGGCGCACGGAACATGGCGTAAAAGAGACTCCCTAAACTTTAACAAGTTTATTAGGTCATTAGTGCAGCAGCTGAGACACTGGGGCCAAATATTTCGATTTGGTTTCCTAAAACCTGAAGTAGGTTTCTGACCATCAGAGAAGTGAGGTACTGGAACAGCCTCCCAATAGGAGTTGGGGGGTGGGACAAAAAACTTAATTAGTTTCGAGAGAGCGTGACAAATTTATGAGTGGAATTGTATGATGGGGTTGCTTGTGGGGGGAGGGCAGGAACAGAGGTCGGCAGCCCTGGTGGTCCCTTCCTGTTCATATATTATCTTCCTAAATCTCATGCTTCAGGGCTTTGCTGGTCACCTGAAGGGCCAGGAAGGGATTCCCACACATCCCTTCCTCAGTGTATTCTGTTTTTTTGTTTGGCTTGGTTTGTCTCCTTCTTCTGAAGCATCAGAGATGGCTGCAGCTGAAGACAGGACACTAGATGAAGGTCAGGTGGTCTGAGGTAGTACTGAAAATTCTCTCTCTCAGGTGCTTGACTGGCTGGTTCTTGCCCACATGCTCATCGTCTAACTGATCACCATATGTGGCGTTGGGAAGGAATTTCCCCCCAGGTCAGATTGCCAGTGACCGTGTGGGTTTTTCTCCTTTCTGTACAATGGGTGGGTACAGGTCACTTGCCAGGATTTCCTAGGTATATCTCAATCCTTGCCCTGCCATTACAGGGGTCTTGGGCACTGGTGCACTTTAGTCCCTCCTATTCTTTGTCTATATAATATAATAGTCTAGTCTCCTGTTGGATTTAATACCTTGGTCTAATTTTGGCTGTTGGGTTTAGTGTGTGGATGCTGATGGCCTGTGATATACAGGAGGTCCGACTACATGATCCAATGGTCCCTTCCGGTCTTAAACTCTATGATTCTAAACTTGATGTCAGTGGGAGCTGCTGTAGCTCTTCACCTCTGAACATCAGGCCAACTAAGGGCTATATCTGGTTTCTGACTCCCTAACCCCCTTCTATACTGTGGATATACTCACAGAGAAGTAAGTCAGGCTATGTAACCAGGTCAGATGCTTGTCCTCTCCTGCTACTCACTGACCACAGTAACTGAGCCAATGTGGGGTGGCTAGTAATTTACTGCTGGCTTAGGCCATCCATAAATTACTACACATCCAGGAGCAAGGAGGAAGCAGGGAGGCATTGTGACTCACGGGTGCATTTCTCAGTCACAATAATGAAGCTACATCTCCTGAGTGGTATGCCATGCCTTGCTCAGGGTGGTGCCTAAAGTGGCAATCTAGATGTATGGGCCCAAGTATGAATTTTTGTATTCAACTTAGGCATCCACATTTCGAAGTATGGGTATTAAGGAAAATGTACAGAATTGCGTTACGGGGAGTCTGTAAGGTACCAAAGAGGACGTACTCGCCAGGCACTAATGCTATTCTGAGAATCACAAAGTACTGTATACATGGGCTGTGACCTTCACAAATACTGTATTCCTGGCCTTGCCTTTACCCACTCTCACTACCCCTTCACACCTTGCAGGTCGATAGCTGGGGAAAGCAGACAGGTTTAATGTTCTGGTGCATGCAGTTACTATACTATATGCATACCTCTAAAGATGGGAAATTACCAGCCTCTATATCTACACAGACACATAGACATACACTTGCACATCCATAGCCAAGGCCTTCAGCAAGCCAACTGATAGCAATCAGTATTTTGAGGAGTCATATCTTGTCTGCATATTCAGCATTCTTTTGAAGCAGAAGATGTTATGCTAACTAGCAACATTAGACAAACAAACCTTAAAGCAGAACGTGTGTCTATGTTTTCTAAGGGACAGAGGTATAAACTACGTGGCCCCTGAAGTTGAAACTGAAAAACAATAATCCCTAAGAACTCATTGGCAAGCCTGGCTGTGCACCAGCACAGGGGAATGAAAGTGCTTACTCCCCTGTACCCACCTCACCGGACAATGCATGGTGGGCAGAGCTGTCAGCCAACTGAGTTGAGCCAGTGAGGAGGGAGAAGTAAGGTATTAGAGGAAAAGGGCTGGCATGGCTTTCTTCCCTCATGAAGCAACGGAGAGGCAGTGATTGAATTGTGATTGCTCCTGTTGCAATGTAGCTGCACACGACCCACTCCTCAGACTGACCACAAAGTACCACTCCAGCCCTAAACAAAATTGGAGTGCAGCTAAAGATACAATTACCTGTCATGAAAGTGCACAACTGTTAAAAGCTGTGCATACATTCATGTACATCAATAGCCATGAAGTGTGCTCCACAGATCCTTTGACTAAAGTCTAAACAGAGGAAGCTCTCTGCAGACAGTCGTGTCTTTAGCAGTGGGCATAGGTGCTGGAACTAGGGGTGTTGCCGCACCCCCGGCTTGAAGTAGCAATAACAATCCAAATACATGGCTTCCGCCTTCACCACCCCCACTATAAAAATTGTTCCAGAGCCCCTGGCAGTGGATGCCATTGTGACTCAGTCATTACCTCAGGAGGAAAAGAAAACAGAGAGGAGAATGGAAGGTGAGAAATGCAGTTTGGAATATCGCACTGCCTCTCATTGTGGCTATCAAGGCTGATAAAATAGTGCAGCATTTCCCCACACACCAGCTATTGCTAATTCATTAAAATCAATGGCAGAGTACATTTGAACCTGTCAGGGAATCTGTAAAAATGGACGCAGAAACAAGTTTGATTTAAAAAAGAAGTGTCAGTTGAATTTCCCAGGCAGAGGTGTAAATGCTCCCCACCCCCACTCCCCCTTTTTTTGGTCTTTCTGTGTATATTTCTGCAGAGCACAGATCAGTTATCCACAGTGAGAGAAAGAGAGAGTGTGAGATGGCCGACCTTGTCCTTCAGTGCCTAGGGCCTGTGGGTTTGGGCTAGGAACAGGAATTCCCTGCACAGACACTAAGTCTGCTGAAGGAGACAGGAGAGCGTGCTCCACAGAAGAGCACTTTATTCACTGCCACCAAGGAAAACTTACACAACAAACACACACAACCAAGGAAAAATGAATATTTTAAAAGTGTTTTTCCCCTAGAATACACAGTGCTCTTATTTCCTTAGGGGTGCAGTAAAAATTGTTCAAAAGCATATTGCCAAATGCATCTAAGAGTTAGCTAAGATATTAATCTCTACATGCTCTAGTTACAAAGAGCAGGTCATTGAACCAAGGTCTGAATATATCAACAATTCATAATGAATTATTAAAAATGAAATGTCCACTGATTATGTCTGGAAGGGGTTCTTTTGAACTTTCTTTTTTAAAATGTCCTTTGCAATCTAGTCACGCTTATAACCTGTAGTGAGTTAAATACTTTCTCTTTCTGCACAGTGTGTGTGCATGTGTTGAAGAGAGGAGGCAAAATATAAGGTAGGTATGGACTCAGATCCTTTGCTGCAGTGCAGCTGCTTTGTGCTGCACCACTGATATGAAGCAGCCCCAAAGTCAGCTTAACCAGACCTAGGAGGAGAGGGGAAGGATAATCTGGTGGTTAGGGCACTAGCCTTGGACTCAGGTGACCTGTTCAATTCCCTGCTTTCCCACAGGCTTCCTGTGTGACCTTGGGTAACTCACTTAGTCTCCGTTCCCCAAGGGAATAATAGTATTCCTACCTCACAGGGGTGTGGTGAAGCAAAACACATTAAAGGCTCTGAGGTGCTCAGATGTTATGATACTAGGGGCCACTTAAGGATTGTAGATAGATAGTTAATGGAGCACTGCCAGTTGCTTAGAGCCAACATGATAGCAGCTTCTATGCTATGCTTGTTCCTGGCTGTTGAGGTCGAGGCCATTTGAAGTTACCTCAGGGTTTTCTAACTTAAACTAGGGAACTAGCCTAGCAAACAGCCCAGATTTGGGGGAAAACAAAAGTAAGCTTGATGCCATCTTTTCAACTAACACCTCCTTAGGTGTGGAATGTGCTTTTTGGCCACCACTGAAGAGCTAACCAGTAGTGTACCTGAACATATATTATGCAGTGGTCACCATTTTAAAAAAATCAGAATTTAACAGATACCACACAGAGGAACATGCGAGGTAACTGCAATATTTCCCTACACTCCAAAATGATGATCTCTGAGGTAACTCAGATACTACCATGTGATAACTGCCAGTAAATGTTCTTAACTGCAACTATGCTAAATGGATTCTGTAGGTTAGTGGAAATACTGCAAGTGCATATATACTGTACTTAGGGCCAAATGCTTGATTTGGTTTTTACTTGTCCTTTCTTATTCAGATAAACACTGTCTTTGACTTCAGTGAGACCTTTGCCTGAGTATGAAATAAGAAAGGGCTTCAGAATGTGGCCTGTACAATCTGGTTGAGGAAGTAAGTCAGATGACTAATATTTGCATTATATGCTGGTCAATATTTTTTTTTATTCCATTAGCTGAGGCAAGGCCTATGATCTAAAAGCTGAGATGCCTCCATAGGGCGAGGGATGCAATATAAACAGGGCACTGAGATCTTGGGCCTGATCCTTCAGTGCCCTTCCCCTTGTGTACCAATACCAAATAAGAATGGCAGCATTTTACATCCACTCTGCACCAGTGTAAATGATTACACAACAGAGAATGAAGTCCCCTGTACTGGAAATATTTACTCTTATTCCACACTTGGTGGAGGACAAATTACATTCAGCATCATGTCAGCTAATTCTGATTAAACCTATCTTAGGCCTATTTGTACTGGTCTCTGCATCATGTCTGGTCTCTGCATCACGTCACCTAACTTCATTGTTAGTACCAAATTATGCCAGTCCCAGCACAGGTGCACAAAGGGGGAGGGGGGAGTACAGAGAGTCCATTCCTCCTAACCCCTTGAGCTCCTGAGCAGGTGTCAACCATAATGTGTCTTGACAAAAATTGGTTGTCCTTTACCCCTTTCTGTCACCCATTTGAAGGTTCTAAAAGCTGGGCTTTCCCTCACCCAGAAAGTTGCTGCACATTTCAATTCACTCAGGGACTTCCCCAATCAAAGATACACAGTAGGTGGTAGATCATGGGAAGCTCAGAAGTTAACACTGACAGACCTGTGAGGTTCTCCGAAGGTAACAGAGTCTGTGGTGGGCTGCAGAGAAAGAAGGGAACAGGAGAAACTTTTCTTTCAGCTGGAAAAACCTCCTGAGGTTTCCAATGAGAAGAAAACCAAGGAGAGCCTATTGCACATCACACAAAGGCAGGCAGAGGCCAGTGTGGAAACAGTGCATGCTTGGAGTCAGGAAGACCAAGTTAAAGGTTTGAGGGTTGTGGGTTCCTTATCCAAACTTTTTTTGAACCTAACAAATATTAATTTTGGTTCAAGGAAAAGGCTGAGGATCAAGCTGGTCCCTATTTTAATTGGACCAATTCACTTCTCTGTGTTTGTAACTTCAGTAATTTGAATGAAATGAATTATAGCATATGGTACGTGCTTTAATAAAATCAGCCAAATTCATTTAGCCATTGGATATATGCTGTATGGTGGGTGTATGCATAAAATTGTACTACACAGTAGATTAATATAACCCAAAATATAATAGTTATTTTATATAACGATAAATCAATATAATATGACTATCAAAACATTTTCTTTATTCACACACTAGGCAATTAGGGATACCAAAATATTTTTACTGAACTTAGCCAAATTCCATAGAACCTAATGGAACCATCATGCCCTTGGTTGAGTTGGCATGGAATATAATTTATATTTGTTTGAGTCTGTGGGAGTGTATAATATATGTATTAAAATGGTGCTTGCAATGCTTCAGATCTGCAGTTTTGGTCATGCAAAAGCTCAGAATGTATGTGCAAACTGAATGAGCAAACCAGGATAGCACTTCCCTGAGCTTCACTGAGATGTGCGGTTAACCCTGCCAGCTGGCATCATCCCTTTGCTTTGGGTAGCAATCCGAGGATCCTAATGTAATAGTTATGGAAGATATTCTTCCAGTATTTTTCCCTTGGACTTCTTGGCACACTAACAGAAAATTCAGTTGGTGGCTCTGGAGGAATCTCTAGTTTTGCCACACAGGTGGTCTGCTGCCTGCTGGATGAATCTGGGACATATATTTGGGTCATAATTTCCTGTCACATTATCCTTGCTCTTAGGAAATTCCAACAGTTAACTACTTAAATCAAGTCTTGTGCAAATCGTTCCTGAAAACACTTCACAGAACCTTGCTAAAAATAAGGAATTAATTATAGTCCCCATGCAAGAAGAGATAAAAAGATGTGTATAGTGATGGGTTTTTCTGTATGTCCAGATACTATAAGTATTGCATTCATATGGGTGGCAAAATCCCTATGTACTTTCATAGCTGTATCCCTCTTACCTGCTTCATAACCAGGATTTGAATTCTGTGCCTCTGCCAAGAAATAAAAACAGTGAGTGAGTGGGATTCCTGTTCAGACCAGGGTGCTCAGCTTACAGCACGTACATGTCTGCTGAAAACATATAGCGCTCGGGCATGCAGAATCATAACATTGCCTTTCACCCGAAAAAAGCCATTCATTTTATGCAAGGGGTCGTTTTTACAGGACTGAAGACAGAAAGAAAAAAAGCACATTCTTCACAGTCATTGAATTCACTGAAGTCAAAGAAAAATTATACCAGAAGGACAGTGCAGCCCAGGCAAAGCCTAATCCAGGACTATTAGCAATGCAGCCATGCTCATGTTGACCACAAATAAGGAAATTAAATCAATAAATTTGAGACAAAGAAGAAAAGCCTTTGGTATTGGCTCCTGGAAAAATTCAACCCAGACCTAAGCATTTGTGCCACTGCATTTTATGTGAGTGACTTCAGCAGTTCCTGCTCACCAACCACAATAGCCTACATTGGCATTTGCTTGCAATAATCTTCAAACAATGTGCTTGTGAGATGTCCTTCTATTTTGTTAAAATAATGTCGTGTCAAAGGCACTGATGGCTCTCTGTTTATATATTCAGGGGAATTTGTAACCTCCGGGTAGCTGAACTCACAAAGGGGGTCCCAGCTTGTATACACCTGAATTCAGTAAACAATAACAGGGAGAATAAATATGCAAACACTATATCTTAGCGACTCCAGTTCTTGAACTTGGAGAAAAAACACAGGATTTTCTCATTCCTCTGCCTGTTTCCTGAAAATTTTCATCACTTTTTGAAGGTCTTATTTAGGGCTTAGGGTCTTATTTGTTTAACACTAGCATCAGGATGTAGACATAGTTTCTAGTGATGTAAGAGTCACAAGTGGGTCATAGGTTGTCTGAACAAACGCCCAAAGATTGGATGCTTATATCCAGATTATCTGCACCAGGGCTGGAAATCTGTTAAGAACAAGCTGTCTCATTAGATGTAAGATACTACCTGATTTTATTCAACATAGAAACACTATGATTCTTACAGAACTTCCACAAGATTGAGTCCCAAGAAAAATCCATCAGTGCAGAGATCCACACAAATGAAACACACTTACAGGGGAAGTTAACCAATCTTTTTTTAACCTCAGGAAAGGTTCACTTTTCATGTGTGGTGAATGTTCACACAATTATTATTTTATCTGGTTAGGCTTAGCCATCTCTAGTCATCACACTAAGGATGGCAGGAAACATCCAGCCTTGTTTCAAAACAGTTAGCCGAGAAGAACCCTACCTTCCAAGATTCCTAACCGCATTAGAAGATTCAGCCAGGGAGAAACATCTATCCAAATGAAGATCTGCCCTTCTGTAACCCATTCCTCAAGCTGCAACGGATGAAGCAGCTTGAGTTCTTCAAGCTTCCTGGTCAACAGTAATAAACTCAAAACTGAATGTCTCTGTCTATACCTTAATCTCACGAAAGTCAGCTCATCTCAGAAGACAAGAGGACTGAAATAGAACCAGAAGAATGAAAAGACCTTAATGCACCCAAAACAGCAGCAGGTCCAACACTATTCCTAGGCATTCATTCCAGGATGGGAGAGAGGTTAGCATGAGTGGACAGATCAGCAGGAAATTCTTTATCTAAAATAATAGCATTCCAACATTAGCATGAATTGATGTTATCTCATCTAATCCATGCCTCCTGTCAGCGGAGAATCATCCACAACAATGTATTCTTCAGTACTTACCTCTTGTAGTCTAGGAATTAGTTCTGGTGAGCCAGAGTACAAAAACCATAAGTGATGGAATGAAACTGAGGAAAGAAAATTTAGGATGATGTCACAGGACAAGTGCGCCCTGTTATCCCCTTATAACAGGGTAGGAGTCACTATTGCCCCATGGCTGTGTCTACTCAACCACCACTTAGCCGCAGGCTGGTGCAGCCCTGTGGCCAAAGTCAAAGGTCTGCTCTCTTTTCCAGGGCTGCGTTGCCTAATGCCCAGAGTCAATATGGCTGCCTTCTCTCTCAGAGCTGTGTGGCCTAGTGGCCAGTCAGGGAAGTGGGCCGCCACCTAGGGGTGGGTGGTGGCTGGCGTAGAGGGACCCAGCCCCTCCCTACTTCACCAGGTCCCTGGCAGTGGCAAGTGTGCTCACCACTGAATCAGCAGGGATCCGACCAAAGCACGCTGATGTTGCCCGACACAATGTCTAGTCCTCCTGGGCTACTTCCTACCCTGTCCCTGATGCAGTGCTCCGGGCGTCTCTGGGATCCTTGGCCTGTGCTTCTCCCAGCTGGTTCAACCTTTCTTGGACATCCTTGGGCACCTGAGTGTGCGCCTGGGTCTTGGCGCCTCTGGCTTCTGCAGTCAGGGGCTCCAACAGCTCCTAGGCTGGAGCCTGTAATATATGTCCTCCCTCCTCGGTAGTCGGCCCCAACTGAGCTGAGCTTCTCCCTTTTATACTCGTCTCCAGCCAGAGCATGCCCAGTAGGGCCAAGGGGGCGTGCCTCCTCAGCCCAAAGATGGAGTTAACACTGGCTGGATCAGTGCAGGGCAAGCGCATCCCATCACAGATGAGTTTAAGAGAAGATTTCTTTGCAGTGACTTCTGTTACACAGTGGAATAATCTCCCAAGGGAAGATGTAAAAACCCTTTTTTAAGTCATTTGAATCAGAGTGTATGCAATAGGGAATAACCCTGCTTTCACTGGATATGGGCAAATGACTTAATGAACAAAATGTTCAAATTTGATGCAAAAGGTACGTCTGCAAAAATGAATTTGCAGCTGATGTGTGTGCCATCTGCCACTTGCATATGCGGATTGGGCCATTAAATACACAAACAGGTATTTACTGTGTGTTCCACAGAAAAAATGGACATTTACTTCCTATGGTTGTTCAATTTACTATGGCAATTGTAGTATTTCCCATTATAAAAATTAGGAATACAACAAAAACACGCTACTCAATTCCAGCACAATTTTGCAGACCCAAGTTCATGGTAAAGGAAAAGACTATGATGTGGTAAACATGTATGTGGTCATCCAAATGTGGTTTCTATGTATGCATCAGGTGCTCATGCCTTCTTGCTGGCACACCCATTTCCTCCCCTTTCTGAAAATATGGTCACAATTCAATAAAGATAGCAAAAAAGCATAAGGTTACATCAGGGCTGATAGACAAAGACTTCTAAGTTAATTCATCCTGCCATTATCACTCTGTTAAGAGTCCTGATTCAGACAATACTTAAACTCCATACTTTAAGCATGTGCTGAAGCCCCTTCCTCTTTAGCAAAGAGTCAGTGGAACTTAACATTAAGCATGTGTGCAAGTGCTTTGCTGAATCAGGGCCATGAAGAACAAATCAGTTTAATCTCAGTAAGGGATAATATTTTTTTAAAAATCAAATCTAGATGTTTTTAAAGTTGCACTGTATTTATCTTTAAAGCTGCATTCCTACAAGGTGCTGAGGGCCCTCAACTCCTGTCAACATCCGTGGAAGTTGAGAGCACTCTTTATTGCCCAGGAACAGGTACTAACTGCTACCCATCTAAAGGCTGGTCTACACACAAAGGGCTTGTCTACACTACCCGCTGGATCGGCGGGCAGCGATCGATCCAGCGGGGGTCAATAGACTACTGAGCGCTCTCCTGTCGACTCTGGTACTCCACCAGAACGAGAAGTGCAAGCGGAGTCGACGGGAGCGCGTCAGCTGTCAACTTACCACAGTGAAGACACCGCAGTAAGTCGATCTAAGTACTTCGACTTCAGCTACGCTATTCACATAGCTGAAGTTAAATATCTTAGATCGACCCCACGTGGTAGTGTAGACAAGCCCAAACTTTCAGTGAATTAACTAAATCTGTTTTAATTCACACCTTTGTTCTATTACTGCAAGTGTGGGCAATCTTATTTTGGAATAAAAGTGCCCTATTTGAATTTTGCTTAAATCAGTTATGAAATTAAAACAGATTTAGTTATTTTGATGCAAGTCTGTGTGTACGTTGACCCGAAGAGAAGCAATTATAATTAAGAAGCTAAGCTCACTATTCACCTAGCACTTAACAACGTTTCCCTCAGTGAATGATATGCAAGCTTTGTTTCATATGTTCAGTAAGGTACAATTCACTCACTGACCAGAGCTTTTAATTAATTAATTTTTAATTTTAATTAATAACTATAATTTGCTTCAAAGTCATTTTGTGGAAAAAACTGTGAAGGGAATCTAAAAGTCTGTGTTTCCACTTGAAATAATAGACTTCGTTGGCTATCATTACAGTAACACTTGGATTATTCTATTACTGCTTGCTGCCGGACTCCTCAGTTTGAATGAAGGACCAGAGATGCTGTATTGCTTTCGAAGTTTAAGCAGATTGACTGTACTCAGAAATATTGAGCCTCTAAAGGAAAAGGGGACAGAAACTGTATCCAGGCAAATCCAGCCAAAAATGCCCCTTGTGAATAAGAGAAAGGTATAATGACTAGTGCTGCCAGTGTTTTGCCTTCAGAGGTTCAAATAAAATCCACTACATTTGCTTTAAAAAGGCAGTAGTCACAGAAAAGTCAAGAGGAATTGATATTTCCTTTATGGAAAAGTTGTGGTTTAGATTTCCCTTTGGAGTCTTCTCATTAAATGACAATTTTCAGGAACTGTTAAGGGAACATAATCAAAAGAAAAGTGCTTTGAAATGCTTTTCTGTTCAGTCTGAAATATTCACCTCTATGATTACTAAAGTTGGCATGCTTTATTGCTACAATGCCTAAAATATCCCCCCAAAAGAAGGAAATGGTGTTGCTGTAATTTTTTTTTTCCTGGCATCCAGGGTTATTTTTACTTCAGTTATTCTCAGTGTTGAGTTTGTCAGTTCTCCAGAGCACTGCTGTGAAGTATATTATTCCATCTCCTCAAAAAATGAAAACACATGAAATGAACTATTTCCATCTGAAAAGAGAATAGTTTTTATTTAAGTAAATAAATCTTATCTGGTTACAATTATACATATATTAAGCAGGTGAAAATATAAGTTCCTTGGTCATCTATAACTGGAACAAGGTGGGGGATTATTTTCTAAACCAGTGCAGCTCTGAAAATTGGAAATTCCACAAACAGAACAAGAAGTTGATTTTGGTTTTACTTTATATGATTGACACTCCAATGCAAGGAAAGATTTTGTTTTGTTTTGTTTTGTTTTAACTGAGGTTATATGCAACCTATGAAATGCAAACTTCTCAGACAGAATTCCAAATTTCGTTTCAGTATTACGTACCCTTATTCGTACAACTAGTCCTTACTCACATAACTAGTCTTACATGGGACTATTCACATGAGTAGGGGCTGCAATATCTGGCCCTGTAAAGAAACAAATAACAAGTTCTTTAGTCATCACAGATTCAATATTGACAGTCTGTTCAGTGATTCCATTACACATCTGGTACTTTACAACTGTCAATATTTGTATACCATGGTGGGTGCCCATAGATCCACATGCTCGCATGGAGGCTTGTTTTCTTCCCTTCTCCTTCAGCTATAGAGGCTTCAGTCCCAAAATACTCACTAAATCTGTCAACACCTTCACTCCTCTATACCAAAAGCCAATGTCTAGAGTCCATAAGTCGCAGCAGCTAATCGTATTTCTGAGATTCAGTTGTGTGGTGGCCAGCCACAGAATGATCATTTTATAGTACAATGCTAGTCAGTGATTTAATTTTTGTGAGCCATATAATCAGTAGCCATCATTTTGCGTACCGTGTCCTTTAAAAACAATATTAGTCACACTTTGTTTCATAGATGCATAGATTCAACTCCTCTGAGGATACCAAAAATGGTACATTAAGAATAAAGTTTCAGTGACACATACAGGAGATTGATAAATATTTCCCACATTCTGTGTGTGCATTGGGGGAACGAATTAAAAAGCAATATTAGCCTGTGTACACCAACAACCCTTTGCCTATTGTATCTCTTGAACAATCTTATGTGTGCAATCAGATACTAATGAGTGCCTTTGTGATTTGCCAAAGCAAAAATGCGATCTCAGTCAGGAACTGATTTCAGCAGGGATGAAGGAGGATTAAGAAAAATGCATTTTGATTTCTCATAAGGTCCACACTAAACCAGCTGAGGTAATTATGTGGACCCTGTAGAATCGATATTTTATTAAAGCAATGATCCTTTTGCTGAAGGTGTAACTAATCGTTGTGCCAAAAAAACTGTTAGTGACGCAGATGTGTATGAGTCTCATTCGTCGCACACTGTAATAAGGGATAGTACAGCAGTCATAGCTGCTCTTTGGTTTAATCACAGGAAAGAGATCTAACAAGAATGATGATGCATAGCTAGAAATATGTAAAAATAAAATTATCCACAAATTCAAACAACTCTCTAACATGTCAAATGATGCAGAGGCAACTATGTGACATCATTTTAATACAGAAGATAGTGTCATGTCATTCTGCAATAGGATATATCATTTAAGGTAGGAACATAATCTCCTTTAGTACAATTAATACCCTACACAACATTGAAAATTTACCCCAATGTGATAGACGTAAACAAAAGAATCAGCCTGATCTGCTTACCACCAGCTGAGGTAATAAGATTACAATGTAAATGACATGCAGAAATGGTACAAACAGTAACATATTCTTGCTCACAGAGCTGCAACGTTCACCTGAATTATCTGCATGCAGTTCAGTAGCTAGAAGCAAACTTTTGTCAGGTGCACTCCAAGATCACAGTTCTGCATGTCATATGCTGTATTTCTACTAACATACAATGCTAGCCCATGCTGAAGACATACAGAAGTGCAACAAGTTGTTTATGGGATTAACTTAGTTAAGTTCTTGAGTGCTGAGACACAGTGTACATTCAGGGGCTGGGCATCATTAATTTTAATGAAAGACTAGGATGTACATCCAGAAGTTTTTATAGATGATGCGTTAATGGATATGCTTCATACTTCCTTAGGGCACTAAATTAGTAAAATGGCAAACCCAGAATCAAACTGCTTGCATTAGTAACACAATATACCTAGTGGGGTTTTTTTGCTTGTTCGTTTTTTTGAATACATGTTTTTTGTAGTAAGGAATTCAAAAACAACTAGAACAATTAAAATGAAATTGGGGGGAAATGCAAAGATAAGTAAATATAAAGCCATGTTCATTGGATTGTACAATAAAACTTTACATTGGTTCACTGTTTTGTGTTGTATGAAAAGAAAAAGAACCAAAGCAAAAAGGAAAGAGAAGAAAAAGCTATGGGAAATGAGGAAAAGATGACATGCCAAACAGTCATAACTGATTCATGTGTGCCCATGTTGACAGTGTTGTACTTCTATTACAATGAACTAAAATGGGTCAGGATGATGGGGAGGACAGTTTGTTATAAGCTTGTGTGCTCACAACACCCTCGTGAAGGAATCAGAACATAACTGGCTCAGCAATATATATTATATATAAAACTAGTAGCTCTGTTCCGTGGTATGTGTTGAGTTGTATCTCTTGCAAATCACTAAGGACATTAATTAAGATACGTAACCAAGTGCATAACTTTCAGCAAGGGAATACTCCCATTGTTCAACCAATTTAAGTGAGGGTTTAAGTGTTTTTCTGAACTGAGGCCAAAAGGCCAGTTCTGTCTTCAGTTATACCCATGCAAGCCCCTCTGAGATTCCTAAGTGTAGGACACATGTAAACTAACCATCTTCTTTCTATCCAGGCTTCTGGATTCTGTAGCTATCCACAAATATTTGCCTCAGTCAGCTGATACATTAGTATTTTGCTTACATGTTATCATCCAAAATTATGTGTCTCAAATGTAAAAGTCAGCAAAGCTGTTGGATTTATTTATTTATTTATGGATTGGGTTAGTCTATTATACAGAGTTAATCTTGCAGAACAGGGAATCCAGTCAATAGCTGCTCATTCAAGGCTCTGTCTTTCAGGCTTTGTTGGACAAGTTTTCTGTTATAGTTGGCAATGCTGATGTAACCACCAAGTTATTGTTTTCCTTTAGAAATGTATTTCTTATTTTCTTTTGGGGCCAAATCCTGAAGTCCTTACTTAGGCAATGCTTCCAGTGAAATCAATGAGTTTCACCCGTGTTAAAGACTGAATAAAAGATGCGTAGGAGCAGTGGTGCTGGAACCATTTTTATAGTGGGGATGTTGAAGGTGGAAGCCATCTATCTGGGTTGTTACTACTACTATCAATCCAGAGATTGTGGCAGCACCCTTAGTTCCAGCACTTATGAATAGGAGTTCAGCATTTGGCTCAATGTGTCTCTGTGAAAAGGCAGAGGCCCTCTCCTTGAGCCCTCCCTCAGAGCACTAGTTAGTATTCAAACTCCCTCCTTCCCTCTGCAGGGTCAGGCTTTACTGGCAATTCTAACACAATAAACCTCAGCTAAACTGTTTCTACTCCAGCTTGTTTATTATAGCATTTCTCTCTAAAACCTCCCCCCAGGCCTATTTCCCTCTGGCACAAAGAGGCAATCCAGTCACCCCACCTTCCCTTATATCCTGGTTGGAAATAATTGGACCCACCTGCCAGCATGATTCAGGAGTAGCTACTATGAATCTTAATGCAGGCTTTTAGCATAGGGACCTTGGGTGACTCACCAGAAAACCTCACTATTTCTATGCAGGGATTCTGTTTCTTTGTTACATTCTCCATGTACTGCTAAGAATTTTAAATAACTATCTCTTCTCTCTGATGCAATGTTGTGCAGGGGGAAAAAGTTGTCAGTAGCATTTGTACATACCTGGCCTTTCTACGGGTTCATCCAAAACAGTCCATCAAGATTACAGCAAAGTTTATCCTATTTCATTTCCACATATGTAAAAGATGACTGTTTCTCTTAATTTTTAATTGGATTTAAATCAGTTATCTTCAAGTGGAAATATAGCTTCATCTTGATTTCACTCCTGCTAGTGATCTTGCATAATAAAACCGCTGTATTGTTATAATTGAATAAAAACATTGTTTTTATTCTAAGGGAAAACTTCTGCCTCAGAGGAGAACAAGGGAGTGGAATGAGCAGAGCCCAGTTTGAAACAGGAGATGTGGACTTACTCCCACATTGTAGTCTTAACTGAGCCCTGAGGTAAGCAGATGAGGCTCCTACTGTCTTCAGGGAGAGCTGAACCTGCTAATGCCAGGCTGCATTTAGTCTCATGTTAGTTAACAGTTGTCACACCTGACTTTCTGTGTTCATTAATTAAAACGTGTATGGTATATAAATAGCGATCGCTTTAAAATGCCGCATTGCCCTTGTAGTTGACAAGGAGAGACAGGATGCACAGACTGGAGCTAGTTTTCAATTTAGTTCCCTCGTTTTATTGGTTCAAGATATGTGAAACAGTGAGAGAGGGATGCAGAGATTAGCTTAGCACACCTATTAGAGCCAGGGTTATTAGGTAGCCCTTAAAGCTCCTCAGGGTAGGAAATATGTCTATCTCTGTATTTCTGCAATGGTTAGCATAACTGGGATCTTCACTGGGGCCTCAGGGCACTACCAAAACTCTTGTCCAATCCGTGATCATTTTGTACCTTGACTATTGTAATCTCCTCCTGCCCAGCTCAGTGTTTCTCTCTCCTGTTGGAGCTATTCCACATTATACAAATCTTTAAATATTCATTGGGCCAGCAAGACAGAAACAGACCCCAAAGCCAGGCGGTTAGGGCACTGGCTTGGGATATGGGAGACTGGGGTGCAAGTCCCTGGCTCCAAATCAAGCCAAGCAAAGACCTGAATGCAGGTCTCCCATATCCCAGCCTGGTGTCCTCACCACCAGACTATTGGCTATTTTGTATGCTTCTTCTCCAGACCTGAAAAACATCCCTGAAGAAATTATTGTCAAAAGCAGAATGTTTTCATTAAATGTTTTGGTTTCAACAAAATGGCATTTTTGGACAGAAAATAATTTTGTCAAAAAAAATTTCAACCAGCTCTACCCCCACCCTATCTATCCATCCAATAACTCATTGCAAGGTAGACCCCTCCACCCCTCACTCTGCCAATGGTGCCAGACTTGATCACCTGATTCTCTGCTTTTCTGACAGCCATTTTAACGCTTTCTGCCATACCTCCCCTTATGAGTGGGGAAAAAGCTTCCATTCAAAATCCATAAAGCTCATCCATAATGTTCCATCCCAAAATTCACTTCATCCCTAAAGCATACAGTAAGTACAACCTGATAAAGGTTAGGTGGGGGGTAAGTTGTGTTAACTACTCCTAACTAAGAATTGCACACATCCTAGCATTATTGTTACCCTGTCTCTCCTGTGCCCTCAGCTAACCCATTCACCTATTACGTCTTTTCTTTCAGACTATAAGGTCTTTGGGCAAGGACTGAGATTTTATATATGTTTGCACAGCGCCTTGCACAAAGGGGCCTTTAGACATAAGCACAATAGAAATGTTAAATAATAAGAAGTAATAAAAATCAAGACATTCAAGGAGTAATTAATAAGAGTCCAGGGCCCCTGTCCACTAGCTCAGTGGCTCTCAGCCTTTCCAAGCTACTGTACTCCTTTCAGGAGTCTGATTTATCTTGCGTACCTCCAAGTTTCACGTCACTTAAACACTACTTGCTTACACAATCAGACATAAAAATACAAAAGTGTCACAGCATGCTATTACTGAAAAATTACTTACTTTCTCATTTTACTATATAATTATAAAATAAATCAATTGGAATATAAATATTGTACTTGTATTTCAGTGTATAGTATATAGAGCAGTGTAAAAAGGCATTATCTATATAAAATTTTAGTTCGTACTGACTTTGCTAGTGCTTTTTTCTACAGCCTATTGTACAACTAGACAAATATATAGATCATCTGATGTACTCCCTCGAAGACCTCTGCATACCCCAGGGGTACACATACCCCTGAATGAGCACCACTGCCAGGCTACTATACAATAGGAAAAATGATCTACAGCAATACGGCATTGTCAATGTCAAAACTTGCTATGTTGTATTAAGGTCTGAAGATTTGGAGATTAATGTACATGGTGATTTTCTGTTAGCTTTCTAATATGGTATCATTTAGGTCAGAGTTAAATCTCTATTATCCAGGGAGATTTCTCAACAAGTAAATTTATTATTGTTTGGCATCAAACATAACAGCCTTATCCTCTGCTGTCGGAGATCTCCCATCTATATAATTCTTTCCATTGCACTGCAGCACAATTGATTGGTCCTCCACTTGTAGCTTGTAAAATAAGAACACATTACATCACACTGTACGTGTGCTCCTAAGCAAACTTCCAGCAAGATACCCACGTACAATGTTTGCAGAGAATTGTTGACACTTCCCATAAACGTGCTAGCTGCTAGTGTGGGCTTGCATACCTATCCACCTAATATTGAGGCTTGACAGTAATGTTTATTCAGCATGTGAGGGAAGGTGATACTTAAAGATATGGGCACGAGTGAGGCAGGTGGAGCCTGGAAGCCTTTTCCATCAGCAGCAATAGCTTCTCTTTTTACATACAGTCTGCATGGGAAATTGTAGATTTACTTTATCATGAAGACTTCCAGGAACGTAACGCATGTGGGTATGGAAATTGTATAGTGGGTCGTGAATGCTCATGAAATTGGGGGTTAGGTTGCAGGAGGGGGTGAGGGCTCCAGCTGGGGATGCAGGCTCTGGGGCGGGGCCAAAAATGACGAGTTCAGGGTGCAGGAGGGGGTTCCGGGCTGGGGCAAAGGGTTGGGGTGAGTGGACAGGGTGGGGGCTCCAGCTGGGGGTGTGGGCTCTAGGATGGGGCTGGGGATGAGGGGTTGTGGGTGCAGGAGGGTGCCCTGTGCTGGGACCAAGGGGTTCAGAAGGTGGGAAGGGGATCGGGGCTGGGGGTTGGGACATGGGAGGAGGTCAGGGGGCAGGCTCTGGGCAGCGCTTACCTCAAGCAGCTCCCAGAAGCAGCAGCATGTCCGCCCTCTGGCTCCTACGCAGAGGCGCAGCCAGGAATCTGTGCAAGCTTCCCTGTCCACAGGTGCTACCCCTGCAGTCCCCATTGGCCGTGGTTCCCAGCCAATGGGAGCTGCAGGGGTGGCACTTGGGGGGGAAGACAACGCGTGGAGCCCCCTGGCTTCCCCTACCTGTAGGAGCCAGAGCAGGGACATGCCTCTCCTTCCAGGAGCCATGCGGAGCCGTGGCACACATGGAGCAGGGCAAGCCCCAGACCCTGCTCCCCAGCAGGAGCTCAAGGACCAGATTAAAACGTCTGAAGGGCCGGATGTGGCCCCTGGGCCGTAGTTTGCCTACCCCTGCTCGAATGACTCATTATGGAGGCATCTCTTTAACCAAGGTGATTAAACTGTAGTAGGATGCTGATGGGGATTTTCCATCTGAGATGGCTTCAGACAGTATTAAAGTGCAGCTGAACATGAATTGGACTGAGGTTTCATTTATCTTTTCATTGTAGCAAAAACGATTTTACTTTCACGTTTTCTATGACTGTCATACATAATGGATAACTTAGCCAAAGCAAGAGCTAGTTCTAGCATCAAATTTTTGTGTCAAATAACTATTCTTTTTGGGATAGTCTCTGTAAGAAAATATAACAAAATGAGAGATCTGTTAATCCATTTCTTGATCCTATTTGTCATGTATTCAAAGCAAAGATACGTGGCGGTTCAGTGATTAAGAAAAACCTCACAAACCCAACAATGCATACAGTTATTTACTCACCTACGTCATGATTTATCCTGTCAGCAAGCTACTCCACTGTAGCATCAGCCTCTGCTACAGCTTTCTTTATTGTCCATGTTTGTTTCTTTTGTTTTCTGTTGCCATTTACAGTTCTTTGCTGTGGGCCCACTCATATTATGAATGCCCACTAAGGTGAGCCCTGAAGCGAAAAGTTGAAGCCACAGACCACTCCCAAAGTGAATCTCACCACAAGTAACAGAGTGCATCTGTATTTCCAAGAAAATGTACTACTTTTTATAATGAGCACAACTTGTGGCAATTATAAAACTTGGTTTCTTTCTTCTTGTTTGCTCCCAGCTAAGCCAATTAGACACACCCTCGTTTTAATGCTTTTACTGCTGACCCTTTACTTCACACCCATGTTCTCACCTGTTCCATTGACATTCCATTGAAATTGACGGAATGTCAAGAGGTACCTTGTACACTTGGAGGTATGTTCTGCTGGAGACATCTGGAGCAACAGGCAGCCCTTGAAGCTGTGACCTGGTGGATGTATTCATTAAGATGAACGGCACCTGGATGTGTGTTCTGATTTCTCTTCCTGATATGCCAGACAGCAGTTAGAGGTAAATTCTGCTTGATGTTCCTGGTAATACAAGGCAGCAGTCAACTTTGCCCAGGCTTAGTGTTCATGGATAATGTTCTCATTTGGAGTATAAGCTCTTTGAGGCAGGGACTGTCTTTGTTCCATGTTTGTACAGTGCCTAACACAATGGGGACATGATCCATGACCACAGAACAAATATTAAATTATAATAAATAATAATCTCTCACACACACGTTCCAAAATATACTTTATATATCTGGTGCAAGAACGATTTATGATTTGTATAGAAGACAAGACCTTTTAACAAGTGGGTAGTCTGATGGCAGACAAATCACACCAAATAGCACAATACTTTCCATTATACATAAATCACCACATTTAAAATTATCATCAGATTATGTGGATGCATGACTCACAGCCACCTCCCTGTCTACAAAGAATCACTCTTTAAGCAGGCTGCCACGCGCCTACTGCACCTGATTGTCTCATCCGCACATTCCAGCTAACAAAGGCAGGCAAGCCAAGGCAGAGCTGGGGACACTGATACACTTGTTCTATCCCCACAGGTGTAGCAGCCTGCTGTTTTGAAAGCTTTTTGGGTGTAGGCGTTAGAGCTGCATTCTTTCTTTAATTTGTACTCACTTCTTTTTGAGACAGATGGTACAGCAGCCAATACAAGAGCCCACAATGCTTTGTGTTTCAAAAAAAATACCAGGGAGCTCACACCATTATAGCAAACCCAGTCCACTTGATTTCAAAGGGGAGAGTGAGAGAGGAAAAATAATTATTTATCATTCCCAACCTGATAGTCTTCCGTTAGGTCCAACAGTGATTGCAGAAAATATTGTCTGTGTGGTATGTATTCAACGTACAGTTCCATAGGACTATATATTTTATGTATAATCCAGACTTATTATTTATATGGTAGCATAGATGTGCATGGTGCTTTTACAGTCAGAGAAGGAACCATATTCTCCTCCTCATTCATAGATTTTAAGGCCAGAAGGGATCACTATGATCATCTAGTCTGGACTCCTGTATAACACAGGGCAAAGAATTTCACTCAGTATCTAGTGTGATTCCAAAGTTCCAGTTCTAAGAAGCCTACAGTCTTTTAACTGAGTGCTTTTATAAGGTGCTGGAATACAGGACTGGAAACTAATGCCATCTGTTGAATTACAGAACTGCTATACCATAGGCAATGGGCCTCAGTACTGAGATGGAGGAACCACCTTTTGCAGGTGAGGGTGGCGGTCATTCTACCTGCCCATTCGGTCCTTGGTCTCTCTGCTGAGACAGCCAACAAGATTTTGGATGGTGTTTCTTGTGATATGTCTACTAGGAACTGGATGTAGCTCACTAACCCATTTCTTATAGAACACCATTGGAATTGAATTTGAGAAATGATCCATCCAGTCAGAAGATTAAATGTACTATTTGATGCCACAAAATGTTGATGAACAAACTGAATTATACACTGATAGATAATTCATTTAAACAAATTAGTCAATAAAGAGTATTATAATTGTAAAGTGTAATTTGAAAAACTTAAATTCATAATTCCAGTTAAAAACAAGTGAAACTCATGTGTCTGTCATGCTAAGCTGAAAATTTACCCCCAGATTTATTTCAGAAAGTATTCATAAGAGGACAGCTTTCCTGAAATTGCACCTATTTGAACGCCAATTTTAAATAAAAACACACTTCTCCAATATGAGAAAGTAGCTCAGAAACATCTACTTAATTTTTTTTATTTTTTATTTATTTATTTTTGCAGATCTATAGTGCTGTTATCTTACACTCATTCTGATAAGTAACCTTCAGCTTTTCTGTCTGCACATGCAAGGAAACAAATCCAACCCCACTTCCAATGCAAGTTGAGACAACATGGTTAAATTAACATCTTGAACATTAGAAAAGAGATTAGGATAATTAATGCCAAGATGATAGAACTAGGAGTGTTTTGTACTGTAGGTAGGGCCACTGTTTGGGAGGCCAAAAGAGAAGTTTTACCGCCAGCTCACAACACATCCTAAAAGTAGAGCTTGAAAAATAAATTCCTACTTCCCTGCAATACTGGTGTCAAGCTTTTTAAAAAATGGATGCCGAACGGTAGGCGTCTAAACTCAGGTTTATATGTGGCCCGATTTTCAAAAGTGCTGAGCACATAACAGCTTCAGTAGAAGCTGTTGGGTGTTGAAAATACTTCTGAAAATGGTGCCGTTTGGGGAGCTAAATAAGTTTCATCCAGATTTGTCCAAAGAGGAACAGAGCTCATTTTTTGAGACACATATCATACCGGCCACTTTCGGTGCAAATATGGTAGAAATAAATGGCAGATATAAAATATGTATTGAGAACAACTATATTTTTAAAACTTCCAGGCCAACACTTTCAGAAACAGACGCTTAAAGTCCATATTTAGGATCCTAAATAAATGGCTTCTAAAAGTGTCTAAAGTACTGAGCACCCAGCAGCTCGCACTAAAGCTGCCCAGTGCTCAGCACTTTTGAAAAAACAGGTCACTAATTTAGGGGCCTCTACCAGGATATAGATGCTTAATTGTGTGAGGAAGCCCGCTCTGTTACTGCCTGTGTTCTACTTGTTCCGTGGATGAACAAAGGGTTACATATTCCAGGACTTTCAACCCAACAACTTTACTGAGCCTTAACATTAACTCATTTAGGTTTTTCTAAACAAAAAAAAAGTTTCTTAATGCCAATCTCCTCTCCAAGCCCTTCCCAAAAATATTGATTCTCAAAAACCAAACAAAGATCTCACTTTTCTAGGATGAGAATTATTATTTAAGTTCAGACTATCAGGCCTCATTACCCAAAATTGACAACAAGTAACTCCACGCTATGCTGGGAATAGATGGCTCCAATTTCATTAACCCAAGTTAAGGTGTGGATTTTCAAATGCACAAAGGCCACGTAAGTTGCCAGGTCCCAGTTCTGTCTTTGAAAAAAATATTACCTAAATGTATTATTGTTCTCTCTACTGTCTTAAATAAGATAGACTGTAGGCCAGCATGTCTGTGTCCCTCTTTATGAATTCCTAGAGCCAAATTCAGCCCTGCCTGACTTCAGTGATGTTGTGCCCACTTATCCTCCGTTTGATTTTTGGTCCACTGTGTTTTGCTAGAATTTCCCTATGTATATAATTGCTCTGTTTAGATAATTTAAAAAATAATCTTTTTTATTAAAAAAAAAAAGGCTTTCTGTGTATAACCAGAATATACGTTTAAGATGATTTGGAAACTAAGCATTGATTTATATCTATTCTATCCATTCATTACAGATATTATCACTGACTCTACTGCATACGGAAATATATTTATATGGAACTACCGGGAAATTCATTTACTTCTTAAAGTCAAAGTGAAATATTACCCAATACTGTATTACATCTGCCTCTACAAATTATGTATGTATAGCTTTGGCTTCCTTTCTATGGGCTTGATCCTGGGAGGTGCTGAGCGCTCTCCGCTGTCTTAAATTCACAATTCAGCAAGGAATTTAAGCATGTGAGTAGTCTCCTTGACCTCATTCGTAGTACTCACATGCCACTGATGTCAACAGGACTATTCATGCTTAGCATTAAGCACATGCTTAGGTACCTTACTGAGTAGGAGCTAAGCCAATGATAGTTGAGGGCACTTGGCACGCCACAAGAGCAGACCCTATGTCAGCTCAGCTGAAACTAGAATATTTTTAATATTTTCTCAGTTCTGAAAGTACCACAGATCAGTTTATTAAGTTCAGTTTCAAAGCTGTTTAATCTTCAACAAGCATGCAGAACTAGCAAGTTAACATGTGTAAATGCAACTCCACAATGACCAATAGAATCAGAGTTCCCATCTCATGAGAGGGCCTAATTCCTTGAGATATTGAGTGCCTCCTGCAGGGTACCTTAAGATCACACTGGGAGACTCAGTGGGGGTTCATGGTATTCAAAACCTAACATCAGATGGTCAGCATTTCAAGGGACCAGACTCTATGCTAAAGTACAATTTGTGTCCTATGTCTGCAGACAAAGATTACTGATGTGCATAAGATTCCTTTTTCTGATGCAAAAAAAATAGACTAGAAGGGGGAGAATACAAACAGGCCAATTTTATTTTCATTAGTGCCTAAAATTAGTTAAATCCATGCTTAAATTCGACACTTTAATGGGACCTGATTTTCAGAGTGCCAAGTGCCTACCCTTTGAATATTAAGTTCTTTTAAGGTCTCTCAAGTGTTGCATCTAAAAACTGAGGAAACCTAGCTTCTTTTGAAAATCTGTGCTCTGGTTCCTATCTAAAAGTGGCCTGATTTTCAGAGATGCTGGGAACCTGCAGCTCCCATTCACTTCAGTGGGAATTGCAGGTGTTCAGCACATTGGCAAATCAGCCCACTTTTAGATAGGTACCAGAACACACATTTTCAAGAGAAGCTAGTAATCTTGTCTCCCTTAGTTTTAGATGCCCCACTTGGGAGACCTTAAAAAGACCTCATATTCAAAGGGTAGGCACTCGGCATTCTGAAAATCAGGTCCGTTAAAGTGTCTAGAGCTGGACTCACAAAAATTGGGCACCCAAAATAATTAGTCATGTTTGAAAATCTTAGCTTTTAGTTACCTGACTTTTGACATCCAAGTTTGAACATTTTGGCCTGGGGAATAATTAAAGCAGAAAAGAAAATAAACATTTTACAATATGTTGATTGAGTCCTGGGACAGGAGCAATCAGAAACACAGTGAGAATCATTCTGCAATTTCTGCTGAGGAGAAGGTGCTAGAAATCTCTTCATTACATCCCAGGGAAACGTTAGCTTCATTTGATCTCTGAACAGATCTGTCCTCAGTAATTTGCAGCTTTCTGTGTACCCTTGCACCTCCTACTTGAATCCATCAAAAAAAAATTCCTCCCCCAAAACACACATACTTTTGTTTATTTTTACCTACCTCAGGCCTGTTTAGCTCCACACTGCCCCTATTATATGGTCTCAGTGTGGCTCAGGCAGTTTTTCCTCATCTAAGGGGCTTGTCAAAGTGAAGGATATTTTAATAAATGGGAAGAATGTAGCCCACACACTCAAGACACCTTTCCTGCACTTTCAGAGCTGCACTTCACCATAACATAACAGCATGTCTTTGGACTGTTCAAGGTTTTAAGGGATACTTTTCCCAAGCCAATGACACATATTGTAGAACTGTGGTTCTCAGCCAGGGGTATGTGTACCCCTGGGGGTACACAGAGGTCTTCCAAGGGGTACATCAACACAATCTAGATATTTGCCTAGTTTTACAGCAGGCTACAGAAAAAGCCACTAGCAAAGTCAGTACAAACTAAAATTTCATACAGATAATGACGTGATTATGCTGCTCTATATACTATACACTGAAATGTACAGTATTTATATTCCAATTGATTTATTTTATAATTATATAGTAAAAATGAGCAAGTAAGCAATTTTTCAGTGGTAGTGTGCTGTGACCACTTTCATATTTTTATGTCTGTCTTTGTAAGCAAGTAGTTTTTAAGTGAGGTGTAACTTGGGGATTTACACAAGACAAATCAGACTCCTGAAAGGGGTACAGTTGTCTGGAAAGGTTGACAGCCACTGTTGTAAAGCTTTTCAAAATGAAAACTTGGAAATAAAGGTAAAGAAAGCACAAATAGCTGATTGAAAAACACTTGAGGACTCTGCTCTACCTATCACAAGCTTCTATTTAGCTACCGAAACAATTTTTATGATCCCTGTAAATCCAAAACATACCTTGGTGACCCTTCAAACTCTGCAACATTCACCCATCACTAATTACGACATGATGATCCCTGGGTGTGCATGCACTTGGGGAGGAGTATCTTGGATCTCCTGGTTGCGTTTGTCAAGCTGACCATCTCTCAGCAGTGTCCTATCAATTAGAATAAATCAATACTTCATTGAATAGTGGATTTTAATTTCTGTAGCAAGATCTCCCCTATCATCTATGCAAGATTTCCACTTGCATACATAGGACCAGGTTGCTGCTTGAACAGTCATAATAGGGAAAGGGTTTTACATATCAGTGTTATGAACAAAAACAAGCAGGATCCTGCCAAGTGGCGTTCGGGGGCAGGGGGGCTTTTCTTTCTTTTTGTACTAAAAGCATTATAGAATATCAAATGGCAGATATTAGAGTGACAGCTTTTGTTTTCATAGTCTATTGAAAAGTTAACAAAGTAAAGAAGATATAATCATTCGGGTAAAGCAGGATATGAAGCAGGCTCGGGCTTGCACTAAAAATGCATAAAGTTATTTCACTAAAAGACAGAGACACTTGCCCATGGCAGGTGCAAAACTCAGGCAGTGCTCTGATTGCCTCAAGAAAAGGACAAAACCTGCAGAAAATGTTGAAACATGTTCTAAGCCTCCTCAACAGCCATTCTTTCTTTTTTTTCTTTTTTTCTTTCTTCTTCTTCTTCTTTTTTTTTTTTTTTGAATACTTTAAGTTCTGTCTTCATTGTCTGCCAGCAAAGATTGTGGTTTGCAAGGCTCAGAGTGGGGGGTGAAAAAAAAAGAAGAGTGGTTTCTTGAAGTCTCTGAATCAGTAGATTTTTGAGAAAAAGGATGATAGGGCAGAATTTTAAAAAATGTGTCTGCAAGATGCTCTGGTGTAAACCAAAAAAGGACAATATTTGGAGTGAGTTGCACGACTGTCTGACTCTGTGGATTGATTGACAAAACATGTCAACCTCCCACCAGCATCTTGGTTCCTGCTGAAAACCCCTTACAGTGCTTGTTTTCTTGGTTTCCAAGCCCTGATATGTGTTCTAGTCCTGGTATTTCAGGCGTCTGTCACTGGTACGCTAAGCTTTCCCACTGTACCTTAGGGCTAGACTGTGGCATGTAGTCATAGCATTGCATAGCGGGTGGTGTAGAGTCATCTCACTTCAGGGGGGCTGGGGGGGAATTCTACTTCAGGAGAATTCTACTTCAGACAGCCACCCACTAAGACTTTCAGTGGGTACCTAAAGTTAGGGTCTTAAATCCATATTTGGGCTCCTTAATGACTGGCCTGACTTTCAAAAGTGCTGAGCTCCTATTCTTGGAAATCTTGGCCTCAGTGCCACCTTGAGCTCTCCAGCTGCAAAAGGAAAGAGGGCAAGAGCAATTCAGATACACCTTAAAGGAGTGCAACAATCAACCCCTATGTGGCTGGCCAGCTCTACTGTTTACAATGCACTGGAGCCCTGGCTTCAACTAATCCTCCTCCCCCGGGGGGAAGCAAATTGTTAGCAGTCATCTGCACTCATTCGAGCACAGGGGCTGCAATTCAGGACAGTCCTTACACAAGCCATATTGGAAAGGGAACTCCTTTCTCCCCAACCTTTGTCACACAAAACAGGAGGGGCATGATTTTGCCATTCATGGTGAATAGGACCATGACAAGTCTGTTGGACATTTTGCCAAAATCCGTATAATTTCTTTTTTTAATCTGCAATGGCCATTGACTTGAATTAACCACATAGGGCCAAATTCCTTCTTCCCAGTGAGGAGTCCCTTACTCCAAAAGTAGTTCTATTGATGGACTGAAAGATCCCCATTGACTTGAATGGGTTTACAACAGGATTCACCCAAGCCTTTTGTTGTTTTTTAAACGCTGTCCCAAATCACCTCCATTTCCTCCTCCCCTCCTCTCTGCAACCCAGATCTCATCTCCTCAGCTCCTGTTGGGCGGGAAAATGCGCAGTAGGTTCCATCCTCTGAGAAAGGACCATTTCTCCAGACAGTCTCTTCAGTGGGGTTAGGAGAAATTATCCAATCTGTGTGAAAGCTAAAGGAAGAAAGGCCGTCTTGCCAGCCAACAACGTTTAATACCACTCAGCCAAAATATTGGTATACTTCCTGTCAAACTGTTTTCTACTCTTGCCATGTACTTTAACAGCTGCAATATTCCTCCCTGGAAGTGGCTGAATTTCAGTTCTCTGTTAAGTGATTCTAACACACACACACACACACACACACACACACACACTAGAAATGTAGGGTCCTTCAGAATGTGTAACTTTAGCCTGGTATCATTCAAATGCAGCCATTGCTCACACATGCTCAACAGAGATGTCAACAGATACTGTAAATATATCATCGTTGAGGCAGCTGCAAATAAGGCAAGGCCGCAAGGATTCTCTGAAAGCAGTGGAAGCTTGTGCAGGGAACAATTCTTCCAGCTGTGCTGTAACAACAGGTAACAAACTTTATGCAGCAGCCAGACACAGAAATAGACAGCCAATGACCACCCTAAGCAACTACTTCAACATTAGACTAACTGACAGATGCTGATTCATTTAACTGAACCTACCGGTATGCCACAATGGGATAGTCTCTGTCCTGCTAGTGCCCATTTTTGAAATGGTTAAAGAACTCCCATTGCAAGTGAGAGCAATGGAGTGCATCAGGTATCCAGTCTGAAAGGAAATCATTCCTTTGCAGGAAACTGGATGGACCCAGAAACAAGTCCAGCTTCTCACCACCACAAGAAACCATGGAAGGAGCAACATTTGTATTGTGCATTACTGCTGAAGCTCAGCAGTACCTTGAAGAGTCAAAAGCAGGCACTGACCTGCATGCATTTTTCTAGTCCCAGCCCTGGCTGATATGAGTAACAGCCAGGAAAACAGAGCGAGCTTAAAAAAAAATGTTCAAATGACACAAAAATTACCGGAATCATTACTATTATCAGAAAGTTACTGAATATTTAGAATACTATAACCAGATAAACCTCTTTCAAAAAGGGGAGGGAGAGGTTATACAGCCAGGGCTTCTCATCAGTATTCTTACCTGGCACAAAAGTCCCTTAGAGCCTTGGTTTTTTGTTTCCTACCTATACACACACACCTGTCTCTCTCTCACACACACACATATCAACAAATGGTGATTGCAGCACTTGCTTGAAGCGAGATTTGTTTGGTAAAATAGCTGCTTCTGTCACAGTTGTCTGGAGCTGGCTCTCACTTTCATTGTCAGACACCAATTGGAAATGGTCATAACAACTAAGCTAATGACTAGCTATTTTAAACTGAAAATCCTGATGCCTGCCGTAGCATGAGGGGGCTGAAGAGTTTTGGCACCATGGGGGCAGAGGGGAGAGAAACGATTATTGCTAAGGATTCCTGTTCCTCTTTAACTTGCAATCCCTCACCCTTCCAGCCACACACTAGCTACTTATACCTCGGTACACTTGATTTTTCCTCACCAGACAAGAACTCTCCTCAACCAACCTATTTCTGCCAACCTCTCTCCCACCCTGGGCTCCTCTCAGCTCCTAGAGTGTGTGCCTGAAGTAACTTGCCTGTCTGAAATCCGGGTCTTGAACATCACTCGTGGGTCTGGCACAGGGCTGGATTACCCAATAGGCAGACTAAGCACGTGCTTAGGGCACCAGCAAAGCAGGGGGCACCCAAAAAAATGAGATTTTTTTTTGAAAAAATTTGATATTTGATATTTCAAAAACAGCATCGAAGTAGTCATCATGGAAAAAATCAGAACTTTGTTAGACTTCCTTACACTCCATTACACACTCTTCCCCCGTTTTTCTGTTCTCTTTTTCTTACTTATCCCCACCTAAACCAGGGGGGCATCCTACTAACGTAGATCAAAATAATGTGAGGAAATCAGATCCTGTCTTGTATTGCCATAAATTTATGTTTTGTTATTGATATATTCTTCTGAGTTATACGTACTTGATTCATTCTTTTTTCTTTCATATATATATATATATATATATATACACACACACATAAAAATAGTGTACGTTGTGTAATTTGTGGGTTTTTTAAGTTCAGATAACTGAGGTAAGGGGCAGGATGAAATGTAACCAACTGAGTGGAGCACAGAACATGTGGATGTATCAGAGACTGTTACTGATCATCCTACTCCTGGTGGTAAAACAGACATTGTTCTAGAAGGTGTGGATGTGTCAGAGACTGAACCTGCTCATGCTGTAAATAATAGGAGAAAAGATCCTGGTATGTGGGTTGATTTCAGTACTGATGATATAGTTTACTGGATAGATCGTGGACCAAATGACTGTCAAAACCACACTGGGTCATTTGAGAAATCACGCTGGACTTTTACCAATGGCAAACAAACAAGATATTGTCCACAAAAAATATTTTTCAGCATGAAAGCAAATGGTGAGAAATACATTTGAGTATGGCTACTGTATTCACCATCAACAGGGTCTGTGTACTATTTTGTTTGCAAACTTTTTGCATATAAACCTTCAACATCCCGGTTTGCTGCAGATGGATTTAGTGACTGGCAGAATACTGTTTTAATTGAACAACGTGAAAATAGCACAACTCACAGAGATTCAATGTTGACATATTTAAATCGAAGACAGGGCCTTGGATTGACACAAAAATTGGAAGAACAAATTAAAGGGGAGTGTGAACACTGGCAACCTGTCTTGCTGTGTGTTGTAGCTGTTATTCAAACATTAATTGAATGTGGTCTGACACATTTGGATCGTTGTAGAATGGAAATTTCTTGGGATTGTTGGAGCTTGTGGCTCAGTTTGACCCATTTTTAGCAGGCCATATCTCAAAATATGGGAATGCTGGCAAAGGTAACCCATGATACTTATCCAAGACAATATGCGATGAACTCATTGGTCTAATGAGTGACAAAGTTCGTTCAGCTATTGTGGATGAAATAAGTACTGCTGGGTACTTCAGTTTATCTGTCAACTCTATACCTGATCTTTCACATATTGATCAATTGAGTATTGTACAAAGATATGTGTCTCCCACAGATGGAAAACCAGTTGAACGATTTATAACATTCCTCAATTTGAAAAGCCACACTGGTGAAGAAACGGGAAATCAAGTACTACATTATCTGTGCCAAGTTTGCAAAATAGATTTCTCAAAGTGCAGAGGTCAGTCTTATGACAACGCTGCCAACATGTCAGGGCGTTATCAAGGAATGCAGAAGAAGCTTTTAGAACAGAACAAATATGCCACAATGCACGTGCTGCACACTCTCTCAATCTTGTTGGCCGCAGTGCTGTTGATTGTTGTCCGGTGGGAGTAAGTTTTTTCTCAACAGTCCAGTTACTTTATACATTTTTCTCTGCCTCAGCACACTGATGGGCAGTTCTTAAAACATATCTGGGCAATGATCGTGTATTGAAATCTCTTTCTAATACTTGCTGGAAGGCACATGCAGTGGCAACAAGTGCAATTCTGGAGTCCTACTCAAAGATTGTGGATGCATTAGAAAGTATAGCTGAAGACCAATCACAAAAAGAAACTATACGAGAGGCAGAAAACATTGCAAACAAGATGCAAGAACTAGAGTTTGTATTCATGTTGACCATGTGGAATGAAATTTTACAACACTTTTACCACACAAGTCAAGCTCTCCAAGAAAAAGAATTGGATTTGAAAACATGTGCAGACCTCTGTCAATCATTAGCACACCACTTACACACTTTGAGGAATGATTTCAAAAGATTTGAAGACATATCAAAAGATATCTTGCCTGATACTAACTACAAAGAAGCCCAGTCCCGCCAGCGAATCAGGAAAAAACAAGCAAATGATAGCAGTGCAACAGAAACAACATTGAATCCTAGAGACAAATTTCGCATATCTACTTACAACGCTATAATTGATACACTTGAAGCTCATATGAAGAGGAGAAGTGAAGTGTACAAAGAACTATCAAGTAGATTTTCTTTTCTAAACGATATGGACTTATCTGATGAACAATATTCACAAGGTTCCCAAAAGCTAGTTGACTCATACCCTGTTGACTTGAACATGAATCTCTGTGGAGAAGTACGGCAGTTCCACTGTTATATGCAAGCAAAGTTTAATGAAACGGGAAAAATGAAATTCAGTCACATTGATCTTCATGACACAATACTGAAAGACGGAATACAATGTGCATTTCCAAATGTAGAGATCACACTACGTATTTTTCTAACATTGATGATTACTAACTGCTCCGCAGTACAGCTGAAAAGAATAAAAAACCCTCAGAGAACAATGTGTCAGGACAGACTTGGTTCACTTTCCCTTTTGTGTATGGAAGCGGACATGTCGCTTTGTCGAGTCATCTTCGATGAACTGATCCAGAATTTTGCAATCAGAAAATCTAAAAAGAAGCTATTTTAATTTCAGCATACATGTAAGTTTTGTGTCATTTTGAAAAATAAAATTTTATTTTACAGTATAGTATTGTTCTTATTTTGAATTACATATGCGGGGGGCACCATACTCTTTTCAGCGCTTAGGGCCTCTAAAGGTCTTAATCCGGCCCTGGTCTGGCAGGCTGTATCACAAGAAGAACTGGTGACCAATATCACTCCTCTGGGAGAGGTCTTCAGTATCCAGACTTGTAGCAGCTAGGCCAGGTTGAATGCAAGTTTGGTTGCCCCTAGGGATTCTAGGCACAGAACCATAGAACTGTAGGGCTAAAGTGACGTAAGAGGTTATCTAGTCCACGCCCTGCCCTGAGGCAGCATCTGGCTCTCCTGTCATAAGGTGAGAGCTATGGGTGAGAATGGGAGAGTGCAAGGATACAGCAATCCCAGTGCTGCAGAAGAGAGCCAGGCAGTGGGTGTGAAGTGCTCAGGCCATTAAGGGGGAGTTTATGGCTGTGTCCTGCAGCTGTTGGATGTGTGTGCTGGTGATGGTGGTTGAGTGTGTCACTGATTACACCACTGCACACTCCTCTACATGATACCCATATGCAGGTGACAATGTTGGTTATCAACTTCTTGTTTATGGGGGTTTGGGGCACCGATGGCATTGATAGTCCTTTTTTGTCAGGAGATCTTCCATGAAGCACTCATATGCATTATGAAAGAATATCAGAGTTCCACATGGGTTGACCAGCTGAAATGTACCAGAGACAGGTCCTTCTGCTCAGCTGGTCAGTGGCTCTGCAAGGCTGAGTAAATTCAAGTCACAAAACCTAGGAAAAAACATTACTTTTTGGCAACCTCATTAGGACAAGCCCTTAAAACTAGGAGATTCCTGGCAAACAGTGGTGCATGACTGTCCTAAAAGCAACTGGTTTGTAGAAAGAAAAGTCTATGATATGTAACCCACACACCTCCTGGGTGTGGTGCTCCATCCCATCTAGTGACACCGAGCCCACTTAGAGATTAATGAGTCTGCTAAAGCCTTAACTAAGAGCCATGTGGCTTTTATCTCATGCAGTAGAGGCTCATGCATTTAGCTCCTGAGGTTTGATCCAGCACGCCAATGACCGGGTGTCTGTCAGTGTTACAGATACATGAGCGAACAATTTGATCCATCCTAAATCTGGATGCAAAAGAAAACAACAATGGCATTGGGGAGTGGACCAACAAACACTGAACACCCATAAAAATTATATGGTTAAAAACAGGCAATCAATTAATGCCTCATTTGCAGCCTAGAAAACACGTGTCCCTCATCCCAAATAGCATAGACCATCTCAGCATGTCAATGAACATCTTTCCAAACACTCACAATCCACAAATTGATTATCTGAATTGAGTCAGTGAGGCTCAACTTCAATCAGGTGGCTGGTGGAGTCTCTTTGCTTCAGGGGGAGTTCCCTGGAGCACAAAAGAGGACACTTGTGCTGCAGAATCTTTTAAGATGACAAAGCCTATCCCCTCAGATTTGTCTAGGCATTGCTACGAGGACAAGAGAAAATATGGCCCAGTGGAGAGGCCTTCATGACAAATACAAAATGGGAAATGACTGCCTAGGGAGGACTACTGAGGAAAGGGATCTGGGGGTCACAGTGGACCATAAACTAAATATGCATCAACAGTGTAATATTGTTGCAAAAAAATGAACATCATTCTGGGATGTATTAGCAGTAGTGTTGTAAGCAAAACACGAGAAGTAATTCTTTCGTTCTACTCCATGCTGATTAGGCCTCAACAGGAGTATTGTGTCCAGTTCTGGGTGCCACATTTCAGGAAAGATGTGGACAAATTGGAGAAAGTCCAGAGAAGAGCAACAAAAATTATTAAAGGTCTAGAAAACATGACCTATGAGGGAAGATTGAAAAAATTGGGTTTGTTTAGTCTGGAAAAGAGAAGACTGAGAGGGTACATGATAACAGTTTTCAAATACATAAAAGGTTGTTACAAAGAGGAGGGAGAAACATTGTTCTTCTTAACCTCTGAGGATAGGACAAGAAGCAATGGGCTTAAATTGCAGCAAGGGAGGTTTCGGTTGGACATTAGGAAAAATTTCCTAACTGTCAGGGTAGTTAAGCACTGGAATAAATTGCCTGGGGAGGTTGTGGAATCTCCATCATTGGAGATTTTTAAGAGTGGGTTAGACAAACACCTGTTAAGAATGGTCTAGATAATACTTAGTCCTGCCATGAGTACAGGGGACTGGACTAGATGACCTCTCAAGGTCCCTTCCAGTCCTATGATTCTATGATCCACTGCCTTAGCCAAAGTCCTTTAAGTCAATAGACCCCTTAATTTCAAAGAGCTTTGGAACAAGATCCTAACGACAACGTATTGTGCTACTGTATGGTTTGTGGGGGCGGGGGGAAGGGATCTGAGTCCAGGTCCTATACTTAATTCCTCATTCACCTGCCGGTAGGAACATGGAATGCTCAGTGGCAAGAAGTGGCAGCAAGTTCCGCAGTCAAGGGAAAGAGAACATCTTCTTAAGCAACCCTCTGTGACTGACATGTAGAGTGACAGGCTCTAAAGGGAGTCATATGCAGCTGTCCTCAGCCAGAAAGAGGCAATGCAATGAACGGCATTTGAAGATGAAGGGATCAAAGGAAGAGACATAGGTGATCCCAGAAGGTGTCCCCAAAAGGAATGTTAGGTGTGGATGTGCGTGTGGTGCACTTCATAGCTGCAAGAGACAGACAGATGTAAATTGACATATTCTGAAATAATGCACTTGTCTCCTTTCTCTGGGATAAAGGTCGCATCACACTTCAGTACTCTATTGCAACCTGACAATGAACTGGCATGTGCAGAGATTGTATATTCCATCCAGCTCTATGTAGGGAAGTAATGCATGGTAGCAATTTTCAACAGACGAAAGGGTTCCGGAGAACTCCTGGGTTTTGTACAAAAAAGATGGCTATGGTAATCCTCATCTCATGGTAAAGAGGAGATGTCAGCAAAACCAGAACAAATTACAATAATCTTTTTAAAGTTAAAGCCAATGTAAATGTTAGGCCAAGTCCCAGATTGGTGTAAAGTGGCATTGGTTCTGGGGTGAGTCTAAAACCAGCCTATTTTCAAGTTATGGTTCGCTTGCACCCTAGAATGGCAGCCTTCTTGCAAGAACAGAAGATCTGACCAGATTTCCACAAATGAAAATTGCGAGATTAGTTCATCTGATGAGATTTCCACCAGTTGGTGCTGAAGACTTATTAGAATAGTTTGTAAGATTTCAGCACACCATTGCTTAACTTTGGTGTGGCCTTAACCCAAACCTGAAGTACACGCCTAAATCTAATCTCAGTCTGAAGCACGACTTCCTGATTCATTCATCTATGAATTTTATACTGCAATTTTATACACCAAATGGAGCAAAAAGCATATTAAAAGTGTTTTGTACTTATCTTGGCAGCACATTAGCAGCAATTACGAGGAAATTGCAATTAACCACACATTTTATGGGTTTAATTTTCTTTTCAGTGAGCGCAATTGTTTTGCAATTGTTACTTCTCAGTTTTAGTTAAAATATTTAAAGCAAAGGAGACAAAAAAGTTGTATTAAGCAGATCATTTCGTTGAGAATAACAAGATCAGCCTTTATTAAAGAGTCGAGTCAACTGATCTGTACTGCAAGCTGCATCCCTACATGGCACCTGTACATTCTGATGTGTTGTCATAACCCTCAGAGCTATGTAAACAAGCAAGTCCTATCGTGTTACTGGCTGACTCCAGTAATCACAGAGACAGACAAAGAGATCTCCTAAGGAGTCAAGTATATAAAATTAATTAATTAATTAATTAATTAATTAAGAAGTGGAAAAGTTAAGCGAGCAGGAGGATTTCTGAAAGAATTCTGATAGAGGCAAAGGCCAACCACTTCAACCATAGGTGCATACACATTTAGGCATCTAAATCCAGATTTAAGTGGCCTGATTTTCAAAGGAGCTGAGCACTTGTCGCTCCACCTAAAGTAATTGGGAACTGCGGGTGCTCAGCGCCTCTGGAAATAAAGCCGTTTATTTAGGTGCCTAAATTTTAGCATCTTGATTTGAAAAATTGAGCTGTAATATTTTATCGTGGCCCATTAAAAAGGTGCTTTTGCCCACAAAGGCTTCTCAGCTTCGGCTAACCCCAGATGAATGTAGTACTGGTGATAGGTGCCCAGGTCACAGTACTAGAAACCAGATTCTTAGTTGGTACAAGATGGCATAAGTCTATTGAAGTAGATGGAGCTATGCCAATGTACACCAGCTGGGGATCTGGCCCAGAGCTCGCTACCCACAGAAAATACAGTGCATGGGCAGCAACAAGGTGACCATCTCCAAACCATTCTGACATTTCACCTGATCAGCAAGACCATGTCAAAAATGACAGGCCAATTCAGTCTTCGCCACATTTTGAATGTCATCAGATTTCCCCAACCATAGAACCATGTGCTGTTATTGGACTTCAGGGGTGGGATTTTCAAAACTGCTATGTAATTGCCTACAATGGGAGCAGGGTTAGGTGAAAAATTGGGTGCTTTTGAAAATCCTACCCTCGATGTCCATTCATGCCCAGCATACCATTTAGGGAGTGATAAACACTATCCATTGGACTCTATTTAAAACAATAGGCAATAATATTTGGGGAGGGGTGGCATTGTGGGGAGGAGAAGAATCCTGATGATGACTTTATAAAGGCATAACTCAAAGCAGAACAAGCCATTTTGCTTCATGCTCTGACAGGTGCTCAGCCTAACTTTCAGACTCCCCTCCTGCTCTAATTCGTAGATCAGAAGAGCTGGTCACCTCTCTCTAAGCTGTTCAGTTAGCCAGTTGAGACATCAGTACCGAGCTGCTCAGAAGAATCAAGCTTTGAGACACATTCTGTGTTTTACATTCATGATACCTGCAAAAATTGATAATCCAAAAACTCCCTTAAATACAGTAAAAAAATGCATAAATGAGAAAGCCTTGACCCCACAAGTACTTATTCATCCACTTCAATACCAACTTTATTTAACCATCACCTCTGAAACAAGTGCAAGTGGAGACTTTATCTAAGGTTTGGATTTTGGTCTCAAATGTTCAAGGATTTTGCCAGAAAGCTGTTCTTCAAATTATCTCTGGCAATCCGAGCCCTCTTGGGAACTGAATGGCAGATAAGCTCTTACAAAACATTAATCATTCAACCTTGGCAACTAGCATCTGGCTGTAGAATGCTTTCTTTGGCAGCTTGTGCTCGGAGAGGTGGCCACACAAATGTTGTTGTTATTGATGAATATTAGGAACAAGAGATGTGCAAAAGATCGTCTTCGTTACGCTGCACTTAAGACCTTTAAAAAAATTCCCTTCTCTTGTTCAGATTACTCTGACACCACAATGACTGATACTAAGATACACAGATTTCTATAGAGAGATTTAGCTCTTTTCAACTTTTCACTTGACTTTTGCAATATACATGTTTAATTTGCCAAACCTAAGAGCAAATTACAAGAGGAGGCTTCAGCCAGGAGTTTAGTCTGTTTTCAGATTGCCTGGCCTTCCACAAATTCTCTTTTCCCTCTTATAGTACATTCAAGTGCAATGTGAGTACTGCTGAATAAATGAACAAACCTGAAAGGTGTTCTGCAGCTCTCCAGGTATATGTTAATGTGAGTGCCCCCCAGTGGTACTGTACTTTCACTATAGGTTGAGGGAAAAAAGCCACTTGTTACAGTGCAATAACCTGTTCCTGCACAAGGCATCAGATTTCACATCAAGTTAGCCTTACTGTACTATGCAAGCAAAGCAATTAAAATAAACTGTTGGACTCGCCCTTGGTAAAGGAAATCTGGAAATCCTATCAGTAGTATGGGAACCAAGTAATGAAGCTCTTCACAGTGACTGAAGCTGGAGATTTTAACAATGCCACTAAGGGCTGGGTTCAGCCTCAGCAGTGAATTCATTGTTATGTTTATTGTTAGTATTGCCTAGCCATGTCTTTGAGGTGTATGAGCTTAACGTATAAATGACAGCACCTGAATTAGAGCAGCTGCTCCTATTCAGTTCAGTTTCAGCTAAGGTTGCATCCCCATCTTTGCACTGTAAACCCCATTTGTCAGGAATATATTACTCAGCCACAGTGATTCACTCTGGCCTAGAACCTAGCAAAGAGTGTCTCAGCCTAGGAGCAATTTAGCTCCCAAAAGGTGCTGGGTTGCATTTAATGTACAAGTGACAAAATTATACAGGGTTTTCTAACTGAGTGGCACTGCACCAGAGTCAAGCTGGTGTATTAGAGAGGTGAATCAGGCCCTGTGTATTCAATTGCCCAACTGAAGGTAAGAGTCCGCAGGAATCTCTCATTCAGTGTTAGGTGGAGGGGGTGGAGCTGAATCACTACATTCCTGCATGTCTTGGCCATCACCCCTCCCTGACTCTGCACCTCCCACTTTGCTGCCCAGTTCCAAGTCCCCTGGCAGAGAAGACTTTTGGGTGCCTAGTGCCTCTGCCACTCCCCTTCTCCAGGTAAACTCTCCGCCACCAGAGGTTATATCCTGTCTTATGCTGGGGGAAATTGTGATACCCCAGTGCTGAACCAAGCCTTGCAAGTTTTCTTTTCCCCTTTTCCCATTGAGACCAATCAGTTATACTGTTTCTATTGTCCCCAGCACAGTTACAGATACTTCCCTTGGCAGATGTCAAAATTTTTCAGTAATCATATTTTGACCCCACTGATTATTCCTTGTCTGTCAATCGATATGGAAAACAATGTACAGCGCAGCAGATGAAGGCCTGACAAATACTGGAGATTTGGAAAGATGTTTTCTGGTCAACTCTGACACTTATCAGAATTTTTAACAGCAATAGAGGGTAAATGATCTTTATATAGTCAACCCAGAGGCTGAACTCCAAAATGAGGAAAAAAAAGTAAATGGACAGTCCACATTCCCCTGCGTTCCAATTGGTTTTACAGCATTCATCGGTCAAGCAGCACTTCCTATGTCACCAACCACAGGTCTTGTCCTACATTCCTTTCTGAGACAAAAAACTACTTAAGTACAAGTTTGGACCCTCTATGTCAGCTGATTGGAAGACAGTGCTTTACTATTTTTTTTGCTAATTATTTGTTTTTATTATATCGAAGGAAAGTAATAATATTTTTACACTGTGCCTGAAGTTTGCCAACTAAATATACCTAACTAACTGGTCTGATTTTCAGAGATCTTGAGTGCCCACTACTCCCAGTGACTGCACCGTTCAAAATCACACCACTTATTTGGTGCCTTGTTTTGAATTTAGGTGCCTAACTTTAGGCACCCAAGTCTAAAAATGTCACCATCACCTATTTACTCATCCTTCCAATTAGGTACAGAGATGGGAGGAGTTGGTCTTTGTTTTACACGACTCAAGTAATGGCAAGCAATTCCACAGCCTACGAGAACTCACTGCTGGGACATTTTTCCTGAAAATCTGATGGTCTCAAAAGCTTTCTCTGCTTTTAAATTCAAAATATATTTGCCTTCTTTCGTCTATTGTTTTAGCGGGGGTTCAGTGTTCAGTTGAAGTAACGTATCAATAAGTTTGGATAATAAACTCCTCTGTGTATCCACACTATAGTTATAGCCTGGGCAGGAACTGTGTAAGTATCCTCCCACTCCTCTGCCAGTGTAGCTCAACCATGACCATGAGAGACTATTTTAGGGGTGAGACAATGGTTCCATCTCTATGCCTGTTCCATCTGTAGCCTCGCCATTGGATCTGCCAAAGAGAGGGCACCCAATTATTGCCAATTTTGGTAGATTTGTTGTGATACGGACATTCCACTGGGAACTGGACTCAAACTACTCACTCATTTCACTTATACCACTGAAAAGCTTTCATAGGATAATGATGAATTTCAGTCACTACCAAATTGGGATGGATTTGAACGATTGGCCAAGAAAGGGATCCCATCACCTATCCACTGAGCCATCCAGTCCCCAGAAATACAGTTTCATTTAGCAAAATTACATCTGACAAGTGTTTAATCCCATTTATACTTTAATCCATTTTGGTATTTTAGAGAAAAAAAACTCAAAGCTGCCAAATATTGAGGAGTTAAAATTAGCTACTGAGCTTAGTTGTATCCTCCAGCTACAGATTTCAGAAGAATTTTTAGCCCACCGACAAAGAGCTCCAATATAACTTACTCTCACTTACTCACTCATGTATTTCTTTATACTCAGACCTTCCATATGTCAGATGTCTTCTACCTTCCTAACTCAGGTACTTATATCCCTCACCTCATTGTAGCATTGTAATATTTCAGAATTTTTAAAGTATTTATCCTTACGTCACCCCCATGTGGTTAGGAAGAATTATTATCTCCATTTCACAGTGTAAACTGAGGCACAGAGAGACTAAGTGACTAGCACAACGTCAAGTCTGTTGCAAAGAAGGGACTTGAACCCAGGTGTCCCAAGTACCATGCTAGCACCTTCACCACTGGACCATCTTTTGTTCCTCAGGTAGTGAAAGTAAGCAGGTGCATAACTGATGTGGAAGATGGGTTGAGACACCCATGTAAGCAGAATGACAAGCTCAGGTGCTGGACCATTTAATGAAATGTGCAAGGTAGGAAAAAAATAACCCTCAAAAGAGATCTAACATGATCCGTGTGTCAGGCCAAGACAGAGGAGCAGTTAACTGCACAGCCAGGTACAAAGGATTTTTGGTGCAATCTGAGGCACGGATGAAAATGCAAACAATGCTGTAATTTGTATATAACAGCATGTTGCGTAGGTTGCACATTCCTACACATATTCCGAAAGCTGTCGCCCATCCATCACCCTTCCTGCACCATGTATGCTTTGCTCACTACTTTGTCACCAAAAGGCACCTTCAACCATATGAGAAAGCAAAAGAATTGCTTAGATCCATGAGAAATGGGTGGTTAAATTATTCATACTGATCCCCGCACACCCATTCTTCCATTTTTGATTTTAGTGATGCCATCAGACGCACTACCACTATTGTGCCTGCACCCTCCTGATTTTCACTGAGGGCAAAACCTTCACCTACCCTCAATGGGATGCTGTTGAATAGCTGTGATTCTGCTGCATGGCAGGAGGAAGTCATGGAATGCTGCTCAGAAGTACTCCACATGCCTTGTCCATCCCAGAATAGTGCTATGTGGTGGCTCTGTCCATGCAAGTTTGGAGGAGGTCATTGTCAGGGTGACTAGCTTGAAGTGGATCCCTGCTTAGAGTGTAGCACTCTCTAGCCAGTCTTACATTCCAATTGTCAATGTAGTGGCTGCGGAGATGCTTCATGTTTTGGGGGATTCAAAACCCTCATGCTAAAATAGATCACCCAAGCAATGCCTGTTTACTCAAAAGGAGCTTTCCAAAGGCACAAAGAGGAGTTAGGCACCCAACTTTCATTAAAGGCAATCATAATTTGGGCATCTTTACATCTTTGAAACCCCCACCCCCATTGGCTTTGTGTTGGTGATGAGGAATCCTCCCTAAATCCAGATCTTCCCATGTCAAAACAAGTCTCAGTGCTGGTCATATTCCCTACTCAGTAAGAAAACAAAAACACTCCAAATTCAATCAATTGCTCTGGGAGAGTGTCTGGATTTTCAAAGAAAGAAGAAGGAATGAAATCCTTTTACTCCATTAGTGTCCTTAGATTCTTTATGATGAAGATTAAGCAGATGACATGTGGATAAAGGCCAGGATTTTTTGCTGGCCACAAAAAAAATCCTTTTGCAAAAGAAAAGAGAGAAGATGACAGTAAATATGCTTTATGAGGAAGAAAAGGTTGTTTGTGCCTAAGACATTGGAGAAATTGTTCAAGGATAGTTCATGCATATAAAATATGACCCTTGTATTACTGCCAAGGTCAATGAGACCTAGAGCGACCTGCCACAAAATTGTGGTTTTGTATGTTCACTTGGGCCAGCTTATCTCCTTTTTTCCTGCTTTGTTCACTGGATTTTGGACGTGAGTACCCCTCCCCTACTTCCTGAGTATTTGGCACATTCCCCAAGATTCACACAAATGTGTAGGAAGCAGAATACAACCATTGCTAAGGTGACCAACTGTTCCCCATTTTCTTGAGTTGCTGATTTCATTTGTTGAGGGTGGCGGGTTAAGTTCCCTGAACATTAAATTTGAATGTTCCTTGGGGTCATTTGTCTGGTTCTCAGGCACAAGATGTTGCTGGCAACAGACACTGTCTTTCACCTGCTCACTCCCCAACTCTTCTGCTTACTCACAGGTTGTGAAACGGCAGCTGTACTATCCAATGTTCATCTGCAAATTATCGTATTAACATTGGCGGGGTCTATTTGGCACATTTGCTTATAGAAGTCTGCTCCCCACCACATGGCTCTCTAGCCATGCATTGTGCAGGAGACTTTTGTTGAGTTATAAGTTCCTTTTGGTTATTATTGTGTATGTTTTTCTATTTTTATGATAATGTATCTATTATAGTTTTGATTCTGATTTTCTCAATAATTTAAGGAGATGCAATAATCCTTGCTGTAATAACATTCATTTAGAGCCAGATACAACTACTACAGACTTCAAAAGGAGCACATAATGCAAGGCAGAATTGTTCAATGCTGATGAAAGACTGCTTTTCATTGCAAATTAATTATAATTAATTAATTAATTCCTCATCCCTTTGTATTTTTGTATTTGTTTGAACTAATGTTGATTTAGTAATTCCCTGCTTTTTATTTTGTTAGGAAATAGTAAACTTAATTAAAATAAAAGGATATTGAAACATTATAGCAGAAATCAAAGACAACATCCCCAAAAGGTAGTAATCTCAAAGTAAGGTCATCCCACTTACCCCCCAAAAAAACACAGAGTGAAATTGTACAGAATTTTAATATGGACTCTCTGTAGGAATGACTGAGTGAAATTAAATGGGTTGTGTTATGAAGGATGTCAGACTATATGATCAGAGAGGCTCCTTCTGTTTTTAAAATCTATGAATTTAAAATCTGTTAATCAAGGATTATCATCCGAACATGCCCTGTCCACTGTACAAAAATATCTCTCCCCACAATCCTATTTACCTTACTTATTATTTTTTCTATTTATTGAGAACTGTCGGTATTTTCAGTATATACAGGAAGACACAGTCCCCTCTCCAAGGAGAGTATAGTCTGAATCATTGGTTCTCAGTTAGAGGGTCACAGCCACCCTCCCTTTCTTTATGGCTAGATAAAAAGTGGGAGAGGGAGTCCCCAAAACTCTCTTCTTTTGTAATATGGAGCCCCAGGCATGGAATAATTGAGGACTGCTGATCTAAAACAGGCATTGAAAATACAATCAGATGATCTAATATCAAATTATTGTGTGTGAATATATAGACGCATATACATTGTACATACATATACACACACGCACACATACATACATACCCTTTGCCTGATCCTCATGAAATGACTTCACAGAAGTAGTATGTTGTAAGGAGAGATTTAAATGGAGAGAAGATCATGTAGTGCACAAGAAGAGGAAGCTTGTGCCAAATCTAAGGTGTGGCAAAAGACTTTACGTCCCCCATGCCCCATTTCCTTGACTAGTCTTTCCTCTTGTGTCCTTGGTCAGAAATGTTCACCTACTTGAGGTCACAAGGGCACAATGTTCTGACATCCACATTAATTTCTTTTCAATTGAGATCTTTGGTGGTCTGCTTATATTTCTTTATAAAATATGTTTTGAGTATTATATAGTAAATTTGGTCTAACCTATTTTTTGTAGTTGCTACAGTAAAATAATAATTGCTTGACGGATGATCCAGGCTGAAGTTCATTGAAAGAACCACTAAATGTGAATTATTCCACTCTTTCGGTATGTATAATAATTGCATTTTCATATTTGTATAAAATTTGGATGTGATCAGGTTCTGGGCTCACAACAACCAGTTACGAATTATTAGAAAATCCATCTATCTCACTGAAATAAACTGCTACTCCAAAAACAGAATGGGGGCCGGAGGACATAAGTATTTTGATACCCGTTGAAAGTGGAAGATTAATATTTAAACCCAGATTATTTTTTTGGCACACACATCCCCATGAATTACTATTATGTCAAATTACATTGTTTACACTGCCTCCAACGGCATGCATATTCTGTTTCTAACGCTACTACTCTAGTAAACCATCGCCGTTCAAAAAAGTACAAAAATATTAGTGAAACCATCAGAAACCTTCATATCTTTATACATTTGTATAATTACAAAATTACCTCTGGAAAATAATTAAAAATTCTACACCTGACTCTGCAGCCTTTGATGGTAAGTTTTAGTCCTTTTCAAGTCTTTGTGGGGAGAATTTGGTAATAATGCATTTTGAATGCTATTCTCATCTTGGATACTTTGGGTCTGGTTTGTCTCTCACTTAAATCAGGAGTAATTCAGCTGAAGTTAATGGAGTTCCACCAACGTCAAACCAACGTAAGAGAGATTCCAAGTAGGCTGTGTAAAGGGTGCATATGGGCGAACTTAAGGGTGCATATGTGTGAACTTAGTACACACTTCAAAGCAGTTTGTAACACTAGGGTAATATCAGCTGAAGTTCTGCTGATTAAATACTTAGCATCAGGACCTTTTGTTTGGATTACATAGATTTAAATTAAATTCTGAGCTTTCATTCTTTCAAAGTCAGTTCTGACCCTTTGGGGCCTCCACAGGCAGGGGTGGGGTGATTCTGTGCACCCCTCTCACCACTTTCATATAAAGGAATGAAGCTGGGCCACTCTCCCTGACTCACTGACCCATGCTCCCAAGACTGAGTTTAAGCTCTCATCAGTACGAGGCAACCCTTCACAATATAAACATAACAACTAGTGAAAAATAAGAAGATAATATTTAAGAGGAACTGTGGGGAGTGGGGAATATACCTACCTCCTACCTCCCAGTTTTCTTATCTGATGCTAGTATTGTGGGTGCATCTGAATCTTTTCACTGGGCTCCTACCTTCTACAGAGTTGCTCCTCTGCCCGTGACTGGGGCTTTCTCTGGTCCCCTCCATCACTCCTGTCACACCTGCTGCCTTTGGAAGCCTCCTCTATATCCCTTGTGCTGACACCTTCTGCTACCTGGATAAGAGAGCTCCCTCTCACTCATCCATTCTGACACCCACACTCTTCTTGTGGCACAAGTTGGCCCCACAGAGAAACCTCCTTCCTTCACCCACTGCCCTGCTACTTCATGCTTCTTTTCCCTCACTCTTCCTCCTCTAGTATTCCCCTATTATCTATCCTCCCTTTGCCCCTCTCCACAGTCTGTTCCCTCCATCCTTCTCACAGCCTCCTCACCTACTTGGCCCTGCACCTGCAGTTATATAAAGATGTTTGTCAAGCTATCTGGAATGGCACAGAAGCATGAGGACCAACCTCGGGGCAGACTGTTACAAACTAAGGCACAAATCTCAAACTGGTTGTGTGCTCTGTACTTAGATTTCATCAACCAAGTATCAAGTGCAAACTCCTCAAGCACAATAACAGCCTTACCATGAAGTCACAGACAGTCCCATTGGGTACTCGAGTCTATCTTGCCTCTTAGGCAAGATTGTCTTTGTGATAGATGATCCCTTATATCAAATATCACAACAATATTCAGGTTACTCCCAGTCCCAAAGGACTAGTCACTTACCTCAGGTCAACAGTACCTTAGATCCTACACAAAAAACAAGGCTTGTAGCCAATCCTATAATAAACTCACGAAAGATTTACCAACTCAGAAAAAGAAATGAGTTATTTTCAAGGTTAAAGCAGATAAACATACACACATAAATGAGTTACAATCGTAAGTTCCAAAAAGTAATAGAAGCTGCTGTAATAGGCAAGCTCTATAAGTCCTTTAGGGCTAACCCGGGCCAAACAGCTGCAGCTGTCTGGTGTTTATAGGCCTTCTTTTGTTGGGAAGGAGATAACACCTCTTGTGGTAAACTAGAATTCCACACTTGGTAGTGATGCTCCCCTGACTGTGGGGTTTATAGACTTAGCAAACATTTTTACAGTAACAGAGAAAACATGTAAACATTATCTTATAACATGGAATACAGATATTATAAGTAGGATTATTACATGTAGCATCCTGCAAGCGTTCCATAAAGTCTAAACACTAAACACAGTCCTATAACTCTCATATCTATTTTACCAGACTAACACACAAGCGAGCCAGACTGGTTTCCAGCTATGCATTTATCCGTGTTTAGTGAGACCCAGTGACCATGGCACAAGCTGGCACCTTGCCTATGCTTAGATTATTTGGTTTCAATGGGCTTTCTTGATGGGCAGGACCTAACAACTTCTGTTGAAAGCCAGTATTTCTACATTAATTAATGCTCCTTTCCTGTTTGATGACTTACACAATTAAGAGGACTACAATGCAAACATTTAATATAACTTGATAATATGGGGTAAGAGCAATACAGGCAACATCCTATATGCATTCCATAAAGTCTAAAATAAATCTTAATTTTATAAGAATGAAAATTAAGATCTATTTTAACAATGCTAACACACAGGTGAGCCAGACTGATTTCCAGCTATGCATTTGTCAGTGTTCAATGAGGCCTAGGGATCAGCGAACCGCAGCCACTGGGAGCTGCAAGCAGCTGTACCTGTGGACACTCAGGTAAACAAGGCATCTCGCGTCCCGCCAGGGGCTTACCCTGAACAAGCCGCGAACCCAGTTTGGGAACCCCTGCTCTAATTCATTGTTCCAAGCTCAAGTGAAGTTTGGGGGTGGGTTCCTTCTGAAGCAATCAGCATTCTGTAGTACTAGAGGCTGGTAAGGGATAATACTTCCACCACTGAATCTCATCCCAGCTGCTCCTTGCTGCTGCTCTTAGTTTCATAAATTCACTTTTAAATGTCAGATCCATTGTTTTGGCCAGACTGAAGTTTTCAAAACAAATCCAAGCATATCTGGACTATTTACTTGCTATATATAGGACAAACTAAAAACCACATCTACAATGTGAAGAAATGACAACATGTGGAACACTTCCCAGACAGGAATACAGCAAACTGTGGGAAAGAAGAGGAATTATCTCACAAAAGAGCTACCATAAATGTGAAGCACCAGCTCCTATCGCATTCTGCTACTGAATCTGATTGGGTCATTTCAGACTGGAAATAAAGTGAAAATTTTTGATAGTAACAGTAATTAACCATTGCAACAATTTTCCAAGCATTGGAGTAGACTCTCCAACAGTGACAATTTTTAAATCAAGATTGGATATCTTTCTAAAAGATCTGCTCTAGGAATTATTTTGGGGAAGTTCTATCAGCTGTGCTATACTGGAGGTCAGATTAAATTATCACAAAGATACCTTCTGGCCTTAGAATCTATGGGGAAATTGTCCTTTGATATGGGGAACTGGGAAATTTGGAAACCTTTCAGCAAATGTAGAAGACATGAGAGTAAAACTAATCCAGCATCTCTGCTATTTTTAGCAGTTTTGGTGAATCTCTTTGCAAAAAACACAGTTGTTTTAAGAGTTTAAATGATATGGTCAAATCCATCAAATGCATACAATTAGATCAGTGTTTTTCAAACCGTGGATCACGGCAGGTAAGGCGCTGAGTCACCTTACTCTGGTCAGCAATGCCGACCAGGACGTTAAAAGTCCTGTTGACGGTGCTGCCCTGCTAAGGCAGGCTAGTGCCTACCTGTTCCAACACTGCGCTATGCCCCAGACTTCTAGGCAGGAGGGCCCCCACCCTGAGCTCTGCACTTCCCGGCCAATGGGAACTGGAGGGCAGTGCCTGTGGGCGAGTGTCGCGTGCCTCCGCCTAGGAGCCAGACCCGCTGCTGGCCACTTCTGGGGCGGAGCGCGGTCTGCGGTGCACCCCGGCTGCGCCACTGACCAGAAGCCGCCGGAGGTAAGTCCATGCCCCAACCCCGTGCCCAAATCCCCTACCACACTCTGAACTCCACCCCGCAGCCCTCACCCTAACCCTCTGCCCCAGCCTTGAGCCCCTTCAACACCCCAAACCCCTCATCCCCAGCTCTGTTGGGTCATGGGCATCAAAAAAATTTTAAAACTGGGTCCCCAGAAAAAAAGTTTGAAAACCACTGAGTTAGATCATTGGCTGAAGGCTTGAAAATGGAGGCAGTTGGAAAACAGCTTCAAAGTCAAATCAGATATAATTTTGTCCTTCTGAAATATCTGCTGAAAAAAGTCCTCCATACTACATTCAAAATAGAATATCTAGAGGTGCATATATAGAGGTATTTCATACTATTGTCATTTAAAACAGCCCCTTTTGCCCTGGGCAGAGACTACACTACAAATCATAGTAAAAGAACCAGAATAGACTAGAATAAATCACCTCTAGAGTCGATGTTTCAGATCTCAGGTGTGTATACGTAATGGTCTCAATCAAATTCTTGACACAAAAGCGTCAAGAGTGTATACCTAAAGGACAGGACAAACCCTTTGTTTGGCAAGGACCACAGCAGTAACAGCCACGTGTATACAAATCTTGAGAAATACTGGTGAATTTCTGCTCCGAGCAACAGAAGTGCATACAGACCCAGAGAGAACATAAGTGCTGCACCATGCAGAGTCATCAATGCAACAGCACAATCAACCAAAAGAAATGAAACAAAATTAAGTATGTCTTCACCGTTCCCCAGTTGTGATACACTAATGCTTAGCAAATAGGTATGAAATGTCAGAAAGAAGAACCATATAAAAGGGACTTAATGAATTATAGAACAATTATGAACAATTCATTTAGTTAATTTCTCTAATGTCTCTAAATATTTTACAGCAGCTGAGGTTCTGGCTCAACATTTTCATAACATGGCATTTCTGACCAGTATTTAGTCTAGGTTTGCTTCCTATCTTATTGTCAATAACCATCTACAGCCCATTGGCCAATGGCCATTGAAAGGTGAAAAGTCAACCGGCATTACGTTATGTTTGTCCTGTTTTAGGTTACCATTTGCAGGCCACGCTGTGCAGTAACATTATTATGGGAGTTATAAAAATCTATTTCTGGAGAATACAATGCAAATGGAAGGAAGTAGGCCTGTCAGGAGACATATTTCCTATTCTAGACGACAGGTAGTTGGAGAGTGGCCATCTGGAGTTTAAAAATTGCTAGTCAAGGGTCTCAGGTTTGTCCCTTCCTGGATTAACACACTAGTTCTGGCTAGTGTGATGATATTGTCATTGGGTAACAATGAAGCAGTGACTTTCTGGTGGAAGGAATTAAAGGAAGTTGGCCACGAGAAAATGTGTTATCTATTTCAGGTCTACTAACCAAAAAGCAAACACTTGGACTCTATAAATTCATCTGGAAATACTGTGTTGTGGGGCTGTTGAGGCAGGGTGTGCACAAAATGGAAGGGTGGGGACTCAGGAGGATTGAGATTCAGGACTCTTATTTCATTAACTAAAAGGATTAGGGCTCTTATAGATGATGCTATAGCTACATATCTAGCACTGCAATATGGGGAAATTATCTTATATGCGGAATGTTTTCTGGAAACCATTGGATACTGGATACCTTTAAGTCACATACATTCTAGCAAAGCAAACATACAAAAAAAAATCAGATATCTGTTACTGCTGCTGAGTTTTTATAAATCTTTTTGCAAATACATACTAGATGTCATTTTGTAACTGCGTCTCAATCAGTCAAAATGAAACTACAATAGGACTTCATTCTGACTGTATTCATATTCCACATGCACTGTGCTATATAACAAATAATAATAATGTATACTTATATAATGTCTTTCATCTCAAAGTACTTGAGAAATTATACATACTGTAGCACTAAAATGCAGCCAGTTCAAGGGACAAGGAGCACACCTGACACACCACATAGAGTACAACTGTGAGAGAAAAGCACTTGTTAGGCAGGACTATGGGGTCAACCCCACTATATCATATTCAGTGGCATACTTTGAAGATCATATGAATAATCAATAATTACAGTGGTACAAAGCTCCCATAATATCAGCTGTTTGGAAAACCAAATATTATGTTCAATGTCCAGACCAAGAAAGACATTCATTTTCACACTAAAACCCTTGTGAGTCCACAGCCATTGTATCGCAAATATGTCACAATGCATAGAACAGGTTGGTGAAAAACACTGATTTTTAAATATAGAAAAATGGGACATGATGCATACAGTGCTCTTTCAGGCAACAATGACTTGCCTCGTCACTCTTAAGTGCAGAGGGATATATGATAAAGGGAAAGAGTATGTGTATATTACTCACATAGTACCTAGAACACAGAGACACAGAGTGAGCATGATACAACACACCATCCAGGTAGTAATGTATGAGGCTGATATCACAGGGAAATGAATCTGTATTTACTCATGGCTTTTTACGAGCCACCCAGTGCCCTAAATAGAGCTGGTAGGAAATTTTCTGACAGAACAGTTTTTAATTGAAAAATATTGATTGATGGAATCAAAATATGCTGCAGGAATGTGTCAGTTCTGTCAAAACTTTTGATGGAAACCAGGCAGGTTGGTTAGCTACTTGGCTTGACAGCTACCTGCCTGGTGGACTGGCCAGCAGGCTTTCTATGCAGTCTGGCTCTGGTGGCTACCCAGTTTCCTTAGGTTAAAACATAAAGTACAGGTGAGCCAACAAATCACAATTATAGGCCTACAAAGTAAGTTAGGTCATCACAGAGACAAAGTTCAGCAGCTTCCCCATCACCTATTAATACCATTGTACAAGGCATTGATAAATTCTCATCTGGAGTTTCATATACAATTCTGGTCACCCATGTCCAAGAAAGATAAATTTAAAGTGGAACAGGTGCAGAGAAGAGTAATTAGGATGATCAGGGGAATGGAGAGTTTATTTTATGAGAAGAGACTAAAAGAGAGTGGCTTGTTGAATTTAGCAAAATGAAGGCTGACAGGGGATATGTTTGCTCTCTATAAATACATCAGGGGAGTATACAAGCTAAAGGATAATGCTGGCACAAGAACAAATGGTAAATTGGCCATAAACAATTCAGACTGGAAATTAGAAGATGGTTTCTGTCAGGAACAAGGTTCTGGAACAGCCTTTCAATAGGAGTTATGGAGTAAAAACAACATATTTAGTTTTAAGATGGAGTTCTTGGGCGGGAGGGTGGAACTCGGTAGTCCTAATGGTCTCTTCCGGTCCATGTCTTGTGTTCCTAATATTTCATCCTCCACTACTTGAGCCAGTCACCTGTAGTGGTCAAGAAGAGCACTGTCTCCCCCATATATTCATAGAATCATACAAATGTAAGCCTGGAAGGGACCTCATGAGGTCATCTAATCCAGCCCCCTGCACTGAGACATGACCAAGTAAATCTGGACCATGCCTGACAGGTGTTTGTCTAACTTATTCTTAAAAACTTCCAATTACAGGGATTCCACAACCTCTCTTCAAAGCCTATTCCAGAGCTTAACTATCCTTCTGGTTAGAAAGTTTTTCCTAATATCCACCCTAAATCTCCCTTGTTGCAGATTAAGCCCATTACTTCTTGATCTACCTTCAGTGGACACGGAGAACAATTGATCACTGTCTTCTTTAGAACAGTCCCTAACATATTTGAAGACAGTGATCAGGTCCACCTTCAGACTTCTTTTCTCACAACTAAGCGTGCCCTTTTAAATCTTTCCTAATAGGTCCTGTTTCCAACACTTTTATCATTTTTGTTGCTCTCCTCTGGACTCTCAATTTGTCCACATCTTTACTAAAATGTGGCATCCACAATTGGACATGGTACTATAGCTGAGGCCTCACCAGTGCCAAGCACGGTGGGACAGTTACCTCCTGTGTCATACATATGACATTCCTGCTAAAACATTATATTAGCCATTTTTTTTTGCAACTGCATCACATTGTTCTCTCACATTCAATTTATGATCCACTATACGCCCCAGATCCTTTTCAGCAGTGCTGCTGCATAGCCAGTTATTCCCCATTTTGTCATGATGCATTTGATTTTGTCTTCCAAGTCGTAGTACTTTGCACTTGTCTTTATTGAATTTCTTCTTGTTGTTTTCAGACCAATTCTCCAATTTGTCGAGGTCATTTTGAAGTTAGGCTGACTAGTCTATAATTTCCTTAGTCCTCTTTTTTCCCCCTTTTTAAAAATAGGTAGTATAGTTGCCCTTTTCCATTCCTCTGGGACCTCAATCATCCTCCATGAATTCTCAAAGATAATTGCTAACGGTCACAAGATTGCTTCAGATAAGTTTTTTAAGTGCATTTCATCAGAGCCTGTTGACTTGAATATATCTGTCTTATCTAAATATTCTTTAACCTTTTCTTTCCCTCTTCTGGCTTGTGTTTCTTCCCCTTTGTTGTTAATATTAATTGTGTTAAGGATCTGGTCACTATTTACCTTTTTAGTGAAGGTTGAAGCAAAACAGGCATTAAACCCTGCAGCCTTCTTGATGTTATCTGTTATTAGCTCTCCCTCCCCACTAAGTAGAGGACTCACTTTCCTTCATCTTTCTCTTGCTCCTAGTGCATTTATAAAACCTCTTCTTATTGCCTTTTATGTTCCTTGCTAGGTGAACTCAATTTGTGCCTTAGCCTTTCTGTTTTTGTCCATCGATGCTCATGCTAATCTTTTGTACTCATCATTAGTAACCTGTCCATGTTTCCACTTGTATGATTCCTTTTTGATTTCCAGGTTATTAAAGAGCTCCTGGGGGAGCCACATTGGCCTCTGTGATGGGGTGTACAACCCCACACTGGAGAGTAAACATGCAGTTCTGGTCACAGGGCCCTCCGCCTAGCTGGGCTTGCTGGGCATGGTCTCAGTGGAGATGGAGCTTAAAAGGGTGCAGCACAAGTCAGTCAGGGCTGTCAATGCAAGGTAGAAGACCTGCACTGGTAGCTTCTGCAGGAATCCAGTAGGAGCTCCACACTGCCCTGAAGTGGACCTCAACTCAGCCGCAAGCCACCACAGAAGAAACAGTGGAGCATCTGCTTCTGACCCCCTTTTTGGGGAAGACATACTGTGGGCCTTTAGCCAGGCCTTCACTGTGCCTCTGGAGAGGCAGGCACACCATAGGAAGTAACCCAGAAAGTAGGTAGGGTGATACCCTGGCCCAGGTAGCACACTTGAACTGCCAGCCCCAGAACTCGGGTTGTAACCAGGAGGAGCAGGAGGGCCCAGGTTCCCCTAACACCATCCCCATACTTGAAGCACTAGGTGGGGTATGGCTAGCCAGTGGTCTCACATTAGGGGACATAGTCTAAGTCAGGGGTGGGCAAACTACGGCCCACAGGCTGGATCCGGCCTCTCAGGGCTTTGGATCTGGCCCGCTGGATTGCCATCCCCGTGGCACCGTGGGACTACGGCAGGCTCCCTGCTTGCCCTGGCCCAACGCCACTCCCAGAAGCGGCCAGCACCACGTCCCTGTGGCCCCTGGAGGGGGCAGAGGCAGAGGGCTCTGCACTCTGCCCTCGCCTGTAGGCACCACCCCCTGCAGCTCCGACTGGCTGCACCCCAAACTCCTCTTGCATCCCGCACCCCACACCCCAACCTCCTGCCCTGAGCCCCTGCCTCACCCCGCACCCCTCCTGCACCCCAACCCCCTGCCCTGAGCCCCTAAACCCCTGCCCTGAGCCCCCTCCTGCACTCCACACCCCCTCCTGCACCCCAACCCCTTGCCCTGAGTCCCTTCCTGCACACTGCATCCCCTCCCAGACCCTGCACTGCCTTCCACACCCCAGCCCTACATTCATAGCCCTGCATGCAATTTCCCCACCCAGATGTGGCTCTCAGGCTAAAAAGTTTGCCCACCCTGGTCCAAGGAGACAGTCTCCCAACACAGCCTCTTACTATTCATTAAAAGTCCCCAGTTGCTACCTGTTTTTGTGTTCTGGATATTTCTGTTATTTGTTCAAGAAATGCCTCACCCACCTCCTCATCCTGATTTGGTGGTTGACAGTAGATCCCTTTCATGACATCACCTCTGTTTTTCCCCCTTTTATCTTAACCCAGAGACTTTCAACTGATCTGTCTCTCACGTCCTTCTGAGCTTCAGAACAAGTTTATATATTCTTGATGTAAAATGCAACACCTCCTCCCTTTTTCCTCTGCACGTCCTTCCTGAACAAGCTATACCCTGCCCCTGTATGCTAATATTGCAATCATGAGATTTATCCCATTTATCCCAAGTCTCTGTGATGCCAACTAAGTCATAATTTAGTTTATGGACTAATAGTTCTAGTTCTTCCAGTTTAATCCCCCAACCCTTTGCATTTGTGTATGGACAGCCTAGATGTTGAGCAGATCCACCCACTCTTTTCCTTCTTGTTGCTCCTATGCTGCTATTGTAATTTTCCATTTCCCCCTCTGTTAAGGACACTTTTTTTTTCATCTACCTGTGGGCTTTTGTCATCTTTGTACCTAATTTAAAGGTCTCCTCACCACGTTGGCAAGTCAGTGTGTGAAGATGATCTTCCCTTTCTTGGTCAGGTAGACCCTATCTCTTCCCAGAAGACCTCCTTCCTGGAACAGCATACCATGGGTGAGAGAAACTACTCTGGAACAGCATGTCATGGTCTAGGAAGCCAAAACCCACTCGTTGACACCATCTGCACAGCCATGCATTCATCTCCAGGATGCCCATGTCGCTGACTGAGGCCTTACTCTCAACCAGAAGGATGGACAAGAACAGTACCTCTGCCTCTGACTGCTTCACTCTCCCTCCCAGAGTCACACCTGGTAGTATGATTAGTGTCCATGTGCATGAGAAGCGTGGGGTAGTAGTCAGAGAGGCAAATGAGCCGCGGCAAACTTTCTGTGACAACTCAGATACAGGCACAAGGCAGCACACCTCTCAGAAGGGAGTCCCTGACCATCACCACCCGATGTTCCCTCCTCTTGTTCCCTAAATGTCCCAGCATGTGGCTTCTTCTCCTCAGCCATTGGGATCAGCTTCTCTCCTCCTGTTTCCAGTACAGCATATGGGGTTTTTGCCTTAATGGGCAGGGGACATGGATAGGGAATGGATCACTTTCTACTGCCCAAGGTAGCCAGCGGCCAGTCTTCTCCCCAAAGAGTAGCCAGTTCTCCTTCCTCCTCTGGTGCCATTGTAATTATCTTCTAGCATCTTCCATCCCAGATGCTTCCATGTGCATCCTGCCGATGATGTCCTTATGCTGCTGGATGCTATGCTGTGACCCTGGCACCCCTATATTAACATCTTACACACTACTGCAACAATATCTGTACAAAATATACCTTGTAAAAGATCATATGAAAGCTAATAACACACTAGTTATTAATATCATTGTAAAATGCATGCGTTAATATTATATGTAAAGTTATTAATTCCCTCTGTATGATGTTACTAGACCAGACAGCCTAGCTTAGGTAAAGGTGATAAACAGATCATTCATAGACAAAGGAATGTGGATTTACCTCAGTTTACATATGAGCAATAAACAAAGCCATCTCTAGCTAAACTGATGGGGGTTATCCTGAGCCTGAACTCAAGAGACAGATAATTAACATTACTCCTGTATCCCAGAGAGACACAAAAGACTGAATCCCCAAGAGGCCTTCCTGACTTGTAAGAGAAGACATCCCTTTGGGGATATAAGGAACAGAAACTCCTTTTTTATCCTTCCCCTTAGAAGACAAAGGAACCAAGTGATTTGATCTCTGTGATAGGTCTTGGCCAGGGTGGCCATTAAAAGCTGGAAAGGAGACTCTGGGTGAGATAAACTATGTTGAACAAAGACTGTATCATGCTAGGTTAAGTTTTAGCCTTTTAGAAGCAAGTTTTCACTTTTATTTGCCTGTAAACTTTTCTACCTCTATCCCTTTTACTTGGTATCACTTAATCCATGTCCTTTTGTTAATAATCTTATTTTGCTTCATTATAATTCATCAGTGCTGTGTAAGGTCAGGAGGGTGTGTGCTTCTAGAAAGCTGGCAGGTTGGAGCGTGTTACCATCTCTGTAATGGCAGAAAATCTTACACTTTTTGTATGGGGGTCCAGTGAGAGGGACTGGTCCCTGCAGTAGGATAATTTGGGGGTGAATTCAGGGATGGAAAAGTACTAAGGTTGGCCTGCAAGGAGAAACCAGTTTGGGCAAAGCCAGGGTGAGGCTTGTGGAAGGCTGTTGGGGTCTGAACCAAAACTGCACATCCACAAAGACACCCAGAGTTATAAGGCAGACAGTGACTGAACCTATTACTGGTCTGGGTGAACCCCAAAATGTCACATACGCAGATGAGCCACCTCCTCCTGCAGCTCTCTGGCCTTTTTCGTGAGGGAGTCCATCAGCAAACACGGTTCCCCCTGCCTGGTTTTCTTCAGCAGGAGTATGCAGGACACTGAAAGTCAAGACTAGAAAGTCAAGACTAGACCCTGGGTAGGAGTCTCCAGGGTTAAGATGCCTGGACGAAGGGAGAGGAAGAGCTAACAGTGGTCATGACAATGTGCCATTTTCCTCCCATTGCAGGTTTTTCCTTGTAGAGTACCTGAAAGTTAAGAGATATGGGGGGAATATATCTCTCTGCCTTCCTCCGCTAACTTCCTTCGTCTCCCAGCTGTCTACACCTTCCCAGCCACTGGGAGCTTTGGGTTTTGTTTGGTTGTTGGGACTGTTTTGGGATAGGGTGGGGTAAGGGGTGTGTGTGTGTGTCCATCTGTCTGTGTGTCTTTCCTCTGAAACATTAGAGATGGCCACAGCTGGAAACAGGACACTGGAAAGGATTAGCTGGTGCTCAGAGGTGGTAAATGAGAATTCTCTCCCAGGTGCTTCGTTGGCTGGTTCTTTCTCACATGTTCAGGGTCTAACTGATCACCATATGTGAGGTAGGGAAGGAATTTTCCGCCAGGTCAGATTGCCCGTGACCTTGTGGGTTTTTTCACTTCCCAGTAAGTGACCCACACTGCATGCTACATAGGAATCAACTGGATATACCTCACTTTATGAATTCGCTGCCACTTCAGGGCCTCAGTTGTTGGTGTACCTCATCCCTCCCATTCTCACCTATGGCATACAATAGTTTAGCCTCCTAAAGGCTGTTATATTTTGGTCTAACTTTGGTTGCTGGGTTTAGTGTGTGGGTGCTGGGTGGTGCTAGTGACCTCTGATATACAAGAGTTCAGATTTGATTATCTAGTGGTACCTTCTGGCCTTAACCTCTATGACACCTCCCTCTACAGCCACCCTATTTCTCTTTGTTGTGTAAATAGAGCAGAGATGGGCAAACTATGGCCCAGAGGCCACATCCGGCCCACGGGACCGTCCTGCCCAGCCCTTGAGTTCCTGGCCCAGGAGGCTCGCCCCGGCCCCTCCTCTACAGTTCCCCCTCCCCCACAGCCACGCTGCCGTGCCGCCAGTGCTCTGGCCCGCTGCTGCTGCCGGGCAGCGTGAGCGGCATGGCTGGCTCCGGCCGCGCTGCGAGCTCCTGCTGCTCTGAGCAGTATGGTAAGGGGGCGGGGAGTGGGGGGGTTGTATAAGGGGCGGGAGGTCCCAGGGGGCAGTCAGGGGATGGGGGGGTTGAATAGGGGGTGGGGTCCCGGGGGCGGTTAGGGGTGGGGGTGTGGATAGGAGTCGGGGCAGTCAGGGGACAGGGAGCAGGGGGAGGTTGGATGGGGCAGAGGTTCTGGGGGGGGATGTCAAGGGATGGGGAACAGGGGGGGTTGGATAGGCGTGGGAGTCCCAGGGGGCCTGTCAGGGGGTGGGGGTGTGGATAGGGGGGCAGGGCAGCCAGGGGACAGGGAGCAGGGGGGGTTGGATAGGGGGTGGGGTCCTGGGGGCGATTAGGGGTGTGGGTCCCGGGAGGGGGCAGTCAGGGGACAAGGAGCGGGGCAGGGTTGGATGGGTCGGGGATTCTGAGGGGGGCGGGAAGTGGGAGGGGGCAGATGGGGGCGGGGGACAGGCTGTTTGGGGAGGCACAGCCTTCCCTACCCAGCCCTCCATACAGTTTTGCAAACCCAATGTGGCCCTTGGGCCAAAAAGTTTGCCCACCCCTGAAATAGAGCTCCAATCGAGTTGAAGCATATGGGTATTTAGGACATTTAGTTCAGCTTCATTTTTCTTGTTCATCAGTAAATATCAATCAACTATTACCGGACACAACGGATGCCAAGTGGTACATGCTGGTGGCTCAGAAAAAGCTAATTTTCAATATGTGCATCTCTACGTTCTTAAGCCATCAACTGCGCTCACCATCACCCCCTCTTGGGGGTATTACCACATGCAACCAGCCAGGCATGTGCAAAGTACAGAATGGCTCTCACAACTGCCTGGATACTCTTATCAGTGCCAGGAAGACAACTGCTGCTTATAAAATAGGCCATGAAAGAAAGCCTACTTTCAGTATTGAGTAACTAAGCATCTTCATAACTGAAGTGCTTAAATTAGAGAGGAACCTTTTTTTTTTATTTTGGGGGAATTTTTCCTATAATCTTAGATATCGTTATCTTATTGTCAGTAACAAAATGAGAAAGTATCGCAAATTATTACCAGCAAGGGGAATTGAGGGGGTCTCTGAAATATCTAAATTATTACAATAACGATGATTTGTCTCATAGTAGCATCTAGAGTCTCTAATCAAAATCAGGGCCCCATTGTGCTAAGCATTATACATAGTCATATTAAGGGACAGGAAGAAAGTTCTACTATCCCCATTTTACTGATGGGGAGCTGAGTCTCAGAGAGATTAATTGAATTATCCAAGGAAATTGGCAGAACTGGAAATTCAACCCATAGCTTCTGAGTCCCAATCCTTAAGCCTTCTTTCCTCCCACTAAAGAAATTTTGGAGAGCCCTGAAACATCGGACCATAGACAAGATCACCACAACTACAGCTGGACAAAAAGCATTCATCAAACCAAAAAACTATGATGAATTTATGTCTTATTTCTCAAATCACGTACAAGCTGTTCCTGATTTCTGAGACTATATTGAGAAGTATTCACCAAATGCTTCAGATAAGTATTTTCAGACTATGGGTTATTTGCAAACTGTTCACTTCAACCATTCACGATTCATGGTGTGTGATTGATCAAATGAGAACTGTCTTGCTCCCTGATCAGATGACTGCCATTTTTAGTGCAGTAACTAATCCAAGAATGATTTCAGTATACATTTGTGAAACTCATGATTTGCAATTACTTTCATGCACAGCAAGGGCCACATAATCCACAAATAAATAACAGGATGACCCACTAACAGCAATGAATGGAATTTGAGTAATTTATATTTGCAATTAGGCTCATTAATCTGCTTTTTCTTTATTTGATCAGCTATAATTAGAAGGCAACATCATGCCACAAACACACAGACCAACACTGAGGAGCGATTAGAAACTCAGTGGCCAAAATTATACCCAAATAAGTGCTTCAGGAAGCAAGTGATCTGAACCCTTCACATATGACCAGTCTACATTAGAATATTCATTTGGCGCACCCACATAATAGATATCTATATGCGTTGTTATAGGGATGTACTGGTTGATGGCAGAATTCTTCCACTAATTTAAATATTTCACGTAGCAACACAAACTGTAGCAAATGGTTAGTTCTTCAAAGATAGTGATGGAAGTCACGGTGCCTGTGGAAACGATTGCGTTCAGATTTGACCTGGTGATGGTCATTGATATTCTCTCTTTAGTAATTATGGGCATGGAGCACAAGTGGAGTAACCTTGGAAATGAAGAGATTTGTTGGAATACAGAACCTGGTCTAAAATACAGTTGTATGTAATAGATATGTGTTACATTATGTTGTCTGCTGTACAACATTATCTCTATGTCATGTAATCATTCATGCCAGTGTGGCATATGACGACATGGAGCATTAGTAGTGCCATAGCTTGTTCAGCATCATGTGCTGTGAGAGAGCATAAATGTTCAAGGCAGCAGAAGTGGTTGGGAATGGAAAAAAAAACCACAAAAAGTCTCAAATGTTTGAATTTATTTCTATTTTGCAGGATTCAAATGGACCAATTAATTTTTAAAAAACTTTTAATTTTTATTGACAATATTATCCAAAAAAAATTTATTTACCAAAAACAGGGTTTTTCAATTAAACACCTTTTCATCAAAAAACATTGACCAGCGCGTTAAGAAGTGATGCATGCTCACTTTCTGGTAGATGTTTATGCCCCACTTCAGTATTTTGCCGACTTGGGACCCTAATGTGCTGAATGAGGGTGGCAGGCATTATCAACCACTAATATGGTATGGTAATCCCTCTGAGTTCCAGGACACTATGTTTTCAGTTTGACATAAGTTGTAATTATCAGAGTTTGGCAAGCTTGGGGGGAAAAACCACCTGGCAAGCAAACTCACTTTAAAAATTAAAGGAATTTTCCAAGTTTGCTAGACTTGCAAGCCTAGACATACTGCAGCTTAATTGCTACTCAAATGAAGAAGCAGCAATTACACACCAAAAAAGAATATTTGAGAGCTCACAAAATGTAGCTATAACGTGCATTTACTTTTACTTTTTTTTTTTTTTTTGGAGGGCGAGGGCAAGATCAGTGAAGCACTCAGCTGCCATGGCAATGGGCAAATAAAATAATTACAATTAATATTCCATGGACTGCAGTTATGAAATTTGTGCATGTCATTGCTTCCATCTATCCTCGTCACTCTAGTTTTAGTAGAAAGCAAGGCAAATGTGCTGCTTTGAAATTCAGCCTGCATTTCCTTCTCTTCTTCTTAGCACTGTTCTGATGTGCATGTGCTAATTACCAGAGGTAATTATTGATACAGAGTGAAATCCTGGCCCATTGAAGTCAGTGGCAAAACTCTATTGACTACAATAGCTGTGCTATAGAGCAAGTCCTCCAGGAAGTGCAGAGATACCTCACTTTCTGTATACTCTAGATGCAGTCTTTGGTTTTCTGGGACACATAAAGAAGCCCAGGACACAGAAGTCACAGGCTGCAGTAGCTACACAGCGCAGTACAAAGTTGTATTTCCTCATTTCTGTACTTAAACCCTGTTCATAATAAATTATTTCTCTTGACACTGGTCTGCTCAGCAGTAAGACACTACAGGAGTCAGTATTGTACTCACAATCACAGAATTGCACTGCATTATCTAAGACATAGTCCCTGTCCCAAAGAGCTTGCCCGGTTATTAAAGTGCTACAGTCACAGCTATTCATGCAGTACTTCAAAGAGCTGTTTTCAATGTTCTGGTGCAAAATACATTCTCCTTGCCTCCCTTCCTTAGCTGATTAGTGATACACGTAATCAGTCCAGCCTCAGGCATGCCTTGTAGCTACCAAGACAATCACTTTCAGACTATGCTCACAAAACAGAGATCTCATTCTGAATGTTCCCTTTAGTTTCAGTGACTCCACAGGCTTCCATATGAGGAATTATGATCTGGGTTATTTTGGTTTGGGTTTGGGAATTTTTTTTAAATTTGTTTACTAGTTCTTCCTCACTAGCCTAACGCTCATTTCAGTTACTTGAGTGGATTGTTTCACACCCACCCGGGAAATCCTGGCAAACAGTTTATTCAATTGCTTTTGACTTCTTTTTGATTCTGTCTACCTGCTAAAGAAAGATACTGTTCAATGTTTATTCTTACTTCAGTGGATACCGTAGTTTCTCATAGTGACATTTTCTTAAGGTCAAATAAAATCCTAGGGGCCAAATTCAGTGCTGCTGCTGACTTATACCCTGTTTAACTCGATTATTCTTAATGGGATTGTAAAGGATGTAAGTCAGGACTGTGGTTGGCCCTCAGGCACAGAAGTTATACAAAGAGAGAGTGGCAGAGGAAGCAGAAGGGAGAGCCTTTAACAAATTGCATTTTTATCTGACTAACCATTTATGGCAAATTAATGTCTGAAAAGGCATTCCATTTTTCAGTTGTCCATCCTTTAAAATCTCTTCATGCCCATCATGGTAAAAACATATGTTCTACAATCTACAGACTTTCTTGGCATAGCTGATAGATTTTACTTAGCTTGTTGATTTATTGTCTTGTTGATCTTTTCTTTTGCCTTAGCAGTTCAAGATGTCTCTGGTGACATAGCTCTCGTCCATCTGGTACCTGAAAGGGATTTTGTTGTGTTTGGGCGGGGTTGGGTTGTTTTTTGTTTTGTTTTGGGGGGGAGAGCTTACCGGGGGTTTTTTGTTTTTGTTTTTTGGATGTGGGTTTTTTGCCACCTGTACCAAAATAGGAATGATAATTTAATGGTTGATATGAAATACATAAGCCTGAAGCCTGGATTAGGTGACATTCACATGAAATCTTAGCCCCAAAAGTAGGTCTCTAAATCCCTGTGTAATTATAGCTATCAGTATGCTACTTAGTGGGTAATGTATCCACCATCTCTTATGTAGCAGCTAAAAGTGTTCAACCTGATCCACAGCTTGTGGACTTGAAGCTGGTGCATGGTAAAAAGAGATTTTCATTATTTAAGGTTGTCTTTACAATGCTGGTTGTAAGATAATGGACTGTGCTTTTTCCAATTTAATGTTCCACTATATATTGTACTGACACTGTCTCAGTTTAAACTATGAATCTTATCATTAGTTATTTTGATAGCCTAAAATTTCTTGCAGATGAATGCCAGTTATTTCTAGTTAGGTTTCTCTTTGTTATCCTTGCCAGCTATACCAGTTCATACATTACAGCATTGCAGACTTATAGTTCGTGGATCAAGAACAGATTGTGATGCTTCCTTCTGAGATTAAGTTCCACTGGCTCGCTAACTAGCAAGCTGGAGCCAGACTAGAGAAATGTTCAGTTGTAAAATCACTAACTGGTTAGACTGTTAGTAGCACTTTCAGCCCCTGTATGGTATATGCTCACGAAGGCCACTTCCAAAAAAGCAGTGTGATATTTTCATTATGAATCTGGGTGCTCATATACAATAACCTGGATTTTAAAATGAAATAATGTGATCTCTTCTCATTTGGTGTGTTGTCTCTGTTTCCTGTACCTGAAGACGCTGGGTTTGCTGCACAAACTAATGACCTACAGTGTCTAAGCTTTTCTGGAGAGACAGGAATACAAACCATCTGCTTTTTGGAGAGGACTGATAGGGGGCTGCCTCATATCACTTCCAAAATAGACAAATATGTTAGTGCCAAATTTGGGGGGGGGGAGGGGGCTGGTTGAGGGAAACCTCTTTTCCTGAGGTAAGCCTGCATATGCCAAGTTGCAGCTTTGGAATTTTTACAGCTGAATTCTGAACTCCTGACAATAAGGGTTTACAATGGAAATATTGCCAGACCCTTAACTGTAGCGACGCCACTATAATATTTATAAGTACATTATACTCTTTCCAAACATATGTGCTTATTACTTATGTCTCCGCTTTTGCCTCTCTTCTAGGGAACCTTTCTGTATAAACAAAACAGATTAGCTTACTTATACTCAGAAATGCTAATTGCTCTACGTCTCTATCTGCCATGCAAAAGTCTGTCCAAATAGCCAAAAGAAGATTCCTTCCCTGCATTTTACGCAGCAGCAACTCTTTACAATGCATAAACTTCCTCTTCCACTTTGCTCTTCTTTGCATTAGTAAATCTGTCCATCTTGCTAGTGTTTTTAAAAGATTCTTGTTTTAGAAAATGTACATCTAAGGTGGATGGGCCACTGACTTAGAGACAACCTGTGCAGCCCATCTTTACAAGATCTGACAATTTGGTCCTCTCTAAGTAAACAAAGGAAAAAAATGGATACATAAACAAAAAGCTACTTGCAGCACTGACAGTTTGTCCAGTCCAGCCAAAGCAGGTTCCCAGGGAAAGTGATTGCTTAATAATGATGGGGACTGACAGGGATTTCCTAGCTCTTCCATGCAAGTCTCAAAGCAATTTGATTCTTGGCACAAATACATCCAAAACTGTTGATCAATTAGACAGATGTGGCCTGGTGAGAAAGTGCTTGAAAGTAAACAAACAAAACAAAAAACAAATGCATTCTTCTGTGCCAGATTTTTGGTGGATTCAAACTCATACACTTCCCCATGTAATCTGCAAATGACACTGCTATTATATTTAAAGTACCATACAGATGGGCTGAGAAATTGGTGTTGAGATTAGGTTTTGGCTAGGGTTTGGGTTTAGGTCCAAGCCCATACTGAGGAACAATATGAGGCTGGAATCAACGGAGCCAAAATCACAAGTTTTGGAGCCAAATGTACTGTGATCATCTGAGATCCAACTTTTCCGGTGAGATTTTAGTCACATACCAATCAGCTTTTAAAAATGTACTCCTTTCAACTTTGAAACCAAATATGTGCGGATTTGAATCTGAAACCTGTCAAAATTCAAAGAGGTTCAGGTTAAAGTTTTGATTTTGGTTTGTTTGCACTGGTTAAGTAATATTTCATCTGCTTTTTTGTGTGCTTGGATAGCTCAGAAATAAAATTGCTTGGAACCATTACATGTATGTAGCTCTAACGAGGACATGCTTGGAAAAAAAACGGCTTGGCAATAAAGTATAGCTAGAGCACTATGCATTCTGTCACTTGGCTCGTGTAAAGCACTTTGTGGAAAACAATTTCTCTGGTCTGTTCGATGTTGATTTGGTTTCTTGTATGAGGAGTCAGATCAGAACTCTGCTGATCAGCGCTTTTCCGTCAAGAGCTAGCATAGAATCAACAGCAGGTCATACCACAGGAAAAACGGCCTTTTCAAAGAAGCTACTTATTACAGAACAAAGGGATATGGGATCCACTTGGTTTCTGCACTTTCTGATCTTTGCCATGCTTTTAAAACTTTCTAAGGGATTCCAGTTTTTGATGAACAAAGTGAGATTTCTTTTTAGAAGATGGAACACATTTTATTGCCATCTGGGGACTACCAAGATCAAGCCATTTCAAAATTGTATGATGAGTTGTTTGTAAGAGCTATAAGATTATAATGGAGAACAATGGAGTGCCAGAAAGTATGTTCCTTATAATTATAATTCTGGGGACAATGATAACATATTACCTGTGCAACATGTAAGCCACTGTTGAGTTACCTTCCATAAAATTAAAAAAGCCCTATCATAATACATATATGCAAGAAAACAGAATTGAGATTGCTCTAGAAACCTTAAGGTGTGGTTCTACTCTGAAAGGTGACTATAGGTAATATTTTTTAAAAGCACCTAAGAGTCTGTCTACACTGCAATAAAAGACCCATGGCATGGCCACAGCTGTATAGGTCAGCTGACTCAGGCTTGCAGGGCTCAGACTCCGAGGCTATACAATTGCAACGTAAACAGTCAGGCTTGGGCTGGAGCCTGGGCACTGAGACCCCATGAGTGGGGAGAGTCTCAGAACCTGGACCCCAGCCTAAGCCCGAACATCTACACTGCAATTTTATACCCCTGCAGCTCAAGCCCTTCGAGGCCAAGTCAGCCTACCTGGACTCAGAGTCGGCACCATGTTTTTTTTAGAGTCTTAGGAGTCTAAATCCTACTGATTTTCCATGAAACTTCAGCTCCTAACAGTCTAAATCACGACTGAAACTGGGACTTAGACTTCTAAGTTATTTAGATGCTTTTGAAAATTTGACCCTGTGTAAAAATGACACCTTCCTTCTTACCAGAGCTGCTGCTGCTGTCTATTGAGTTGTATCTCCTGACTTTAGTAATAAAAACAAGGATTTTTTTCAATTATTTTTAGCCCTTTCAATACTGCTGAACCAACAGTCTTCAGGAAGGAAGCTGGACTCTATTCTTCCTTGTTCACCATCAACAGAATTGACAAGTACTAAGTAGAAGGCCTAACTGGAGACATAATTTGAAGACGACGGGATTCCATAGGTGTAACTGAGGGCTGAGTTTGGCCTGCAGAGTCTTTACTACCAGGGGTGTTATGTGAGAAGAAAAGAGTCCAGGTTGACTCTTAAGAGCCCAGAGAGAGTTTGCTGAGATGTCAGTTATTGTAAATGGAGTGAATTTGCTCTCAAAATCCTTGAGACACAGCAAACAAGGAATTCTATAAAGTCCTTTTGAAAAGTAGAACTGCACATTAACCCTGAGTTTCATTCAGCCTTAATTTTGTATTGGCATCTTCTTGTATTTAATAAAGAATCCAATGTCTTATCCAATATCTTCTTTCAGATTTGTGTACCATATCGAAGAAGTATTCTTGGGGATCAGTGGTGGTAGTTCTCATTCTTTATAGTTACATGAAACCTCATTGCCTACGGTCAATCTCCTGGGCAGTGCTTATATGAAAGGGGTTATATTGATATGCCCAGCTTTTGGGGGGCATATGGTGTAACTATGTGGACCCCAACATATCCCTTCCCAATTCAAGCACTGCCCTTGGGCCATTCTGCCTCCATATCCAATCTAAAGCCTTCAAAATATTTGCGCAATACATTAAATTCCAGTGATTGGAATTGTGATCCAAAACACCCACACATTTTTGGGTAGTGATTCTGAAATCTGCCATCAACCACAGCTCTGAATTTCATAATTAGAACTTCTCTCTCTAATGGGCAAAACCAGGATACTGACTCCCTTTAAACTTTGGGGGCCTGAATTAGAAACCCAGAGCTGGATCTGAATGGGGCAGCTTGGACCCATCTCAAATTAATTCTGCTATTCTTTCAAAAATTACTGATGACATAAATTCTGCCAGGCCATACTAGCTATGGACACATTGTACTTTGACAACTGTAATGGGGAAAGTGAGAAATTCAAAGACTTCTAAGCAAATAGAAGGCTGCGGGGAAAAAAATGCCTACAACTAGGTTTCGTGACAAGGAAAATCACATTAAAAAGAAACCCACATGAGGAAAACCAGTTTTTACTTTGCTGTTTTAATTGACAAAGTCAGCAGTATAAAACAACCAGGTCATCCATCTATTCCTGCAGGAAAACCACTGGAGCCTTCAATATCATAGTGTCAGCTGCTTTTCTATAGTCTGACGGTCTGACCTCATGAGCTCAGAAATATGAACTCTGCTAAAAAATATTTCTTTGGGTTCACTAAGACAGCCTCCTGTTTTCTGTCTGTGCGCATTGTGACACCTGCAGCCTGATAGAGCTGTTATGGCTCTAACTATGCAGACTAATTTAGGCACTCTGGTTTGTATGTCTATGTTTCAGTGGCTGATTTTGAAAACAGGAAGGAAGTGCTGAAATTTCAAAAAAATAATCTGGCAATCAATCCATTAAGAACAAGAATTCCAGCTTTTTTTTTTTTATCAGAAATTGGACAAACAAACTTTCCTTAACTAACCCCTGACTGTACTTAGTGCCGTAGGGAAGTGGGGGAGGAACATGATTTAAATGGACTGAACAAGAAAATAATGGAGAAAAACAATGCTATTCTCGGGGGGGGGGAGGGGGCGGGGGAAGAGTGTAACAAAATGAAAAATCAATTTTTTTTTCAAATACAATAAATTTTCAAAGAAAGAAAACAGAAGATCATAATTTTGGCAAAACAATTACCCTCACAAAAGTCAATACATTCATCATGCTGAATAGTATTTTAAAAAAATAATGGAGGCAAACATTATCCCATTTCCCAGAAACTTTGCTGCAAAATTACAACGTAATAATCGAGTGCAGAGGTGCTTTAAAAGAGAATAGTCAGATTCAGCTGAATGTAGGCGACTAAGTAAGATCGATTTTTGTTCCACTGAGGTGTACGTTTACTGCATCTGGGGGTGCTCATTTGTTTTGACGAATGACCATTATGCACTTCAGCCATAAGACTGTCTGAAATATTATGTCAAATGAAGCAAATTATAGAAGCTAGCTGGAAAACAAACAACCTAAAGCAGAAACCAGTGAACATTCTCATTGGCTAGCATAAAATCCATTTGAAGACAGTGGGCCAGATTCTGACCTCAGATATGCCTACATAATTCCACTGGCTAAATCAATGGGAATTCTATATGCATATCTGGGGGATGATTTTTGCCCTGCTGAACTGAGCCCAAACTTTGGAGAGTATGGGCTTGGCAGACTTATTGAGCCAAATTTTTAGCTGATGTAACTCCACGACCTGGTGTCTTGATAATGAAATTTGACAGCATGCACATGTGATATCTTGTCACAAACATCACCACTTTCTGACTCAGGCCTGGAAAAGTCCTATTTTCTAGACTCCATCCTTGCTCCAATGATGGAAGTATGGGTTTGGCTTAGCGTTTGCCAAATTTGGTGGTCAGAAGCCAACTCCAAATTCTAATTTTGGAGAGGGGGGGATTGTTCACCCAATAATACGTATTCCAAGCTACATAAAGAGTCCTCTCAGCAGCACGAGGCATTTCCTCCCACACCAATGCTATGAGAGCAGCTTGCATGAAAATGGAATTAATTTTAAGAACAATGAACGTTTCCCCTTCCTTTCCCTGCTGTTTACAAGCCATCTTTGCTGTCAAAACAATATTCAATGGCCTGCTATGCTGAAATATTTCTGTTTAAGCATGTGGCTGGATAGAAAGAGAGACACTCGGAAAACAACTTTCTTAAACAAATAAATAGCCTAGCTCTTGAACTTTATGCTCCTAATAATCTCTGCCATCATTAGTCACAAAATAGTGTTTGACTTAGAAGCCTAAACAAGAAAAAAAAAGGGGGGGACAGATGTGGAGGAGATGAGGGGTTGAAACAACCTCCTCTGTTCCAAACAGTTGAGATATGTTTACTGAACTTTGAAAACACCTGTTCATCCCAGAGTAAGAGCCCAATCTCATGGAAAGACTTCCACTGATTTCAGTATCAGAGCGGTAGCCGTGTTAGTCTGTATCCACAAAAACAACGAGGAGTCCGGTGGCACCTTAAAGACTAACAGATTTATTTGGGCATAAGCTTTTGTGTGTAAAAAACCCACTTCTTCAGATGCATGGAGTGAAAATTACAGATACAGGCAAACATATATATTGGTAAAAATATATATTTCTATCTACAAAAGCTTATGCCCAAATAAATCAGTCGTTAAGGTGCCACCGGACTCCTCGTTGTTTTTATTGATTTCAGTGAGAGTTGGATCAGGTCCCTAAGGCTTGGGTGTGAATTAGTTTATGAACAGGAAAGATGTGACAGCATGGATGCCATATAAAAGAGCCACTGTGTTTTACAAAATAACTCCCCACAACAGCATGACAATGCTTACAGCTGCATCCTAATATTACTGTCCACAGCCCCTTCCATTCCATCACAACTTTAACTCACAATAATATTAACAGTCAAGCATGCACATCAAGACAGTCTCTGCTCAGGAGATCTTACAGTCTAGAAGGTAGGCACAGAACGGAAAGATGCTTTGAAAGGTCAGAAGATGAGGTCACTTTATTATATTTTATTATTCATTTTCATTTATTTTTTCTCTGGGCCTGACAGAGGAAGTGGGTCTTAAGGAGGAGAAACTAATTAATTACTCTTTCAAGGAATTCCATGTCAGTGCACACACAGCTCCTATAATAAGTCTCAAATCTATAGTCATCCTTTCTTCACAGACATAGCAGATTTAAATCCACTTGGAGAAACAGTCGTGGTCCTCACTGTACACCGATATATTTTGTGCCCTGTCATGACACCATAATGGCCCTTATTTACAGATATGAGAAACTAGAATCATAGAGATAGATCCATAGATTTTTCTCAAGGGATTTTTTCAGGGGGGAGCGTAAGGAAAACTGATTATTTCTGCTAGCAAAGATTGTTTTTTACTGGTTGTCAAACAGCGCTGTTTCATTGATAAAAGCCAGCTGTGCTGTTGTATGTTTGATGAGGCAATAAGGTCCACATGCTGAGGGCTAACATGAAGCAAAAGTGTTAATCACCAACTTGTGCGTATTATCGAGTTATAAAAAGAAGGATCCACCTGCACACTATAACTTCTGAAACTTCCCTTTCCACAGAACTGGAAAACCATAATTTAATCAATCAATCTGTCCCATTCAGTGTTCTTTGTGAGGGAAAATTTGAGGGTTGGTCTACACTGGGAGCTCATGTCAACATAGCTATGTTGCTCATTGGTGTGAAAAACCACACCCGTGAGCGGCATAATTAAGCCGACCTAACCCCTTGTGTAAACAGAACTAGGTTGATGGGAAAATTCTTCTGTCGACCTAACTACTACCTCTTGGGGAGGTGGAATACTTACGCTGACAGAAGAACCCCTTCTGTCAGCGTAGGTAGTGTCTACACTGAAGCACTACAACAGTGAGGCTGTGCCACTATCTCATTTCAAATGTAGACAAGACATGAATGACCAAAGGAGCTATGCAAACTGGTTTGCATATTGAATTAATTTAACAATCAAACTGATCAATGGAGATGTAATATAGAACTGGTCCTGTCCATCATTTTGAGCATCATTTTGGACTAATTGAGGTTCTGAAATCACTAGCAACATCTAAACAAATTCCCCATACCCCATGATGATGCCTCTATGAGCCTGATCCTCTACTGGTGTAAATCAGTAATGGAGCTATGCCAATTTACACCAGTGGAGGATATGGCCCTTTTGCGACCACCAACTGAAAATTCATTGCTGCTGGTGCTGCCTACACTGTTGCTGATACTGGGGATAGTCAGTCACATTTGCCTTCCATCACAGCATAGGACACTGATGATACCTGCCTATGGTGTTGGGGAAACCTGAGAGAATCCACCAGCCATCCTCCTTACCCCTTCCTGTGGCTTCTCGCCTTCCATTCCCAATGCTGCCCGTATAGCATGACTATGGCACGTGTGACACAACAGGATATCAGAGTTTACATGTTTTCACTTGTGCTGGCCTCTGCATTTGGAAGAGTTTCCTGATTCCTTTCCTCCAGCCACCTTCTATTTCCCTTCTCAAATCCTGCCTTAATACCCACCTCCTCCAGGAATCCTTCATATCTTGTGCTCCTTATCAGTAATCTCTGTACCCTCCCTTATCTGATCCGTACCTTGTCTTGCATCCGCAGTTTTGCATCCTGTATCTTGCCTACCTGTCTGCAAGCCCTTCCGTCCAAAGAAAATGTTACTGTATATTTGTAAAGCACTGTGTAAATCTGTGATTTTGTATATGTGATGCTATAATAAACCACAATGGTTTCGCTTCCATATTGCCAAGGGGTACACTAATCATTAGAGTCACCTCCTCCTGGTTACTCTGGGGATTAGTTCTACTCACATCCAACAACCTCTTCTGCTGCTCATTCATGCACCTTGTCACCACTCACTCTCTCTGCAACTCTGGGCGCTCTCTCTTTGTGACTTGATCCTCCAGCCAGGTTATCATAGTCCTCCCCTTCCAAGGAGCCAAAGTCTCACAGGATGAATTGTCCCAGGCAGTCTTCAATTCCCCTACCCAGACTCTGCCGCTTCCCCAGTATCTGGTAGGGGAACTTGGGCCCACCCACTACTCCAGGTTCCAGCCCAGGGACCCTACAACCAGCAACCAAGGTCTGCACAGTCCCAAACCTCACTACTGTTTCCCTGGGCCGCTCCTACTTCGCCACTCTCAGGCTCTGGGTATACCCTTCCATCAGGACCAGGGCTTCTATTCTCCCACTGATTTCCTCCTTTCCCCCTCTACAGCGCGCATGTGGCTGCAGGCCTCTACACTGCAACCCCCGTCTGCTGCCAACTCTTTGGCTTTATCATAGCCCCATCTGTTCCTTCTCAGCTGGGCCCTCTTCCCAATCAAGGGATGCTTATCCAGCCTAATTCCCTACCAAAGTGTGGCCTACCAAGCTAACTGGGCCCCTTCTCAGGCTCATTAACCCTTTCAAGGCTGGTATGGGTTGAACACCCATCACATACATCCATCACAGCACTAATGGGCTGCCTGTTGTTTCTCCTTTTGTCCCTTCACATGAGGCTCCAACACCCTGCTGTTCCTCCTCCTCCTCCTTACCACCTTTGTGGATCTAAATCAGGTCAGAGCACCACTGACATGATTTTCATGGAGAGACAGATTCAGGAAAAATGCATTGAACAAAATATGGAAATGTATGCTGTCTTCATTGATCTAATAAAAGCGTTTGACACTGTGACTAGAAATAGTTTCCTGAAAATTCAAGACAATTTTGGCTGCTCTATCAAATTCGTTAACATCACACATCAATTATATGAAGAAATGGCTGGTCAAATACTCTCAAATGGTGACCTCTCTGAACCAGTCACCATATCTAATGGGATGAAACAAAGCTTTGTTCTGGCACCATTCCTCTTTGTTTTCTTCTTCCCAGCTGTTCTGAATTATGAAACTCACAACCTTCAAAAGGGCATCAACATAAGGTATAGAACTGATGGAAAATTCTTCAGTCTCTAAGGGCTTACAGACAAGACAAAAGTCCTTGAGGAACTCCTATGTGAATTCCTTTTTTGCAAATAACTGTGCTCTACTTAGTCACAGTGGAAGTGACTGCAGCTTAACTTTGGCAAGTTCTCAGAGGCAACTAAATAGCTTGGATTCACCATGAGCCTGGAAAAAAATGAAGTCCTCTTCCAACCAGCGCTATCAACTACTATCACTGAGCCAAACATCACCTCCGATGATACAAAACTAAAGAATGTCCATCACTTCTTACATAGCGTAGCAAGACCATCTCATGTGACAGTTCCTTGGATCAAGAAATATCAAACAGAACATGAAGGGAAAGCCATACTTTCAGAAGACTTCACATTAGGATACTCACCCAGCATACTATCAAACTGTCAACAAGACTGGTGATATATAATGCAGCAGTAATAAGATCCCTTTTATATGGGTGTAAAACATGGATAGTTTCCTGCAGATACTACAAGCAACTTGAAAAGTGTCATATGCGCTGTCTTCACTCTGTTCTGAAGGTCCTCTAGCAAGACAACATGTCAAACATTAACATCCTTGAAAAAGCAAAAACAACCAGCATTGAGGCAATGATTATCAAAGCTCATTAGATGGACAGATCATGTTATCAAAATAGGTGATGATAGGCTCCCCCCAAAAAAGTCCTTTATGATGAGCTAAAACTCAGAAAGTGCAGAAAGGACAGTCAACATAAATGCTTCAAAGACTCCCTTAAGCAGAATCTCAACTCATGCAACATAAATATTGACAACTTCAAAGATACAGCCAAGGACACACCTGAATGGAGAGCAACTATCAACTTTATGAAAGACGGATGCAAAAAATGGTTTAAAAAAGGACCAAGTGTCAAGCCGAGTCTTTAGTGGGAGCCTACACATTCCTAGGTGACATCCTTTCATGACCTTGTCCCTCATGTATCAGACTATACAACCACAAGAAAACACATAAGATGCCATGATGTCATTATTGGCTATGACAGACAGCCATACCACCTTTATTCAGGAGTTCTTTGTCACGAAAAAATAGTGGAGAGGACATATTATTAGACTATTCCTCTCCAAAACCAGCAACAGACCAAATCCTTTGTCAGCTTGTACCCCAGCTTCTTGATCCAGATTGCCTTCTCATAATTAACATTCTCTCACAGATCAGGCACAGCCATGTAATGATTCCTACTAGATAAAGATCAAGTTCAACTGATATGCTACCTGAATCTCCCCGAGACATTTCAGCATGAGCCATATCCTAAAGACTATATTCATTTCTTATTCTTCCTTTATTCAGCTACCCTCCAACTGAAATATGGCAAAGATTCCTTTCCGCTCCCCCTTTTTTTAACACATGGAAACCAGGAAATTTTACCATTTTTGCCAGCGGTGCAAATTTTTTCACACAGCTAAGGTGGAGTAACTTTAACCACCCAAGAAGTATAATTATCACCCTGAAATACACTGCCTGGAATGTATTATTGCTGTCATGAAATGGAATTTATACATAATACGGAAACAGTGAGCCCCATGGATTTACTGGACATTATTGGCATGGCTGTGACATCAAGGATAGCCAATCTCTAACTGAGCCCAGCATTCATAATAAGTCATTTCATAATTCTAACAAATAGCAAATGTTATTACTATGTATTTTTAGGTAGTCCCATTGATTTATCAGTGAATACTTTGTACACTGAAGAGTCCTGCACAGTATAATGAGGTTAATTAAGAGAATTTGAAGACAAGACATTTGCTAGTGCAGCTTGGTTACTGCATTTCAGGGGCTGTTTTACAACAGCATTGCTGAAGCAAAACATCACAATAGAATAAGAACATTTCAAATGATTATTTCTGCTGAAGAGTAATGAATTCTTGGGCTACCTTGGCATCTCTGGGTATCAAACTACAGCTGTATTCACTGAAGGGAAATAAACCACTGCATTCCTCTGCTAAAGAAAAAAGACCCCGCTCTGTGCTTACACCAAGTCACAATATGCACACTAGTGCACTTTAATCTTTTTTAAATATTTGTAGTGGTCCTGCATTGATACCAGAACATCGGTGCAGGGCAATAAAAGCTTCCAGCTCACCATCACCAACCAGACCTCACCACAGATTACGCCCAGTATAAGTGTTGGAACCATGATGAGTTCTGGCAGGTTGGCATCCAGCAGTTCAACCCGTTTACAATTAGTTACAAGAAATTCCATACAAAAACACCTCATTGCCTGGGTCAAAGTACCTTGCTAGCCTAGTTATAGTCTTAACCCTTTCAGTACTCTAGCAATTATGTTGCTTCTTAGGCAACTGCAAGTTTCCTTTCTGACCCTTCTTGACCTTTTTTTCTTCATTTCAACTCTATATAAGGTCCTGATGTAAAGCTCACTGAAGTCAGTGGAAAGACTTCCATTAACTTCAAAGGATCAGGCTCTACATGAGATTGTTTTTAGATCAAACAAAATAAATGTGTAGGACTTGAAAGCTCTCTATCATTCTGAGCAGATAACAGAGATGCTTCGTAACATTGATTTACTCTTCCAAACAAATTGAGTAATAACAGATGATTGTCATACCTTGCTACTAATTATGACACAGGACTATTCACCTGGATATTGGGAACAGCTGAAGGAACCCTCAGAAAAGAGTTCAATCATTTGAGTGCCATGTATCATCTCTGGTATATGGGGCAAAATGCATATCCACTGTTGCTCCATATACATTCGCACTTCGGAGAAGTTTGGCTGCAGCAAAGAGCCACCATGAAGAAGCAATTTTTACAAACAAGGTTAATGCATATAGTTCACAATGTGGGCTTAAGGGAAGACAGACTGCATTGTGCCTGTGATCTTGTGGGAGATGCCTGGATGCTAGACTAATACAGAGAAATTTTCAGTGGCCTAATACAATATGCTACCAAACAGATATATGATGTAACACAGCGGTTCTCAACTGTGGGTCAGGACCCCAAAGTGGGTCATAACCCTGTTTTAATGGGGTTGGTACGGCTGGTGTTAGACTGGCTAGGACCGGGGCCAAAACTGAAGCCCGAGCCCCACTGCCCAGGGCTGAAACCAAGTCCCACCACCTGGGGCTCAAGCTTCAGCTTTAGGTTACAGGCCTACTGTCCAGGGATGAAGAGCGTGGTCTTTGGTTCCCCTGCCCCGAATGGTGGGGTTCAGGCTTTAGCTTTGGCCCCGCCACCCAGGGTGGTAGGACTCAGGCGTGCTTAGGCTTCGGTCCCTACTCCTGGAGTTGTGTAGTAATTTTTGTTGCCAGAAGGGAGTCACGGTGCAATGAACTTTGAGAACCCCTGCAAAAGATATGTGCTGGCAAGTATTGATAAAACTTCGTTAGCCACAAATGCTGAAGTGCACAACCATTTTTTCTGCAGAATTAGAGATAGATTCAAATGAAATACAGAGGAAGTTTGGACCCAAACTCTGTGGTTGGCCCCTGTCTCTACAATAGGTCAAACCAAAAGACTGGATCACAAACACAAACCTCCTCTGAATGTTGGGGAAGTTCTGATCTGGGACACAGACCTAAAGTCTAATGGAGTCTGGCACATCTCCAGACCAAATCTAGCCTTTGTTCATCATACCCCAGGGATCAGATTCCAAGGCCCTTCCATAGGCCCCTTTTTTCTCTCTGAATAAAACTTATCCTCAGGATAGCACATCTGCATAGTCAACTATTGCAATTTTGGGGGGCATGCAGAGGCAGGGAGTTGGTGAAATTCAGTTGTCCTCCTCACCATCAACTCCTTTGTTTCTTTCTAACAATATTAGTCCCCTTCCCCAACTTCATCATTCCCCAGGAATGGGAACAGAATAATATACACCAATTCAGCAGCCCTTTTAAAGGAATATTCTTAGCAGAGGCGATGCTGTTCCATACTACTGAGCTATAGAGGGGTTCCCTTAGAGAAATCAAGAAGTAAAATATAAATGAGATTTAAATTAAGGGCATAGATTATTGGTGGCAACCTGAAAAGGGTCTTTATGCCTACCATAAGTGGACTAGGTGACCCTGCTTAAGCCTCATTATTATGAAAGTCTCAAGTTTTTGGACTATTTGAGAACTTTAGCTAACAACAGAAATATCAAATTAAACTGAATGGATAAAAAGTGCAACATATTGACAACAGTATTGACCTTTTCTTGTAAAACTGCTGGATAAAGCCCATAATATATTGCATCCATCATTAGTTTTTTAGAAGCATTAGGGCCAAAATAATGTGTCTTGTTTATTCTCCTCTTCTCTAGCTGGCAGCTCTCCTACTTCCTTTCTCCAGATGGAGGGGAAGGTGAGCGGCTGCTTTGCATTGTCTGGCAGGAGATGCCTGTCCCCTTGGATATAAAATGCCTTCCTACAGACAGGAAAAAAGTCTTTCGGCAGACAGGATATACAGTACACCCCACATAAAGTTTATTTTGATGTCATTAACTGAGGAGACTCATAAAGGACATAACTTTATGCCTTGCTGAGCCTGCTGGGGCATACTTCAGTTCTGAGGGTGGATGCAAGCCCAGTAGGGGCAAGAAGCAAGGAACAGACAGAAGAATCCTTCCTAAGTGAGTAAAGAATGCTGATGTACGAATGCAAAACTCTTTTGGTACATGTTGGGTGCTTACAGCTAATGCTCCCATATCGAGGGGAAGAGATTGCTTTTTGTGGTGTGGTCCAGTTGGCATTAGTGATACAGCAGCTGGCTGATATAATCAAGCAAGCAATGACATTTCAATGTCCTCTCCACAAAAGGTTGAACTGTTTTATCAGGCCAAATTGTCTTTTCACATATCAGCTCCACAAGCCAAATTCACCCTGGGATACAGAGTTGTAACTTTAATTGAAGTCAATAGAAGCTGCACTACCTTGTGTCAAGGCTGAAGTCTTCTTGTCTGAAGTATTTTAACTGTCAATGATACAAAGGAAGTGTCATCTCTCTATTCTCTTTCAATTCCTTTCTGACTCCCATTCAATATTCAGGTAAAACAGTAAAAAGTGAGGTTTTGTTAAAAGCCTGGAAATAAGGCCAGTTTACCATAGCGTTCTGACCAGTCACATGCCCAGACCAGCTGCTTTAGAAACCAAAACCTAGTATCATGAGCAGAGTTTGGGAGATTCAGAGTTTTGGGGCTGTACACAGGGGATAACCTGTGTACAGCCTCTCAGTCAACGGCTTTTCTAATAGGGAAATCTCCACATTAAGAGAGAACTGTCTGAGTAGGTCACTTGTAGTGCAAGTAGGCTAGGTGACTCTAACTAACCCTCAAAATAAAAAGAGATTACTTCCCCCACCTTCTCTCTCTCATAACCTGGGACCAACACAGCTACAACACCACTACATACATATTGTTATTAAAACATTTGGGGTATTTGCTTCCCTGACAGTTTTCTCTCCGCTTAGAGTTTCCCCTACCTGAGCTTTCTAACACTACTCTCATTCAATATAACACTTGCCCTATTTCAGGTCCTCACTAAAGGAGCATGACTCATTTTTATAGTCCTAGGAAGCATGGGCTCCCCAGGTGCATCCCATAAGATAGACAGCAATCAGCCTTTCAGAGCAGCCACACAGGACAAGCATTTCCTCGGGGTACCTCCATCCCAAGGAAACATTAGAACAGTACTACAGAGACAAGATGGAAATCAGCTTGGTTTAATGGGATGGAACAGATGCTTGCTTACCTTTCTCATTTTGTGTCTGTGTTTGAGTCTCTTCTAATTCCCAACAGAGGTTGTACCACCCCAGTTCTCTTGATAGTTTGGTTCTGCCTTCCTAAATGTTTTCAACCCCTTCCATTTGGGCGTCCTCTGTGAATATGATCCCCGCAAACGAATTCCAGAGAGAAAGACATGTTCAGCAATGCCAGAGGCTGGCTTTTTCAGTTTACATGTGGAGAAGCCCCTGAAAGCTCTAAAGCACTCCTGGACCAAGCCACAACTAGCAGGAGTGTCACAACTTGGATACCGGTACTTGCTTCACCATTGTGACAAGAGCAGCTTTGCAGAACACCTGCAAATGCTTTATGGCCGCTATTTGCTAACCCCCTGTTTTATTCTTTCTTCAAAACCTCCAGTGCCACAGCTTAATCAGCAGTGTTTAGCACCCTTCTGCTTTCTTTGTGATCCTTACACATGATTTCATGCATCTCAGCATGTTAGGATCAGTGTATGCCCACGTCCTATCAACCCTTGCATCACAAGCAGAAGATGTGGTGACTACAGTGTTTACAGTATTACAAATGGAAAGAGCTTCAGCATAAGTAAACTGTATTTAGGCAATTTCCCAGCTGGACTGCCAAACCAACCAACAGATCAAACGCTGACAGAAGCTGAACCACTACTGTGAAAAGTGCATAGACAGTTCTACAGTGCAATCAAGAAAACAGGAATCTCTGTGGTTATATTTGAAATCAGGGCTTATATGTCCTTTAGCTGAAAGGCAGAGAGTGAAGCAGCTGAAAGGAAAATGGAAGCAATGAAAGGAAAGAAAAAGAAAAGAAAAAGAAAAGAAAAAGAAAGAGAGGGAGCATGTAAGAACAGCTGATAAAGTCAAAGGCCTCAATCCTGCCATTTACTAATGTGCTGGCTGCTTGTAGACTTCACGAGGGTTCTACACAGGTGCAGGGGTCCACTACTGTGGCTTTCAGGATCATGACCTAAATGATAAATGGCATGGTAAGGCCTCTGTGTGGCAGTGAGTGTGAGAATGACTCTATAGCCTGGCAGTTAAGTCATTCACCTGGCAGCAGGGGTGGCATTTTGCTCCAATGAATATAGACTTGGCCGAAACTGCAATTTTTCAGTGAATAAATTGTTTGCCTGGAAAAAAAAATTCACCCAGCTCTAGTGCAGTAATCACTCTGGGCCCAAGGGGCTTGAAAGAGATCCTTTGTACTCAGTGATGCAGGTCTCAGCAGCCTCTGTATAACAGAACATGGGCTTCTACAGAGCCCCTTTCCCAGACTTCCTGTCTGGGAAACTAACATACTTAAAGTACAGTTACGTATACCACAAACCCCCATGGAGCCCCATTGAAGTCAATGGAGTTCTATGTGGGTGCAAGAAATGCAACAGTGTCAGAGCGGGACCTAAAAAAGGAGGTATAAAAGGTATACTAAACTATATATTTAACAATATATACGTACTATATATTGAGCCAATATTTAAAATACCTATAGTACTTTTCTTCTGTAGATCTCAAAGCGCTTAACAAAGGAGGTCAGTAGCATTATTCCCCAGATGGGGAAACTCAGAGACAGAGCAGTGAAGTAACTTGCCTAAGGTCACCTAACAAGCCAGTGGTAGAATCAGGACTTGAACACAAGTCTCCTGAAAGCTGAGCCACCACCTGTCCACTGAACCATGCTGCCTCTCCCAATCTGCATTTACAAGAGCCTATTTTGATGTGAATTTACCTATTCTGGTTTCTCAAGTAAAGGAACACACATTTTCTAAGTAATCTTTCCTGACAATATTTTTATGAATATTCCTCTTCAAATAATCATACCATGAAAACATAAGTGAATTCACAGACATAAAACTCCATTTAAATAACGTTATATTGACAGAACCTGACACAAAGCCTGGAAATTCAGAGTTGTGGTTGGCATCTCATGCTGAACTCTAGTCACTATGTTTTTTATTTTCCACATGAGCATTAGTGACAGCCTTAAGTATGGACTTCCTCACTCTTTCAACTTGTGTCACAACCTTCACATTATTTAAAGATTTTTCCTATGAATAGCTACAGAACAGGGCTGTATCATTATGTTGTCATTAGATTTTGTCATTTTGATACTTCTAAAATAAGATCTGGCAAATAAAAAGAATAACTCCCACCTCCAAACCTATCTTTTCCATAAATCCCGAAAAATTTGCATTTGATTAGCTTTTTGGCCCAAGTTCTGGACTATTTCTTATTTTATTTTTGTGCCTCCCTAAACTTTCTGCTTCTGGACAGAACTAGAAGAGTAAGTTCTGAACTACACAAGAAAACTTTCTCACATTGCCTCTTGCAAACACAGGTAGCTTAGATAACTGTCAGCAATTGGAACCAAGATGATGTACAATGTCAGTTCACTAGCTGTATCACACAGTACTTTATATAACTACTATCACCTCTTCGAAATACCCCTCATCTCCAAACAAACCCTGGTTTTACTTTGGGCCCTGATCCTGCAACTGCACCTGTGCAAAGCCTCAAATGTAACAGGGCTCTGTGCAGCTGCATAGCTTCACCTGCCTGGAGGCAGCTGCAGGATTGGGGCCACAGTCAGAACAGGAAATCAAATGGAATGAGTGATTGCCTCATATCACTGAAAGCATTTCAGCTAAAACCACCTTTGTTTTAGAAAAGGAAGATGTTTTACTGCTTTGCAGGAGCATTTGCCTAAGCTACTCTTCTAGAGCCAAATTCTGCTCTTAGTTACACAAGTGTAAAGCCAGAGTAAAATCATTGCTTTGGAGTTATTCTACATTTACACCAGAGTAACTGACAGCATAATTTGTCCCTTGGCCCCAATTTTGCAAACATTTAATCATGTGTATATCTTGGTTTACATGAAAATTCCAATTGACACCATGGCCACAAATACTTGTGGCTATGCTAAAGTGTTTGCAGAATCAGGGCCTTTTTAGTGTTTGTTTAGATCTTATTTACTTGTGTGTACCAGACCTATTTATATGTATTTCTTGATGATCATTCTTTTGTATGTTTACTGGTGCTCTTATGTATTTCTGTCTTCGCTGAATGGGCTATCGACTGATTTTTGTCTATAGCGTAATCATGTCTGTGTTATAATCCTTTCTTGTTGCTATGGAATGGTGAATTGCTATTTCTAGGTTTTATTTCAATTTCCCTCTATTTTGTCTTAAATCTTAACTTCCAGTATCTCTGAAAACATGACACCAGGAAGTAGCCCAACAGAGGAAATCTTGGGAAGATATAATCCTTATTTCTCTCAGACATGGCATGGTCTTGTAAAACAAAATATGAGATAAAGGTAATTTAAATGACTCAACACAATGTATAAAGTCTGTATGAGAAACTACGTGATAGGCTCTAGTGCATGTAATCATTTTTGAGATGGAAAACAAGACAAGTCCTTATCACATACTTGAATTATAAGCTCACCACATATTGTGGCTCATTTTAGAGCTGCTACTAAAGCTGCAATGCTGAGCTGTATCTGAAAGCTTTTAATACAAGCTGCAGTGCTAAGCTGTATCTGAAACCTTTTAATACAAGCATTACTAATTCTCTCCACTTAGGAAGAACTTTGAGATTATAGACAAAGTTTGCTGGGTATGAATAAATGACTAATAGCATGTAACCAGATCTGCTCAGTAGTTTGGGGACTATGCAACTTGCTTCTGATAAAACAGGCCTGTCATACTCCAGTTTCAAAGCAGAAAGCTAGACTAATGCACCTTAGGCCCTGTGTACACTAGCAAGTTTCTGCGCAGTAAAGCAGCTTTCTACGCTGTAACTCCCGAGGTGCACACACTGCCACGCCACTTAGTGCACAGAAACTACGCAGTTGCAGCGCTGTAAAAAAAACCACCCCGATGAGAGGCGTACAGCTTTCTGCGCCGGGGGTACAGCGCCGCGGTGCCAGTGTAGACACCCTGATTACAGCGTTGTGACTGACCTCCGGGAGGTGTCCCACAATGCCTGTTCTCGCCTCTCTGGTCATCGGTTTGAACTCTACTGCCCTGCCTTCAGGTGACCAACCGTGAGCCCCACCCCGTCAATTCCTTTGGAATTTTGAAAGTCCCCCTCCTGTTTGCTTGGTGATGCGTGAAGTGATCTGAGGGCATCTTTCCAGGTGGCCATGCCTGCTCCATGCACCAGCTGATCCCCTGCTCAGAGCAATGCCGAGCTGCTGGGGAGCATTTGGGGAGAGGAGGCTGTCCAGTCCCAGCTGCGCTCCAGCTGTAGGAATTATGATACCTATGGACATATTTCACCATGCATGACAGAAAGCGGTCATGACCAGGACACACTGCAGTACAGGGTCAAAGTGAAGGAGCTGTGGAAGGCCTACCACAAGGCGCAGGAGGCAAACCACTGCTCTGGTGCTGTGCCCATGAGCTGCCGGTTCTACAAAGAGCTGGACACAGTACTCGGCGGCGACCCCACCTCCACTTGAAGACCACTGTGGATACTTCGGTAGCTCGCGTGCTGGTTGAGAGTGGACCGAGCCATGAGGAGGATATCTTGGACGAGGATGTGGAGGGGAAGGGGGATCAAGAGGCAGAGGATGACTCAGAGATCAGAGATTCATGCAGCCAGGAGCTCTTTTCTACCCTGGAGGAGGCTAGCCAGTCACAGCTGTCAGATGTTGGCAAAGCGCAAACAGGAGAGAAGGCCCCTGTAAGTAAATTTGATTTTGGGAATCACTGAAGCGAGTTGTTGGGGGCAGAAGGGTTGCAAAAAGCAGGCTTGTCTCCCATCGCATGCCTAGACTGAGCAGTGAACAGGCTGTTGATTGACTCCCTCACTTCACAGGGATCTGCCTCAGAGATCTCCAGGAAACTCTCGTGGAGATACTGGGCAATCCATTGCCACAGGTTCTTTGGCAGAGATGCTTTGTTTCTTGCCCCATTAACGGTAACATTCCCGGACCACTGTGCCATCACGGCGGCGGGGGATGACCATTGCTGCACACAGGCAAGCCACATAGGGACCAGTCTCGGAAGCCGCAGTCTTGGAGGAGACCCTCCCTTGATTCCCTGCTCACCCTCAGCAGTGAGATATCTTTCATAATCATAGAATATCAGGGTTGGAAGGGACCTCAGGAGGTCATCCAACCCCCTGCTCAAAGCAGAACCAATCCCCAACTAATGAACAGAGCCTGTGGAAAACGTAGGAACAGGAATGATTATCAGCCTTCCCCCCCGCCCCCGCTACAGTGCTGGCTCTCCCCAAGAGCCACGTGCCCAGTGTACAGCAGGGTCCGGAAAGAGTGATTTACCCTGCCCCTGCAGCTACTCACCATTTTGGAGGTCTTGTGGCTCACTTGTGCTTGCCTGGGGTCAGCCAATTAGTAACAGGTGTGTGAGTACTAGCTGTGTTTTAAATCACTGAATCAGTGTTCTGTATGTTGCAAACAATACTGCTTATGTAAAATGTTGCATTTAAACTTCACAGAGATGACCTTGGGAGCCCAGCCTCCCCCTTTGTTATCAGCAGCTGAATGACAGCGCAGAATTAGAAAGAGGACAAGAAGAACTAAGGAGTACTTTCTGCATGATGTGATGATGCACTCTGCAGCTGAGAAACAGGAATTGAAGAAGTGGCAGGACAGTGAGAAGAGGGACTGAAAGGAGAACGCAGCACGCCAGAATGAAGCCACGGAGTGGCTTTGAAATGTTATGGAGCGCCAAGCAGACATGCTCCAGGCGATACTAGCTCTGCAAACTGAGCAGCTCTGCGCCAGCCTTCCCCTGCAGCTGCTGTCGCAAAACTCTTTTCCATGCTCCCCCCAGACACTGCCAACACACTCTTATCAACCTCCTGGCTCCAGTCTATACCCACGGCATTCCACTCCTTCCGCCTTACAGTCCAGCACTGCAGACTCCCACTACCCACTGCACTCAACACCCATCCTTCTGCACTTTGGCACTGCTGAAGTAGAGTATCTGCTGCATTGTACTCCAAAGGAGAAGGTTGGATATGATTCCTGGACATACACAAATCTTTAGCCGTCCCGGGACCCCACCTTCTCCTGGGACCTTCCCTTCCCCCATTCCCCTCACTGCTGATGTTTTTTTTTTTACTCTCTCCTCCAGTTGTTTTTGAATAAAAGAATTGTGTTGGTTTGAAAGCAATCTTTATTCTATTAATTGAAAGCAAACAGAGCCCTGCAAAGCAACAGACAATTATGTTAAACCTTCATATTGCATCATCTGCACCAATCACAATCACCTCCTAGCATTACAAGCACTGCACTCCTGAGTATAGCAACAAATATAAGTGGCTTTCAGCTTCAAATTTGCCTCCTCAAGGCACCACTGATCCTCATGGTCCCGCGCTGCATCCCTCTAATAGCCTGGTCTCTGGCTGTTCAAATTCAGCCTCCATATGCTGAGCCTTTGTGGTCCAGCCCTGAGTGAAGCTTTCACCCTTCCCATCACAAATATTATGGAGCATACAGCATGCTGCTATAAGAATAGGAATATTGTCATCGGCCAAGTCCAGATTCCCATAGAGGCAGCACCAGCGGGCCTTTAAATGGCCAAAAGCACACTCAACAGTCATTCTGCACTTGCTCAGCCTGTTGCTGAACCGCTCCTTGCTGCTGTCAAGTTGACCGATGTATGGCTTCATAATCCACAGCATTAAGGGGCAGGATCACAATGGGCTTTTCGACTTTCGCTACGGCGATCTTCTGGTTTGGGAAGAAAGTCCCTCCTTGCAGCTTCCTGAACAATCCAGTGTTCCAAAAGATGTGTGCGTCATGCACCTTTCTGGACCAGCCTGTGTTAATGTCTGTGAAACACCCACGGTGATCCACAAGCGCCTGGAGAACCATTGATAAATATCCCTTGCGATTAATGTACTCGGTGGCTAGGTGGTCTGGTGCCAGAATTGGAATATGTGTGCCAGTCTATCACCCCTCTGCAGTTAGGGAAGCCCATTTGTGAAAAGCCACCCACAATGTCACGCATGTTGCCCATAGTCACAGTTTTTCGGAGCAGGATGCGATTAATGGCCCTGCACACTTCCATCAACACAAGTCCAATGGTCGACTTTCCCACTCCAAACTGTTAGCGACCTATCGGTAGCAGTCTGGAGTAGCCAGCTTCCACAGTGCAATCGCCATGCGCTTGTCCAATGGCAGGGCAGCTCTCATTTTCGTGTCCTTGTGCCGCAGGGCTGAGGTGAGCTCATCACACAGTCCCATGAATGTGGTTTTCCTCATCCGAAAATTCTGCAGCCACTGCTCATCATCCCAGACATGCATCATGATGTGATCCCAACACTCAGTGCTTGTTTCCAGAGCCTAAAAGTGGCATTCCACTGCGGTCAGCACCTCCGTGAATGCCACAAGCAATCTCATGTCATAGCTAGTACACGTGGCAAGATCAATGTCGCACTCCTCTTGCCTTTGTAGTTTAAGGAATAACTCCACTGCCACTTGTGACGTGTTGGTCAGAGTGAGCAGCATACTGGTCAGCAGTTCAGGATCCATCCCTGCAGCACGAAGAGGCAGAGCCCGCAGTACACAAACCATTGAAAGATGGCGCCAAATGTGGATGGAAGCATTTATACTGTGAGAAGTCTGCTTGACTTCAATCAGACTAACAGTAGCAAGAACGATGCTTGGCAGTAAGCGTTTGCAGGATCAGGCCATTAGTCACCTTCTTCGGTCCAGTTAAGACAGTTCAAATGAACATTATTAATGGCATGCTCCAGTCAATGCTCTTTGAAGGCCAGTTGTATACTGCTGTGGAGGTTGCCATGTCCACCTTTTCATCTTTTCAAGCAGTAAAAAGCAACTATTTTCCCAAAGTTAACTGCCCTGGTTGTTTTAGTAGAATTAAAAACAATTATACAAAATGCAAATCTCACATATCCCTGCATTCTGAACTCCAGATCAGATATGCCTGAACTCAGGCTGACTTTTGAATGCCAAGACTCAGACTACTGAGCAAGCAAAAACAGAGAAGCCAAAATAAATCTAGCTATTCCACAGGCACAATGTGAGGAGTCATGCTAGCACTTTTGGTATTGTGTAATTAAGGGCATAACAAGCATTATAGTGGGAATTAGCATACAGATTGTGACAGAAACTAATCTGCTTGGCTTTGAAATGTTTCCTTAAAAAGAAATATTTTGGTTCCAGTGTTTGTGCAAGAGGTAGAAAGCCTGCTGTCCTTGACACAGGAAGTAGATAACACCTGTCAGTAGAATTCAAACCACCTGCTCAGGCTTCCTTGGGGAATAAGGCCTGCAGCTGGCTACACACTCACAAGTTTATGGACTGCACATTCTTTGCTTTCTTCTTCTTCTTCTTTTTTAATTTAAACTCAGACAACTGCTTGGTCCTCAGCAAGGAAGACACCAAAAATTAGGCTAGAATCCAAAAGACACTGGTGGAGGGTTTCTGAAAGATGGGGAAACGGTTTCCCTCAATTTCTGATATTGCAAAACACAGTTTTGCATTTTTGTGATTAGTGATCAATATGCAGTACTTGCTCCTAAAATAAAATCAGAGACTTAAGGACACAATGCACAAACATGAACACGAGAACACAGTTTGTTCTCAAAAAGGTAAAAAATATAAAAATCGGGAGGTTTTTAATCCAGAAACTTTGACATCAGCTGTATGCATAAGAGATTAAGTGAAATGCCAAAAGTAACAGTTTCAATTGGATTCATTATTCCACGATGAGGTTGTTCTGTGTTATTTTTGGTATAGCCCTAAATTAGCTGAACAACCCCACCAAGCTTATAAGCATTTGCTTTAGGATTTTTTCTATTTTAAAAAAAAAAAAATCACAATTCATTCTGAAGAGGGGCTTACAGAAATGATTGGGTTATAGAGCAGAATGTTTCCCTTTGCGTGCACTTTTTTATGGATAACAGAGAACTATGTAAGTGACCTCCCTAGCACTCCCTCCTCCAGCCCCCCACTTTGGATTTCTGTGAAGCATGAACTGTTCTTTTAATGATCTGGAACCGGAGGTTGGAGAGGTAGAGGGGAAGAAAATGGGAGAGAGGAAAAATAATTTCACACTTAATATCTGATAGGGTGGGCCAGTTCAGTAAAATAGAATATGATTTTTTTTCTTTCCTGGGTAGAATACATTTGTCTGGTGTTCCTTACACATCATCCCGAACCGAATGTTTCCTTTCTTAACGTATGCTGGAAAAAGATGGCTAACTGTGGAAAAAGCTGAGTCAGACAAATAAAAAGAGAAGCTCCCAGCATGAAATTGCTCAACAAAAATGGTATATATCATAGCAAAAATTAAAAAGAACTCTTCATCTCTGTACTTGAATGCTTTGTCTAAATGAGTGCCACATGTCAGGGCTGCTCATGGAGAAAGACAATTTTTTCCTTCTGAATCTCACATATGGTACACACTCCAACTCTGATGGAGGAACAAATGCAGAAACAATGCAATCAGCTTTGTTGTTTGGGTCTGCTCTATAGCATGCACTCCTTACCAGAGCTCCCCCTCATGTCAGCACTGCAAGCGCTTTTCCTCTCTAGCACCTCCGTGTCCTGGTTCCACGATTGTCTGCTGCCTCTGCAGTCTAGCCTTCTGGCCAGGTCAGCTCTTAGTCCAGTTCCCTTTCAGGCTAACAGGAAACAAATTGTATGTCAACTCAAAATAGCCACCTGGGTTGTTAAGGTCCATAATATAAACACTAGTCCTGCATGGAAAGCTAAGATCAATGTTGCCAAAGTTAAGCCCCTGACTGGGCCAGGTTCCTTGTGTTAGGGCAGTGACAGCCTTCCTTCTCTGTCCTAACTTCACCCAGAACTGGCATGTAGTAGAAGCAGCCAGCCTTTTATCTGGCCTGCTGGGCCCTGATTGGCTTCCACCTGCTCTTGGCCCTTCTAGGTGCTGGAGGAAAATCTCTTGCTGATTCTGCCTGCAGCTGATCATGGGAGGCCTCTGTAGGCATCCCCTGGAGGTCTGAACTACTGCTCTTCCCTTCCACCAGGCTCCCTTCTTAGGGCAGGGTATGGAAAGACAGTACACGGCTTGCGGCAGCGGGCAGCAAATGCTTGGTATTCCCGGACACAATAAGTGCTACCTGTTTACTGGCCAAGGGTGGCTTGTACAAAGTGCAACAAATATCCAACTTACAGGCACCAGAGCTGGTGTCTATCACCTGGAGGAGATTATCCGAGATATGGTAGCATGCATGAAGGATCTGTCACTAAAGGCCTGATCTAATTTCATAGAACCATAGAATATCAGGGTTGGAAGGGACCTCAGGAGGTCATCTAGTCCAACCCCCTGCTCAAAGCAGGACCAATCCCCAATTAAATCATCCCAGCCAGGGCTTTGTCAAGCCTGACCTTAAAAACTTCTAAGGAAGGAGATTCTACCACCTCCCTAGGTAACGCATTCCAGTGTTTCACCACCCTCCTAGTGAAAAAGTTTTTCCTAATATCCAACCTAAACCTCCCTCACTGCAACTTGAGACCATTACTCCTTGTCCTGTCATCTTCTACCACTGAGAATAGTCTAGAACCATCCTCTTTGGAACCACCTCTCAGGTAGTTGAAAGCAGCTATCAAATCCCCCCTCATTCTTCTCTTCTGCAGACTCTCTCTTGAAGTCAATGGATATCTTTCCATGTACTTTAATGGAATATAGATTAGAAACTAAATGACGGCACTCAAGAGGAAAGCCATTTAAAACTTGAGTACTCTGCAACGTATCAAAGGTCTACAGCCCAATTCTGCAGCCCCAGGACTTCAGTGGGAGTTTTGATTGCACAATGATGGGACAATCAGGTCCCAACCTTCCTTCCTGGACATATAAAAGCACTTATTTAAAATACATGACAGAGAGAATTTTCTGTTGTGTACCAGTATTCAAGAAGCACTGACATGCATGTTATCTGAACACCCATGAATGAAATAACTTCAGTGTATAGCTCTCTAAGACAAAATCCATGGCAATTTTTTTAAGAGGAGACAAAAGCAAACAGTATCGGTCACAACAGAATATCATGTTTAGTTCTTGTAATAAATTCCTTGTCCTAGTCTTTTACCTAGTCTTTAAAGAATAGTCTGGTGAATGCTTGGCTGTCTGTACATGGAGATTAAACAACTTGTGTTTTAAAGGAGTTTAATGAAGTCCAGAACAAATTAACCAGAAGTAGCACAACAAAAAGCCTATTAATGTTGCTACATTGGGGACCTCTTAAAGGCTTATAGCTTTGGTGTATTCCAAGTTTCTTCTCGCACAGTATCTGGAACAGGATGTGGGTTGAGAAGGTTTCTCAGTATGTCTGGTTCTCAGTACAGTAGTTGTTAATTTCAATGAAAAAAACCCCCTAAAGTTATCAAATGGTCATTGTTCCCCGGTTTGATTTCCTAGAGGATTTTATTTCTTTATGAGGTGTATGTTTTCAGGGCATAACATGACACATACTGGGTTTTGTTTTATCTGTCTCTCCAGAGTCAGTTAATAATTGTAATTGTGTTACAAACAGACCTCACAGATAGGAAATGGTTTTGTCCCATTGCACCTAGATCTTCCCTCTTGGACCACCCCAAATAATGCCTCCTACCATGGTTTTGAGGTTTTCACATCTTCATTACCAGGACCTACACAGAGTGGGATGAATCAAGGGTGGACTTACCTCTCAGTTTCCTTCCTTGCCTTGGCAGTGAGACTTCAACTCACTTACATTACTTTCATGTAGAACTTGAGGAGTCACGGCAAAGGGTTTGATCTAAAGTGTGTTTCCAGTTCAGGAGGGATGAGAAGTGGAGTAACCCAACAATACTAATTTTAATTCATTATTAAAACTGAATAATACATAAGGGGACTTGGAAAAATAGAGTATTTTTCCAAGTCCCCTTAGGCTATCTGCTATGTAGTTTCAAAAATTCAACAAAATCTCAGGCAGAGGTATTTTTAAATAAAATAGCTCAATGTCCACATAGTCACATGTTGCGGTATCTAGTTAGCAGCTTAGTTTGGGTTTCAGATAACAAAGAGGATACTTTTAAAACTTAATTAGATTTAAAAAGAAGAAAAACATCCTCCACATTTCATCATTCCAAATAGAAATAAATCATATAAACCAAGCATATGCCAAAAAATTCAGTTCATATTCAATTACTATCATATTGTTAGTTTACCAAGTCTCAACAAAAAGGAGCACCATGCCCAATCAATCTAATTTGGCCAACGTTAGTTAACTATGATGTTTAAATTTAGTTATCTAAATCAATATTTGGACAAATAAATTAGTGGCCTAATTTTCAAAGGTACTGAGCAAATGCAGCTCCAGCTGATTTCAGGGACTTAGATTGATTTCAAGGAATAAAGGCCCAGATCCTCAGAAACATTTATGCTCTCAGCTTCCCATTTCAAACAGTATTACATCAGCATGCACTAGGAAACTTTTAGTGCGCACCAGCAGAGTCCACACAGGACAATGCTGGTGAGCGCTAGAATTTACACCCCATTGGTGTCCATTAACACCCCATGTAGAAAAGTGCTTAGGTGCCAAACATGAATTTAGGTGTCTGATTTTAGGCACTGAGATTCATCATTTGTTGCCATATCTGTTCTACAAGTTCATAAAAAAGAATAACAATGAATATAGGTCCCTTCTGTTGGGATATGTAACAGGGTTCACTCATCACTCTGGCGCCTCCTGCTGCTTGTTTTGGGAATTAGCTCTGCATGGTCATGTGCCCTCTTCGGGTGGTGCCTCACCGCCATCACTCCTGTTCTAGGAGCCACATCTCTCCAAGGATCGCAGCATCCACTTCAGTGACACAGCCCTCCAGCCGTGCCACACACTGTGCTCCCCCTTCCAGGGGACCTGCAGTCCACTGTTCAGTCACTTCCCTTAGTGGCTACTGCAGCAAATTGTCTGGCCACTTCCTCATGGCCCCAGCATCCTTTTGCCCTTGCCTCAGGGCCTCAGCCTGCAAACCGCAGCAGCCAGCCAGCCAGAAGTGTCTCTCACTCCCCCGGTCCCTGCTAGCAGCACTGTTCTGTCCAGGGTGCTGGCAGCTCTCTCAGCCCTCCAGAGACACAGTGCTTCCTCCCTGGGCTCCCAGCAGAGAACTGCCTTCCTCTTCCCTGCTTCTCTCTTTTTATATGGGCCCGCTTGGCCCTGATTGGCTGCTCCCTTCAGTCCTTCTCCGATTGGCTGCCTCCTGCACAGCCTCCCTAGGGCTCTATTAACCCCTTAGAGCCCAGTGTGGAGCAGGCACCCCATCATAGGATATCACCACAAACACCGAACAGCAATATTAGGTTAAGCAAATCAATAGTAGACGGAAATAACTATACTCAATTTATTTTCTCCAGTAAAGAGATACCTTCACCATTGTTTGAATGAGTAATGTCACACTGATTTCTTGCCCATCAAGAACAATATATATCTGCTTTCTTTCAACCTTTATTTCTTCTCCAGGAGAACATAAGAATGGCCATACTGGGTCAGACCAAAGGTCCATCTAACCCAGGATCCTGTCTTCCGACAGTGGCCAATGCCAGGTGCTACAGAGGGAATGAACAGAACAGGTAATCATCAAGTGATCCATCTCGTTGCCCATTCCCAGCTTGTGAAAAACAGAGGCTAGGCACACTATCCCTGCCCATCTTGGCTAATAGCCATTGATGGACCTATTCTCCATGAACTTATCTAGTTCTTTTTTGAACCCTGTTATAGTCTTGGCCTTCACAACATCCTCTGGCAAAGAGTTCCACAGGTTGACTGTGTGTTGTGTAAAGAGGAGGATCCTCTGAGCCCTTGTGGAGCTCGAAGAAGTCTTCCATTTTTTGGCAACCTTTGTCAAACAGAAGAGGTCTGTACTAAGCTCCAATCAGACCCTATCATTGCTGCTCTTTGAGTCAGTCAGAAGAATCACTAAAAGTCCATGATGGGCACTGATGCCTTCTCCTGTCAGGGCTGAGTGTACAACCTACATAGTTCTCCAATGGCCTGCTTGCCTGGAAATGAGGAACTGAGGTCAGTGAGGTTCCAAACTCACATCTCCTGCATGGCATGATGCTATGCCGCTTCCAGGACACATCTGGCTATGAACACCTACAATTCTCTTAGTTACTAATAATGCTCATTGCATTTCTAGAGTCTTTCTTGTCTTTATGGCCAAATGTTTATCAAAATATATCATCTAACAAACAATATGTTCCTGAAAATTGTTCTTCATATGGCATTAAGGGCCCTATTCTGCCAGATTTACTTACTTCTATTCAGTACCATTGAAAAGAACTAGACTGCTTGCAGAATGAAGGTAAAGAATTAAGGGTAGGATTTTCAAAAGCACACAGCATTGGCCCAACTCTGCTCCCATTTAAGACAATAGCAATTGAGCTCCATGGGAGGAGAGTTAGACCAATGCTGAGCAATTTTCTTTCAAGTGTATATTAGCAGCCCTCTGTAGAATCGAGCTGACATTTCCAATGGCTATCACTGAATCTGTCTGCTTTGGCCAACCTCTGATATCTCCTCCTGTGGCTGATCTTGCCAATCATCCAGTTCTGCCTTATCATTTAAGCTTGAGAAGTAAAATTCATCCTTGGTCCTGCACAGGGCTCTGAGCACTACCTAAGTCCTACTGATACCTGATGTTAAGGGGGACCATCTGCACTGAGATCAATTTTTCCCCAGTAGGAAGTCATACAAAGGAAGGGGAAACAGAGGAAATCTGGGGTTTCCCAGAAACTATGGAAACTTTTGACTTCATGTATGTCTTTTACCCAAAAGAAGTTCTCAAAGGAAAATAATTGTCTCTTTGCCTAACACTTTCCGAAATGGAATTAAACTTTTAAATCCTCTAAAAGGTTTTTGGTACTAAAAAACCTTGGTATACTACAAGGTTTTAAATTATAGGTTCTTGCTTCTTCCATCCCTAGACACTAGCCAAATATAATAATGAAGGGAACATAATGCCAGTTTAGCAGGTTTGGAAATAATGTTGTTGTGTTTCTTAATACAGAGCACTTTCCCATGTACTCTTCTGTCCCTCTCTGGAATGGTGATGTGGCAATGTCTGGCTGGCAAGGTGCAGTCAGTGACAACAGTGAATTAAGGAGTAAATGACTCTGCCTAGCTCCACTGAGTACCTATTGTACTATTGCAATACAGAGTTAAGCTCCTGGGTGACTAATCATAAAGTGTCACAAATGAAATGTTATTTTACTTTGATATATTCTCTCTTCCCACCACTATTGTAACTCTACAACCACCAGATCAAGGTACAATTAATAACTTGTCAAGTTCTGTAGGGAGGAGACTGTGTCTGTACATCTTCATACTATAGGCTAAAACAAGACAGACCCCAAAGCTGTGTGTTATGCCTCTACAATCGCTAATGAAAGCTGCAAATAAGATAAAATAGCCTATACCTTATCAAATTAGTTCCGAGCTGCTGAAGTTGTTTGTTAACATTGGCTACACTTTAGCTATTGTTATGGAAGAACAAGAGGAAAGTCGGTCCATAATGTAGTTTGCTCTTCCTTTGACATCAGCTTCATCATATGTGTACATGAAGGATTTGAATAGCTTTTCTGGGGGGTAGAGGGGGAAACCTTTTATTTCTATTTTTTTCTCAAATAATAGTTACAACTCCCTCAGCCAAACCTACAAGAAACTGCCAGAGCACCCTCCTAATTTATGGATTATGAAAGTGATGCGTAATGGACACTGTGTCTACTGCTAAATTTATGGGATTCTCAGGTAGTATAAATCTCCATTACTTCATTGAAATCAATGGAGTTACACCAACTTATACCAGCTGAGACTCTTAAGAAGGAAGAATTACCCAGCAGTTAGAACCTAGGCCTGGGAGCTGGAAGACCACGTTCAACCCCCAGCTCAATTCCCAGCTCCATCATAGACAAGTCACTTGGGTTTTCTGTGCCTTAGCTCCCCATCTGTAAAATAATAGTATTTCTCTGCCTTTCAGAGGTGTTGCAAGGACAAACACATTAGACTTTGTGAGGTATTCAGATTCCGTGGCAATGAGGACCACAAGTACTTACGATAGATAGAATTTTGTATCTCTCTCTGACAGAGGCAGATTACCTTTTTGTGGGGCCCTGGGCCAGAGCAAGCAGATCGTCTCCCCACCCCTTCCACCTGCAGCACCCGCCCCTGGCGCTCCTGCTGGGGAGCAGAGGAAGTCCCCGGCACCCCAACCCCACTTCCTGGCAGGAGCGCCAGGTAGTTGGAGTAGGTCGGGGTGTGGGGAGAGGATCTGTGGCCGGGACCCCTGGGTCTGGGCTCCATTGGCCCAGTGGCTAATCCTCCACTACTCTCTGATTGCAGAGGTTCTGTCTACAGGATTTTTGTTTGTTTGCTTGCATGCTTCTTTGGGCCTGGTTTATGGCTTTTTCGTAATTACACATGTGATTTAAGCCTTTTATTTTATTAGCTTAAGCATGCAGGAAAACAAATGTAAATTGAAAAACCAAGGAGGTGCAGGGTTTAACCCTTTGTTGAAATGATAGGCACACTGAATAGATTAAATTAAAACTTTTCTAGCTCAATCACAGAGTTTTTTAGTTTTGACAAATCAGTTTTCGCCCAGCCAAATATAAACATATACATAGATAAATACAGATAAAAGAAAAACACAGAAGAGAAAGAAAAAGAAAAATATGAATAAGAGCCTCTCCTTATATTCAGGTGATGAGGAGGTGAGGATTGTTGTCAGCTTCAGGCTGAAAGATAACTACTTTCTCAAATAGATGGAGTAACCCTTGTCCCTCTGGAAAGCTGGCTTGGGAGTTGAAGGCCAATTCTTCCTGATTCTCAGATGGGATGGAGTTCCCCTCTTTTCAGGAACCCACAGGAAATGGCAGCAGACATGGTGGCAAAACAAATCCAGGACCATCAAGGATATATTGTTAAATCTAAGAAACACCATGGCCTGAGTTTCTCTAGACTTCACACCCATTACATGGAGCACAAAATAAAGATAAGCAAAGAAAAGGACAGACAAAGAGCAAAGGAGAATGAAAGCAAAGACCTGGCCCCCTACTCTAGGTTATTCTGAAATGTATACATTATTAATTGATGGGAAACTATTTAGGCTGTTGTGATAGCTTTTTTATTATTAATTCATTTATTAATTAATTTATTATTATTATATTGCAGAAGTGTCTAGAAGCTCCCATCAGGACTCCATTGTGCTACAAAGCTGCAAAAACACAAAATAGACAAGTGAAGTCAATGAAGTGTGCCAGTTTCCACCAAAAGAGTTTATAGCCAACTAAAACATTATCCTTCTCTTTTAGTGACTCTTAGATGTTCACCTTGGCTCCAGTCCATTTATGCCAGGTTAAAAGCCCAGAGCACCCAGGGAGTCGGCGCCTAAGGCGCCTCTTTTGATGTCATCAGTGGGGGGAGCGGCCGCTCCTCCTGCCCCCCCCCACCTATGCTCCCCCGCCCCTAGGAGCCAGAGGGACCTGCCGGATGCTTCCTGGGAGCTGCCCCAGGTAAGCACCACCAGGACTCCCCACCTCACCCCCGGCAGGTGCCTCTGGCTCTTAGGGGTGGGATGGGCACCCACTATGGTGGCCCACGAGACCCTCCTGTCCAGTTCTGGGGGCAGTCAGGGGACAGGGGAGGGGGTGGATGGGGCAGGGGTCCTTGGGGAGGGTGTCAAGGAACACGGGGGGTTGGATGGGGCAGGAGTCCCGGGGGGCGGGGGTGGGCAACGACCCCCTTGTGGGGTGAGGAGGGAACCCGTTGTTAAGATTTTGGCAGCTCATCACTGGTTACAAGGAATAGCCAGCATGGATTTATCAAGGACATATCATGCCAAACCAACCTCATTTCCTTCTTTGACGGGGTTGCTGGCTTACTGGATGCGGGAAGCGGTAGATGTGATATATCTTGATTTTTGAGTAAGGCTTTTGACACAGTCCCACATGACATTCTCATAAGCAAACTAGGAAATGTGGTGTAGATGAAATTACTCTAAGGGGGATGCAAAACTAGTTGGAAGACCATACTCAAAGGTTGTTGCCTATGGTTTGCTGTCAAACTAGGGGGATGTATCTAGTGGAATCCGGCAAGAGTCAGTCATAGGTCTGGAACTATTCAGTATTTCTATTAATAATTTGGATAATGGAGTGGAGAGTATGGTTATAAAATTTGTGGATGACACCAAGCTGCAAGGTGTTGCAAGCATTTTGGTGGGCAGGATAAGAATTCAAAATTTGACAAATTGGAGAATTGTTCCGAAATCAAGATGAAATTCAATGAAGACAAGTGCAAAGTACTACATTTAGGAAGGAAAAATCAAATGCACAACTACAAAATGTGGAATAACTGGCTAGGCAGTAGTACTGGTGAAAAGGATCTGGAGATTACAGTGGCTCACAAACTGAATGTGAGTCAACAATGTGGTGCAGCTGCAAAAATGCTAATATCATTCTAGAGTGTATTAACAGGAGTATCATATGTAAGACATAGGCCACTGCTTGGCACTGGTGAGGCCTTGGCTGAAGTACTGTGGCCAGTTCTGGCTGCTACACTTTAGGAAAGATGTGGACAAAGTGGAGAGAGTCCAGAGGAGAGCAACAAAAATAATAGAAGGTTTAGAATACCTGACCTAGGAGGAACCGTTAAAAAAAATGGCATGTTCAGTCTTGAGAAAAGGAGGTTTCCAAGGGAAGTTGTGGAATCCCTGTCATTGGAGGATTTTAAGAACAGTTTGGACAAACACCAGTCAGGGATGGTCTAGGTTTACTTGGCCCTGCCTCAGCACAGAGGGGATGGACTTGATGACTTCTTGAGGTCCCTTCCATCCCTACATTTCTATTGAGTCTACGGTTCAAAAATTCCTGAGAGGTTTTTCCCAGTGCAAGAACTGAGGCAGACGTAACCCCTAGTGTCAGGGGTGTGCCAGGGTTGGGTTGGGGGATGGAGGAGTATATTGGAGTAGCACTGCTGCGCACAATGCTGTGCAATTTCTGGGCAGCACAGCAGGCCGTAGGCATCTAGGGACAAACTACTATAACTTAGACACACACACCTCAAGGCTGTCTACATTATGCTGGGGTCTGTGGAGCAGGCCAGGGTTGGGAGGGCACAACGGTGGCTGAAACACACTATAACTCCAGATCCACCCCCTGGACTGCGCGTTCTGTGCTGCGCCTCCTATAGGTGCCATCCAGAGTCTCAGCCTTAGGTTTTCAGTGGCCATATTTACTTAAAAATAACTTTGAGCAGAAGTACTACACAATCTTGAACAGCCTGGGACTGTTTTAATACAGATTCATTTTTAATACAAAAGAACCCAGGAAGCTTGAGTAGCACATACCACCTCCTTAGCCGCCCTGGAACCTGCATGGGCCATAATAATAAGCAAAAACTTCCTGTGCAAACCCCGCAACCGGCAGCCGCAGCTATGCCAGGGGAGGCTTAGCCTTCCCTGGCCTATTATACCCACCGCCTATGCTCTCCTTTATGTTACAACCATCCTTTACATTACAAAACATTCAATAATAACAGAAGGCCACATTCTCCCCTGGGGTAAATAGGCAAAACTTGCAGAACTCAGTGGAGCTTCATCCATTCATGCCAGATGAGATTTTGGCTCAGAATATGTAGTTTTTAAGCCATGTGCAGGCTTGAAAGTTTTGTTTAATAATAAGGCTACCTACACTCATGCACAGTACTCCTATTGATGCCAATGTGAATTCTACACATAGATCTAGGGTAGTGTATATGTTGTGCACACCCATCCATATAGCCTATGTTTGTAGAAACATGTTTATTGTAATTTAAAATAAATAAATGCAATGGACCAAATCCCCAGCTTGTGTAAATCAGTGTCATTCCAATGACTTCTCTACCAGTGTAACAGTTCTGCACAGATCAGGTAATCTCTGACTCTAAAAATACTGCACAAATGTTATTATGCAATGAAGTTTGCATAAAATGGGGCAAACTTTCACAGTATGTCATTTTTTTCTGTTTATATAATCTATAACAACCATTACTATAGAATATTAGAAAGACTTACAAAGTAAATAACTTATAATTCATGTTCTCAAGAAATAATTTATCAAATGGGGGTGGAGGAAAAAATGGTTTTTTGCCATTGACAATTCACATATTTCCACAATATGCTTAACTTAACATGAACCAGAAGATAGTGACCACATATGCCTATAGTCACGTTCTTATATTTCTCTGGAGAGGGTTTTTACATGTTCAGTAAATGTTTCCCAGACAAGATTGAGTTCACACTATAAGTCTTGTCTTCTGAATGCTGCTTAGTTCATTTTGTGACTTTCCTTGTCAGTTATTAGCTCTCTGGAAACTGCAGAAAATCAATTCACTGCTGCAGTTTTTCCCACTATTTCTGCCAATTGCTGATTTTTTTCCTATGCCTATTGCTATGGAATTGTTTTCCCCCATCATTAAGTTTAGTTGTTCAATGGGATCCAGAACCTAGTACTCAGTGACCTAGAGCACTTTTTTGTCATTCTCTGGACACTATAATACATCAAGAGGATTTCAAGGCGTGGTTTAAAACAAATAAGCATCAAAAAGTACAAATGCTTGTTCATACTTCTCTAAACCCCATTTGGGCTCCAGTTGCATGAGATCAGGTTTTCCTCTGATATCTCCAATAGTTCCTGCTCGTGGGTTGCCCACAAATAATACATGAATGGCATTTTGTTGCAGTGCTACAGCTTTTACTCTTGGTCAAAAACAGGCACTGCTGAGGTGGAAACTAAAGAAATGTCAATTAAATAAAAACGAATGTCATACTTCAAACACATTTTGGGGCAAAGATTTGGATCAGTGGTTATTTTAGCTGAGCCAGCTCATGCATCCCTATTTGCAAAGGGAGAGAAAGAGTAGTGGAAGTTCCTGAACTGTTACAGATAGAAGAAACCAATAAAAGCAATAAAAAGCTTTATAGTAGAGGCATGAAACATAAGTTATTGGAGTGATGGACGGCTCAGGTGACTGGTACTGCCCTCCAGTCTTTTCCCCATAGACTGCTGGGTTCAAGCCCAATTCAGGTTAGCATTGACTGAAATGTGAAACTTGTACTGTGTAATTGCTATGTGGTGGCCTATGTAGAGTAGCTTTGGCATTCTCAGTCTGGTTTCCAGTGGACAAATAACCACACCAGAAAAACCAACTGGCACAAAGAAAAAAACCTTGTTATCAATTCTCCCCAAGCAGGCAAAGGACTGGTTGGGCACAGAAACTGAAACAACCCTATCAGCCTCTGGAGACAATCCATCCAGGATGGGGCTGGGCAACACTGGCTGAGCAGTGTGAAGAAGTTGCTTCCTGTGCCATATCTGATCAGTATATAGCTGGGACTAACCTAGGCCTTTCAGCCACAGCCTGAAGTAAGGCAGTGCAGAAGTGCACCACCACAAGTGGAGCTCCTGGAGGCATTCCTTCTCAGTCCCCTCTATAAGGGGACCTCTGAGGTACAATCCCTCCCTGAGTTCTCATGGGAAAATGCAATTTTACCCAGCTCCTTCCTCTCCCCTTCATTCCCTCCACAAACACACATACACTCACGCCTATGGCTAAATATCACAGTTTTGGCCCCATGTGAGAATACAATTATAGCTGAGTCATTCTTAGAAAGCCAGATTGCTGAAATTTGCTTCAGCCGCTGCCTAGGAAGTGTAGTTAACTCAGTTTCAAGTCACCATATTGGGCCACTGTTGCGCCCTGCTATTGACTGAAGCATGGTAACAACACGGAGAGGAAGGGTAGTAAAATGACACACTAGAGGTGAATCTCTAAGTCTCCTTTGGGCGTGATGAGGGTAATCAGTGTTCCCTGAAAGTATGGGAAATAATTTAAACTGGGATTGGAATGACACACTTTAAAATGCATTTTAAAGACTCCATGGTGGGGTTGATTACAAGTTCTGAAAATCAGGGTTGAGGAATCAGAATATACCAGAGGTAAAACAAATGAATTTCAAAGGTAGGTTTCTCTGAAATAATACTGGCATCATGTCATGGGCCAGGTACACCATGGCATATTAAGGATATAAATATGTAGCTAATAATTTAGTGCAGGTTTATGGGCCATCTGTGCTCTCTTTAGAGCATACAGTGTGGAGCCTTTACAGATGGAATGGAGGTATGAAGAGAAGGAACATTGATATACTGCTGAGAGGAGGAACAGAGCTGTGAGAGAAAATGTATAATACTGAAGTCCAGGGAGGCCTGAAAATAAACAAGCAGAAAGGAAAAAAACATCTAAGATAAACACAAGAGGAAGTGAAGGCTGTGGGGTACAATTCAAAGAGTTCTCTCTGTTTAAAAGAAATCAGGGAAAATGGAAAGGAGAACAATTGGTTCCTAAGTGAGATAGGAAACCCTGAAGGGCCTACAGCATATGACACAGAATCAGAAAGACAATGAAAGAAGTGAGTTAGCAACTTTAGCAATTTAGCAAACTACTGTAGCAGTAAGTAAGAGATTTCAACTACCTGAGCATAAACTGCAATACATCAGACAGCAGGAATAAATCCAAGACTATCTTCTGAAAATCTTTGCTACTGGCATCAGCAACTGCTTTGCAAATGACAGAACAGGCAAGCAATGAGCAAAACAGAAAGCATAGCCACAGCCATACTCATCCTAAATAGTACATTACTATGTGCCACATTTTGCCACCCTTACTCATGGAGAATAGTGCCTGTCTCCTCAACTAGTCCCATTTAAATCCTTGCAGAGTAAGGAGTACATCACATGAGTAATTGTGGCACAATCCAGTGCTATGTTAGTATCCCATTGAAATAAATTTGACAATTCCTGTAGTTTTACTCAGCTTAAGGGTGGCAGAAGTGGGGCCTACGTAAAAAAGGTAAGACCCATCACCTGAATAGACAAGGAATACTGTGTGAGAAAGGTATCACTACAGAACAAATTTTTATTCCAGATCTTGTATCTATTCAGTTTATTGGATATTCTCGGAACCCCAGAGAGATTAGGATATGAAAAGAATAGCATAACGGAAGACGAGTTGGAAGAAAAGTAGTCTTGGTCCTTATCCAAGCAATGTGGAAGTAATTGAAACTTACCAAGAAAATTCCCGTAATAGTTTTGGGTGATACACAATAGCAGAAGACAGTGCCATAGTATCCCATTTATTGGGGTCCTGGGGTTACAACTCTTTCAGAGTGGAGGATGTTTCTCCTCTTTTAGACTTTTACTGAGTGTTTATTAGAGAGCTAATTGATTCTATGGTGTCTTAAACCAGCATTATAGTGATATTAAGATATTTTAAAACATTTTTTTCATTTCATCCCCACTTTCAGCAACTGTGGGACAGATCCTGGGGAGTGGCTGCTTTGTACTGTACTGCCAGGAGATTTTGTCCAAACCGCCATCTTAAAGAGGATTACCCCAGTTAGGGTGACCAGACGTCCCGATAAAATTGGGACTGTCCTGATTTTTAGCTCTTTGTCCCATGTCCCAACCAATGCACAGTCGGGACGCCATTTGTCCCGATATTGCGGCTTTGGCCACTTTGGCCTTTTTTTCTTTTTGGCTTTGGCAACTCCACTCTGGCCGCTTTTTTTTTTTTTTTTTTTGCTTCCCCCATATGTCCTGATATTTTGTCCGTTTCATCTGGTCACCCTAACCCCAGTGATGGTGAATTGGCTCCTATGTAATTCCCTTTCTTTGTGCCAGAGTAGAGGGCACGACCAGGAGAAAGGAGGCATGGACTAAGCTTCACTGTGTGCTGCCATCTTGGCCATTTGGGGGCTCTAGTAGCATGCATAAGTTAGAGCAGCCTTGGAGAAAGGGATCGACTCAGCACAAAATGGGCTTAGACCTGAAAGAGCTCAAAGGTGAGTTTTACACCCTCTTTGCTCCTCTTTCCCCTGAATAGTATCACATGCAGTTAAGCCAACCCCAGGATCTGACCTTCTATGCTAATTTATTCACTTTCCTATTCACGTCTTCTTTTCCTCTCTATCCAGTGAGAAATGGCTTTACCAAGATTTATGGTGACTATATGGTGCCAAATCCTTACAGTGATCCAGTTAGTTTGCTGCAGCACCCTGAGCTCTCTACAACAGAACACACACAAAAAGCATGTTATTTCAAAATCTATACTAACAACATTTGAAATGAAAAAAAACTAAGTGAGAAAGTCTAGTAAAAGTGAAATGGGATGGGCTAGCGAGTTAAAAATACTGTATTGAGCCAACAGTTGCTGTGTGAAATATCTGTGGATAGATGGAGATAGGGCCTGAAGCAGATATAAAGGGGGATTTGAGCTCCATACCCACCACAGCAAATGCCCAGTCATGTAGGCCTTACTGCCTAAGGCAGATAGCGCATGGAGTACAAATTCCTGTGAGGATGAGGCTCAAGGAGGAGGAATTACTTTGTGTGTTTCAAACTAGGGTTTTTCTGAGTAAAACCGATAATCAGAAACAGTATGGAACCATGTTTATGCCTGATCAAATTCATCAGCCCAGGATACACTGATTCACCCTTAATATGCCTGCCATACTATTGTATTAAACCATATATTATGTGCATACAGCAGGTGTGCATCCCACCGTGCTATGTTTCTTCACTGTGATGTATAGTATATCTATCCTCTTATGGAACAATTTAGCATAATGCAGCTGTACCATGGACTTACTGAAATATCACTCATATGTCAGCACAGAAATAGCTGTTACATAACTGTCCTGATGCTATGACCAGAACATAAAGTTCTGAGCATAAGAGTTAATTAACTCATTACTTGAGCAACTCTAAAGAGCAGGGGAGAGAGCGGGGAATCAATCTTGCATTCCAATCCATCCAACTGTGTCTTAAATCTGAAATCACCCATATCACTCACAGTAACACAAAAGGGACTATTTTTAAAATGCATGATTTCTGGCTGCATGGTAGCACCTACAGGTGAAGTTAAACTGCAATTAGAAACTTAAACTCTTCCCACATTTCAGGGTCCATGTATCTCACATACAATTGTCAGTATTGAAGTTAGGATCAGTGAAAAGCAAAGTCTGCTCTTCCCAGCTCTACAAATAATTTCGGATCAGCTGAATCTGACACGAAGCATCCCACTTAACAAAAGAAATGAACATGTAACAAAATGGTGACTCAGGTATTAGTTTTACAAATCAGAAATTAATTCCATTTATCGTTCCATAAGAGTCCAAAGAGTGCATTCTCTAGACACATAAAATAATAGAAAGGCACCCCTCAGAAGATAAAAGTATGTTAATAACTCAGGAACCAAACAGTGAAACGCAAGCACTGATCAAATCTTTCTAAGCAAACTTGCTTTCCCTGAACTCTTCAAAAATTGTCTCTACCAAATGATCATTGCACTTACATTGGGTTAGATCATGGGTGATCCTGGGAGGGTTCATAAGGGTGAGAACAACTAGTCTTTCCATCCCACTTTTTCACAGGAGTCAGGCACAATTGCAGTCCCAACACTCCCTAAATGCAGAGACCAGCTCTCTGTTCAGGTTTCCTACACTGCAAAAAAAGATGTGTTCTTAACTCGGGTTAGCTAACACCCTCAGCCACCTTGGCTTAAAAAAAAGCAGTGAAGACAAAGCAATTGAACTTCTAACTTTGGTGGCTTCCCGACTAGACCAGGAGATATTACGGTAGAGGAGTGGGTCAAGTCTGTGAAGGTGGCTCTGCGTGTGCTAAGAGTACCTGAAGAAGATCATGTGGACTTCATAGAGGAGCACCTCAAGGGCCAGGCCAAGGCCACAGTAAAGTTCATGGCAGTGGCAGACAAAAAAGATGTGGAAAAGGTGTTTGAACTCCTCCTAGAAGTGTATGGAGACAAGGTACCTATTGGAACCCGACTAAAGGAGTTCTTTGAGTGAAAGCAGGAGCCCAGTGAAACTACCTGGGCATATGCATATGACCTCCAGGAGAGAATGAGCAAAGTGGAGCAGCGAGACCCTCAATGAATTCCAGACCCAGATACGGTTCTGAAAGAGCAGTTAGTGCTGGGGCTCCAGGATGATTCCCTCCGCCACGAAATGAAAAGGAGGTTTAAGGAAGAGCCCAGTAAGAAGTTCCATGAACTCATGAATGCTGCCGTTATGTGGTCAGAAGAAGAGGAAGTTCCTGTGACAGAGACAGCCAAGCCTAACCCCCGTACACAAAGTGGGGGCCTAGTGAATGCAGCTGCTGGGGAAAAGGCCCTGTCCCAAACACAGTTAACACTGGAAAGTTTAAGTGAGACTGTCCAAAAACTGGCGGTCCAACAGGAGGAGATGATAAAAGTGATGACTGAGTTAATGAAAGAAAAAAATCCCTTTAATATGTCAAAGTATCCAAGGGTACCGGGACCCCGAAGAGCCTCACTAAAGGATGAGCTGAGAAGGTACATCTGTTACACCTATGAAAAGCCAGGGCATACTAGCCGGGAATGTCCACTGAGAAGGAGAACAGAGTCCCAGGCACTGAAAACCAATGGGGCACCAGAAGCGAGTGGTCCATCTACAGTAGAAGGCCAAGCAGTGGCAGAAGGATTCCTAGGCCTCTCCTTGGTGGAAAATCACTCCGCATACAGTGTCGAAAGGAATGTGGGCAATGCCAGCATATCTAGTGACTTCTGTAAGCGAGCATTTGGAAACTGTCTAACTGCTGAAGTATGTATAGCAGGGGTGAAGACCAGATGTTTGTTAGATACTGGCTCAGAAGTCACCACCGTCACTGAGTCGCATTTTCAAAAATATTTGAAAGACAAGGAACCGACCATGCACAGCACACAGTTTGTACATCTAACAGCACTTAATGGACTGGCAATCCCACTGGTGGGATGCCTCGAAGCAGATATAGACTACATGAGCCAGACACTGCCAGGGAAATGCATCTTCATCCTGAAAGACAAAGACTCTGACGGGAGCAATATGGGAGAAGGAGTCCCAGGGATTCTAGGGATGAACATCATTAATGAGCTGAAGGAGCTACCGTTGCCAGAAGAAGGAACCAGGAGGATGAAGCATCATGGGCACTCTAAGAAGAATGCTGTGCTGAGTAGAGTACTGGCTCAAGCACAGAGACAAAACCATTCATTGGGCCCTGCGGGGCAGATTGGAAATGTTAAAGTGGGCAGAAAACAGAAGACTGTTATTCCTCCTTGGAGAGGGAAGATCCTTGACAAACACTGCTGTGTATCGGAAAATACCAATAGATATCGAGCTCTTGTAGAGCCTACATCTGGGATAAACCTACCTAATGGACTTCAGTCAGCCAATGTACTGACTAGTGCCATCAAAGGAAGAGTACCAGTGAGTCTTCTAACCTCAAGCGTGAAGGCTATGGAGTTGCAGCCTGAGGAGGTGATCCCTCAGGTGAAGGTAACATTTGGGGAGAGGGGAGAACAAGTTACCTTTCCTCAGGAAAGATGTGGTGGGAGACTGCCAGTTCCAGTTCAAGTGGCATGCCAAGGGCTAATTCCTGCACAGGTGGCTAACTTAAGGGTGTTGCCAGAGAAGCATCAAGAAGCCTATTCAAAGGATGAGGTGACCAATTTTGATGACTGGGTCAAAGGTGTCTATGACAAGCCAAAGACAGCCAGTGAAGTTGCTCTCAGTACAACTAAAGACACAGCCCAAAGTAGGAAAGGACTTATGGTCGCAAGTCCACTGGGGCTCTCATCAGACCTGGTGACAGTGTACCAGTTCGTAGCCACAGACGCCAGAGACGTAATAAAATACAGGACAAATGGGAGCCAAATCCCCACATTGTGGTCACCCACAACAATCCCAAACTGCCAGTGTACGCTAACCAGCCTGAACAAGGAGGTCCTGAGAGAGTAGTACATAGGGACCAGCTAAAGCATTGGACTTTTAGTCTTACCAGGGCTCATAGGAGGCATAGAACAGCATTTCCCGAGGAGACTAAAACCAATGAAGTAAACCCAAACCCTAACAGGAATGGCCAGATCCCTCAAACTCACCCAGTATTACCCAAAAACAGGGAAATAGAAAATATGAGTAACGAACCACCAGTTTTAAGAAGGTCCCAGAGGGCTAATAAGGGTGTACTTCCTCTTAGACTTAGAGATGATTATGTTATTGGTTCTATGTAGTGTTTTAATGAATATTGTTATGTATAGTATGAAGAAGTAGATGTGAAATGTTAAATATGTTAAATGTTCTTTTGATAATTGTTAATGGGTTTTTGATATGATATCATGTGGGTATAAGTTGTTACTATGGGGCCCAGATGTACTGGTGTGAATATTGTGGCTGTGGCAGAATATTAGCAAGGGGGAATGTAAGGGGACTGTTGTCCCCTTACTAACATTCAGTAGGGGTGTTTTAGTTGCCTAGCTCCCAGTACTAAAAGGGGGAAGGGTCGATGGGGAATCACGACCCTGAGACTGACAGTCCCCAGGTACAATGGGGAGAGGCCAGTGCTCCAGGTCAGCCTGATTGACAGAGCGGGCAGGCTAATCAGGGAGTCAGGAGGCCAGGGAGGTCCTGTCCTCTGTGTGAGTTGGATTTGCCTGGGTCAGACAGAGTGGGGCCGAGCTAAGGAGAAAGCAGGGGCCTAAACTAAGCTAAGCTGGAGAGCAGAGCTGTGCCAGATCCAGGGAGAGCAGACCCTGTCTTGGGAGCAGAGCTGCAGCCCCAAAGCCGGAGGCCCAGCCCAGAGAGAGCAGACTTGCCCTGGGAGCAGAGCTGCAGCAACAGAGCCAGAGAGGCCGGAAAAGCAGCCCAGGAAGCAGGTCAGTGCTGGGAGCAGAGTCACGGAAGAAGCCTGCAGAGCAGACCTGTCCTGGGAGCAGAGCTGCAGCAACCAGAGGCAGAGGGGCCAAGGAAGCAGCCCAGGGAGCTGGAGGCAGAGCAGCAGCAGCAGTGCAGAGACAGAGTGGTGGAGCTGGGTGCGGTGAGCAGCTGGGGAGACCGAGGGGGGACCCTGGGCAGCAGGCCCAGCACAGGGAGATGCCTCAGCCAAGAGACTCTGCAGGCCAGGCTTGGATCGTAACCCCGACAGGGCGGGGGCGACACTGGGAAGAAGGGTCCTACCACTTAGAGCCTGAGAGCGTGTGGCCACCACCAGAGCAAGCGTCCAACCCACAGCATCCCTGCAGCAAAGCCAGGGCCTGAGAAGAAGGCCTGGGATTTACAAGGAACAGGCTGGGAACTGCCCTGACATTCCAGAGACACCGTTTGTGATGTTCCCTGCCACAGAACGGGTTAATGTGTTTCCTTTAACCTTTCCCATTTTTCCTTATTCTTTTTAAAATTAATTGTTGATTAAGTAACTTGCATTTGCTTTAACTCGTATGTCATGGTCAGTGGGTCAGAGAAGTCCCCAGTGCAGAGAGAGTACCCCGGAGTGGGGACACCCTAGCCCCTGTCCTAGGTGACCGCAGCAGGGTTGGGGGTCGAGCCCCCCAGGAATCCTGGGCCCAGCCTTGTTGGGGTTACGAGGACCCTGCCAGACAGGAGAGTGGAAGGGGAGTCCTCAAGGGCAGGGAGGCTACTGGGTAAAGGAAGTGGGAGCGAGGACTCAGATCCTTTCGCTAGCCCACTTCACTGGGGTAGTGCAAAAGCCAGGAAAGTTCCGCACAATAGCGGGACTATTCCGCAGCTTACATTAGCACTAGCGGGGCTCAAGCTAGCTGGCTAACATAGTAGTGTAGATGTTCCTGCTCTGGCTGGACCTCAGGCACCGAAGCCTAGGGGGTCAGGTGGGCTTGAGAGCCAAAGCTTCTGCTCTAGTGGGTACATCCAGTTGCTATTTTTAGTGTTCTAGCTCAAATCCTACTAGTGCATGTCTGTCTGTCTACCCAGGCTAGGACAGTCGCTCCCAGCTTCAGCGTAGACACACCCTTAGTGTTCCCAACAGTACAAACATGGGAGAGGTTATGTTCTCTGAAGCTTCCCCCCAAGAGTAGGGCAGCTCTCCACTGCCTCTTACTCAGGCCTGTGCCAGTCAGGCACAACTGAGCCCTTTTTAGCCAGAGGAACCATTCAGATGTATTTGTTACTGGTTTATTCACTGTTTCTTGTAACCATATTTTTCAATGCGAGCTCAATGGTATCATTAATTAACAATTGTTTTTATAAGGAGCAGATTCTTTCACATTTGGCATACAATTAAATTCAACAATTATGAACAAGCACAATTTCTAAAGCCCAGCATATTTTATGCGGGGAGAGCATGGTACAGTTACCCTCTAATTACATGCAATAGAGACCACAGCAAGAGCATGTGATAGTTTGATTAAAGTGAACACCACAGCCAATAAACTGAAATCCTAAAACCGTAAATATTACCTAAGCTAAATATATGAAGAAAAAAATGCAGAAAACAGAGCTGACAAGTCCTTGAACAACGTTTCAGCTTCTCATGCCTAGAAATCATTTTCTCATGTTGGAACTGTTATTTGCTCTAAAGTGAGGGCAAATTCAGTGTAACCTTTCCCACACGCCTGCTCTGCAGCATGTACATGTTTTAAAGAGGAACGTCCATGTTCTGGAAAGCTACCCAGTTTATCGGACTTAAATACAAATCCATTTACCTTTCTTCATGATTCTCACTAGAATTTGCTAACTATCCAAGCTAAACATATTTAAAAACAAGCTGTTGACCCTTGAAAGTCTGTTTTCTCCTCCTGTCCAATCTTTCACTGGAGGTTTGGAGATTGGGGGCTATCTTGGCTTGGAGATTGGGACCCATTTCACACAATGATGAGTAGGGGGTAGTGCAAAGATGCTCCTCTTGATCCCTGATATATAGGGCTGCACTTGCTGCACTGTCCTTTAGCATGATGAGGCTTTTGTCCCCTTGAGTGCCCAGCCTGCTGAGTGGGCTGGCATGGAGTTTTGGCAGGGCTCCCTAACAGGAGTAGGCTGCACTATGCTCTCCCACCCGTTCATACCTCCTCTGGGGCATTTTGCAGTTGCTGCAAAGGAGCATTCATTGTGCCATCCTGAGTGCAGGGAATGCAACTTTCCTTTACCCTAGTATAAAGCATGCAAGGAGCAGAATCATCGATGATTAGGGTTGGAAGAGACCTCAGGAGGTCATCTAGTCCAACCCCCTGCTCAAAGCAGGACCAGTCCCCAACTAAATCATCCCAGCCAGGGCTTTGTCAAGCCAGGCCTTAAAAACCTCTAAGGATGGAGATTCCACCACCTCCCTAGGTAACGCATTCCAGTGCTTCACCATCCTCCAAGTGAAATAGTGTTTCCTAATATCCAACCTAGACCTCCCCCACTGCAGCTTGAGACCATTGCTCCTTGTTCTGTCATCTGCCACCACTGAGAACAGCCTACCTCCATCCTCTTTGGAACCCCCCTTCAGGTAGTTGAAGGCTGCTATCAAATCCCCCCCTCGCTCTTCTCTTCTGCAGACTAAACAAGCGCAATTCCCTCAGCCTCTCCTCGTAAGTCATGTGCCCCAGCCCCCTGATCATTTTTGTTGCCCTCCACTGGACTCTCTCTAATTTGTCCATAACCTTTCTGTAGTGGGGGGCCCAAAACTGGACGTAATACTCCAGATGTGGCCTCACCAGTGCTGAATAGAGGGGAATAATCACTTCCCTAGATCTGCTGGCAGTGCTCCTACTAATTCAGCCCAATATGCTGTTAGCCTTCTTGGCAACAAGGGAACACTGCTGACTCATATCCAGCTTCTCATCCACTGTAACCCCTAGGTCCTTTTCTGCAGAACTGCTCCTTAGCCTGTCGGTCCCCAACCTGTTGTGGAGATATCTTGTTCCCTCTCACTTCCGGGCACTCACACATAGCCCAATGACAATCTCTCCCAAGATTCAGAGAAGTCCTTCCTATATTTCCAATGCTTAGAGAATTTTTTGAGGTCTCCTTTCTCACTCCTGCTCTATTTTTCAGTATTAATTCACCTTCCAAACCCAACCAGATTATTCCTGTTCCTCCACCCAAGGTTTCCTTTTTCCTGCTCCCCAAGTTTTCCTGTCCAAGCTATATTTTATCAGGGGATCTCAATTTTGGCACACTTTCTCCTGGGCTCAGTTGGCTGATGTATTCAAATCCCATGCATTCCTTGGGTCAAAGGTACCCTAGAATGTACTGACTCCCTCTAACCCCAGGGAAGCCTTGGAACTCATGAGATTTGAGGACAGCAGCTGGTTCAGCAGAGACAGCCAAGACTTTGGAGTCTACAAGATTGATTTCAGGGAGGTACTTATCTAAACTCATCTTAGCAACAACAAAGTTCAAAATTTGGGCTGAGGTTCATGGCAGTTGCTATTTTTACTGAACTGGTTTGCCCATCCCTAGTGGATTTGTGATATCACAATCGTTTCCATGCTGGCAAGAAGCTGTAATGTCATAAACCCAGAATTATGACTTCACTGCAGCACCAAGCCAAAGGAGAAGCTGGGCTGTAAAGGAGCAAGCTCTTATTAAAACACAAATAGTTTCAGTAACAGTAAGGAGAACTCAGAAGCATGTTTCTGGCCAAGTACATTTCTTTTTGCATTTATTTTCTATCTTGTCAAGCTTACTCTAGTAGGAGAATCCCCCTCTAAGCCTTTAATCTTGACCTGCCTCACCAAAAACGAGGGGGAATTCAGTTTAGGATAATATGGTCAAGGTGTGGAATTACCTTCATCCGCATTCTTGAGAGTATAAGAACGGAGTCCTTTTTTGTTCGCTTGTTTGTTTGTTAGTTTGCTTAAGCAGTGAAATGGTGGCATAAAAGGCAACCTCCCACACCACACACTTCATCTGAGACTCCTGCCCTGGAACCTGAACCTTTTGTTGTCTGTGTCCAAAGGACAAACAAATGACAAAGAATTGTGTATGAAACCAGCATAAGGGAGTAGAAAGTGCAAGGAAAATGTGCATCTCTTGCAATAAGTTTTCCATGAAAATAGCCTCTTTTAGGTAGGTGGATTTTCTGGTGCAGCATATTTAAAGTTGAGTGAAGGGAGTGCTGCTAGACAGAAGAATTTAATGTCAGTATTCAAGAAATTGGGTTGCACTCAAAACAAAACTCCTGTGTAACCTGATGATGATGTATAAATTATCTGTGCCCTGCAGACTCTTTAAAAAACAAAACCTTACTTTTTTGGTTGATTTCACTCTTTCTGGTGTTGCACGCACCAGTAAAGTGTCACTTTACATGAAGCGGAAAAGGTTTTTAGTGGTCAGGAAACATGTTCTTTCTCCCGCACAGGGAATGCAACATTTATGCAGAAGTAGCCCACCAAAAAAGCTTCATGATTTATTATTCTGATGTTCAAGCATGACAACCTGTAGGATTTTACTTAAAAAAAAAAAGAAAACTATCACTCATGCTATTGCAGGAACAGTTACTAAACAGGAGACCATAATACTGTGTCCTATAGACTTTATGCAAAGTATGCTCTTAGTCTTGGGTGAAAATGCTGCGTGAGTGCACTTGTTCCTGTTTTCTTAAAAGGTGTAAGAATGTGCCAGGCAAAGATTATGGCCCGATAACCTGGGGAAACAATAACCTTTCAAAATATTTTTACCATTGCTAACATCAGTTCAGCTCCATTGGTGTAGGCAGTATTGTGAGCAGTGATTTAGAAAGGATGCCGGCTGCTGCCACCACAAGCAGTGAGTGTGTCATGTAACACTGCTCGGATAAGTTTTGATTAACAGAGTACTTAAAATGGTGATAGCAGCTGGAAGCCGACGAGGGCTCCCAGTGGAACTGAATCCGTGTTAATGGTGAAAAATGTTCAAAATGTCCCTTGCTTACCCGTGAGTGGAATTTAATCAGATGAGTAGCAAGGAAATAAAAGAGTGCAAAATCCAGTGGGTTTTCCCCAAATCACCCCAATAGTTATAGTATATCTCTTTGTACAGGAAAAGTCCTTTGTCATACATCATAAATATTATTGTAACATGGTCATCTTTTTTCAAATCAAAGTTGTGGTGACATTTTTAGGATTATGAAATAGTGATACAAAAGTACACCTTTGAAAAATGGGTATGATGTCACTACTGCCAGCTTCTGACTCAACAGCAATAGATGTACCTTTCTCAGAGTGAAGTATTTTTTCCAGTAACTGAATGAGTTTATCAGGAAACCCTGAACAACTATAATTAATATTCACTTTGAGCAAAAGAACAGCTTCATTCTACACATTGTTCTTCACACTGACCACAGATTCCAATGAATGTTTGTTCCTGTTCAACACAGAGCAGATTTTATTTGGTATAGACATATGTTTGGAACAATTTTGTTTCAGATCATATATTCTGACTGATAAAATATAAAAACAGGACATTTCTTGTGATAGAGATTTCCAGGACTTTGGGGCATGATATAAAAACTCAGACTGTCCAAATAAAACCAGGATGTATCCTCACTTTAATTTATTGAGACACATTCCATTCCATGGATTAATGTCAATGCTCTTAAAACAGCTGCTGAGCACACAAGCATGGTACTGCAGCAGAAAAAGGTTTACTGTCTGAGATGGCTGAATGGAAAGAAACCTCTTTATGTAGGTCAGGTTTGGATTACATTGATAATGTGCATCGAACCCTAGTTAATGAATTTGGAAGCATGTAGCTGACAGCATAAAATGCTGTACAGTCTTTTAAACTGCAGCAGGAGTGAGCTAAATGTACAGCATGCCACGACCAGTAAAAAGGAGTCCATCCTGATGGCTTTATTAAAACTAATGAGGAATAAGAAACTGAAAATGGAGAACAGTAAAAAGTCTGATTAAAGAACTCTACTGCAAAGACACGAGTAATATAAAATCCCACAATACACTTTTCCCTCCACTGAATGGATCCCCTTCACACCAGGGCTGACTCTCACTGCACATTATGAGTTAACTAGAACTACAGACTGCTCAGTTACAAAAAAATTCAGGCTTAATCTCACAAACATTGGCTGACTTGTAAACAGCAAGGAACTTTGCTGCAGATAATGGTCTCCAGGGAAGGGGAAAGGGTGCAGATCCCTGAAGAACCACTATATCTCTTTAGAAAGGTGAGGTTTTGGTACCTACTCTAAACTCGGGGGAGGCCCATCGGCAGTTTCTCTGCTTCTGATTGGAGCAAGAATCCAAGTATTTATGACAATGGCAGGATCAGCCAGTCCTTCTGTCCTAATAAAGTCCTCTTTTTCTCTTCCTTCAGGTATCCAATCCTTCCCAGAAGCGGATTAAAATTTATTGGGGCCCTGGGCATAAAGAACATTCAGATCCCCCATGCCCTGGGGGGTCATGACCCCTCTCATTTTTAAAAGTGGGAGGGTCCTGCCCACCCACTTTTTAACATGGGCAGTAGCCTCGGGCAGGCATGGAGCAGCGGTGGCAGGGGCTATGCTTCGCAGCAGAGGCATTGACAAGGTGATCAGCTCCCTTGCCGCGAAGCTCAGCCCCTGTTAGCATTGTCAGCGTCTTCCCAGTGTGGGGTTGAGGTGGACCTTAGCTCCCCAATGCCATGGGGCCCCACCCCTTGCTTCTCCTCTTCCCCCCAAGGCCCCACCCCCTGGCCAGGCTGAAAGCCAGAGCCAGGCCATGGTAAGAACCACCCAGGGAGCCTTGGCCACTATGGGAAGCCCTAGACCCTCCACCTGCCCTGGGTGGCATGCCCCGGGCAATGGGGACACAAGCCAGGAGCTGCTCTCAGGCCCCCTGCCCCAGGCAGGTGGAGAGTCCAGGGCTCCCCACAGTGTCCTGGACTCCCTGGGCAGCTCTTACCACGGCCCGGCTCCAGCTTCTGGCCTGGCCCGGGGGCAGAGCCCCAGGATGAAGAGGAGGAGCAAAGGTGGGGCACTGGAGGGAAGAAGAGGATCAGGGGTGGGTCGACTGTTCTGGCATTGGTGCCCCCACATACACACACTTTTACACAGGTTCCAGTGTTCCTGTGGGGGGCCCCAAATTCATCAGGGGCCCATGCATTAATCCACCACTGTCTGGCCTAGAATTTTCCCTGAAATCCTCACAACACTGCAGAGTATTGTGAGCCCCTCATGTCAGCAGCAGGGATTGGAGCCTACAGAGGAGGAACTGAGAGCTCTAGCTAAGTCCTCAGTTCTGATTGGAGCTCCCTATTTAACTCTCCCAAACTCCCATGCTGCTTCCCTGTAGCTTTTCACTCCACTTCCCCGGGAGGGGAGACACTGAGCTGTTGAAAAGATCTCTGGTAGCCTTTCCCAGTCTCTACTGGCTGCTGTCTGAAGATGTGACTCTCATTGTTATGGCAATTAGAGAAAGAAACCCAGTGCTCCAGTCAGAAGGCAGCTTTTGTCCTGGAATTACTGTTGTAGTTATTAATCCTGCAGGGCTCTTCAGGATAAAACTAGTAGGGTTCACAAACAAATGGTTAAAGCCCACAGGAGTTGCAATAATATTACTAATAAAGCTGAGTTCTGTATAAAAAACCCTCTACACTTGTATGAAATGTGGCAAACAAAGTGAATGGGTGACCCCAAAAACATTAGAAGTTCCGTTTGTTTGGGGTAATGAAAGTTTAGCCAAAGCTAATTCTAATTTTTCTATCTTTGCACTGCAGTTGTGTCACAGGTGACTGGCTCCTGTAAATGAAGTAGGTCCCTCACCCCTGTGCCACAGCAGGTGCTCCCATTGGGCCAATTAAGAGAGCAGGAAGTACCTGGGGGCTATGAAAGCTCAGGAAGTGAAATGGGGGCAGGTGAGTGATGGCAGAGAATAGGGGGGATGGTGGAGGTGGAGATCCTGCTCCTAGTCCTGGTCCCGCTTCCAGAAAGAAGCAGAAGGTGTTTCCTGGGAGAAGGCTGAAGGCAAGGGGAGCAGCAAAAGGGGTTTGATGGTTGATGTCCCCAAGCCAAGGCTAGAGAGGGCTGAAGGCAGGGAGCAGTGGAGGGCCTTACCTGCTGACATTCAGCACTGGAGAGCTGGACCCAGAGAAACTCTGAGAGGTCCAGAGGGAGTCAGGGATGCTCCAGTGGCAAGGACCTGCTCCCAGAAGAGGGGGGGTTCCCACTGGGAAGAGTGGGGTTGCACTACAGCTGGAAGGGCCGTGAAAGTGTTCTGATACAAGAACAGGAGAGGGCTGTGCTTACAAGTCAGGGCATGGCGAGGAATGTCAGGGCTGTGCTGGTGACCTGGGGCATGGTGAAGAGTGCCAGGGCTGTGTTTTGCATGTACTGTTTGGCCTAGGCTGGGGGAAATCTATAGTACGGTGTTGAAACCTGTTTTGTTCTGATTTATGTGAATAGGACTCCTGCAATAAACAAACCTCACATGGGCCATTTGCACTAAGAAAGATTGTTTGGGCTGTTTCTGAGAACTCAGAAGGAGGGAAACTGAGGCTACCATGCAGTGGCCTGCTGGTGGAGTGTGCTCCAGGCAGGGCTGCCCCTATGACAGGGTGCTTCCCTCTTCTTCTGTCAGCAGTAGATGTCTGCAGGGAAGGCCCTTGCATCCCTCCTTCCATTTGTAGGAAACTAAGGGGCCATGCATTGCTTCATTCACAGAGAGAGGCTCCCAAGTGGGGTGAAGCCAGAGTAGCCTGATGGGTTCTAATTTTCACCTGTGTCAGTGAGAGCAGCACCTGGCTCAAAGAGCCAAACAGCAAAACAGGTGGGAAGGAGTTTGGAGAGACTTCAAAGAGCTGAAATCTGTGTGGAAACACTTTAGTCATGAAACAAACAGTTGCCTCTAGATTTTTTTTAACCACAATGGTTTTATCCGAGAACTCTTGCAGACTCTAGCTCTGTTATGCAATCATGTCTCCTACAACTTTTTAAAGACAGGTGTATTCAGAGCTGAGAATACAGTGATTATTCGCAGGATCTGAATCACTGTGGTGTTTCTCGTGCACAGTTGGCTCTTTCCTCTGCCACCTGTACACTCATCATTTAGTCAGAAAACAGACTGGCTGACTATAGTACACGTTCAGAAAATCAAAGCCAGGCAGACGATGGCGTGGGAGGCTGAACATGAATTGTAACAGGCCTTCTGACTAACATTCCAGCAGGGAAGCATACAGGAAGCTATGCAGAGCCAGGAAGGACACTGCCCCGGTGCTTCCTTTCTGCCACTTCAAAAATATCGACTAACAGACCTCTTAAAAAAAATGCTTTGGACAGATTCTGACATTAGCTCTTGGCCTTTGCCTCATATTATCTTGCTGAAAAATAGAAGGAAAGTACTGCAAGTGGTTAATACTGGCTCTTAAACAGGATGCTGAGAATAATTATTGCAAGGCGCTATGTGTACAAGATTTTCTGCAACATAAGGGCTGTGTAGTCAAAAATCAAGACATGAATGTAGTTCAAACATCTTACTGTTCTCTGCAAAATAATGCTTTCTTATATTGTAATATATTATATATAATATAAATATATTATATTACTTTAACCACCTATCTCCATGTACTGTGCGTATTTAAAGGAGAACCTCAGATGACCACATGTTGTCATGTCAGTATATATGGTACAGTATATATACAGTATATTTGGTAATTTTACATTGCATTTTAGTTCTGAGGTTTGGAGAAGCTGAGCTATCTGCTAGTCAGAGCCACTCTTAAATGCGGGTTTGATTGCAGTCCGAGTCACCAATTCGCTGTGTGACCGTGGGCAAGGCACTTGACCTCTTGGTGCTTCAATTAGCCCAGCCATAAAACTGGCTAAAAAGCAGCACCCCGATGAAAAACAGATGCTGCCTTTCAGGTGAGGTATTCTGGATAAATAAATTACACACATACACAACATTTCTGCACTCTGCCCCCTCCACTGCTATACTAATATTTTGGTAGCCATTCAGCCATAACCTTGAATAGCCACATAATTGTCCCAACGGGGGCAATTGTTCAAGTTTCTACAGTGCAGATACATATTATTTGTACGAAAGCACATCAGATTCACAACGGACAAACTAATCTGGATAAAATTCACACCTGTGCAACATCTATATGCCACTTAAGCCCACAAATTAGTGGCTGATAGGGTTTATGCTGTCTGCACAGGGGTGAATTTTACCTTTATGTGCATGACCAGCTGAAATCAAATTCTTATTTAAAAACAGCTCTGAAATATCAGTTGTATGAAGAACACTGATTAATATAAGAGATAGCAAGCAGAACTTAAAGTAACATGGAGAGCTAAACTGTGGGGTTTGGAGGCTTTACACTTATCTGCTGTAATCATTACTCGTTTTTGAGAAGAAGGCTGAAATTACAGTAGACTATGTCCACGCACAGCTCATTTTTGGTTAAAATAAAAGTCTTGCACATAATTTCACATTCCATTGCAAGGGAGATTTGGAGGTGGCGGGGGAGTAGTTACAGGATCTTGAAAATCCATGCATAACAAATTAAGTGTGAAGCATGCATTGTTAAATTAATTAGCAAAAAACTACACTGCTGAATATAATATAATCTAGGGCTGGATATGGATTCCACCTCTAAAATCAGGCCTCATTTAGGAAAACTTTAACAGATTTAAACTCTACCCCCAATAACTTTGTTCCTTACAAACATTCAGACTGCAAGCTTGAAAAGCATTCTCCAAAAACACAGGAATTTGGCAATATCTGATGGACATCAACTACACCCTCAGTGTTTTGAGAAACACAATGCCTATGTATGAAAGGGGCCACCTAATTGGCCATATGGAATATGGTACATAGCTTATCCTTGCCCACTTGCAAGTAACAATGGAAATGCCTGCATAATAGATGACTCCTGGGGGCACTGCACTAAATAGATGAAAATTCAGGAAAGGGATAGAGGAAGGAGTAGAATTTTCTCCCTTCGCTTTGAACACGGAACTGCCATTTACATCAGTGGAACTTTTGCTCAAAAAATGAGGACAGAAATGGATTTGCACCTCTTACAAATTCTGAAAACTCTGAGGTGATTTAAACCTTGCATCATGGGTACAATCAGGCCCCAGTCAATATATTCCTGTATTATCTGTAGGACTGGGAATAAAAAAAATGTAAGCAGACTTATAGAAACCTTTACAGAACAGAGAGCCTTAATACATGCATATGCTATTTACATGTTCTTAATCAAAAGGTTTTTGTTTTTTTTTAAAGAACAGAGTTTAAAAAAGAGTTTGATGTAGATGAACCAGGTCTGAGTGTAATTAAATTTATGAATACAGAGAAAAATACAACATTTTATTAACTGTGGAAGGAATGTGGGTCCTTAACTGCCCAGCAAGTTCACAAAGACAAAGGAGATCAGTTTACAAGGGTTAAGTAAACACAGTATTTTATATTATAATTCAAATGAATCCAATTTCAACAAGACTATGTAAGAGTCTAAAAATTGGTTTACCAGACTGAACATTTTTATGAATGTTAAAACCCATTACAGTGCTCTGAAGTACGGCTACTGAACAGCTAGAGCCACATAAAGAAACCATTTGTTTCTTAGCCCTATGGTCAGATTGCTTCTAGCCTCTTTGCCGTTCACACATCTGGTAGGCTCTCTATATTTATTTGTATGCTAGTATACTTTGTACATTTTGTATTCCTTTAAGATTCTAGGATTGTAGCCAATCATAATGCATTCCTGAATCGGTCAGCGCGGCGAGGGCATAGGAATAGCAACAGCAAACATCAACATGACAATTCGATGCTTACAGCAAATCTGAGAAAAGTAACCAGCTATTTATGAAACACAAATTTCTGGTAAGGGAGGGAGGCTATATGTGAATTTAGTGCTTAAGAAAGGTGCTAGATTAATTGCAGTGGAACCTGAAGTCCTTTACTTGTCTACAGAACAGATACAGCCCTGGTAGAGGCAATGCTAGCTTCCCCTCACCACCCCTGTAATGGGTGAAATTCACCTCTGTGCAGAGGGCCAATACAAGGCCTATGCACCACTTAATTCCCCCTTAGTTTAGTCATAAAACACACTGGATCAAACTCTGCCCTGACTTACATTCCATTCAACCCCACTGATATCCTCATAGCTGAATTTGGTCTATTATTTCTAATTCAGCTAGGATGAATGCAACAAAGTACATGGGTTTATCCTTGCCTGCTTGCAAGAAACTTCAAGGCTTAAGTGATACAGAAGAGAGATGTGGGCACATTTCATGCTAATGAACCTAAACTTTGACCTAGAGAGACTTTCTCAGGAGTGGGAGGGCAGTTCAGTCTCCATTAGTGTTGGTCAAAACTATTTCATTTTCTGCAAAAAAAGCTTTCATTGAAATTTTTCACTGAATTTTTCAGGCTTTCATCAAAAAAGCCCAATCCAAAACATTTTCAGGTTTTGGTTTTTCACCATAAACCTGACAAAATGTTGACAAAACCAGAAGTTGTGAGAAGTTGCATTCAGTCAAAAAGCCATTTTTTGGCAGAATAAATTTTGTCACTTTTTTTTTTTTTTTTACCAGCTCCAGGCGCCATGACTATTCAGTCTCTGCCGAGGCTGGTAAAAAAGCTACCACCTAGTGTCAGCTGTGGTAGCAACATTTCATTCCATAGGTGCTGGAACTAGGAGTGCTGGGGGTGCTGCCACGCCCCTGACTTGAAGTGGCTTCCATCATAGATAGGATTTCCAGTTTGGTTCAATTGCTCTCAGCACCCGCGCTACACAAATGGTTCCAGCACCCCTGTTTCATTCCTACAGATTGAGTCTTCTCCTAGGAAGTGTTGGGCTCCTATTGAGGGGTGCCAAGTGTCTATTCCCATTGAATACACCTGAGAGGGTCTTCAGCACCTCACAGAACTAGGCCTTATATATTGAATTTATATCTCACCAGTGATGGCTGACCACTTGAGAGACTAGTAAAGACTAGATTTCATAATCTGATGGCAGATTCCTTCCGTCATGACATATCTCATATTCAAGATACTTACTACCCAAACCAGTAACACATCTCTCTGTAATAGCTGTATGCTCCTCTAGGATTTCTCAAACAGCTGTAATTTTGTGGTTGAGATTTCCTCTTTTACATGACTACTGGTACTGAAACATTATCCGTTATCATGGTCTCATATTGGCCATGCCAGTATCACGGTCAGCTCAAACGACTCACAACTATAGCATTCACTTCACTTTAATTAGACGTTCACTCTATACAACCCCCATTGAGCTCAATAGGGTTGCATGATGCATAGGTCAAGGTAGAATTTTACCGACAGTATTTTGAATTAGTTTTATCTCTAAATTACATACAAGGGCAGATAAAGGAAACATCTTTCATGTGCTTCATAAGCTTGGTCCCATTTTCCTGTTCCTGTGGAAGGTGGGCGAAGAAGACCAGTACAACTAATGGCTGAAGGCCATACTGTGCTGTCAGATACACCTACTTAAGGCCTTCTTTCTGCAGTGGAAGTTGCCCATGTGTCCATCTGAGGGCAGAATTTGGTCGTGTGTATGTATCTAGCATATTCAGCCTCCTTTTGAGGGAAAACTGAATTTTACCATATGGCTGAATACTAGCTTAACCAATTAGCTATAACCGGCACTTTATTGCAGCTGACACACACACAATGCCTGGACTCTTGACGATGTGTGGGCAGCAGCTCTATCAGGTGCGCCAAAAGGGAACCTCCCTTTAGTCAAGCCAATAGAAGTCGTGTTAAGCTTGTCTCATCTGGGAGTCGTTCTTGCATATCTTAAAACTGAAAGGATACATTGTGAGAAATGAAGTAACCCACTGGCATCTGCATTAGCCATGATAAAAAAACCCAGAGTAAGAAAGAACAGGATTGCTTGTCCAATGTATCTAGAAAGGGAAATGTATGGCTTTCTTCTTTAATGTGCTGTTGATCTTCTTCCTCCTCTTCATAAGGCTCCACTGAAGCAAGTTCAGGACTGGCAGGCTGCCTATGTATTCAGTGAGAGCAAGAACAGAACTGGGTCCATGACTGATGGAGGAGCTGGGGGATCAGCTGGTGACTGAAGGTCTGGTTTGATTGGGAAAGGCACAGGCTCCACAGTAAAGATGATGGTGTGTTGCAGTGAGAGGGCGGGGTGGGGGAGTGCAAAGCAAGGACCAAGAGATTCCTACACTGTGAAAAAACTAGAAGCTGAAAGTTAGGTACTCTGGGTGCTGGGGTGTGTGGGTGGCAAAGAAAGACATTACGCGTAGCAAAGATGGGTGGGAGCAGCAATATTTGGATTCAGCTTTTGAACACCACTAAAGCTTGGATGTGTATGGATCGAGTGTGGTTTGGGCCCATCTTTATTTCCTAGGTATAATAAAAGGAAACTTTAGTGGCAGTAAATATGAAATACAATCGGAAAAGCTGTGTTACAGGAGGAGGTGAAGAAGCAGCTTTAGCCTTAACTCACAAGGTGCCTTTTTGGCAGCAATGATAATTAATAGGACAGCAGTGGTCTTAGGGTGCATAAATATTTGTATCTCAAAAACATTTGCAATCTTCTCTGAGTTCCCCTGCTTTCTGTCTATCTGTTCTTTCCTCCTCTGCAGTTTCCTCTCTCTCTCCTCTCCCCTTGCCTGCCTATCATCTTGCTCTAATTGTTTCCAGATTTGTGTGGGAGGTCAGGGCCCGGGAGTGCTGCTTCATGCCAAGTTTATAAACAGAGCAGTGTTTCCAGATGGCCACTGGCTCCAGCCTGGCTAGCAGGTTGATTGGGACCAGAATAACAACAGGTGGAGAACAGACAATGAATTCCTTGACACTTATTTTACTCCCCTCCGCTTTCCCTCCAATCCCTCCTCCCTATAGCCACCAGAGCTACTACCAGCACCACCAGCAGCCCTCTACAGTATTTAAACCAGGAGGGGGTAGGGGGAGGGAGAGAGAACAGTGAAAGAAAACAAGTGACTTCCTCACTGAAGAAACAGTGGAGAATGAAAGGTGATGCACGTCACTGGATCACTGCCGTCCATTATTGTGGTAGTTAATTAAGGTGTCCTACCTCACTGCGTGGGTGGAAGAGCCCCTTGGTGATGAAATATGAAGAATAAACATGATACTTAGTATAAGTAAAGAAAATAATAAGATTGATTTAACTGTGTTCCATGTGCAGCTGTGAGCTTCTGATTTAGGAAGGCAGCCTGGGCCACCAAGATAATTGGCAGCAATGATGTCCTTTCCCGGCCACAGTGAGTTTTATATAAAGGGTCCCAAAGGCTCTCTTTAATTTTCCAAGGTTATTCTTTCCTAGGCTCCAGTTCATTCACTCTCCTCCCAAGCTATTGTGCTCGCTGGTGTCCTTCACCTCCTCCAGCCCTTTGTTTTCTTCCCAGAGCTCCACACAGAATACCCACTTTTCTAATTTAAAGCTGTTTATAGAAATTTGGGGGGCAAGGGTGAGTATTTGGCGGAAATTGCTTTGCACAATGGCATTGCTCCAAACGGTCAGCTTTTAAAACAGGTTAAAATGTGTACATAAACATCTCTCACAAAACTGTAGTAGGTCCTACCAGACCCGACCCCCACTGGAAGAGAAAGAATTGCAAACTAAAGCAGATAGAGGCTCCAATTCTGGGCCTCGGGCCAGCCCCTATAGTGGCATAGAGGGACTGGAATGTAGGCAGTTCCCCCTACCACACACCTGCTGAGAATTCCCCCATGCACCCCTGCTGCGAATTCCTCAGCAGGGGTGGAAGTGGTGCGACTAGGCCTTTTACACTCAGACTATTTTGGACTTTGGAAAGACTCCACAGGCAGCCATGAGCAACAGCTATAAATTAGAGCTGTTCCTGAGGAATATGCAATACTTACGTAGCCTCCATCTTCTGGGTTGCAGACTTTTCCTGAAAAGAATTCTAGGGACAGTTGTAATTCAGGGAGCCCCTAGAAGCATGGGTCCTGTATCAGCTATGCTGTCATGGTCTTCAGGCAGGCTAGACCATGACTCCTCATTGTCTTCAGGGGATCCCCAAGATATGCCCAAATTTCAGAGTATCGATGTGTTTTGGGGCTAAAGCCCCTGCTACTTCCATGGCCCATGGGCAGGGGCAGGGGGAAGGTAAGGAAAAACAACCCACTCATCAGTCACCCAGAAGAATTGGTAGGAAATGACCTAGCTGCAGATCTGTAGTGTTCCCGCTCCCCTGCCTGGGTGAGTCCTACATGGGGGAGCACCACAATCTAATTTAAAATTAGGATAGCAAGAAAAATCATTTCAATACTTGTTACAGTGATCAAGAAACTTCATAATTTTCAGTAAATTGATGAGTAATGAGAACGAGTAAATAAAACTGCAGGACACACATCTCCATAATGGTTACTACAGACTCACTATGGTGGGGAGTGGGAGACGGTGTGAAAATTCACTTCTGTGCACACTTGTCCCTTGTTCTAACCCGCTCTGCACAGGACTGAATTTAACCCACAGTGCACGCACCATAAATAAATCCATAATGAATGGTTAAGTTTACGAAGTAAAAACTGCTGATCTAGAAAAATTACTCCATAAAAATTCAATAGCTGCCCTAAAACAGTATGATATCCAAAAGAATATTTGGTAATTACCCAAGAGTCCAAAGGAAATTTATTGTCATTCCATTTTCTGAGTCACACATGCAAATACAGAAATTCAAAAGCTACTTCTACGGTAATCAGGACTAAAGGGAAAGGGCAAAATCCCTGGGAAACCAATGGGATTACTCACATGAGTAAGGCACACAGGATTTGGCCAATGAATTATTAACTATACATTTTCTTGCTCATAAGGTTATTGTTTTCAAGTCAGTACTGGTAAAATATACTGTTGGTTTTGGGCTATAAATTTCATTTTTGGCACAACTACCTAAAGAGAAGGTGAAATGAAATTTAATAGGATTAGAATTTGCTGCTACTTGGAAAGAGCTTCTATAAATGGTGTGTGAAAAGCGAGCATCACTTAAAATACATTTTGCAATGCGAAAGACTTCAAATTCTTGCGTATGCATACCTGGAAGCGGATTTGGAAGCGTTTAGGGGGTTGGGTGAATTTCAGCAAATTGTTAACAGGTTTTTATTTTCCTGGAAAAACTTCATGACTAGCTTAAGGTGTCAAATTTTTATATTGCAAACTTCCACATTTACAAATAAATGCAAAAATATATTAAGCATTTCTACAGCTCCTTACATCTCAAGATCTTAAAATGCTTTAACCAAAACATTGGGCCTAGTCCTAAGCGTTGGCTTCAAAGAGAAATGAGGGCACTCAGCACCTTCTATGTAGATGCTCAGCATTTTCACAAGATTAGGTTCTCATAGAGATCATCTGGGGACTAGACTAGAAGACCTCTCGAGGTCTCTTCCAGTCCTATGATTCTAGAATTCTGTGATCTTATTATAGTAATGGGAGAATCTCCAAAGGGTTGAAAGCTTTGGAACCTGAAAAGGTAAGTTCTTTGGAGCGTAGAGTGTCTCTTACTGTATTACTCGTACAATAGTGCCCCAACCTTGATTGGGAACTCTGGGCACTAATGTAATACAAATAATAAGGGAAAAAAGGATAAGAACTGTAATAATATATACAGTCAGAGAGTTTCTAAATATTGAATTATTTCCACTGCTTTTTAAAACTCCTTTAGCTCTTATTCTACTATTTTTACATTGAAGTATATTATTCCACACTGCAACTACAATGGCTCTTAACCTTAACATGGATGTTACCAACACAGGCTAACAGAATAGGCAAACAATTATAGAATACATTTGCTCCGGGTCCTTTACTCTTGCAGCCATTTTATCTGACTATTATTCATACTGACTGGTTTTACAAAGTACCTTATGTCAATAAAGCCATGCAAGTATTACTCTTAATTTCATTGGGCCCATTCCTGGATTCCTTATGGAACTCCAGTGTGAGTTTTGCCCAAATAAAGAAAAGGAGTACTTGTGGCATCTTAGAGACTAACCAATTTATTTGAGCATGAGCTTTCGTGAGCTACAGCTCACTTCATCGGATGCACCGATGAAGTGAGCTGTAGCTCACAAAAGCTCATGCTCAAATAAACTGGGTAGTCTCTAAGGTGCCACAAGTACTCCTTTTCTTTTTGCGAATACAGACTAACACGGCTGTTACTCTGAAACTTGCCCAAATAAGGACTTCATATGGACTTCAAGGTCGGGCCCTTTGAAAATAAGGGCAGTTTGTATTTAGGATTAGAAGAGTTGGTCCAAAGAGGATATTGATTTTTCCAATGTACAAACAACAAATGTAATCAAAACCTAAAACTTTGTAGCACAAGCCTTGATATGTATAAGCAGTTTTGCTTTCTTTTTCACGTACATAACACTTGGTGTGATGTACGGTGGCACTGAGACTTACTGGTGCAAGAGCATTTTAAAGCATGGATGTTTCTTAATATTCCTGTTCCAGAAAGATAGCATAAATGCTTCCTGGGATGTAGCTTATTTAGAAATGATCTTCATAGCTGAGCTAAAATTCTTACAAAAAAACAGCTAGGCTTCCCTTAAGTAACTTTTAAAACACCTCAAATCAGAATTAAGTTATTTTTCCTTTCAAGAATTTGGCAGGACGGTGAAAAGACTAGTGTGGAGGAGGTGAGAAATACCTTTTCCAAATGCTGAAAACACCAAGTAAACTGTCCATGGTGACAACCCAAATTCAGTGACAGCAGATTATTTATCCTGCTAGTTTAAGACATCTCCTATTCAAAACTGATGATATAGGGAGTGCCAACAACTAGAAATGGGAGAACGCTGCAAAAAATTTCCACGAATATTCACTTGAATTTTTAAATTAAATCACATGACCTGTCCTCATATCCTTGTAGAGTTCACTTTGCACCAACATTCAGATAATTGGGTTTAGTATCATGAATGTGCACATAGGGTGAAATTTGCCCCGTGAAGAGGCCAAGGCCCCTGCATGCATAAGGTGTACAGACCTTATGCTAGCCTTCTGCATAGGGGTGTATTTAACCCAGAAAGCAAATTTCAAACTCACATGGACCAATACATGATGATATACTGACTTAATGAGATAGCAAGCTTTACTTCACAATGTCTGATTGCGGCGGCCAGTTCCATTTCTATAGTCCTAAATACTCTACTAATCAATAAGGACCGTCGCCTGCTGAACTTTCTACTTGTAAGCAGCTTGGGATTGCCCTCCTGCTGTTTTGTCTACCTATTGATTGCTCCTTTAGAGACAGGAGAACAAACAAAGGACTGCAATTGCAAGCCAAGGTGAAGAATATCTTGAAGACTGAGAAGGTGGTAAAGGAAAAGGTTGATCATGTCACGTGAAATATGGATTGAAGGGGCATGCGAAGCTGGATTACAGTTATAACCACATGGAAATCGATTAACAGTAGGTGCAATAAGAACTATTAATGGAAAAGATGGAGGTGAAATGAATTTTCTGGACCTACCTGGTGACACTAAAGTATAGCCTTAGCCTTGTAGTAAATGACATAAGGATGGATAGAATTTACTGATGTGTGTGTAAAAGAGAGAGGGAAAGAGACAGAGAAGTCCTGATTGTATCATGGTCATTGGAACTAGAGTCAGAGGGACCATGTTCCCTAGAGGGGCTGTTATTGAGGTGACAACAATAGAACAGAGAATGGGTTAAGTTAGGGTGGAAGCAACTCAGCACATGGACAGAGCAGTGCAAAAGGCTTAATAAAGTTTACTTGTTCAGCGTAACCTGCATTCAACTTCACTCCGTGCTAATGAAACAGTAATTACCCCAGCATTTATGTGTCATTAGATATTAATAGAAAAAATATTTATTAAAAATATATAGAATAAGGAACAAGTGGTGCTTTATTCACCCTAAAATTTAACCCTAATACAAATACCAGCGTTCTTAGCAATAGATCCAAACACTTTAATTTGCATTACAATACTTGCAGTGTTTTGTTTCATTACTGAAGAATACTGCAGTATTTTTAACAGCTTGCATCTGTCTTACTGCCACAGCTGTTCCAGACCTCATTGCAGTACCAATTCAGAATAACTTAGTGTCAACAGTTTCTGGCAGCAGATACAGCCATAAGACCATATGTGCGGTGATTGCCAATAAAAAGCAAAATTTCCCAACAGGTACCTGAGAAGTTTATCTCTGATCAGATGCTTATTTCCTGGTCTAATTACTGGCACACAATTGTGACATAACTACTTGGTAGCTGTTGGCAAATGTTGACTGTATAATGACTACCGCTATACTACTATGGAGGAGATGGTATGATGGGATAACATGATTTTGGCAATTAATTGATATTTAACTATTCATAGTAAATAGGCCCAATGGCCTGTGATGGGATGTTAGATGGGGTGGGATCTGAGTTACTACAGAGAATTCTTTCCTGGGTATCTGGCTGGTGAATCTTGCCCACATGCTCAGCATTTCAGCTGATCGCCATATTTGGGGTAGGGAAGGAATTTTCCTCCAGGGCAGATTGGAAGAGGTCCTGGCGGTTTTTCGCCTTCCTCTATAGCATGGGCCCCGGGTCACTTGCTGGAGGATTCTCTGCACCTTGAAGTCTTTAAACCACGATTTGAGGACTTCAATAGCTCAGACATAGGTAAGAGGTTTATTGCAGGAGTGGGTGGGTGAGATTCTGTGGCCTGCATTGTGCAGGAGCTCAGACTAGATGATCATAATGGTCCCTTCTGACCTTAATATCTATGAGTCTATGGCTCTACTTGCATAGGTCACATTGGCATCCATCGTAGTTTTACCTGCAGATCTTCAGGGCAGAAACTGCATCTGCATATATGGTTGCACAGAGCCAAGCTCAGAGAGCCCCCAGTCCTGTTAGAGTTCCTGGTTACTCCTGTCATACAAATATGAAATAGTAATAATGGAGGAGGAAATAAATCTTTTAGTGATACCCTTGCCCACTCTGTCCTTGGCCTCTCCGCTGACAGTGCCACACAGAGATGCCAATTGATGTCAGCGGTGAGTGTGGGGATTTTATGATGTGGACACAAGGAACTTTGCATTTTGAGTGGAATCTTATGGTGACATGAAAGTAGCCTCCAAAAATCTAGACATAAGGACAAGGACCATATGTACAGGAATGTTGTATGGGGGGTTAAAAGAACTGTTAGACCAACTAGTTCCTCTCTCTGCCAATGAAGGATTATTTGCTATAATAAAGCCGTTCTGTCCACATTGCTCAAACACACCGGGTGCGGCTGCTCACCACTGTACGAAGGAGGAAACTGTCTAGCGAACCACCAAAAAAAAAAGACACTCTTCTTGCATTGGTGTTTGAGCTCCAAAATCGTAAGCGGCAGCCGCATAATCAAAATTCAGTAGCTAAGTGCGTGCTATGGACTATTCCTTTATTGCTATTTTGGTGCACGCAGCAGCAAGAGAACTCAAATGGGCTCACTGTGTAAAATTTTTCTAATTCATTCCAGCTCTTCTAAACCAATCTGTGGTTTATTTTTTTCAGGTTTTTGAAAATAAATTCAATGGCTGACAAATAACAGCCTAAAGACAGAATTATTGATGGAGTTAAGAACAACAGGAAAATATGACAAGGAAAGATCAGCCATTTAGCAATGAAGCAACAGCTTGACCCTAAAGGACAACAAAATTGAGTAAGCATCCAAGAAAGAGTTTTATTTCTTCACCAGTTTAAAAATCTCCTTTCGCTCCTCCTTTCCTACTCCACCCCTTGCAGTCTGAGAATTTTAACACAGTATATGCTGGACTGTATTAATAAAATATACTTCTTATGCAATGGTTGCTTCACTGTTATGCTGTGTCTTACAAATATACTGTATATACATATAGTCTATAAAGTCTCATGGCTTCTCTTGTCAATTATCTGTACTAATAGCACTAGAGGTTAAAAAAACCTCTAAAATGTAAAATGTAACAATTTGCAGTGTCCTTGTCTACTCTTTAGTTGACACCATGTTTTGAAAATGCTGTTCATAGCACGGTTTTCCAAGCATTATAGCCAGATCATGCGGTAAATTGCCCACTAAGGATTATTTGACTACATAGTTATCAGGAGAAATATCCCTGCCTACAGTGCACAAGGAAACCATGCTATAAACACACTAGCACCAAGATTTTTTTGTTTTTTTTTTTAAGTAGCATGGCTCCTACCATCCTGTGGATTAGGACTTAAAGACTCCTTGCTGTGGTTTTTGATCACATGCACCAAGACTATGGTTACTAGCTACTCCACTTGACATACATAAGGATGAAGCAATGCTTTAATTGGATTTAGTGCAACATTTCAATAAAGGAGGTAGGGCACGATTGAAGATTTGGATTGGTTATTTAAAAGGATATATAAAGTAACACATTTGCAATACAGCATGTGAAATTTGTGTTACCCTTTCAGCTAATTTCCTGCCCCTTTTATTGTAGACTTAGTTACCTCTCTTCTCTTTGCAGTGGTAAGTGGCAGTTTAGCAGTTCACTGGGCCAAAAAGTAATGTAATATTTTGAACGTATTGTTGGAAGAAAAATGTGTTGGTGTTATTACTAATGGAAAACACATTCTCATTTCAACTGGATTTCACTTTAATAAAATTAACTAGAAACAATGGGTGAAATTCTGTCCTCAGTTGCATTCATGCATCTTCACTCTGATTAATAGGAGCTGTGCCTGCATATCTAAGAGCAGACCCGAGCCCAATGGCTATTCATGTGTTTGGTTTGTTTCAATTGCAAAATATTGATTTGGTCTTCCATTGCTGTATCTGACCTAATTCACTTCTACTAATAATTTAAATCAATGCACTATAGCAGTGGTGGGCAGCCTGCGGGCCGCATGCGGCCTGTCAGGGTAATCAGCTGGCGGGCCCCGAGACAGTTTATTTATATTTGCATGGCCCCCCACAGCTCCCAGTGGCCACAGTTCATCGTTCCCAGCCAATAATGCTGTAAGTTTTTTCTTTTTTTCATCCTTCCCTAATTGTACTTTTCAACCTTCTTTTCATATGTTACACTATTTTATGCCTGCATTTTTATTCTTGTGGTTTTTTTCCCCGTATTTTATTTTATCCTTCTTTCCTCTTGATTCTTTCTTTAGTTTTTGCTTATTCTAACATTTATTGTGGTTTGTTTTTAGGATACATATATATTTGGTGCACAATTATATTCTGAACATTTATGTACTGAGTAGATATTTTTGTTGGAGAAATGTAAAACAGATGACCAGTCTTAGTTCTTCTGAGAAATGCCAATATATAAATGGCAGACACCAGTTCAATGAATCTTCCCTTGCTAAAAAGAAAAACCCCACTATATGCAGAAAAAGGAAATATAATATGATTCTGAGCAGAATTTATTTGAAAAGTGTAACAGTTTATCTTGGGGTCCAAAACATTTTAAATATAGGTGTGTAACCATATTGCAGATGGGATAGTCTTACCCTGAAATATCGTTCAAATGGCACTGATGTATATTTTACCTGGAACAGAAATATTTGATATAGAAATTTTGAAAGGGAAAAGCACATTTGAACACTGAAATACCTTCTATTTTCAGGCAGATTCCAGTTCATTTAGGTGCAAAAAAGATATTAATAGGTCTTTAAAGCAATGTATTTACCTTGTTGACCTGATTTAAGTGATCTCATTCTGTACATGCACATTTTGCACGCTAACACCTGCATGCACACTTTTCAAGAACCAACATCTGCATTCATAATTGAAAATTCTAACCTCTGCACCTTTGGGTGATGAAATTTATTCACATAAAACCCACTTGCAAAATTTGATTTGTGCATGTAAGTTCCATAACTTGCATGCGCAGTTATTAGTTGTGAAGTTGCACAAGCACAAAAGAAGAGATCAGGTGAAGGTTCCTTTAAAAATGAAATCCAATTTACTTTATTCTACTGTCTTTTACCCTGGTTTAAATCCAAAATAGATGCATTAGAGTCAAGAGAATCATCACAGATTGATTTGCTGAATAGGGATGAATGTAGGTATGTACTTAAAGTTAGGCACATGCTTAAGTGCTATGCTGAATTGAGGCCTTACGCCAACTCCATACAATGTCCACTGTTAAAAAGTTGTCATTACCAACAACTCTGTGGAATCTGAGACATCACTACTTTTAGAACAGGAAATAACTGTAGCATCCCCAGTGGGGTGGAGCAGTAACTGTTGGTACATATGGCTCTGTGCTTTGGAGACACAATTGCTCCAGTGAAACTCTATTATAACTTTTTTCTTCTATCTCTGCCATATTTTTCTACAATTTTTTTTTGTGATTGTTCTTTTGTATTACATGTAGCATATCTGTTCTAAGCTCCAAGAAAGAAAGAGTTTCTACACATGGCAGAACTCCAGAAACCATTCTCCAGAAATTTCACAAGAATCATCCATATGGACAGGAAATCTACTGGCAAGAAATTGCAGGTAAAAAAACTATTGGCTGCTGAAAAGCAGTTTTGCAAAACCTTCATTGTTCAAGTTTGAGGATATGTTATTAATATGACTGTAATAAAGCAAAGGACTAAATGGGCAGTAATTTACCAAGAGTGTGTAAACTATTTTGGTTTAGACTCCATAAACACTGTGTTAGCCAGAAATTAAAACCATTTCAAATGGGCACTAAATAAAAGGAACATGAAATCTGTGAATCAATTAAAACTATGAAATCATATCAGAAATGACAATGAGCACCATATAACCCCAACTGAAACTAATATACCCACATCTCCAAGAGGTAAGAACACCTACTCCCCACTCATATCATATTGTTTTGAGTGACCAGTTAGTGGGACTGGAGACACCATGCTCATTCTCAAGGCGGTTTTTGTTTTATTTTATTTTTGAAGAAACTATTGTTTCTCGAAAGGTCAGTTCCAGTTTGCCTTACTCCTGAGTAGAGCTGATCAGAAAAATTCCAACAAAACTTTTTTTTTTGTCAGAATTGCCAATTCATTGAAATCTAAATGTTTCACGGAAATGGTTTGATTTCGACAAAATTTCTATAGTAACCTGCCAGGCAGGTTTCAAAACCTAGAAGACCTGAGGTCACTGACTCAGAGGGAGTCTACATGGCAGGCTGCCCTGCAACCTCAGAATCTGGAAGCCTTGACTCAGAGGTGGGCAGGCAAGTGGGCAGGAAACCAGGCACCTGCCATCAAAATCAAACCTTCTCTGTAAAAAGTTTAGATTTAGATGAATCAGCAAATTCCACAGCAAAAATGTTTCATCTGAATTTTTCTGACCAGCTCAACTCATGAAATATTTCCATTGGCTTTTCTATACAGGGAAGGCTTTTCCTTCCAGAGAATTTGACCAGAAACAAACTCTTGCCACTGTCATAACCATCCCTAAACTCAGCTGGGCCATGCAGGCACAGCCCATAGTAAAGGATGCAGCACCCCAGCCCAGGAGCAGCACCCGGGACATTCTGTCTCCAGGAGCTCCAGGCCCACAGATGTTACTACACCACTTTGTAGAGTGAAGCTTACGCCTCTCTTCCGCAGCTGCCAATGCGTAGGGGGGATAGCCACTTTTTCACTACTCCCCACCCCCTTTGGGGGCCTATGCACCCCCAAAGAAGTAAGGAGGAACTGCAGTTCCACCTTGAGCAAGGGCTAAGCGAGAGAGAAAGCTCCATACACTCTCCCCCACCCCTCCCACCACCACTGCCACTGTGCAACTCATGTAAAAGCCAAGCAGACTGTGGCCCTCTGTTACCCGGACTTCAATTCCCAGAAAGGCAAGACAAAAACCATTCCTGTAAGGAAATCATTAAACTCCACCTAAATGTTTTCGGGGGGGGAGGGGGGGGAGAAGAACTTCTGTGCAGTCTAGCCTGATATCTGTTGTACAAATATTATTTCATATCAGCACAGTCTCATAAAAAACCAGCAATTACAGAAACTCCACTTGAGCTGCCCTATTGATTTGTTGCATCACTACCATACAAGAATTGCTGCCTAGTCTGCTTTGTGAGTTACTGTACGTATCAAATTCTGCCCTGTGATGCACAGACGGGGCTTCATTACCATGCAATGGGAGCCACATGCTCATATCTGAGGTCACAATTTGGCACATTTAAATATTTAAATATACAATTTGGTTGGTGATATTTGAGAGTCGATGAAGCTCTGACATTCAACAAAGATTTTGCAGCCAGTGGAAGATTTTCTCAGTCTGTGAATGTGAATGTAAATGTTTGGGGGCTGACATATGCTCTTGTATGAAGACAAGTTTGATATATTTATTGAGTGGGATTTACAAATATCCTCAGCATTGGTCTAACTCTGCTTCCACTATTGTCAATGGGAATTTTACTATTGATTTCAATGAAAGCAGAATTAAATCAACATTGTGCGCTTTCAAAAATCCCATCCCCTACATTTTAGTTATCATCAGTGGTAACATAGAAAATCTAAGAAAAGTAATTGGGGCTTTCTCTCTTCTATCCACTGAAAACCGACACATTTTTAAATGGAAAATGCTGTTTTTATTTCTATGTTTTCTATTTTAATTACTTCTGAAAAACTAACCATTTCTTATATATTGTTATAAAATATTTTAAAATATCTATGTTATTAAACAGAAAAGAGATATCAGATCCCCTTCCAGATTTCTGATATTTGACAACTGACAAGAAAAAAAAAATCTCCCATTCCTTTATAAATAATGTAATTCAAAGATCCAGTTGACTTGATTAGAAAATCAGTCCATCTGGACCAAAATAAGCATGTCCTCTCTTTGTAGCAATGAAGGCACAGCATTCACTGGGCTGCAGGTTGGCGCTGGGCCGTACAAGGTATTCACCATTTTTTAAAACAAGTCAGCGCTCCATAATCTTTTTCATTTCCAGATAATAAAAGGAGAGTCACATTTTGCAAATATAAAAAAAGGCATCCAGTTAAAGCGGTGCAGCTGTAACCAGAAATTCAGTCCACTTGTGGTTTGAAGTACTCCACGCCTACTGTACATAAATAATGCATTGGTATCATTAGCATAGACAACAGCTTGTTTCCAATTTGGCTGCAGATAATGAAATTATCCCCCAAATTACCATAAAGTGGAACAAATAACACAAAAGCGAGACTTTTTTTCTTAACAGTAATGTGTATGGCTTTTCGCTATTTTGATTAAAAGCAAAGCTTCTGTTTTACTAAGGCACTATTTTGACCTCAAGTAGATAAAGAACATTAAATGACAAACATTCAGCAAAGAGTTACTGTGTTCTTCCTCCACCAACTCTGTTTACATTAGGAAATCTACCCAGGGACTGAGGGGAAGGGGAAGGGGGAGGCGGGAGGGCTGCCTTTCATCGACTGTTCTCAGTTCCACTGGCTCCAGCTAAAGCTGGCCCCTGTTTCTTAGTAAGCTTACTCCACTCCAGATGTGCCTCGGCTCCAGCGTGGCTGCCATGTACAGTAAATCGGCATCTGAGGGCTCGTCAGTCTGTGGGGTAGAGCAATTGTGGTCTCGCCAGGCCGCCCCACTGGCACACACAGAAATTTGTGCTGCTAAAGTGGAAAGGGAGGGAGAGAACAGGGGAGGGGGAAAGGGAAAAACGGGGAAGCAGTGTGTGAAAGGTGAGGGGACAGTAGGTGTTAGTTCCCAAAAGAAAGGGGGAGAAACACTAATAGCCAACCAGGGAAATGTTCTTAATACATTTGTAAATTTACTTGTAAATGTTTTACACTTTAAAAGAAAGGGGAATGCTGCATATCACTTGAAAATGCTGACTGTCTATAGGTCCCTGAGGATGTACTGGTTTAGTACAACTTGTAACTGGAGCAAGAGCAACATAAAATCGCCTGGAAAACATAGCCAATTAGTCATGACACATAGATTGTAAAAAATCAGAGAGAAGTACCCTGTGAAAATTGAATCCCTCTTGTTTGTGTCACTGAAATAAGAGTGTGAAAGAGCAGAGGCCATGACGTTTTCTCCTCAAAGTATGACATACAAACTAGCCAGCGCTCTGATTCAAAAGCATGTAGGATTTCCTGATTTTCAGATTTACCATTTGCTGTCATTGTAAAATACAAATTTCTTCATTGAGCAGGCAGTTTGCTTTGGAGCTGAACCCAGTTGTGCTAAATCCAAGTTGGAGATTTATTTCTGATCTCCTGCCGCCTACACAGTCATTACTAAGTTATCAGAGAATAAGAAAGGGATCTTTTTATTTATTTATTTTTATAGTAAGTTCACATGAGCTACCCCGCCTCAAGTTGACTGTGGCTGTGTTTGCTAATTGCTCATTGAGGGGAGTTTTTTTAATATCAATTCCAATGACCAAAACATTTGGGGTTTTTTTATCCTGGTGCCAATTTTAGGAATGTAAATAAATGTTAAATTGAAAGCTGGGTCACTTTTATTTGCAAATAAGGACTTTAATGGCAGCCATATTGGTATCTAAGAGTAGAATTTCACCCTCATTATTTATTTATTTATTAATTATTATTATTATTATTATAGTCATGTCAGTTGTGCTAGGCACTGTACAGACAAGTAACAAAGAAGACTGTCCCTGTCCAAGGAGCTCACACTCTGGGTATTCTTAGTGCACAAAATGAAATGTCAGCGCCATTGGTGAACAGCACAGCTTCAGAATTGCCAACTCCAAACATTCAAGGATCATGAATCAGGCTCCAAAATAATCATGAGGTTGCCTCAAAAATCAAGAGATTTTTTTTTAAAAAAAAAGATAAATGTAGAGTTTGGTTTTGGTTTCTGAGCTTTTAGGGTTCATGTTTTTAAGCTTTTCTCCACGATCACCAGAGCTAGAAACTTGCCTTTAAAAAAAAAAAGCTCAGATTCTCACATAATTATATGATTCCTGGAACTAAGGCTTTAAGAAAAAACACCAAATATCGCAAGACTCACAATAAAATCATGAGAGTTGGCAATGTGGGAATTAGTGACAACACAGGAACTGAGTCACCCTTTACCCAGCACCATTACTGGTAGCATTTTAAATTCACTTTGCACTAGGGGAAGTTACTGACCCTGCAAGTTGCTGAGCCCCATAGCAAAACACTTAAGCAAGTGATTAAAGGTAATGAGACTATTCATGTGCTTAAAGTTAATCACAATCTTCAGTACTTTTTTTGAATCAGGATCAGAGTGCTCAAACCTGCAAAACTGGGCCTAGATGATTACATAAGGTGCTCGGCAACAGAGACTCAGATCCACAGTACCTGCAAAAGGGTAGAGATGACTCATTAAAAGCTATCTGCAGAAAAAGTGTAGCACAGCTCACTCTTACTTATTGACCAGAGGGAAGCACACTTTTAATCTCAGTTGTTAGAGAAGTTGCTAGTTGGCAGGAACGTGAACCGGGTACCCTAACAGGTGTTTTCAACCACTAACATTTATTTGAAGAGACTACACAGACACATTGCATTAGCCTAGTTGCTCAATTCTTGTAGGAATCTGTCTTGTCCCACCTGATCTTGAATCATCAATTCTGGAGAAAGATGATATGTAGGGAGAGACAGGGAGCTTCATGTTCTTAAGCCATCCATGGAAATAATGGCACCAGTTTGAGAATAAGTGAGCATAAAGCTGATAATGACTGTCTACAGAGAACATTATGTGATGGTAAGATGAGAGGAGACAGTGCTAAGTGACCGTGGAAGAACATACCTAGTAGCCAGGACACAGAGAGCACGAAGCATGAAGAGGGTGTTGAAAATGAATCATTGAGACAGAGCTGAGCATAAAAGCAATAGGTCCAGCGTCTGCTCTGTCTGGTATGGTTATAATCTAACTTTTCATTTTGGCGGTTAGAGAATCCCACCCTACTATTACACTGCTACCTAACTACAAAGGGTTCTCTTCCACCTTGGTTTTATTCATATTTTTATTTAAAAAAGCACATATCATAAAAAATCAAGTCTTTGTTGCACATGTTTAGCACAAATGTGTATTTCAGCCTGTCAAGAGTACATTCACAATCACAACAATTAGCACACCAAACCTGGAACCCACCCAACACCCCCAAGGGAAGTGATCAACTGAAGATCTCACTGAAAATATTATCTGATCGTACCTTACTCCTCAAGTAATTGCACTGAAAGTAATGGGACTACTTGAGGTGTTTGGGACTACTCAGACTGAGTAAGGGTATCAGAATCTGGACTTTAGAGGACAGGACACTTCACATCTCCAACAAGAAGATTCACAAAGGTAATTAGGGAACGTGATGCTCAGCATCACAATACCTAACTTGTAGGCACCTAGGAAATCACAGGAACAACAATGGGATTCACAAAGCCTGTGTTAGGCACTTTGGCTCCCTATAAAATGAATGGAGAAAGATAGGCACCTTAAACTGTGATTCCCAAAAGCCAACATGCTGGGTGGGGAGGTGCCTAAACTAGCCAATGGGAGATGCCAATGACAGCATGTCTGCTAAGTCCTGCTCCTCTGTGATGAAATGGGAGGTTTTTTCTTAATGTTTTGCATAAATACTGTGTGCCTCAGTTTCCCCTGTGTGTTACACAAATACCTACGTGGTGGGACAAGGGTGTGTGATTTTTGCTGAGACCCTAATGTGCAGGTGTGGCTGCCTCTAACTGCCTGCACATAGAGAAAGGCCAAAGCACTCCATAACCTGGCAATAGGTGGTCGGGGGCATCTCACCAGGAGCCAGTCAGCTGCGACAAGTGGGAGCAAGGGTAGGCGTGGAGACCAGGTGACCCTTTTGCCTGGGAAACGATGGAGGTGGGACAACAGGTGTGTCTGATCCTGGGCTGCAGGAAGCTGGTCAGTGTGCCTGCTGGGATTTAGGCGTGAGGGCCCTGGGCTGTGTCCCCCCCTCTTGCATCAAGATGGACTTTACTGAATGTTCCTGGTTTCTGTGATAACAAGATCTGTTCTATGCTGTATTCCCAAATGACTAATAAATTCTTCTGTTTTAAAACACTGCCTGAGAGTGTCTTCTGATTGCACAGTTGGGGTGCATAGCCCTTTGGGAGTGTGCAAGTCTTCCCCAGGTGTCCCATCAACGTGGACTTGCTGCGGGGAGCTCATGGTGTGAACCGGGGTGCTGAACACTCTGAAGTCGGACCCAGGAAGTGCCAAAGCCAAGCAGGCTTCTTGCCCTAGTGAGCATGCCCTGAAGGGAGACACACTGCACCAGAGTCCTGGCTGAGCTTCACTCAGAGCACCAAGACTCTGACTCCGTGACACTTTTTCACAGAGCTAGGCCCCTAAATCCTGGCGGCAGGGAGACACCTAGCTCTGCTAGTGATTCTCAGCTGTGACCCTCTTTGTAGATAGGTGCCTAAGGGGGTTGTTTTGCAAGAAGCTGGGAAAGGACCAGGACATCCTTCATAATTGTTAACCCAGTGTTTAACATGCTCACCACAGATGTGGAAGCCCCCCAGTTCAAGTCTCCCATCCCTCTGAAGGGGAGCAGGTATTTGAACAAGAATCCACAATTTCTCAGGAGAGTGCTCTAACCACTGGGCTGTGGAATAGTCTGATGTGGGGCTCCCTCGGTCTTTCTTGGTGAAGCTGTTCCACTGTGGATAAATAATTAAAGATTCACTGGGGGAGGCGGACTGGCCTCTGGATCTCCCACATCCTGGGTGAGTGCTCTAACCACCGAGCTACAGCATCATTCTCATGCTGGTTCGTTCTGTCTCTCTGTCACTCTCTCTCACCAGATCAGGTCCTGCATACAAGTTAGGCAGGTGAACATGTATTGTCCCCAGTTCATGAATTGCTCTGGGGCTTAGTTGAGGGACAGGCAACTGGATGCCTTTAGTGAGGCAGAAGTGTGCGTGCTCACAGGCAAAATGTAGGCACCGAGGGAACATTTTACTGCAAAAACGTATTTGACAAGTGAGTTAGGGAGCCTTGTTCAACAAGAGTTTTGTGAACTACAGTGGAGCCTAAGACTAGGATTAGGCACCTAAACACAGACTTGGGCACCTGGCATTTAGGCATCTAAGTACCATTGTGAATCTAGGCCTAACCCCTTTTTAACCAGGCATCACTAACATGGGCCTACTGTTTACTTGATTTTTATATTACGTATATTTCATTGCTCTTGAAAATAAAAGGAAGAACAGTATTGACCAAGCATTGTGCAGGCAGATGCTGTGCAAATTTCCCCATACAATTCTGCTAAAGCGCCTTGCTACTGACCCCCAGCACCTAGATTATTTGGAAGGGTTATTTTTGTACCAATGACTTTCCACATGGGAATAGGACAAGACCAGCAAACTTGGGGGGCCAAACTGCCGAACAGATCTGCAAAAGACTGTGGGGCACCTGGATCCTTCCCCACCCAATACCTCTGTGCAAAGGTCTCACACAATAGTAGATGCCAAGAAATACAAGGACCTCTCACTCCTGACACCCCCAAAGAAGTGTGAAGGAGTAAAAATTCCCAATGCATCGTTTCTCCAGCTGTTTGAACAATAATGTTTTAATCTACAGTGGCTCGCAAGGATATTCAGACTGTATTTGATTGAAATTATTCATGTGTTACAGTACTAGTTTAAGGCTTTGGACTGCCCTGGCAGTTTACAAATGAGTTATGAATGTGTGTGTCCGTTTTAAACACATTAAATGGTGTCTACCATGCTCTTTGTGATGCTCTTGACACCTGCTGATAAATTACATGAAATCTGCAGCGACAGTATTAGGTAATGCACCAGAGTTCAATGTTCAAAACATCCTGTTCTTGACTTAGTCACTCTCTTTGTGATAAAAATAATAGTGGCTGTTCAAGTGCCCGACTTAAATGGTTATGTTTATTGAAATAGAATTTGTAAGCCTCTTCTTGCAAGACCGTTTTTGTTATATCTAACCAAAAAAAGGGAAAGGTTGTGGACTCATCTTTGCAATACAACGAAGTCTGAGTCTTCACTTCTACGATAGTCTGCATTTCTGGGAATTTTGCTGGAAAATACATTTTTTGCTGGCAACACAAAAATAGCATTCTCCAGTTTGATGGGGATGGGTTTAAGCCACACTGCTAATTTTAGCACGCTAGTTAGTGTATGTAAGTTTACCCAAAGTGGGAATTACACCTTCCAGCTTCTGTGTAAACATACCTAAAATGTAGTTGGGAAGTAGTTTGAGAACCAGGATTTTGGTTCAGCACCTTATTAAGACAGAGGCCCTTAGCAAAAAATTGAATGCAGCTCTAGATTTAGATCTTGAGCCCCTTCTAAGTTTGGAAGTGTTCATAACAGAGGTAGTTTGGCTCCCTTCTCTAAATAGAATATTTTAAGATTCTAGCTGGATTCTGTGCTGGGGAACAAAATTTCAAAACCTGTCTGTGGCCTTGTATAGATGTCCAGGACCTTCTTATTTAACATTTGTATTATGGTAAACTCTAAAGGCCTCAAACAGCTTGAGCCTCTTTGTGCTAGGTTATAGACAAACATGTAATTAATGACTGTAACTACCCCTAAGAGCTTCACTGGGACATTTTTAGTGAAAGAAGTCCCTTGGCCCCAATCCGGCAATGAGATCCAGTTATGCAGACCTTTATGTCCATGTGAAGTAGTACTGTCACAGATCCCTTTGTGTCAGGGCCCATAATTGTAATTATCCTCCTCATATGCATCCTCAGAAAGCAGGGCCATATTCTACACTCACTCCATGTAGGAAATTGTCATTTACATTGGAAAGCAGCATGTTCATAGCACATTGGATTTGAAGTCAAGAGGCCTGACTCAGACAGCATGTCAAGTGGGTTGTATTCCCAGCTTAGCTACTCATCTGCTGTATGACTGCTTGCCAAGCTGTAAAAAGTGGATAAAGATATTTACCACTGCTTTGAAAGTGCTTGGAAATCTACAGATTAAAAGCACCAGTAAGGAGTAATTATCATCACTGGTGGAAGATCTTCTCCAAGATAAAGCAGCAGATCGTCAGCTGGCCTACATCAGCATAGCTTCTTTTGACTATATCAGTTTGGCCCCAAAACACAATGCAGATGCTTATATAGATACAATCTATATACTCCACATAATGTCCTTATTATTTCCTGTGAACACCCATGTCATAGAACTGCACATCATGGAAAGTGGGCATCCTAATGCTTTGCAGATAGCAGATGGAAAATGTGATGGGAAACTAAAACCCAAAGATATTATTCTTCCATATGTTTTAATTGCTCTTAACAAAGATTAATTGGTTTTACAATAAAACACACATCAAAATCTCCATTCATTCATGTCTGTCTTTCTTTTTTAATCTTTGGCTGTCTTCAGGAAGAGAACCTTTCTTTCTTATACAGTTGGTTTTCTTCTCAACCCCAACCAAAGAACAGATTCTGGTAACTATTTTTTTACCAAAGACAGCAAAAAAATCTCATTTTATTGTGAGAAGTGAGCCATAATGGGTACAGGAAAAAAAACCTTCTTGGTGTCTCACAAGGTAACTCGCTAGAGTATTTGCAGTATTGTCTGTTTCTGCTTTGGAAGCTTAATTTTAAAAATGAGCATCTTGTTAAGCTCTGAAATTCTTATTTAGGCCCCCAAATAAGTGGCTTGGTTTTCAAATTCTTAGCACCCATCAGCACTTTTGAAAATCAGGCCATTTATTAGGGATCCCAAATATGGATTTTTGACAGAGAAAACCTAGGCCTAAATCCCTCTAAATATCAAATTATTCTCAGGGTCTTGTCATCTGCAGTTTTTATTGGCCACAAAAGATTGATGTTGCCCTGTAACTGCTTGCTGATTAACACATTCCTGTGGATGCCTAATTAATGAGGGGACTGCATTGTGAAAACACTGTTTACACAGAGCATTTGATCCTCTCTAAATCAATTAGATGTGCCTTCTTGACTGCATTCTCCAGCCAGGACAGCGCTTTACTTTTCACCTGGGACCAGAATTCCAAAGCCATGTCACCTCTCAGAAGCCGGCAGGGTGTCTTGTAAATAGCATGGCCCCACCAATGGAGCCTAATGTATAACAGAAATGCAATTCAAGGGATCTTCTGAGGAATTTCTCCAGCTCTGGAGGAGGCTGACCAGCAATGTGACCTCCTGCAAAGACAACAGAAGGAAGCTCCCTTTGACAGATAGAAGAAACTTCTTTATTTGAAATGCATTCTTAGATGCTGTCTGCTCTCTATTGGTTGATGTAGTGCAGATCTACCGCCTGAGGTCCAGACAAGTCTGTGTTACTGATTATGACAATATACCTCATGCCATTCACAATGCCTTATCTAAGAAAGGGAAAAGTCAAGGGAGAGCAAGTGAAATCAAAGAGCCAGAGACCTACCCAAAGGACAACTTTATAATCAGAAATGTCCTAAATGTATTCAAAGCAATTGCCCTGTACACACTTTATATTTTATAATTTAACTGCTTTATTGCCCCTCTGAAATCAAACAGGCCCACATTTTCAACCACAGGCAACTGAATTGTTCGGATAAGTTAGGTGGATACAAATGCAGACAAGTAATTGCAGATGCAAAATATACATTGTGCATGCAAAATAAATAGTTGCATATAAATACAAGCATTCGTGTGGAGAGGTTCACATGCCATCAACCTGTTTTCTACTTTGCATTGTGAATACAGTATTTGCTTTGCATGGAAAGGTAGCCACTGGGGAATAAAGTTACCTGTTGCGTCAGCAGGTTATAACTAAATAGGGGGATGGATTCAATCCAATCAACAGCTCTCCTACAAACCAAAGGGACTCAAACAACTAATCAAGCCCATCCACACCTTGCAAAGGTTTGTATAACACTATTGACTCACACTCTGCCAATCGTATCTCTGTCTCCACAGCCCCATAGTGGGCCATACCACTATCTAGTAGGGATCCTGGGATGTGAACTCTCTGGTGTTGTGGCCCGCTCCAAGCCCAACGTCCAGATCCATGATTCTGCCTTAACCCACTGTTGAGTATGTGTGTGTTTTCTTGGCAGAATTTTGGTTATCTATATTGGGAAAGTTTCACCCAGAGGGTTTAGCTGACCAAAGGACGCCAAAGAAAATGTAAAATTTAGTGGATACCAAAGCTGGAAATCTCCCTAAATATTGTCATTGCTTATGCATTTATGGCCTGGATATGCATTCCTCAGACTTCTGAAACTTAGTCTCCTCCCTGTGTCCAAGGCATTAGCATTTTTATTTATACTTTTAGAGGAAAGGGATGAGAAACAGTTAATCTCTGTGGAGTTCTCCAGATATAGTCCAATGCGGTGTGCATTAATTAAAGGATTTTTTATTTTTACCTTTTATTATTAATTATTATTATTTTATTATTTATGTATTTATTTAATGCTACTGGTCAGTTGTATCTCTCTGGGGTGCATCAACTAATATATGTTATTTTACAAGCAGAGAACTTTTTAAAATCTAATCTTTTCAGTTTGTATTATACTACATGTGGGGAAAACCAGTGTGTCTATAATACCGCAAAGAAATGTATACAACCCAAACCAAAAATAAGAAATATGGGGTGATTGGAATTGAGGATTAGGAAGAAAGTTGATAAGACAAGTTAACTCTATAACGGGGCTGATGCATATGGGCAGAGGAGAGAGATTTCCAATAAATCTGATTGTGCAAGGTAAATATAATAAATGCAAACCAGGGAAAATGTACTATAAATAATACTTAGCATTTTTCATTGGTAGATCTCAAAGCACTTAACCAATATTCACTGAAGTCAATGGGAATCTACTGCTGTCTTCAGTGGAAAATGGTTCTGGCCCATCCCAATTTCACAGTTGGGAAAACTGAGGCACAAAGAAGCTAAATGTCTTGCATGATATTACCCACCAAATCAGTGGAAGGGATGAGAGTAGAATTCATGTCTCCTACCTCTCAGTCAGTGCTCTATCCACTGCAGCCCACTACTTCTTTATACTATAGCGCAGTAACAAAGTGTGCATTTCAGTTTTTAAATAAGAATCTGTACTGGAGAGATTTAGAGGCTTGCTCATTTGGTAACGGAATACTGGACTTGTAAAAGAGATGGTTCCATCTAATGTGGAACAGCTGACAGTAGAATCTGAGCATCTCTTTGTTCATATGCAGGATAGTTATGTAATCAGGGTTTATCACAAGTAAAGCATTTTAGTAATACAAACTCAGGCTTTGTGTCTCTGGGCCATAACCGAGTTTGAAACCCACATCCAATCTTGCTTTAAACTCAGTTTCAGCTAAAATAGCCTAATGCAATTTGGTTGACTAGTATGAATGGGGTCTAAATACATGAGTGTGATTTTACCCAAACCCCATATTACATCTGGTTTTGGAAATTATTTCCTGTTCAGCTTTAAAAGAGTGATGGTAGACTGTTTACTGGGGAGCATTTTTTATAGTATGATTATTCATATCATACTACAATATTACTAATCTAGTATTATTAATTAATATTACTATTAATATTAATCTATTGCTCGACTTTTGAGACCAGATAAGAATAGGTCCAGGCATTTTCTCCTAACCCAAAGTGGATGTCTAATCATCTAATCATTGTGGTAATTAACCTCAATTATAAATATGAACCCATCTTTACCCCCTCTCCCTCCCTCCAACTCACTGCAAAACACAAGCTAGTATTTTGAAAGAGGAAAAAATAAGCAGACAGTCCCTAACTGTCCTCTAATTGCTGCAATCAAGACATGTTCAATAAAATCAGCATTATCCTGGCAATAAGAACATGTGTTGCCTCCTGTTGTAAATCAAAGCCCCCCCACACATACATACATACCCCACTTCCTGGTGGGCTCTCTCTAACTGCAGCATTACAGTGATTTTTCTTTTCTAACAGGCAAGGCATCACTGGAGGAAAAAGCTAGCCATAGTAATTTATACATAAGTAGAAGGGAAAGTTCTGTACAAGTTTTGGCTATTTAAAGGAGGTCCCACATCCTCAGGGAAGCAACTCTGAAGCTCCAGTTACTACAGGGCCAGAAGCAGAGGTATCCTCTCTTCAATATCTTACTGTAATGGATAATGTATGGATCTAAGAATTAAAACATGTCATTTTGGGATGCCCTGTGGTGAATGGTTAGGACTCTGCCTAACCACACAAAAGACCCAGGTCTGAGTTCTTCTTCCCAAGGCCAGAAGGTAGTTCTGTGTGGGAAGAACGGTCAGCCCCTAGTGGCTTATGCTGAACTGGTGCAAGCACACTACGGAGTAGATCTGATGGCCCTCTTGGGTGGAGGGAAGATTGCCTTGATGCAATTTCTTACTTGTTAGCATCTATATACTGTGTTTCTTGCAGGATATAAAAGCACATTACAAAGATGGTTGGAAACTATTAGCCCCATTTTATAGAAGGAGAAACTGAGGCAGAGAGGGATTACGGCCAACATTTTAAAAAATGGCCACTAACTTTGTGTGCTTTAAATTGGTCACTAAAAAAAACCGAGGGAATGGTAGACACTTTTGAACATTTGAGCCTACCTGACTTACTTCAAGTCAAACAGCACATCAATGGCAGATCTGAGAACAGAACTCAGGGTTCAGGGCTCCCAGGCCAGTGGCCCTTTTAGATGGGGCTCACTAAGTACACTGATTTGGGGGTAGTAAATCAATCAGCTGCAATACTCTTTAAACCTCGCCACTCCATTTCTTTAAGACAAGTCAACTACACGGTTAAGCTTCATGACTGTCAATGAAAAATACATGTTCTATTCCTTGGAACTCCAGTTCTTTGAAAGTTTTAAACTTTTCCTCTTTTTATTTTAATCTTTGAAATCTTGTTATTTTCTCCCAAGACATTACACAGATATTAAGCAAACTCTTTTTTCCTATTGGTATTTTCCTTACTATAGTAAAATTTCCACCTACCATGAGCTTTAACCTTAGCTTCCTTTTTTTTACAGCATGTCATAATGCAGCGTATAAAATATGACACTAAAGGGTGACAAATACCATCACAATTTCATCATTCTCAATTTGAAATCCAGTTGAGTTCACAATATAGCTGATGGAGGTGAAGCTGGTGAAAATGTTTTTGTGAAACATTTTCACCAGTTTATTTTTTGGTTTTGCACAAACACAAAAGACTTCTATTTTCCCCCAAAGTCATAGGATGAGAGGGTGCAAAAACTCTAAAAGCCATTAATTTCATACATTTCATAAATTTGCACTGGAAAAGCTGCAAGAGGAAGCATCTCTCTAAAGCCCTCTAAAGGACTAGGAGAAATGAACATAGTGATCAGATTGAGCATGTCCTCAGTTTTAGTCCCATCTTTGCAATTCATTAGCATCAGAATGACTTTTCTCTTACATAGCATTTCACAACTATTATTCAGTTAGGGCTCACAAAACTCCTAGTAGGTAGCTAAATATCATTACTCCCATTTTTCAGATGAGTACTGAAGCTCAAAATGATTAATGTCATGCTCAGGGACTCCCAAAAATGTCAGTGTCAGAACTGAGATTAAAAACCAGTCTCCCAATTCCCACTTCATGCCCTTTCCACTTAATCACAGATCCACAATCCAAGTCACTTAGGCCAAAACTTTCAAATTTCTGTACCTAAAGTTGGGCACCCAAATCCATCATTAGGCACCTACAGCTTTCAGTAACTTGAAGACCACATATTTATGTGCCCAAATATGGACTTGGTGGCAAAATATTAGATTCCCATCTCTGAAAATCTGGTCCTAACATTTCTGAATCTCAGTTTCTAAATCTTTCCGTACCCACTCCCTATGGAGTGAACATCTTTGGTGGAATCCTACCTCATTTAGAGCAATGGGAATTTTGCCATTGGCTTCAATGGAGCCAGGATTTCACCCCTTATATGCCTATTCATATGGCAATTAATATTTCTCCCATTTTAAAAACAGGTTAACTCTGAGAGGATAAATGATTTGTCTGAGGGAATGGTGGTGTAGGGATTTACCATCTAACCTTCATCACTCAAACAGAACACAATCAAAACAGTCAAAAGATGAAAAAAAACAAAACTGTACAATTATCCTAACAACTGTGACTGGAAATTCATCTTGAAAAGCTTAACGGTCCCTGTGGCCACAGAAGATGAGGAGTGATTGTTCTGTGTTATGGTGGTGTTGCCCAATAACCCAACTCTGTGCAAACTGACATACTTGGCTGAATTATCCTGTCTTGTGTTTTCTTTTAATGAATTGTTTAATCTAAACAAACAAACAAAAACCAAAAAATGACTTGCCTTGACCCAAGCTAGATTGCCTAGAGTGCAGTGATAGATAAACACACTGACCAGAATATTTCTCACCAAAATGAAATGTGTATTTCTTGGGCTTTTTGGCAGTGAGAAAAAAAGGTTTAAATTTCTCAACCACTAATGTCATTCTGTCTTCTCAGTCAGTCATAGTTAATTATTGTTCCCCTTTCTCCTTCCTGCCCCCTTTGATTTTTTGCACTGACTTTTATAACATGAGTAAAATATCTTCACCTAGTTCTCTTTAATTGTTGTTGCTTAGATAATGTAATGAAAGCAAAGGTTCAGTCCATCTTCTGCGTATTGATATTTCATTCACGAGCACGTACCGTCACAGACTGGCTACCATCTAGAACCATCAGCAGCAACAGAATGAGCAAATTCAAAATATTGAGCCAGATCTTCAACTAGTGTCAATCAGCATAGCTCTTCATAGGACTTCAGGGGAGATATGCTGATTTAAACAAGCTGAGGATCTGATCATGTGACTTTTCCCACATTCTTTTCCTGCTCCGAACTAGAAAATTAGAAACTGCAAATCTTTCTAAACATGCTTATGGGTGTCGAAAGCCCTTTCATAAGAAAAAAAATGTTTCTCCTTAAATGCAGCGTAAAGACAGATTTTAAACCCCAACCCTTTTGCCCCCTCATTTTCACATTCCATTCCCAGGCCTGGCTGATGAGGTGGTCTGAGAACTATTCTGGCTGGGACAGAACACATTGCTGAATAGGGACGAGAGAGGGAATGTGGTTTCCTGAAAGGTTTCCAGCAAGTATATGGGAATGGAACTCTTGAAAGAGACATGGAGCTGGAAGCACTTCCCTTCTAAGAAAAACTTCCAATTCGTTCACTGGGCCAAACGTAATAACAGCTCTGACATTATTATTACAAAGGGGGGGAAAGTCATTCATTCAGCTAGTTGCAGTAATTTCTGTGTTTATAAAACACCTACTTTTAGACCTGAAAGTCATGTGGTTTTAACATACAAGCCCACACAAAAGAGAGGGTTGTTAGGGAGATCTCTACCAGTAGTTATCACTGGGTCTTGCTGAGGGTGCCAGGAATGCTTTTGGCAGAAAAAAACTTGAATTTAAAGATATTTTTTAAATTGTTGGCCCTTCCCCACCACCCACTCTCTTCAGACTTATGTGGAATACAATTCCTTGGATTTTCTGCAATATGTCACAAGCTTTCCCATTTACCGATCACGAACCAGTGTTCCAGGTAGAAGGAAAGACCTCTGGTGAGTACAGGACACCTGGCAGTGAGGCTTGGAAAATCTTCAGATCAGTAGGATTTTTCCACAATTGCAGGGTTCCCCACACACACACATGCCCACTGAAAATGTCACATTTTATAACAAACTGACAAGTATTTACAACCTCTCAGAGTGTAAACACGTCATCCCGCATGAGCAACTGCTGTTGTTGTAAACACACAGTAATGGATTTCTGCTCAATAATCTGTGTGCAACTGCTACAAGAATGAGAAGAGGAAGTACAAAGGAAGAAATAAGGAGCAATGGTAGTGAAGACCCAGCTTCTGTCTCTCACCTCCCAGGCAAGTCTGGACTGGGAATACTGTAGACTCCTGCCTACTGAACAAGAGTAGCCGTTCTGGATAGAGAATTGCTGGGCACCCTACAAAGGGGAAAATAAAGACTTTAAAAAGGTATATATTTAATAAGGACTTGTCTACACAGGACAATTATACCAACTTCATTAAATCTCTTTAGAAACTGACATCGTTAAGCTAAATCCATTTGAGACACTCTTAAACCCACTTATGCCCCCATAAGGGATATTCACCAATTTTGCTACATCAGTTTCTAAGCATATTTAGTTAAATCAGGACAATGTTATGGGTAGACTAGGCTCAGACTTGCTGACTTTCTGCCCACATGTTTTCCAACCTGTGGCAGAGAGGGATGTACCACAAACAGGCAGAGCCAGACAACAATTGTATAAGATGAAAGAGGTTCTCCTAGAGAGGACAAAATTCCCCAGCAAAAATAGGGCCCATTTCTGGCACCTTTTCTCACATAGAGCAATTGATTTCCATGGAAATACTGCAGGACTAAGTTCTCGACATGAGTTTAGGGGGTAGAAGTTCATTCACAGAGAATAAAACAAGCAAAATTAACATCTAACAGCCATAAACAGAGAGTGATTATTCTCCAAATCTGTCAGTAAATATCTGTCAATCAATGTATGCAATGATTTTTGAAGATGAAGAAACTTCAAGTAAAATATGTACCTTCTATGTCTTCTGTTTACATTTCTGTGACCAATTTTGTACAGATTATTTAACCTATATATTTTTATTTGTATTTTTAAAGAGTATTAGAGAGTATGAGCATAAATTGACACCTTGATCCTGAGGCAGCAGCCCTTTGCTTGTATGAGTAATCCCACTGACTACAGTTGGTTTCATTGACTCCCTGGGACTACTCACATGAGTAAAACTGGAACTGGATCCTTTATCATTCCAGTTGTATATAACCATTCCTGCAGCATTTCCAACCTGGTCAAAAGCAAACCTTCACACGATTTCTAGCCTGGTTTCCCTCAGAAAATACACCATATCTTGGATAGCTATTTGAATCAGACCCCACAAAGCTTCCAGAGTTCTCTCATCACTAAGGGCTAGACTCTGTCAGCATTACTCATGCTGAGTAGTGCTTTATTCCACAAGTAGTCCCATTGCAATCTGGCACTAAAAAAACCACCCCTATAATAAATCAAAAGTGCAAGGGAAAATATAACAATTCTAAATGTAGATACTATTCCAAAACACAGAAGTAGCAAAGGCGAGTGATATAATATCATAGTGTCTTGTTCATTAAGGGTATGACTAGACTTAGAGATGAGGGTGTAATTCCCAACTTGAAGAGACATACCTAAGTGCTAAACATAGAATGTAGCCAGGAGGGGCTAATCACCCCAAGAACATAGCTGTCTGAGACCCGAGGCACGTACTCAGGGAAACTAGCCAAGCCCCTCCTGCTAGTCATGCTGCCACCGATGCACTTTATTTTTAGCTTAATATCTGGATCAGAGCTAGCGTGGGTATGTCTCCTTGGGCTGAGAATCACACCCTCAACTCGCAGTGTTGACATACTGTGAGAGATCAAGAAAACTATCATTCCACAAAACACGTCAACCACAGTTCTTCTACCAGATGAAGTGGGCTCCGCAAATAAGCCTAATACCAGCAGTTGATCTAGTCCAGTGAAGAGGATGGCAGATACGGTATTGTTTTCAAGTCCATTATATAAAGTCTCTACATTTACCTTTACCATCCTGGGTTATTTTTTCTGCTGAAAAGTTACAGGGACTGGATATTGTAACATAGCACCTTATTGCCATCCTCGGTTTTATTAGAATGGTGGTTCTCCTGGATGGCAGCAAAAGCAGTAGTAAAAGATTTACATGACAAACCAGCATGAAATTGACATTCTGAATGGCAAGTCACTTTTAGCAACCCTGTCTGATTCTTGCAAGATCTCATAAAACCAACATGTGTGCCCATAAACATACAAATGCCATCAGCTCAGTGGAGAAAGTTGCCACTCAGACCTTCTCCCCCTATAACCACCAAAGTTACCTTAATGCAACCTTCATAATTGCAGAGCTGCATATCATTTTCATCAGGACCTTCTCTGAAATTCTGAAAGCTCAATCTGTGCACAGACCAGAGGAAGGAAGCCAGAAAACAGCTGATCAATAATCGTAACATGTAAGGGCAAGTGACTGAACAGCCTCTAATTAATCTGAGTTAGGAAATTAAGTTTATCCAATTTGTCCCCTATTGTTCTGCTACCATAACACTTGTCTGCAAATATTCCATATAGGCCTCCATTGATCTCAGTACATGCACTCACACAGGCGGAGCTCAGAAGGGAATTAGTGATAAGCCACTGCTGGGTAGTCAGAGAATCTGCCACTTATCTAAAGGAGAAGTTCAGAGAGCTCAGCCCACTGAACCTGATAGAAACCTAGTTGCAGTGGTCCTAAAAGGATTCTTTCAGAAATCCTGCTCCCAGCATTAGACAATGCAGCTTTTTTAATGTGCCTGCAGAGAAAGACAGTGATGATAGCCAAGTAGCCCCACCCTTTACTGTGATTCTCTGCTTTCTTTTAGAAGAGGAAATGCATGCTAAATTGGCAAGTAAGGTTCGGTCCTTAACAACTGCTAACAATACACATTTTTGCTCCACATTATAGAAGTCCTTAGTGTGCAATTCACTCATGTGTGGAGAGCACACATAAGGCCCTCTGCCACAACTAAGTCTCATGATCGGGCTGCAGAGAATGGCTCAATCATGGAAAAGGATCCCTGCACTGCCTATGTGCTAGGGGTCTCCGCTCCATTCCCATCAGGCTGCCACAAAGAGGACTGCTGGAGGTAAAGGAAGGCTGATCTTGAGGCACAATTTCCCATCTGTAAAATAGTGATATCAGTTCCCCACTTCACAGGGATGTGGTCAGGTTTCATTCACTAAAGTCTGTGAAACAGCCAAATACTACCACGTGGAGCCATAAAAGAACTTAAATGGAGGTGGGTCACAACCCTGCACAGAAGAGCAGTGGCTGCTACCTACACATAGGTTGCAAAAGCAACTGCAGGAGGACTGCTTTGCTGCCTTGCATTTTGCCTCTGGGTTAAGTCCAGCACCCACCAACCCCGGATAGTTCGCCACTCAGAGCCTACTTACCTGAGATTTGTCAGCAGAGGAGAGAGGTGAATTTCAAACAGCATAGGGATTTTCAAATTAATTAGACATACAAGTTCATGCACAAATATGGAGTCTAATTTAGACACACCTATTACAATTTTGCATCTGCAAGTTGGGCAACTTCTCAGCGTATGCGCAATGTGCCTCAGGTGGCACATGACCAGGATTCATCACTGAATTTGGTCCGCTGGTTGGATCATTAGCATCCCCGGCCCAGGCCAGGTACTGACAGGGAGTGTGACGTGAACGCTGAGCCATACTTACATGTACAAGTAGACAATTAGGAAAAAATGTCCCCCTATTATCCATTTGGAATATGTAATCATGGTAAGTATATGTGAAAATTTGATTCTCAGTACAATGTGCATTTCGTAGACACAATTGTAAGCCTAAGTTGTTGGAAAATCAGGCCCTACATTTCTAATTAAAATGAATTTAAAAATAGTCATTTCCCTTTCCATTAAGAGAGAACAGTTAGAGACAAACCAGTATTACAGTTTACAGGGGCCCAAGTCTTATCTTCTTAGCTGGCTTATGCCCAGGGCTAGTATATATTTTTAAACTGCTTTTTGTCCTTCTCTAATACAGATTTATCCATAAAAATGAATGCTTGATATTAAGCACTGTCTTGCAAGATAGAAGGCCAGACCCTCAATTGATGTCTATCAGTGATATTGCATTGAACTCAGTGGAGATATGCTAATTTACACCAGCAGATGATCTGGCCCTAAAGTTATTTTTCTGACTGTAAAATCAGATTAAAGCAAACTGATTTATAATCTCCCTTGAACTCCTATGTGATCAAGGGCCAAAATGACATTACTTGTCATCAAATCAACTTCAAAAATCGCTAAGCTTAAGTCTGCTCTTACAAGATTTCCAGCCAAATTTTTGTAGACTATGATGTTTAGCTACTGTGGTTTGGAGAAGCACCTAAACTTTTAGGTGCATAACTAAATGAACCCCAACACCCATCTTTTGGAAGTTCACTCATCACCACTAGTGAAAAACATGCAGCCCTTGCTCAAACCAGTCTAAAATTCCCTGAAGCACTGTTTCCGGGGGGGAGAACTGTCTTCACATACACCTGTTATTGTCAGATAGGACAATGGTGCCAACACATTGTTACTCTACCTCAGATTCATCTGACAATTCTGTCACTCTACCTGGTCCATGTACCCACTAAACTTTTAAAGCAAACACACAGGAACTAGTCATGTTTTTGTTGATTATGCCTGGGCTTATAATAAATCATTTTGGATACACTTCAGAACAGGTATCAGACAGAAAGAACATTTAGTGTGCAAGTTTTGCCAAGGAATTATGCCAGTTTTTACCTGTTGCAGCTGTTGGGAAATGGACATGTACTTGCTAGAAATCTACTTGTACTTGCGTGTCAGGAGTGGGAGTGTGAGCAGGTGTTTGCAAACCACAGTAATATTGCTCACAATACTTGATATCTCTTTTTTAAAAAAAATTAATAATGGCTGGTATCTAAAATATCTGGCAGCCAAAAAATGTCTCCTCATTTTGGTTTGTCTGAGAATGATAATCAGAGCGGCCCTGCAAAATGAAAGCATGTGCTACTAATTCCAGTATGCCACATGATGTGACTTCCCTTTAAAGCCAGTTAATGTTTGACGTCTCTCAATACTCCTTCTTGCTTCCAGTCAGGAGAGAAGGAAAGGGGTGGTATGCAGAGCCCTGAAGACATTAACTGTGCTCAATCAGCCCTTTGTCTTTTGTGGCTGGCTTTATCCAGGGGCAACAGTCTCTTTCCATTACTAATAAAAATGACCCCCACTAGGGGGATGAAGAAACAATAAAACTAATCATTAAGCAGACCTGCTGAGAAGTGAATTCCAGTCCCAGGTCAGATCTAATTGCAGTTGGACACTGAACCAGTGCCCCGGTCATTTATATTAGCTACTTTGTGTCTATTTTATGTATTTGTGTCTTTCTCTCTCTCTCCATAAAGAAAGAAATAAAAATACATATATCAATGAAAAAGATACAGACAGAGATAAAAACAACCCCCTCCACTTTCACAAGTCACGCAGACTTTTTAAAATATTCACTATTTGGCCAAGATCAATCATGGAAAATTTCAAACAAAATATAACTTTCCAAAATGTTATGAGCAGCTAAAAACAGGAGGTTATCATGCTATGATACCTACCAGGAAATACATTTCACGGAGGAGAGCAAGCACACAAATACACAAGGATGCATATGTGGAGCTGCTGAGATTTTAAAAACAGTCTAGAGATTTAGATACATAGCCCTGATTAATTTTAATGGAAAAGTACTATTTCCAATTTCAATGTGTGTGTACCAGTGTATGTATATATATGTACACACATACACACACCAATGCCTACATGTATTGTACATTTACATATAAAGAATATTTTAGGCCTCTCTCTCACCACCCTTCCCTCTCCCTTTCCATCACTATAGAGCCTAATCAGACTACTTTCCCTTTTCCCCCCAACTTCATCCTTAACTGTCCCCATGACTCTTTTGTCTAGACTCCCAACCAGCTACCTAGCCTTTAATATTTCCTTCTAGAATCCAAACAAGACCCCTTTGCATCTGATTGAACACAGTGACCCTCTCTCTTCAAACCCAAACAACATTTTTTCTAGCACTCTTTCAGGGGAAGAGTCACTCTGCATCCTGTTCAGATATTAGGATCATGGGGACAGTATGAGATCATAGACAGACAGATGGATTTGCCACCCTGGGCAGGTTCCTAAAATTTGAAACAATTGTTTAATAACTTACTGAGTCCTTCAGTGAGTGTTTGTAACAAGTTGAGTAACTGCTTTATAAATAAAAGATCTCAGCTTGGCAGCTAACTGTGAGTCAACCCAATCCTCCTCTGGCTTTTTTCCCCTCTATGGCTTTTATGACTTGTCCGATCTGGATATTGAGCCCTTTCTTGCAAGTATCTCAGTCCAATCCTCTTGATGTTATCCAGGGCTTAAGGCCCTCAACACATGCTTTGGATCTGATCCCCACCTGGATGCTGTGCTGAGGGGGTGTTTATCAACTCTGGCAACAACAGATCAGGACACAGGAAATTTATCACTGGAATCTGGAATTGTTCCATCTAATTGTAAGCAGACTTTAACAACTTGTTTACTGAAGAAAACTTCCTTATCAGGTGAGGATGTGTCTAACTTCCACCCAGTCTCAAATTTATGATTCTTATCTAAGACTTGGTCTACACTAACTACTAGATCACTCAGGGGTGTGAAAAATCCACATCTCTGAGTGACACAGTTATACTGACCTAACTCCCAGCATAGACACCGATGCCAGTGCAGACACCTGGCGTTGACAGGAGGGCTTCTTCCATCTCCCATCAGGGAGGTGATGTACCTACAACAACAGAAGAAGCCCTCCCTGAAGCACTATAGTGTCTCAGTTGCATCAATGCAGTTGCACCTCTGCAGCCTTCTAAGTGTGGACAAGCCCAAAGACACTTGAAAAGGATTTTCATTCACCTCTGGGATCATCTCTCAAAATTCACTTTAACTGAAAAATGACAGTCTGGCCCCGCAGTATAGTGGCAATTTTGCCTAAGGCTTCTGGTGAGTTTAGTATTCTAGTAGTAGTAGCAGTGGCTCTTAGATCTTGTATAGTGGCTAGGACCCAGGACTAGAGGTATATCTACACCGCAAGCGGAGGTGTGATTGCAGCTCAGGTAGACATACCCACGCTAGCTTTAACCTCGCTCGCACAGCTAACAGTAACAGTGACGACATGGCAGCATGGACCCTAGCATAGGCTAGTTGTGTGAGTACACATCCGGTGTTCCAGCACTTGTACAGTCCGTGCTGACGCCCACACCACTGTGGTTTTACTCCGATTTTTAGCCAGGCTCGCTAGGTTAAAGCTAGTGTTGGTACGTCTACTCAAGCTGCAATCCCATCTTTGACTGCAGTGTAGACCTACCCTAAGACTCCGGGGTTCTACTCTCACCTGTGCCAGTGAATTAGAGTGACTTTGGACAAATCGCTTAACCTGTGCCTATGTTTAACCCATACAATTGAGTATAGTATACTTCCCTGTTTCTCACGGGTATTCTGGGGCTTAATACACATTTGTAAGGTGTTGGAAGGAATCATTAGATGAATGGTGCTACGGTAGTGTAAAATGTTAGCCTTATTAGTAGAGAAAAGGTGGGTCTCTTTCACCAACAAAGGTTGGTCCGAAAAAAGATATGACCTCACCCACCTTGTCTCTCTAATATCCTGGGACCAAAATGGCTACAACGACACTGCACACAGCCTTATTATTAAACCTTGGAGGGCTGTAATTCAGTTATCAGTGACTCCAAGACTGTGAGCTCTTTAGGGTAGGGATTCTGTCTTCCTGCATATATGGGCAGTGCCCAGTACATTGTTGGCATTACTGGAATGTACATAAATAGCAAATATTAATAATGCTAAAATAATAACTGTATGCCAGGCGGTTTTCATCCACAGGTCAAAAAGTGTTTGCAAACACTAATTAATTAAAGAGTCACAGCTCCCCTGAGAGAGAGAGAAGAGATTTCATTGCTGAAAGGCAGTATTTGTTTAATGGGGTGCAGCAACACTACACCACGGTTTAGCACAGGAAGCAGAGAAGAATGCCACCCCTTCCCCCCCCACCCCCCATTGAAACTGCTGAGGGACTTTAGGCAAATATTAATAATCCCAGTTGGAACTGGGTTAGGGCACTTGAATTAACAACCCCACTCTTAGAAAAAACTATTATGGGATCTTTAATAACCATAAATGGTAAAGAATGCGATTTAATACCTCATCCAAAAGACAGCACCTGTAACAGCAGTGTTCCCTCACCCCTTGCTGAGACATTGGCTCTGTGCTGACTCAGAGGAAGGCATGCTACCAATAGAATAACCAACACTGCTACACAAAGTTGCTCATTTGAGGTCTTCAAGTACTCCTTCTTAGCTTGTGAGATCCGACATCATCATAGCCAAGGCGTCGAGAATGTCCGTTTGTGGAGAACTGGTAGTTTGTATAGATCATTACATGGGATCTACTCCTTTGCCCTCATTACAGATAATAAGACAGAAAATATCATAATGCCATTACAGAAATCCATAGTAGGCCACACCTTGAATACTACATACAGTTCTGGTAGCACCATCTAAAAAAAGGAAATATATGAATTGGAAAAGGCACAGGCAAGGGCAATGAAAATGATTAGGGGTATGGAACAGCTTCCATATGAGGAGCAAATAAAAAAACTGGGGATGTTCAGTTTAGAAAAGAGGCGACTAAGGGGGAATATGATAGCAGTCTATAAAATCATGAATGGTGCAGAGAAAGTGAATAGGGAAGTGTTTTTTACCCCTTGGCATAACACATAAACCAGGAGGCATCCAATGAAATTAATAGGCAGCAGGTTTAAAACAAGCATAAGAAAGTATTTCTTCACAGAACGCACAGTCAACATGTGGAACTCATTGCCAGGGGATGTTGTGAAGGCCAAAAGTATATATGGATTCAAAAAAGAATTAGATACATTCATGGAAGGTATTTCCATCAATAGCTATTAGGAAAGATGGTCAGGGATGCAACCCCATGCTCTGGGAGTCCCTAAACGTCTGACTGCCAGAAGCTGGCATGGGACGAGAGGGGATGGATCACTCGATAATTGCCCTATTCTGTTCATTCCCTCTGAAGCCTCTGGCACTGGCCACTGTTGAAAAATAGAATATTGGGTTTGATGGACCATTGGTCTGACCCAGCACTGCCATTCTTATGTTCTGATTGCCACAGTTCTCCACACAAAAAATGAAGAAAGATTTATTGGTATAAACTGGTTCCATTCCTCTTAAAATATTCTGCAAATCTGCCTTGAAGGGACACATTCAAAGTAAAAATCCTATAACTTGTCTTGATGCAATTACACCGGACATTTTCTCTTTCTGTTTAAAATCAGTTTAGTTTTCTGATCTCATGTCATTAGTCCAAAGACACTATTATTATTAATGGCTTTCCAGAACTATAGAGGGATGTTTATAAAATGATATATAAAATCTGTTTTCATTGATATTTTTCTTTTTAATTTATTAAAATAAAACTATTTGAAAAGACATTTATAGTTTGGTTTGTTTTACCAAAAAAACTAGCATGCTGTGTCTAATCTATTGGACTTTATTCCTTAAAAAAATAAGTGGAAAATTCCCATTTTATGATTTTTTGCTGCAACATATTCATCATCACTATCATTACACAAATTTAGGTGTGATTTGAGGACCAAATTTCAAAGCACCCCAAAATTCAAGGGTATTTGGCTTCAGTGTTCCAGTTTGGACTACTAGGCCCTGATCCAAAGCCCACTAAAGTCAATATAAATCCTTCCATTGACTTTTATCAGTTCTGGACAGTTTTGGAGCTCTTAATAGCGGTGATCAATAATCATGAATTGTGGAGTTGGGTGTGGAGTTGGATTTCAAAATACAACAACTTCCAGAGTTCAAGGGTGTTTGGATTCAGGATTCCAGTCCCAGATGCTGGAATGATCACCTGGAAACTCTTCTCTATTTACCCAAAGAACAGGCACAATACAGACTCCAGAACCAAGGATGCCCCATATTGCCTTCAACAATTTACCTTTCTGTCTTAGAGGAACCATCTTTGTGGATGAAAAGGTAATCAAGTTTCCACATCCAACACAAACTGTGGTGGTGAATTTTGTGGTATGGACACCAGTCCACATGGAACTAACATGAAACCCCAAATCTATTTCACAAACAGGCACTAGAAAGCTATCAGATAGTGTTTACTCATTACTGACCTTGGGTTCAGTCAAGTTACTTTGATTTCAAAAGCTCTTAATTGTTAGTTTCAATCTCACAAGTCATCCAAATCCCCCACCCAGAATATGTATTCCTTTAAATAAAACAGTAAAATAGATCCAGGTGTATAAATGTAGACAGTAACTATGCCTATTTAGTCAAGTAGGGTTAGCAATCTGGATCTTCTGTTAAATTTAGTGATGTCACCTACAAAGCTAAGATCCTGGGGCTATGGTCCCACCTGCCATCCTCTCTCAGCAGCTGTGACTGCAGTGAAAAATTATGTGCACATTATTTAGGAGGACCACATGGCATTTTTTTTGACACTATAGCCATACAGCTTAGAAAGTTTAAACTAAATACCAGTCCCAGATCTTGAACTAGTGGACTTTCTAAGGGCACTTTCTAAGAGCACCAAAGTCAAACTTTTACTTGTAAAATCTTAATTGGTGTCTTTAAATGGTTAGAGTGTTGTTAAGAGCTCTTTTATAAGAATAGTATCTGAAAGGTTTTCTTGTCATTTCTTTACGTACATACAAGTACACCTGTATACACACACACACACATCCCAGTTTTAACTAATTATATTGAATCTGCAGAAGCTTTGCTGCACGAGGCACACTGGTAGACATTGCTAGTGGTCACATTTAATAGTAGGGACAGAAATGTTTCAGCCACAAGGGAAGGCCAAATTTATCTGGACACCTTACTGCTTTCAATGAATTTGCAAAGACTGAAAGTCAGCACTGCATTTTGTCCATAATTTTAAATTTTAGGGGACAAATTTAGCTTCTACCCTTGTAATTCTGTTGAAGTCAATGATAAGCATATTTGTCCCTGTAAGAAAAATTAAGCAAGAGAGAAACCCTGGAGCATTTGTTTTTATATGTCCATTAGTATGGTATCCATATACATGGCCATTCACCATGCTAGCGGAGTCTCAAGACTCCTGTTTTCCTGGAAATATGTTATTAATTTTATATTCAGACACTGACATTCTAAACTATTCAGCAGCTGGTTCTGCTCATTTGGCAACAGCAGGCACATTGAAAAGCCAATATATGCAAGTGTGAAAAGTAGAGATTTAGTAGGAAAATTCTTTAATGACTTTGATGTAGTTAAAAATGATTGAGATAGAGAGGAAGAGTTTTAGGTTCCCCTGAGCACAATTGAGAAGATGTAGTTTTCCACCCCCTGTCCACATACCCGAACTTGGGAGTAGCCAGGGGCCTGTTTGATTGCAGCATAATTTAGAGCAACCTCATGATTGCTCTAACTTACGACAGTGATAACAATCCTTTAGGAACTTTTTCATTCACAGGTTCATAGATTCGAAGGCCAGAAGGGACAGTTGTGATCATCTAGTTAGACCTCCTATATAACATAGTCCATAGAACTTCCCCAAAATAATTCATAGAGTGTATCTTTTAGAAAAACATCCAACCTTGATTTTAAAACTGTTAATGGTGGAGAATCCACCACAACCTTTTCTAAATTGTTCCAATGGTTAATTACTCCCACTATTAAAAATGTATGCTTTATTTCCAGTCTGAATTGATCTAGCTTCAACTTCCAGCCACTGGATCATGTTGTACCATTCTCTGCAAAACTGAAGAGCCCCTTATCAAATATTTGTTCCTGATGTAGGTACTTATAGACTGTAATCAAGTCATTTCTTAACCATCTCTTTGTTAAACTAAATAGATTGAGGTCTTTGAGTCTATTGGTATAAGGCATGTCTTCTAATCCTTTAATTATTCTCATGGCTCTTCTCTGAACCTTCTACCACCCCAAGATCACTGGAGTACACCATGCTTTGATTTTGGCCCGTATACACAGGATCCAGGAGTGGGTGATGTAGGATCAGTTACATTGGCTTTATATCATTTGAGGATTCTCAGCTGCTTAAGCCACCTTTCCCTTCTATCTACACCACTGGAGTAGCACTGGAAGGGTAGCTAGGATCTGGCCAATAGATATCAAGGTAGAAACAAAGACAGAGATGTCTATGGGACCTTTTATGACATATTCCTGCTGGGATTCAAGTCAATAGCAAAACTCCTCCCACTGGCTTCAGTGCAAATAGGAATAGGCTTTTGAAGGATCACGCTCTCCCACAGAAAAACCAAAGGGAGTGCGCTGTCTTGTAGAGTTTTGGGGTAGAATCGTTGAGTAAAGAAATGTAGAACTTAGACTCCCAAACTCTGCTGTTCCACCAAGATCTGCTAGAGGCACAGGGCAATCTGTGAAAAAGCCTTGTATTCCCATACTGACCCAAGTTGCCCCCTCCCTGTTTGCTGGCAGCATGGTACTGTCGGACCCCCTGCTGCTGCTGGAGAGAACACTGGCCTTTGATGGGAACCTCACAGGGTTTTCCTTCCACTTTCCTTCAGGACATTAAAGGGCCTATGCTGCTTTGCCGGTCCTCCCCTTCCCCCGCCGCTCCCGCAACAAACTCATTTTATGTTGCTTTTTCTTTAACACAAAAGAATGGCCTTTTATTAGAGCTTTATCTTCACTTAGGCTTCTAAGAATCCATACTGAACATTTTGTTGTTATGGCCCCTTCTGGATTTGGAGACATACAAATTTTGTGTGTTTTGCTTCATGCACTGACATTTTTACATGCTTTTATCTGTACAGTATCGCTGAGTATACTTACAATTATTTAAAAAAATCCTAAGAATTCATTAAAAATAAATCTGTAGAAAACTTGACCTGCTGTACACATATTTCCTCATCACTTGAACTTTCACATTCGGCTGCATTTTGTGTATTTAATTTTGGCCATTTGTCTCACACTGTTAAAAGGCCACGTCTCATATTCGGCCCAGGGTACATTGCAGTTTGCTCCATTAACTGAATGTGAGGCATAGCATTTTCGCATAATAGAAATGCTTTTTTTTTTTAAATGTAAATTTTGCAATGTTAATTCCTTGCATAAGAGACCTAGGGATAAGTGGTGGATTATAGTTCAACCTTCCCCTGGTGTCCATAAATATTTACTGTTTCTTACCCTGTTTCGATACACAGATGAAATTCATCTTCCTGGGGGAGAGGGAAGGGATGTGGAAGGGAGAAAATCATCTTTAAAGTATAAATGTGAAGAAAATGAAAACAGATGCATGGAAAAGAAAAGAGAAGCTGGTGGGAACATAACTGAACTGAAACACATTTTCCCTAGGAGATGACAGCATTGTGCACTTCCTTAAGGCTTCCCACAGACAGACAACTCCCCTGTGGAAAAGCTCTCAGGAGGAGGTGGAACATAACCTCAGGGAAGAGAAACAAATTGGAAATGTGTCACATTCCCAAGTGAAACTTCTAACTGAATTTGCATTGTCCCATCGTTAATTAAAACTCAGCTCCTTCCCAAAGAGCCAAGGAAGAATTGTCTTTAAGTAAGAAAACAGAAATATGTTCTAATCCTGTTTATTTGCAGAGGCCTGGCCGGCAACAGACGTGCAACAGGGTGATCCCAGTCTGCTCTAAACTGACACAGTGACATGATGACTGGGCTTTGAAGATAGAGCAGCAGTGTTTATGTAGTAAGCAGCCGTGGTGGAGAAGGGAGGAAGGGGGAGGAGGTGCCGGGAGGGAGATCGGGAAACTGTAACTCATTGTGGATGGGCTGAACTGGCCTGGGTGGCAAGCTCTTAAAGCTCAGAACATTCATCAACCTGCCGAGCGGGCCCGACATGCTGGAGCCACAGTTGCTCTTGCTCTCTCCCTCTCTAACTGTGTCAAGCATGATGTAGTCCAACTGTGCGGAGACAGCACAGCCCGGCCAGACAAGCTCTGGTCAGTGCAAATAATCACAGCTCTGACTCCTTTCTCTGTTACTCAGCAAAGCCTGGCCACAGAACACAGAGTTCTCACAGGAAGTTTACGTCAGTTTTCTTTTACTCTTACACACACACACACACACGCATACACACACAGAGCCAAATTCATTCAGAGTCTAACTCCATTTAAGGCACTGAAGTTACACCCGGGATTAGTTTGACCCAATCTCTTTAATATTGCAAATATTTCAGAATTTGAGCCCCAACTCCGATGTCACATCAATTTTACACTAGCATGACTCCACTGGCTTCAGTAGAATTACTCCTGATTTACACCAGCATGAGAGGAGAATCAGGCCCCTAAGCCTTTCTATAGGGCTTTGAACAAGACAAACCGAGTTTTATGTTCTCTTCATTTTTCTGAGGTAATTTGGGTTAAACTATTGAATCATTACTGTTCTAATGCAATGGAATCCTTCTCTAATATGAGATTTCTAGCCTTGAAATGTGAAACACTTAAAAAAATTTTAGTTACTTTTCCTATACAAGCACCTCAAGCCCTAACATTTGCTTCCTGGAAAAGCTGTGCAATGAGAGTGCAGTATAGCTAAGATATGGTTTTCCACGTGCAGCAAGAATTTAGCTGTAACTGTCTCATTAACAGAGACCGTATGTCTAAATTCCAATGTACCATGCTTCGTATTTACTGATAAGAATTTGGCATGAGCCTAAAAAGGCCAAGCAGTTCAGAGGTTAGGTTACTGCCATTTATAATACGTTGTCCCTAACTATTGTTTCAGAGTAGTAGCTGTGTTAGTCTGTATTCGCAAAAAGAAAAGGAGTACTTGTGGCACCTTGGAGACTAACCAATTTATTTGAGCATAAGCTTTCGTGAGCTACAGCTCACTTCATCAGATGCATAACTTCTAACACCCTTTGTTTCATGTTCTCTGTGAATATAAATCTCCCCACTGTATTTTCCACTGAATACATCCGATGAAGTGAGCTGTAGCTCACGAAAGCTTATGCTCAAATAAATTTGTTAGTCTCTAAGGTGCCACAAGTCCTCCTTTTCTTTTTCCTAACTATTGTGGCTCAGTTGCAATATGAAGATGCTTGCCTTTTCGAGGCTCCCTGATACACATCAGCTGCAACACCTGGCCATGTCAGAGTGAGCCCTCAGTTAACAACAGCTTCAGCTCTACAGATCCTGGTTTTTGTCTTTTTAAGCTAAAGTCAGCATACTACCTTATTTTGGGGGATGGAAGGAGGATTTGTTCAACTCCAAAGCTTTTGTTTTAAAGATTTTTGTTTCTTTTCTAGACCCTTATTTAAATAAGCTTTTTTAAAAAATGCACATAATAGGACTTTCTAAATTAATATGATTTCTCCAAATGACTTCTGCCAGCTTCCATACTATATAAACCCATTTCTGGTATTTTTTCCACATTATTTTCCAGCTTTTCATTGAACACTAAAAGCTTTGTTGGACCTCATATGTTCTATGGTCATTATATAGGCCTAACAGATTTCTGTGTTATTATTATTATTTATTCTATGATAGTGGGCTTTCATCCCAAAGGGTAAACTATAATGAAATATGAACTATAGTGCCCATCTTCCCAAAGAATCCACACACACTTTGTCCACATAGACCCCAAATTAAGAAAGCATCTCTATTCAGGACAGCACTTAAGCATGTGCTAACCTTTAAGTCTATGCTTAAATCCCCTTGAAGTCAGTGAGACTCATGCTCATGCTTGTGTTAGTCTGAATAGGGATTGACGTAAGCACATGCTTAAGCACTTTCCTGAAACAAGGTCTTAAAATGATATCCAAAGTATGAACAGGGATCACTTCACAGTCATTGAAATGCAGTAATCTCTGTGCTGGTATCGCGGCACTACACAACAGTTCAGGGCAGTAAGTGAAATAGAATCCTTTATTCAAATTAAATGATAGCAGAAATGGTAGGTGGACAAAATGTAATTATCCAAGTAGGCATTATGCAAGGAAACAAGGACTAACATCACTACACTTGAGGAAAATACTGTAGGATTCTTAATAACCACAAATGTTCAGGATCTCAGTACCATGTCTCCTCCAGAATATGGCACCTCCAGCAGCACAGGTTAATGCTTGATCATTGGTTCAGTACTGACTCAGAAAAGAGAGTACCTCCTAATAAGACCACTTCCTGTAGTACCTCGTGTATTTTTTGGAGGCCTTCAATTCCAAATACCAACCTGGTTCAGTCCAGCTCAGTGTGCAGGACGCAACAGGATGACATCCCAAGGTAGTATGGCTCCAGTAGGGAATCCTCCAAAAAGGAAACACTGCCACACACGTAATGCTAAATATGGCTTCTGTGCTTGTGCGCTAACACTGATTAGCATGCTCAGTCTCAACTCCAGCATTCTGCTCTTTCAACATGTACAGAATAGTTGGCATTGTCAACCCAGTATTTACCTAAGAACATGAGCTGAATTCAGCAGACCGCATTTCAATTCCCAGTATTACTAATTTGTTCAAGATTAGAAGTTGCTGCAATTAGCAGTCAATTTAAGGAAATCCACATTGCAGGCAGTGCAACTATTTTGGGAGGTGGAGATGTGTGAGAGCAAAGAAAGGATCAGATTTAAAGTGACATTGTTCCAATTCACAGAGTAAGATGCTGCATTTTTAACAAGTACCATCATGCTTTGGTTGCTGTCTAGAAAACTTCATCTGCTGTGCAGGTGCTCTCTATATCAGCTGTTACAGGACGAAGGGCAATAGTGAAAAGTTGCATAGGATTTGTCACACCAAATCAGATCATTGTGCCATCTGCCTGCTTCTCTACTTCCATCAGTGGGAAATACTGATGTTTGAGAGAAAACTGAGACACAAAACTATAATGCACGTGTCCAATTGGACGAGGTTGTATATGGAGGTGGTCGGGACTCAAAGCCTCGGTACACAGCACACCCTGCTTCCCCTGAGGTGTCACTTTCTGCTCCAGAATCTTAGCTTTCATCTTTTTAAAAAAGTAATTATCTAGGTTTTATGTTTACAAAAAAAAAAAAAAAAAAACCTTGAAAACATAAGTTAAGTATAACCAACACAGCAATAGCTGGCAGAATTTTCAGAGTGCATGAAAAAATAGATTTGGGAGAGGTGAGCTGTCCCATTTATTTCAAGGGGTATTAACTCAAACACCCATTCCACCACTTACATTGCCCCAGCTATACTTCTATTTTTAGCACACTAGCTTGATCAGAGCTAGCATGGGCATGTCTCATGGTGGGAATTACACCTCCAGGTTCAATGTAGACATACCTGAGTTGACACCTAAAGTAAAGTAAACTTGTCCAGTGTCACAGAGGATGTCAGTGCCAGATCCAAGATTAGAACTTCTGGCTTCAAGTTAAAAAAATGAGTGGCACCTTAGAGACTAACACATTTATTTGGGCATAAGCTTTTGTGGGCTAAAACCCACTTCTTCGGATGCATGCAGTGGAAATTACAAGTAGGAAGATATATATACACAGAGAACATGAAAAAATGGGTGTTGCCATACTCACTGTAACGAGACCAATTAATTAAGGTTGGCTATTATCAGCAGGATCAAAAAAACCTTTTCTAGTGATAATCAGGATGGCCCATTTCAAACAGTTGACAAGCAGGTATGAGTAACAGCAGGGGAAAAAAATAGCATGGGGAAATAGTTTTTACTTTGTGTAATGACCCATCCACTCCCAGTCTTTATTCAAGCCTAATTTAATGGTGTCCAGTGTGCAAATTAATTCCAATTCTGCAGTTTCTCATTGGAGTCTGTTTTTGACATCTTTTTGTTAGAGAATTGCGACATTTAGGTCTGAAATTGAGTGACCAGGGAGGTTGAAGTGTTCTCTGACTGGTTTTTGAATGTTATAATTTTTTAAGTCTGATTTGTGTCCATTTATTCTTTTGCGTAGAGAATGTCCGGTTTGGCCAATGTACTTGGCAGAGGGACATTGTTGGCACATGATGTCAATATCACATTGGTAGATGTGCAGGTGAACAAGCCTCTTATAGTGTGGGTGATGTGATTAGGTCCTATGATGGTGTCCCTTGAATACATATGTGGACAGAGTTGGCAACCTATATTTTAAAAACTATTATTGTAGATGAATGTATCTCTGTTTAACTAAAGCATGCAATAGTGTACAGTTGGCCAGCAGGCCAAAGTGCATAGGTAAACAATATTACAATTCTCACTCCACTGCACACACAGCCATTGAGTTAAGTAGAAATAAATGCATTGTAACAGAAGATTGCAGTAAGATCCATGTCTGCTGCTTTGAAAATGAACGTGCCTTCATGTTTAATTTTCCATGAGTGCCTCAGCATTTATGTAGCAGCAGGCGACCATTATCCTGTGACAACATTCTATTCTGATGACATTATCTTAACCCTTTCACAGTTGGCGCTACCCACTCCTGTTGTGCTGTCGGCAGCCATTAACATTCCACTGACATCAATGAAATGTTAGGACAGACCAGATGCATTCTGCAACAAAGCTGGTACATTCTTACCTTGACATACCTGAGAGTTTGGCAAAAGTCATGCAGTTAATTGTAACACATGGTGCCAGCTCTTCGTCGAGCTCAGTTCAGAGGCATGTTTTGTGTTTGTGATTACTAGAGTCAGAAGGAACCATTAGATCATCTAGTCTGATCACCTGTCTGACACTGGCCTTAGAGTTTCATCAGGTTATTCCTGGGGCTAGCCCAATAACTTGTGCTTGACTAAAGCATATCTTCCAGAAAAGCATCCAATTTTGATATGAAGACTTCAAGTGATGGTGAATCCACTACTTCCCTTCGGAGTTTGTGCCAATGGTTAATCATCTGCACTGTTAAAAAAAATTGTGCCTTATTTCTAATTATTATTATTCTAATTGTTATTTGTCTGCGTTTAAGCCATTCGTTCTTGTTATGCCTTTCCCCACTAAATCAAAAAGCCCTTTAGTACCCAGAATTTTATCTTCATTAAGGTACTTATACACTGTAATCAGGTCTCCTCTTGATCTTTTTTAAAAGCTAAATAAATTGAGCTCCTTCCGTTTCTCACTCCAAGGCATTATTTCCAGCCTTTGAATCGGGTTTTGGGGGGTTTTTTGTTTTTTGTCTCTTCTCTGCACCCTCTCCACTTTCTCAAAATCCTTTTTAAAATGTAGACTCCAGAAATGTTATTACTGTTATCATCAGTGCTATGTAAATCACTTCCCTACTCTGACTCACTACTCCCCTGCTTATATATCTGAGGATCGCATTACCCCTTTTTGCCACAGTACCATACTGGGAGCTCACGTTCAGATGTTTGTCCACCATCACCCTTAGCTCCTTTTCACAATCACTGCTCTGACAGTCCCCCAGCTGTTAAGACAGAAACTGATAGTAACTTTTCTAAAACATTGTGTTATCCTAGAAGAGAGGATCATTGCCATCTATCACCTGGGATGGAAAAAAAAATATTCTACAGCTAGGTTTTCTAAGCTCACTGAGAGGAGGAGGCAGGAGGAATTACCTTTAAAAAATTAGGGAGATATTTTGCACTTTATTCTTAATGCTCTGGTACCCTTCCACTGAAGATACCTTAGCAATGTTAATATTATTAAAATTATATTTCATCACCATTTAAGAATTTAGAGGGGAGAATAGCAGAAAATGGTGTTTCACATGCTTCGTATATGTACCTTGGCAGATCCTGCCATCTGGAACAAATTCTCTCTAAGTTGCACCATATCAACTTAGGCCCTGATTCTGCCAAGATTTATGCACATGCTTAACTTTATGGGATTAATCAGAATGAGTAAAGTTAAGCATAGGTGTAAATCTTTGTAGCACTGGGGCCTTATAATGTATCTTTCTCCCTTGCCTACCAGTATGGCTTTTAATTTTAAAATTAGTAAGAATAAAATTAGAAAAGGAGTACTTGTGGCACCTTAGAGACTAACCAATTTATTTGAACATAAGCTTTCGTGAGCTACAGCTCACTTCATCGGATAAATGCAAGCTTATGCTCAAATAAATTGGTTAGTCTCCAAGGTGCCACAAGTACTCCTTTTCTTTTTGCAAATACAGACTGACACAGCTGTTACTCTGAAAAGAATAAAATTGTGATGACTGATTGCTTTATTCACTGTACAACAACTTCATACCACTGTTTTCTATACTTTTTACCAGAGGCTCTCATATTATTTAATGCTGCAGTTACAATTTGTATGGGAGATTGCAAAGGAAAATAAAGGCTCATTTCTCTTTTCCAGTCAGAAGTTCTTCTGCCCTGCAGATCACTGTCAGAATTCTGCAACTGAGGCTAAATCCTCAGACCTCAGTAGTTCAGGAGCCAAACTAGTGATCAACATTACCCAAAAGAGCCACAGTAGTGTGACTTCATTGTTTCATTTACTAGAGTACTATTCATATTTAAACACTATGTGGGAAAAATATTTAGTTTTTTATATATATATTTATTATTTTTCTCACAGCAAATAAATTAAAAACATAATGCAAGTTGATAACTTAATTGGTTAATAACATAGTAAAAGCAACCTGATTAGTTAATAACTTAGACTGGTTAATAATTAAATCACACTGTGTTTTAATATCATTTGCTGCAAAGAGCTGCAGGATACACATTCTGGCTGAGTTTACAGTTGTACAGTAAAAGCCTGATTCTCCACACATTAATGGAGGTGAATAAAACGGGACCACTTACCTGCATAAAGTTATTCAGATATAAGAATATGTGTAGGATCAGGGCCTAAGAGGGTAGCATTTGTACGGTTGTTTATATGAAATAACAAAACCAATAAAAAATAAGTTTGTTAAAACAGACATAGTTGGCACTGAGGCAGTAACTAAATCTGCTGAGACTGCACAGCCTGTCCTGAGTTTACTGTGTTCATTGAGGAAGAAAGACAAGCCAGGTTCCTAACTAAGAAAATTAATTAGCCCAGCTTTTTGCTAGCAGGGTATTTCTGTTTAATTCACCCCTAGGTTTTAGGTTACAATGATTTAGGATTAGAGTCAGAAAAGTGTAAAAGGAAAACTTGGCTCAAGGCCTTGAAATAAAAAAAGTCCTTCTGGTTAAAATCCTCCTGCAGTACCAAAGGTGTAGAGGTGTGTTCCTTCCAGTCATACTTACTGGATATTTCTCATGAGATTAAAAACAAAAAGATACATTAGTGCACTAGGGATTAATTAGGAACATATAGTTCCCAAGAATTGCACAATGCAGTCCGCTGTCATAGCATTATTTCTTACAAGTCCAAGAGTTTTAAATTATATATATGAAATCTTTCCCTATCTGAGGACAAAAAAAGGCCTTCCATTTCTAAAGAGATGTGTTGGAAATCAGCAGGACAACAACCATGTATGAAAACCTGCACATTTCTGGTCTGAACATTTTTTATTTCTAACCTTTGATAATGAGGTTTGGTGATTTCCTTCTTGTATTTCTAGCTTTGGGACCAACCTATTTGAACTGAAGTCAATGGAAGCTCCAGGTGCTTGAAACTCTGAAAATGACAATGTAGAGGGGAAATCCTGGTCACACTGAAGTCAATAACTTAGAACCATAGAATCATAGAATATCAGGGTTGGAAGGGACCTCAGGAGGTCATCTAGTCCAACCCCCTGCTCAAAGCAGGACCGATCCCCAATTAAATCATCCCAGCCAGGGCTTTGTCAAGCCTGACCTTAAAAACTTCTAAGGAAGGAGATTCCACCACCTCCCTAGGTAACGCATTCCAGTGTTTCACCACCCTCCTAGTGAAAAAGTTTTTCCTAATATCCAACCTAAATCTCCCCCACTGCAACTTGAGACCATTACTCCTTGTTCTGTCAAACTTCCATGGCACCAGGATTTTAGTGTAGGTTCTAAATTTGATACCCAAAATCAATGCACCCAAAATTAGCAGCCACCTTTGAAAATTTGGACCTATGCTTATCCGTGGTTCGGCTTCCTTATGTGTAAAGTAAGGAGGATATTTATGTGCCATACCCAGGTATTCTGAAGCTAAATGCATGTTTGCAAAGCAAACATTTTGAGGTCTTTGGGTGGAACAGGTTACAGAAGTACAAAGTACTTTCATCGTGCCTAAATACAATGATGTTTGAGCACATTATAAATGCTTACACAGAGAGATGCAGGAAAGGGGAAAAGGCCCTACAAGTCATTCATTTGATTGAAAATCTTTGGCAATCTTTAGCTGAAAATGCCAGTTTGCCCTAATGAAACTGAGGAGGAATATACTTATCCTAACCATTGTGCAGTGAAATACTAAGGAAGAAGGGTATACTTGTTGAGTATCTTCGTCCTTACATCTCCCAACATAAACACCTTTTTCCTCCTTCCCCATTCCTTTTCTCTTTCTATCCTTCCCTTTCCTCTAAGCTCCTTCACCTGCCCCACCTTACCCAGCTACCACACTCAGTGTGCAGCACCACTCTGAGCTCAGTGCCAGTAATTCTCTGGCTCTCTCCTCCCCTGCTGCTGCACTCTGTCTCCCTCTGCAGTAGGACACAGGAACTGGAGGAAGATAACTGAGATGTGGTGAGAAGACCAACTTGGGGAAGAAGCGCGTTCCCAGCAGATAGCAGGCAGGATAAGACTCATTCCTCCCACAAGGCCTGATCCTCAGCACTTCCCCAGCAGCCAAATGTGGTTCCCTAAAGCTCTTTCAAGTACTCATGTCCCAGATAACATAATTTCCAAAATCTTAAGTGAGGTGCTACTGAAATATTTGTTGTAAAATGCACAATATTTTGTGATGAAATAATTGTTGCTAACAAAGTGATCCACTTAACATTAAAAGAAATAAAGATATGAAGCATTTTTCTGAGTAACAGCTAATGGAATTTAAAGGTGTCTTGTCCCTGACTAACAGAGGGAATCCATTCTGCTCAATGAATGCAACCAAAATACATTAAGCATTACAAGAAATTTCTTTATAAGCTAAGTGGAATGGTTATATTTTGAAAAACTGCCTCAGTTATGGTGGATAAATAAATTACATGTGCAATTGCTTCCATTTATCCAGTTGCAATTGCAAATGAAACAGCTTTGTGCCTACATGCATGCACTTGTGGATGCAAATAATTGCTCTATGGGTACTGGAGGATGTGTTGAGAGCTGGCTAAAAATCAAAGACATTGGGTACGACCAATGTGTCGCTAGATCAGGGGTGGGCAAACTTTTTGGCCCGAGGGCCACATTGGGATTGCAAAACTGTATGGAGGGCCGGGTACGGAAGGCTGTGCCTCCTCAAACAGCCTGGCCCCCACCCCCTATCTGACCCCTCCCACTTCCCACCCCCTATCGGCCCCCCTCAGAACCCCTGACCCATCCAAGCCCCCCTGCTCCTTGTCCCCTGACCGCCCCCTCCCGGGACCCCCAGCCCCTAACCGCCCCCCGGGACCCCACTCCCAATCCAACCCCCCATGTCCCCTGACTGCCCCGACCCTTATCCACACCCCCATCCCCTGACAGGCCCCCAGGACTCCCACGTCTATCCAACCCCCCCTGTTCCCCATCCCCTGACTGCCACCGCCCCCAGAACCTCCGCCCCATCCAACTTCCCCCTGCTTCCTGTCCCCTGACTGCCCCCCAGAATCCCCTGCCCCTTATCCAACCCCCCCATTCCCTGCCCCCTTACCATGCCGCTCAGAGCAGCATGTCTGGCAGCTGCACTGCCCTGCAGGAGCGTGCAACCCCGCCACCCAGAGTGCTGCCCGTGCGGCAGCATGGCTGCGGGTGAGGGGCCAGGGGCTAGCCTCCCCAGCCAGGAGCTCAGGGGCCGAGCAGGATGGTCCCGTGGGCCGGATGTGGCCCGCAGGCCGTAGTTTGCCCATATCTGCGCTAGATCATAGCAACTATTACCTATAATACATAATGCAACATTTCAGTGAAAATCACACTTGATTACTGTATGTTTTGCTATTACAATACAAATATGGGAAGAATTTTCCAACATTTTGAACTAAACATTTTCCCATAAAGACATAAAATGATTATTTGTAAGTATTATTGAGGGGGGAGAAGGAAACAAATACAATAAAATATGAGTGGTGGGTATGATCAAGATAATATCCTAGTTTCCCATCAAGTTCCTTATGTTAGCAGTAGTGCTCTTTTTCTAACTTTGCTTTCAGTTACTATGATGAGTCTCCAATCTCAAATATTTACATCATTTACATCAATATCTAAAATATTTTCAGCAATTTTCTATCCTGCTGATTTTCAGGAGTCAATTCACCTGTCAAAAGACTGCTCCTAGATTACTCCTAGATTACTGAGCCATATTTCCCTCCCCACCACCACAGGTACCTGGGAAAGCAGAACATCTGACTCAAACCTCACCCTCTGGATCTCAAGAGAGAATTCTGTCATTATCAAAGATTCTGGTAGAAACCTCAGGTCAGTGTTGCAGTCAGGCAAAATGTCAGGGTTTTTTTTGCCCATGGCAACAAGTCATCCCCTCATAAGCAGTGATGAATTAAGTGTTAACATTAGTAGAAATGAGATTTTTATTAATGTGCATTTAACGTCTGTAAAAATAGCAACAGCTTATTTCATTAATAAGCAACAGCTTATTTCTCTTTGGGGTCTAGTCTCCTACTGCTGCTTAGGAGTTACACCTGTAACTCCCATTAGGTTAATAAGGTCACACTCCCTATTCCCCTGAGGACAATCATGGAAAAATAAATCCCATTTTCTCTAAAGGCATTTGTGTTCATCCAGGCTGTTTGTGGGGGCATGAGAGAGAGGGGTGCAACTGTTTGGTAGTGTGAATAGATTACCCAAACAGAGACACGACTTTCAAACAGTTTCAGTGAAGAGTTATTGCCATCTCTACAAATAGCTGTTCTTAGAAGGCTATCATCTTAGATATTTCTGTATAACAGAATGTTCATCATGGGTTATTAAGATTAGGTTACTGTGTAGGTGGAGCAAAGACACAGCGTCGCTACTGTGGTACACCACCATCACTAATTTCAGGAATAGCCCTGATTTTGTCCTTAATTTCTTTGATACCAGTTTAATCCTTTCACTCTCTCTCTGACTCACTCAATCTCTTTCACACATCCCCACACACACCCCAGTCCATTTAGAAGCAGAAAAATGGACAAAAAGGTATTAGTGATTTTCCCTACATTTTTATCATGCCTTTTGGTACAGTATTAAATTAGGGTAATCCTAGTACAAAGAGCTTTTCAATGAGGCTTTAATACTATAAACCCCATTAAAATCATTATGACAAAAGCATGGTTTCCGTGCCACACAGAAGCTAATGTCACTAAATTTCTAGGAGTAAGTAATAGGATTGGGTGAGTTGATTGTGTGTGTGTGTATTCTCATAGCAGTGAGAAATCCCTTTGGGCATAAATGTGTCTTTTGTTTTGCTTTAGTTTTTCCTTAAGCAAAAAGGAGTGGGACCCATTCTTAAGGTGTGTGAGACTTTGCAGGTCTGGTTTTACAATACAACTTTTTGTCTTCGGGGAGACTTGTTAAACACTGAAAGAAAAGTCACACACTGAATGAATGACGCCACCCTAAGATTGATTCCCAAGGGAAAAAACGGACTCGGTGCTGCATTGGAATCATTAAGGTGACCGACAACACCTTATAGCAAGCAGGTGATAGTGTACAAAACCGTGGCAGGTTGCATAATACCATTAAACCTTATGATCTAATTATTCACCCCTAATATAAAGGGCAGGGTTCCATGGGAAATGCAAAGCCGGGCTGGGAAATAGTCTTAACAAATAGATTTCACAATACAAAGGGAAGCACAGTCAAAATTCTAACATGGGAAAGTTCACTGATGAGATGAAGCAGTTTAACATAGTTTGAACTGGAGTCCTACAGTATACATCACTAAAATTCTGTCAGCCGAATTCTGAATAATAATTTCACATTCCTTAGAAAAGAAAGGTTTAAGCACACAATTTGCTGTCTTGAATCCCTTGTTGTAACCATTAACATTATTTTCATTTGTCAAAGGAAGGTGACTTTTAATTTTAAATTTAAAAAAACAGTGAATTTTTTTTCCTGGAAATATGTACACTTGCAATTAAAAATAATATTGCTGACCTCTGGACAACAGTGAAATTTATAAGGGCTGGAGCAATATCTCCTGTTCAGTCCAATGAGGATTTCCACAAGAGTCATGAGATCTTGTTCTAAATCGGTGCTCCTATTTAATGGCCACTTCTCTATGTCTTACCACATGGACTTTAGCATTTTGCATATACCAAAAACATACAGCAAATATTTAATGTATTAAGGGACAAACTCCCAAAGAAGCCTCTAAAAGTGCATGCATAATATTTGCAAGTAATTCATTTTCATTCATTCAAAACCCCATATTTGTTTGCAAAAAGAAAACTGTGCATATAAAATGAGTAACTGCTGCATATTATCCCTCTGCGCATGCAAATGCAGATTTTTGCGTAAGTGCATTTCTGCAGGTGCACTTCAAAATGTGGCATATTTGACTGTGGTCTGTAGTAACTACCTGAGCTACTGCAGTCCACTGGGAAAGTACATATTAGAACACATAATAAAATCTCTTCCAAAATGCCATTAAAAACAAATGACAGACTCTGAGCCTGATCCTCAACTGCTATAAATTGGTGTAGCCTGATCAACTTCACAGCTGAAGATCCAGCCTCCTGTGTGCAAAGTTTCATTTCCAAGAGGAATTTTACAGTGAAACTACAAATTAGTGAAAAATAGGGTTCAAAGTACAAACACTGGAATTGCCAGAGATGGATGACTACGTCAGGCCAAATCTTCAGATGTTGTAAATAATATCTAGCTCTTATTTAACACTTTTCCTTGGTAGATCTGAAAGTGCTTTACAGCAATATCACGATCTCCGTGTTACACATTGGGAAACTGAGACATGGGGCAGTGAAGTAACTTACCCAAGATTACCCAGCAGGCTACTGGCAACTGCTGAAGCCCAACCCAGAATTCTATCCACTAGGCAGACATAGTTCCATTGATGGAGAAACTCCACTGTACACTAGTTGAGGATCTGGTCCTTTATTACTAAAAGTGACATTTAAATGCATACAACCTACCAATTGCTGTACCCATTTTTGTACTTTTTTTAATTTTTCAAGAGTGGGCGTATGTTAAATATAGTCACGCAAAGCACTTTTTAAAAAATGTGCTCTTTATAATAAATGATTACTTTTTTATATAATAATGGTTTTAATCTCTGTAGTAACCAGTTGTCTAACCCAAACTTTCAGCTCTATAGCATAATTTATACAATATGCTCAACATTTTCCCACATAATAAACATGGGAATCCCATAGAACCAGTCCAAGGTCTGAGGGTTTTTTTATGAATCATGTTTGCTGCCACACCCCCAACTATAGCACTACTCCTAGGAGCCAAAGAGTTTCTGCAGTCAGCACTGAAAGGAAGTGCAGTGTGTGAAAGCAATATTTACAGTAAAAACTGAGAGACAGAGTATGCTAACCTTATCTCAGAGGTTATCAGAGAAGCACTCCTAAGATAGAAGTGCTCTAGGCCTATGGAAAGGTAACTTTGGAACACCATTATGCTTCAGTAAAAGGGAACAAATCAATGAATAAATTAAGATATATACTAATTCAAAAATTGCGTTCCTGCTATGACAACATTTTTGTCTTAACCCTTAGCTAGGCTCTGTTTGTCTAAGGTGTTATTCATTAAAGCTGGTTGGGAAAAGAAGCTCTTTCATTGTACCTGTTACTTAATTTGCACAGTTTATTGCAACAAAGGAAGGGTGTCATGTTAGAACACATACAGAGAAATCCCATTGTCTTGTCTTTAGAAAAAGTATATAAGATTCTTCAGATAAAGCTCACACACATTTAGCCTAGCTGGCTAGCAATTTACTGGCTTGTCTGACAGTAGTTTTCCTATAAGAAAAAAAAAAGTGCTCCATTACCTGCTTCTAATGTGATTTTTCATTAGCACAACAAAACTGATTAGTAGGCTCTGATTTGTTTTTTCAGAGCAGGGGATCTACCAGAAGAATGGCTATATTCTTAATCTAGGTGTACTTACTATATATTTACTCTCTCTTCTTTTTTCTCCAAATCTATGAAATACTTTAAGTGCCATTGTTTAAGTCCTTCATAGGAGTATAAATACACAGTAAAAGAATCATTTGAAAAACAATATGAACATGTCTGTCATATGTAGTAAATTTCTTATATATTGTACCAAGCAGGAGAAACCTATCCCTAACTTTTCAAACCAGGTTGCAAGGGTTTATCCACATTGATTTTAATTAAATCAATGGGAATAATACATCTAATGCCCTTTGGGAGGGAAAGGCTCCAATACATTCGTAATATACGGTGGCTGTTTTTGAAACTAGGGATTGCAAGTGTGCTACTGGCTCTGTGTGAATCTAAGTGTCTTCCCATGCACAGCCAGCTGCAGCCTCAGAGACCTAGTGGGAATTAGTGCTCAGAGCATGGAACTAGAAGTTGGGCTTCCTGGGTTTGGTTCTAAGTTCTATCATTAATTCAGTGTGTGACATCAAGCAAGTTAACTAAGTGGTGTAAAACAGGCATAATAAAATTTCCCATATCATAGGCACATTGTTAGATGTAATTCATTTGCGTTTATAAAGCTCTTTGGATAAGAGGTACTTTGGAAATAGATATTATGTCATTAATGGGCTTTTGTCCTAGATTCCAGTGGAGTTGGAAGGCCAACTGGGGCCATGGAAGATGCGGGAGTTCTGGCCAACAGAGGTTGGGTAGCATGATGTCTTTCTTAGGCCCACTCCATTAGCTTGTCATCAATCCTAATGCAAAGATCAGTTACAGCCCCTAGGCTTCAGAGGTTCCACCCATGCTAGTTTGTCTTTGATAGAGTCATTGACCCCCTGCCTAAAGCTGTCTCGCTGCACAGCCTCAAACCAGTGGATGTCTAGGCCAGACATAGAAATTCAGCTGCATACTTAGCTGGTGGGAAACAACTTCTGCAGTACATTCTTATTTAAGGTCATCAGAGATACCCACCATTGCCTGTACAAAGTTCTTGTACAGGAGCGGGGACACCTATTTCTGGGCCTCTCTGGTGAGCAGACTAATTACTAATCCTACTTGGGACCAACCTGTGGGTTTGGACTGTGACCACCACAGGAAGACAGGAGATAGGATTGATTAAGGAACCCACAAAGCTTGGCACAGTCCCCATCAAACTTAATGGGTTGGGGCACCTTGGACTCATGGAATGTGGATGAGAGAGTTGGGTGAACAGGAGCCACTGCCTGGGCTTGTATCTGAACCTGAGGGATGGCATTCTGGTCACATAGCACAGTAATGTCCTGCAGGGCCCCAACAATGTCTGAGAGAGTGAGCTGAGCTCCTGTTGGGTCCCTTCTGGAGGGGACCTCCATGCTTTGGAGATGATGTCCCTTCTTATCTAGGTGGTGTGACCTAGTGGTCAGAACAGGAGTCAGGACTAGTGGTTGGAGCAGAGCCAGAAGACAGAACCAGAGCCATGGTGGGGGAACAAGCCAATGCTCAGCACAGAAGTCAGAACAGAACTAGAAAGTGGAACTGGAGTCCTGGTCAGGAGACAAGCCTTTGTTCAGAGCCAGGCATCTGAACAGAACTAGAGCGTGTGCAGGAGACAAGACAGTGGCCAGAGCCAGGAATCAATGGGTTTGGAGGAAGGTAGAGACTAGGACTGGAGTGGGAACAGGCACGGGTTGGAGCAAGGATCGAAATGGGAAGCAGGTCTGGCGCAGCTGCTGGTGTAGAACACATTGAGCAGCCACTGTACTGTTGTTAAAAGGCTTAAATGATGATCTGCTGGCTCTTCTGTCCCATCAGGGAGCACAGCCACTTAGTGAGAGCTTACTGGGCCCAGACAAGCTATTTGGGTTGCCAGATGACCACACCCAGAGACAGCTGAGTTCCTGACAGAAGGCAGGTGCTTTCCCAGTCATTGCATTACTCAGTTTAGGCGCCTCATCCTTGATTTGTACCATTCCCCCGATATTCCAGCCCCAAGTCTCTTTTGAACAGACATTGCCAATCTTTCCAAACAGAGGTAATTTTATGTGTAGACTCATGTTTACTGGAACCAGATGGAGACAATCAGGGTATGTCTACTCTGCAAACAAAAACCCACGGCACCAAGTCTCAGAGCCCGGGTCAATAGACTCTTGCTCACCAGGCTCGGGCTGCAGGGCTAAAAATAGCAGTGTAGGTGTTCCCACTTGGGTTGGAGCCCAGGCTGTGAGACCCTCCCCCCTTGCAAGGATTCAGAGCTTCGGCTCCAACCCAAGCGAAATATCTACACTGCTATTTTTAGTCCTGCAGCCCAAGCCCAAGTCAGTTGACCTGGGCTCTGAGACTCTGCACTGTGGGGTTTTTTTTGCACTGTAGCCATGCCCTTAGACTCATTTTTTCACTCTTGACTTCAGTCAAATTTTAGCCAAGCTCTGCAGTGGTAAAATACAACTGCGCCGCCACAGCTGCGATAATTATCAATTTGTTTTCCAGCTTTTGTCAGGCTGAGGCTCCTGCTTTTTGAGTTATTTTTATTGCTACTTGGTTTATGTTCCCTTTGTCAGAAATGTGCTACACTTTGATCAGTATTTTGATTAAAACTAGTGAACTGAATTTCTGGAGGAAGATTAAAAGTCATAGTTTCTTCAGTTATTCTAGAAACACCATGGCTATGGCTGCCTGTGAGGAGCTGTATGAAAAAGCCGCTCTACTCAGAGCCATCTAAATTACATTCAACAATGCCTACCAAGGAGGAACCCTGTGGAAGCAGTCAAAGGAGTTGATGGGTGCTCCACATCTGCTCTGACTGAGGGTATATGTCCATGTTTGTGACCAAAGTCCACCCTCTGGGGCTATGATTATCTGATCTACTGCCTTTGGACTGTCACATAGCACAATGCACAATTAACATGTAGAACTCATTGCCACCAGATGTCATTGAGGCAGGGCCGTCTCTAGGGGGGTTGCAGGGCCCGGGACAAATCGCCCTGTATGGGGCCCCCCTAGGATTTTTTATATAGGTGAAATCTGGTTACAGTGAACTTCAAGGGCAGCTGCTGGCCACAGGTTAAATATTGATAGTACCCAGCTGTATAATTATCATGTTGTTATATTATATTGTAGTTCATTTGTATAATTATAATGAAGTTCATATAATTTAAAAAAAAAACTCACCGATCATGATCAGTGTCACGCCGCGTACATTCTGAAATCCACCTTCCTGGGCTTCCTTGCAGCAAGCTCACTTCCCAGGTGCATATGGTCTCACTACCCTCAGTGGATTTTTTTAAATGTAATTACACATTCGCAACACTGAGAGCCCAAGTCTCAGGAACTGGGTGGCTCTTGGAGGGCCTATATGTGCCCTGGTGCTGGGGGACCCTAGGACTCTTCAGCATGGAGGAGGGGCTCTAAGATCTGTTTCCTCTGGGGGCTGGGAGAGGGAGGAAAAGTGGAAAAGCAGATGGATGGAGGACGCCAGTCCTGGTGGATGGTGGAGAGAGCAGAGTTGTCATACCCCAAGTCCTGGTACTGCAGGGAGGGGGATCCCAAGGCTGGAGAGATGAAAGGCAATGAGGACCCTGAGGCAGGGGGGTGATAAGGGCTGGCCCTGGCCTGGAGGTGGCATTGGAGGACCCCACCCAGTGCTGGGAGAGGGGAGAAAGGACAGTGGAAGGGGGAGGTGTGGGGCACTGGGGGGACACCAGTACTGGGAGATGGGTGAGGGACGATGGAGACTACTGGCTGGCACTCACCTGTGCTGGGGCGAGGGGGGCCCCTGTGCTGGCGGAGGGTCCCACTGGAAAGGGAAGGTGGAGTCTGAGGTGGAAGGGCAGGGTCAGGGTCAGCCTGGGTCATCCTGCCCTGGCACTAGTGGTTGGGGGGCACTAGGACCCTACGACGGCAGGCAATGCCAGCAGCTGGCAGAATGGAGCAGGCTGGGGGGCGGGTCACTCGCTACTGCTGCCACAGAGACTGAGCCCAAGCCCGAGGGACTGTGGGCAAGAAAAAGAAATAAATGTCCCTGCTGCCGGCCCCAGGCCCCCTGCTATTGCCCCAGGCCATCCTGGCCCCCCCTGCATTCCCGTGAAGCACAGGGCCCCCCAAAGTGCAGGGCTCGGGGCAGTTGCCCCGGTCCAGCCTATGGATGGGATGGCTCTGCATTGAGGCCAACAGTGCAGAAGGATTCAAAAGAGGGATTAGACATTTATAGGGATAACAAGAATATCCAGAGTTATAATAATAAACACTAGAAAGAAAGAAAAGAGTTTTGGAAAGGATATAAATCCTCATCCTGTGTGGCTTACTCCAACTTCCTTAGGGGGTTAGCAGGAAACATTCCCATAACTGCCTCCTGCAGGGTTCTTACACCTTCTTCTGAAGCATCTGGTGCTGGCCACTGTCAGTAACAGGATAGACCAGAGATGGGCAAACTACGGCCCGCGGGCCACATCCGGCCTGCGGGACCATCCTACCCAGCCCCTGAGCTCCCAGCCAGGGAGGCTCGCCCCTGGCACCTCCCCCGCTGCCTCCCCTCCCCTGCAGCCACACCACCGCTCGGGCACTGCGGCTTGCGCCCACCCACCTCCCAGGCTTTCCAATAAGCTTGTCTTGCTGCTCTAAGTGGCATGGTAAGGGGGTGGGAGGAGGGGAGGTTGGATAAGGGGCAGGAGGTCCTGGGGGGCAGTGAGGGGACAGGGGTGGTTGGATGGGGCAGAGGTTCGGGGGGGGGTCAGGAGATAGGGAGCAGGGGGGGTTGGATAGGAGGTGGGGTCCTGGGGGTGTGCGGTTAGGGGCGGAGATCCTGGGAGGGGGCGGTCAGGGGACAAGGAGCAGGGGAGGTGTTGGAGGGTCAGGGGTCCTGGGGGCCCTGTCAGGGGGCAGGGATAGGGGTCAGGGCAGTCGGGGACACGGAGCAGGAGGGGTTGGATAGGGGTGAGGTCCCAGGGGAAGCGGTTAGGGGCAGTCAGGGGGTGGATAGGGGGAGGGGGCAGTCAGGGGGCGGATAGGGGGAGGGGGCAGGCTGTTTGCCAAGGCACAGCCTTCCCTACCCGGCCCTCCATACCATTTTGCAACCCTGATGTGGCCCTCAGGCCAAAAAGTTTGCCCACCCCTGGGATAGATGGACCTCAGCTCTGATCCAATCTGACAATTCCTATGTGCCTAACAGTAGTGAACAAAGATGGCTTTTTTCATTTGTGTTTGGCCGGGATGTTGTGCCCTTGCCTTCCTGATACAGAGCTTGCCACCTTGCCTTGGTCTCCTCCAGACTGAACTGTTGGAATGCTCTACGTGGGCAATAACTTAATGCTATTCAGAAGCAGACGCTACTGTAGATTGCAGCAGCCTGCTGGATAAGTGAACGAACTGGTCATGAGGTTATCAGATCTGTGCTCCTGAATCTGCACTTTCTGCTTCCATGTGGAGTTTAGGTATTGGTTTTAATCTATAAATCACTAAATGGCCTGGGATTGATCTATGGGAGAATCTGCTCGTCTTTCCCCGGCCATAGACTGCCAAAGGTTGAGACCAGTGGGAGCACTCAAACTGGATATGCCTTAGTATAAAAAAGGGGTTACCAGCAGAGTTTTCTTCAAGAGTGTGGCTTTCCTTTGGAATATGTTCCCACCCATCCACCTCTCCAAAAAAACTCAACTCTGTTGACCTTCTCACATTCAAAGCTCATTTGGGCATCTGAGGAGGGTTGAAGCTGAGGGTGGTGTTTTCTGGAACAATTTGTGCTGGTGGGGTGGGAAAGCGTTGTTGGTTTCCATCTGTAACTCTTTTTGGATGCTTTTCTAAATCTTTCTTAAGGGTTCAAGAATGTTGGATGGTCAGTCTTTAATAGCTGTTGTTTAAATTAAATAATAAAAATGAATAAGACATAGTATCACAGCTATCTCCTTATTGTATTAAAAGACAAATGAAGGTCTTTTCCAGCAGACAGACAGACAGACAGAAAGAAAAGCATAAATTTGATGTCAATGGAGCTATGCTAACTTATGCCATATGAAAATCTGTATCATTATTTTTTAAATCCAACAATGTGGGAACCTGCATGAAAACCCCCTAAGCTTATTTTTACCAGCTTAGGTTAAAACTTCCCCAAGGTACAAACTATTTTACCTTTTGCCCTTGGACTTTATTGCTGCCACCACCAAGCGTCTAACAAATATATATAACTGGGAAAGAGCCCGCTTGGAAACGTCTTTCCCCCCAAAATCCTCCCAAGCCCTACACCCCCTTTCCTGGGGAAGGCTTGATAAAAATCCTCACCAATTTGCAAAGGTGAACACAGACCTAAACCCTTGGATCTTAAGAACAATGAAAAAGCAATCAGGTTCTTAAAAGAAGAATTTTAACTGAAGAAAAAAAGTAAAAGAATCACCTCTGTAAAATCAGGATGGTAAATACCTTACAGGGTAATCAGATTCAAAACACAGAGAATCCCTCTAGGCAAAACCTTAAGTTACAAAAAGACACAAAAACAGGAATATACATTCCATTCAGCACAGCTTATTTTATCAGCCATTTAGACAAAACAGAATCTAACGCATATCTAGCTAGATTACTTACTAAGTTCTAAGACTCCATTCCTTTTCTGTTCCTGGCAAAAGCATCACACAGACAGAGAGAACCTTTGTTTCTCCCCCCGTCCAGCTTTGAAAGTATCTTGTCTCCTCATTGGTCATTTTGGTCAGGTGCCAGCGAGGTTATCCTAGCTTCTTAACCCTTTACAGGTGAAAGCATTTTTCCTCTGGCCAGGAGGGATGTAAAGGTGTTTACCCTTCCCTTTATATTTATGACAGCCACCGTTCCAGAGGACATGCTTCCATGCTGATGACGCTTGTTAAAAAAATAATGCGTGAATTAAATTTGTGACTGAACTGCTTGAAGGAGAATTGTATATCTCCTTCTCTGTTTTACTCACATTCTGCCATATATTTAATATTATAACAGTCTCAGATGATAACCCAGCACGTGTTGTTTGTTTTCAGAACACTTTCACGGCAGATTTGACAAAACGCAAAGAAGGTACCAATGTGAGATTTCTAAAGATAGCTACAGCACTCGACCCAAGGTTTAAGAATCTGAAGTGTCTTCCAAAATGTGTCAAAGTGTCTGAGAGGGATGAGGTGTGGAGCATGCTTTCAGAAGTCTTAAAAGAGCAACACTTTGATGTGGAAACTACAGATCCCAAACCACCTTCTGCTGGTGGCATCTGGCTCAGGTGATGAAAATGAACATGCATCAGGCCACGCTGCTTTGGATTGTTATTAAGCAGTACCTGTCATCAGCATGGATGCATGTCCTCTGGAATGGTGGTTAAAGCATGAAGGGACATATGAATCTTCAGCGCATCTGGCACGTAAATATCTTGCAATACCAGCTACAACAGTGCCATGTGAATGCCTGTTCTCACTTTCAGATGATATTGTAAACAAGAAGAGGGCAGCATTATCTCCTGCAAATGTAAACAAACTTGTTAGTCTGAGCGATTGACTGAACAAGAAATAGGACTGAGTAGACTTGTAGGCTCTAAAGTTTTACATTGTTTTATTTTTGAATGCAGTTTTTTGTACATAATTCTACATTTGTAAGTTCAGCTTTCATGATAAAGAGATTGCACTACAGTACTTCTGTTAGGTGAATTTAAAATACTATTTCTTTTGTTTTTTACAGTGCAAATATTTGTAATCAAAAATAAATATAAAACAAGCACTGTACACTTTGTATTCTGTGCTGCAATCAAAATCAATATATTTGAAAATGTAGAAAACATTAAAAAATATATAAATAAATGGCATTCTATTATTAACAGTGCAATTAATTGCAATTAATTTTTTTCATTGTTTGACAGCCCTAATACATATATCCCTTCTGCCAGTCAGCAGCAACATGGGCTGGATTCAATATCTAGGGGTTCCTCTTAACAATATAAAACACAGCCGGCTCCAGCCCCCACACAGTAATCTGGGAAAATTTAACAGCATCCCTGGGTGCCTCTTCCTGCCTGCTGACAGCCCTGTTGATCAACGCCTCCCTCTCCCTCCCCCACCTCCCAAGCAGCTGTTTCGTGGCATGCAGGAGACTCTGGGTGGGGGAAGGAGCGAGAGTACGGCAGGCTCAGGGGAGGGCGTGGGAAGGGCTGGAGAGGGGGCAGGGCCTGTGGCAGAGCCACGGGTTGAGCAGTGACCACCCCCCGGCACATTGGAAAGTTGGCACCTGTAGCTCCAGCCCCAGAGACGGTTCCTATACAAGGAGCTGCATATTAACTTCTGAAGAGCCGCATGTGTCTCCGGAGCCACAGATTGGCAACTCCTGCTCTAAGACATCATACTCTTCCCCACTTGCAAGGACTGAGTCTGTGTATAACAAAAGAAGACTTTTATTAAAAGGGAAAGGGAAACCAACATTAATTTTGGAAAACACCACAACCACATTGAAAAGCATGTAATCATAAACAAACACCCACCCCATAGTAGGTTGGGCAGTGTCCTTTGCCCCACCTTGCTCTATGAAAGTCCAGCAAACAAATGTCCATTTAACATACCACTCCCTTTTCACTCTGCTACACCCCACTCACAGTTGGTTATCTTTAGTCCCACTGGGGGAGGATGCTGTCAAGCAACACCTCTACTGCTACCATCACCTCTGGCTACAGCTACAGCTGGCCCCCACATCCCGCCATTCATCTTCAGGAGGATCCCTACTCCTGGCTTAGCAAGAAAGGTTCAATTTAGGGTGAAATCCTCAATCAGAGCATGCTAAGTATAGTTCTGCTACCCTTTACTCATACAATAAGAATAACAACATTTAATTATCCCAACATTCAATTTTTAAATATTTATTAAAGCTAATATTAAAATGATCTAATACAGAGGTTAAAAAAAGAGTTTTTATACATCTGGGTATGATGCTTAAATTATCCAAGAGTGCAAAGTTTGGTTTATAAAGTCATAAAAATACATAGAGTACATAATCTGCAAAAACCCAAATTAAGGTTAATAAATTTAATAATACAGTTTAAATATTAGCATCCAAATATTTGGATACATCACTCGTAAAAAGTTATACTAAGAGTAGCTTATGGAAAGCAAATGAGTGTAGATTGTCCCTCAGTAATTGAGCATTTAGGGTAGGTTGTCCCTCAGTAAATACAATCCATTAGTGAAGTATTTCAGTTACTTTTCTGACTTTGCTTCTCAATGGCACTCTAGTGAATTGTAACCCAAAACCAGCCATAATTGATCACACTGGCAAAGCAGGTCTATCTGCAGAACACCTAGGCAGAGTAGGTGTGTCTATGCAAATACGGACTGCTATAAAGGTTGTCTCTTTCACTGACAGAAGTTGGTCCATGAAAAGATATTACTTCTCCTACCTTGTTTTTCTCTCCCTACACACACACGCTCCTGTGTTTCGTAAATATACTTCTTATGGCATATTAACTCATTTCCTGTACTCTTATGGAAGAAGACAACTATGTTTTAAAATTCTAAAGTCTGTGAACAGATGTAAGATGATGCAATTGGTTGTAGACCATCCCCATCATCAAAAGACTTTGGAAATATCCACAGATGTTGACACACTGTACTTCTTATCTTCTATATTTCCTTGCCTTTCTGTAGTATTATGCGCTTTGAACCATGATAGTGTATTAATCACCTGATAGGAATACCACAGATTGCAGAGATCTGCTGGGAAATAGATTTCTGAATGACTTCACGCTGGTCAGAAGTTCATGATGTCTGTGATTTACTGACTCTGGTGAGTTTCTCATTGCTATTGAGAATTTAAACTATTTCAGCTGCTCTGAGTGATGAGGCATGGAAGGAGAGTGCAAGGCCACAGCAATGTCTATGAAGCCCAAGTTTGGAAAGAGACTTCTCCAGAGTGTACTGAGAAATGATGCATTTAGACCTGAGGTAAACAAGAGAAGCTGATTCTTCAGCTACTGCAACATTTCTTCCTGGATGTGCCGTAAAGCACTGCACATATCAGAAGAATAAAAGACCCTTTGTTTTCCCTAGGCCAAATCCTGAGGTTCTTCTTCAGTTTTTATTCAGTCTTTACACAGGCGAACTATCATACCCACCACATGCTTCTGTGCAATAAGAGTGAGAGGTCCACTCATGGGTATGACCTTGTGTGTGTGGATCTAAAAGGAAAATATCAGGCCCTGGGTAAAGATCTCAAGATCTGAGCCCTGAAAATTACTTGGGAGAGAGACAGTGGAAAAGCCCAAAGGCTCTCATTTGTCTAGTTGGCCAACATACTTCAAAATTACCAACTCACTTTTAAAGCAATTTTTGTTATTAATATTTTCTCCATCATAGAGCTTTGTTCTTTAACTTTTTTCAGCCTTGTCACTTTAAACTTTTAAATATGTTATTAATATTTTCTTCTGTGTTTGTGCATGATTAGAGGTAGAATGGATGTAGAAGCCCTCCACACCAACATTCCACACAAAGATGGACTACAAGCCGTCAGTATCCCCGATAATGTCACAGCAAACCTGGTGACTGAACTTTGTGACTTTGTCCTCACCCATAATTATTTCACATTTGGGGACAATGTATACCTTCAAATCAGCGGCACTGCTATGGGTACCCACATGGCCCCACAGTATGCCAACATTTTTATGGCTGACTTAGAACAACGCTTCCTCAGCTCTCGTCCCCTAATGTCCCTACTCTACTTGTGCTACATTGATGACATCTTCATCATCTGGACCCATGGAAAAGAAGCCCTTGAGGAATTCCACCATGATTTCAACAATTTCCATCCCACCATCAACCTCAGCCTGGACCAGTCCACACAAGAGATCCACTTCCTGGACACTATGGTGCTAATAAGCGATGGTCACATAAACACCACCCTATACAGGAAACCTACTGACCACTATTCCTACCTACATGCCTCCAGCTTTCATCCAGACCACACCACACGATCCATTGTCTACAGCCAAGCTCTACAATACAACCACATTTGCTCGAACCCCTCAGACAGAGACAAACACCTACAAGATCTCTATCAAGCATTCTTACAACTACAATACCCACCTGCTGAAGTGAAGAAACAGATTGACAGAGCCAGAAGACTACCCAGAAGTCACCTACTACAGGACAGGCCCAACAAAGAAAATAACAGAACGCCACTAGCCATCACCTTCAGCCCCCAACTAAAACCTCTCCCATGCATCATCAAGGATCTACAACCTATCCTGAAGGATGACCCATCACTCTCACAGATCTTGGGAGACAAGCCAGTCCTTGCTTACAGACAGCCCCCCAACCTGAAGCAAATACTCACCAGCAACCACACAACAGAACCACTAACCCAGGAACCTATCCTTGCAACAAAGCCCGTTGCCAACTGTGTCCACATATCTATTCAGGGGACACCATCATAGGGCCTAATCACATTAGCCACACTATCAGAGGCTCGTTCACCTGCACATCTACCAATGTGATATATGCCATCATGTGCCAGCAATGCCCCTCTGCCATGTACATTGGTCAAACTGGACAGTCTCTATGTAAAAGAATAAATGGACACAAATCAGACGTCAAGAATTATAACATTCAAAAACCAGTTGGAGAACACTTCAATCTCTTTGGTCACTCAATTGCAGACCTAAAAGTGGCAATTCTTCATCAAAAAAACTTCAAAAACAGACTCCAACGAGAGACTGCTGAATTGGAATTAATTTGCAAACTGGATACAATTAACTTAGGCTTGAATAGAGACTGGGAGTGGATGGGTCATTACACAAAGTAAAACTATTTCCCCATGTTTATTCCCCCCTCCACCCCCCACTGTTCCTCAGATGTTCTTGTCAACTGCTAGAAATGGCCCACCTTGATTATCACTGCAAAAGGTCCCCCCCCCTTGCTGGTAATAAGAAAAGGAGTACTTGTGGCACCTTAGAGACTAACCAATTTATTTGAGCATAAGCTTTCGTGAGCTAGAGCTCACTTCATCGGATGCATACTGTGGAAAGTGTAGAAGATCTTTTTATACACACAAAGCATGGAAAATATACCTCCTCTCACCCCACTCTCCTGCTGGTAATAGCTTATCTAAAGTGATCACTCTCCTTACAATGTGTATGATAATCAAGTTGGGCCATTTCCAGCACAAATTCAGGTTTTCTCTCCCCCCACACACACACACACAAACCCACTCTCCTGTTGGTAATAGCTTATCTAAAGTGGCCACTCTCCTTACAATGTGTATGATAATCAAGGTGGGCCATTTCCAGCACAAATCCAGGGTTTAACAGGAAGGTCGGGGGGGGAACAAGGGGAAATAGGTTACCTTGCATAATGACTTAGCCACTCCCAGTCTCTATTCAAGCCTAAGTTAATTGTATCCAATTTGCAAATGAATGCCAATTCAGCAGTCTCTCGCTGGAGTATGGATTTGAAGTTTTTTTGTTGTAATATCGCAACTTTCATGTCTGTAATCGCGTGACCAGAGAGATCGAAGTGTTCTCCGACTGGTTTATGAATGTTATAATTCTTGACATCTGATTTGTGTCCATTTATTCTTTTACATAGAGACTGTCCAGTTTGACCAATGTACATGGCAGAGGGGCATTGCTGGCACATGATGGCATATATCACATTGGTGGATGTGCAGGTGAACGAGCCTCTGATAGTGTGGCTGATGTTATTAGGCCCTGTGATGGTGTCCCCTGAATAGATATGTGGGCACAGTTGGCAACAGGCTTTGTTGCAAGGATAGGTTCCTGGGTTAGTGGTTCTGTTCTGCGGTATGTGGTTGCTGGTGAGTATTTGCTTCAGGTTGGGGGGCTGTCTGTAGGCAAGGACTGGCCTGTCTCCCAAGATTTGTGAGAGGGTTGGGTCATCCTTCAGGATAGGTTGTAGATCCTTAATAATGCGTTGGAGGGGTTTTAGTTGGGGGCTGAAGGTGATGGCTAGTGGCGTTCTGTTATTTTCTTTGTTGGGCCTGTCCTGTAGTAGGTGACTTCTGGGAACTCTTCTGGCTCTATCAATCTGTTTCTTCACTTCCGCAGGTGGGTATTGTAGTTGTAAGAATGCTTGATAGAGATCTTGTAGGTGTTTGTCTCTGTCTGAGGGGTTGAAGCAAATGTGGTTGATTCGCAGAGCTTGGCTGTAGACAATGGATCGTGTGGAGGTATTTTTTCATGCTTTGTGTGTATAAAAAGATCTTCTACACTTTCCACAGTATGCATCCGATGAAGTGAGCTGTAGCTCACGAAAGCTTATGCTCAAATAAATTGGTTAGTCTCTAACGTGCCACAAGTACTCCTTTTCTTTTTGCGAATACAGACTAACATGGCTGTTACTCTGAAACCTGCTGGTAATAGCTCACCTTAAGTGATCTCTCTCTTGTTACAGTGTGTATGGTAACACCCATTGTTTCATGTTCTCTATGCATATAAATCTCCCCACTGTATTTTCCACTGAATGCATCCGATGAAGTGAGCTGTAGCTCATGAAAGCTTATGCTCAAATAAATTTGTTAGACTCTAAGGTGCCACAAGTACTCCTTTTCTTTTTGTAAATACAGACTAACACGGCTGCTACTCTGAAACCTGTTCTTAAAATGAACAACATGCGCTGGTTCATCATCCGAGATTGCTATAACATGAAATATATGGCAGAATGCGGGTAAAACAGAACAGGAGACATACAATACTCCCCCAAGGAGTTCAGTCACAAATTTAATTAAGGTTTCAGAGTAGCAGCCGTGTTAGTCTGTATTCGCAAAAAGAAAAGGAGTACTTGTGGCACCTGAGAGACTATCAAATTTATTTGAGCATAAGCTTTCATGAGCTACAGCTCACTTCATCGGTTGCATTTTTTTAATGAGCGTCATCAGCATGGAAGCACGTCCTTTGGAATGGTAGCCAAAGCATGAAGGGGCTTACGAATGTTTAGTATATCTGGCACACAAATACCTTGCAATGCTGGCAACAAAAGTGCCATGCAAACGCCTGTTCTCACTTTCAGGTGACATTGTAAATAAGAAGCAGGCAGCATTATCTCCCGTAAATGTAAACAAACTTGTTTGTCTTAGTGATTGACTGAACAAGAAGTAGAACTGAGTGGACTTGTAGGCTCTAAAGTTTACGTTATTACATAACTGCACTCAAAAGCAAAACAAACATCTACATTTGTAAGTTGCACTTTCATGATAAAGAGACTGCACTTCAGTACTTGTATGAGGTGAACTGAAAAATATTATTTCTTTGTTTATCATTTTTACAGTGCAAGTATTTGTAATAAAAATAATAATATAAAGTGAGCACTTTACACTTTGTATTCTGTGTTGTAATTTAAATCAATATATTTGAAAATGTAGAAAAACATCCAAAAATATTTAATATGTTTTAATTGGTATTCTAGTGTTTAACAGTGTGATAAATCGTGATTATTATTTTTTTTAGTTAATCACATGAGTTAACTGTGATTAATCGACAGCCCTAATTATTATTGAGTGAATGACAAAGAAGAAAGGTAGAAAACCTCAAAATGAACTGGAAAGAAATGCTGCTTTTTCAAATCTTTCTCAAGGGACAGTTACATGACATTTTGCTAACCATTTCCTTTAAATGTGTCTAGTAAATTTCTCTTTCAAACTAAGCACTTTGTTGGCATGTTAATCAAAATCAGACCTTTCCACCAGCTACAGTCATCCTGACTGAAAAAAGTCCCATCTTTTCCTTTGCCTTCTTTTCCTAGAGCTTTGTTATTGCCCTCTATGGATTTATTTTAAAACTCTACAGTCAGAGTTGAAGGCCAGAAGGGAACACCAGATCATTTAATCTGACCTCCTGTATAACATAGCCCACTAAACCCAACAACGAAAATTAGACAAAATTATTACAGCCCCCAGGAGATTAGACTATGATGTGTCACAGGCAGAGACAAGGAAGGACTGAGGTGCAGCAGTGCCTGAGGCCCCTGAAATGGCAGGGAAATGATTAAGGGAGATAATCCTGGCAAGTGACCTGCACCCACACTCTGCACAGAAAGGCAAAAAAACCCAAAGGTTACTGCCAGTCTGACCTTCAAGAAAATTCCTTCACAATGCCACATATGTCAGAAACATAGAATCATAGGACTGGAGGGGACCTCGAGAGGTCATCTAGTCCAGTCCCCTGCACTTGTGGCAGGACTAAGTATTATCTAGACCATTCCTGACAGGTGTTTGTCTAACCTGCTCTTTAAAATTTCCAATGATGGAGATTCCACAACCTCCCTAGGCAATTTATTCCAGTGCTTAACCACCAAGACAGTTAGGAAGTTTTTCCTAATGTCCAACCAAGACCTCCCTTGCTGCAATTTAAGCCCTTTGCTTCTTGTCCTATCCTCAGAGGTTAAGAAGAACAATTTTTCTCCCCCCTCCTTGTAACAATCTTCTATGTACTTGAAAACTGTTAACATGATATGGATGGTCATGCCTAATGGTCAGAGCCAGACTCAGGACTCCAAAGCAGGGTTGGAACAAGGCCAGAGTGAGAGCCAGGCTAGAGCAGGACTAGGAACAGGACAAGAGCAGGCTAAGGCTTGTGGAGTCTGTTGACACTATCAGGCAAGGGAGAGTTCCAAGCCCTAGAGTGATGTTGAGCAGACTGAGTTTCTTTTCCTTCCGTGAGGATTATACACCTGCCCTGAGAGTCACAAGGCCAGTTCCTGGCTTGCCGATTGGCAGGAGCCTAGCACAGGAATGACTCATCAATACATGTGGTTTAATCAGGCTCTAGTTCAGGGATGACTCATCACCTTACAACATATGGTGAGCAGTTAGACTCTGCGCATGTGAGCAAGAGCCAGCCAGCCAAGCATCTGAGAGAGAGAATACTAGGTCCTACCTCAGATCATCCTCTACCCCAGTGGTTCTCAAAGCCGGTCTGCTGCTTGCGCTGGGAAAGCCCATGCTGGGCCAGACCGGTTTGTTTACCTGCCATGTCCGCAGGTTCTGCCAATCGTGGCTCCCACTGGCTGCGGTTCTCTGCTCCAGGCCAATGGGGGCTGTGCCCACGATCGGCCAAACCTGCAGATGCGGCAGGTAAACAAACTGGTCTGGCCCAGCAGGGGCTTTCCCTGCACAAGCGGCGAACCAGCTTTGAGAACCAGTGCTCTACCCCATTTAATGTCCCATCTCCATCTGAAGCCCTGAAGCATGAGCTTTGGGAATTTAGGACATAAAATGGAAGTTAGCTCCGGGGCTGTTTATATCCATTTATCCTTGTGCCATTTGTTCTTGTGTCCTTTATCTTAAATAGCTCTTCTTCCTCCCTGATATTTACTGCCCTAATGTATTTATAAAGAGCAATCATATCCCCTCCCGGCCTTCTTTTTTCTAGACTAAACAAGCCAGACTCTTCTGGTCCCCTCTAATAAGGTAGCTCCCTCCATTCCCTTGATCATCCTTATAGCTCTTCTCTGCACCTGTTCCAGTTTAAACTCATCTTTTTTGGACATGGGTGACCAGAATTGTACACAATATTCCAGATGAGAGCTTAAAATGTTTTCAGCAACTGCAAAACCCAATCGGGAAGGGAGTAACAACGGTTTCCTTTCAGCCTGTCTATTGTTCTTTACAAGTACGGTGTGGCCTTTGCAATCCACAGCTCAATGGAATGGAGAGCCTGAGATTCAGTAAATGCTACAGATGATGAGCTATTTCAGTAATTGGGCTCTGTTACTTATTATCAGCAGAGAAGACAAGAGGTGATCATCAGAAAGATAATTATCCCAATTTATTCTGTCACAGATTCATTCAAAATGGTTTTCTAGTTGCATGGTGTCAAGGTTCCTCCCCCACTCTGAACTCAAGGGTACAGATGTGAGGACCTGCATGAAAACCTCCTAAGCTTACTTTCACCAGCTTAGGTTAAAACTTCCCCAAGGTACAAATTAATTTTATCCTTTGACCCTGGATCTCCACTGCCACCGCCAAACTCTAACTGGGTTTACTGGGAAACATAGTTTGGACACGTCTTTCCCCCCAAAATCCTCCCAACCCTTGCACCCCACTTCCTGGGAAAGATTTGGTAAAAATCCTCACCAATTTGCATAGGTGACCACAGACCCAAACCCTTGGATCTGAGAACAATGAAAAAGCATTCAGTTTTCTTACAAGAAGACTTTTAATAGAAGTAAAGAAATCCCCTCTGTAAAATCAGGATGGTAGATACCTTACAGGGTAATTAGATTCAAAACATAGAGAATCCCTCTAGGCAAAACCTTAAGTTACAAAAAAGACACACAGACAGGAATAGTCATTCTATTCAGCACAGTTCCTTTCTCAGCCATTTAAAGAAATCATAATCTTACACGTACCTAGCTAGATTACTTACTAAAAGTTCTAAGACTCCATTCCTGTTCTATCCCCGGCAAAAGCAGCATACAGACAGATGCGGACCCTTTGTTTCTCTCCCTCCTCCCAGCTTTTGAAAGTATCTTGTCTCCTCATTGGTCATTTTGGTCAGGTGCCAGCGAGATTACCTTTAGCTTCTTAACCCTTTACAGGTGAAAGGATTTTTCCTCTGGCCAGGAGGGATTTTAAAGGGGTTTACCCTTCCCTTTATATTTATGACACATGGACATCAATGTCATCAATGAAATGCGTTAGCTGCTGCTGTAGGAGCTTGCATTTAGACTTGTCTAACTATCATTTTCAATCAGGCTGTTGCATGGGATCTCTTCCCAATATCTTCCATCTACAAGGGGGTTGCAGTATCTCTTTATTTCTTGTTCATTAGCAAAGAACATCTGGATTTAGATACCAAGGGGCAGATCCTTAGCTGGTGTAAATTGTCAGAGCTCCATTAATACCTACAGTGCTATGACAAATTTTCACCAGCTGAGTATCTGTCCCCAAATCAGCAGATGTAAGCAAAGGATAGAGTTAGGTCACAGAGTCTACTCCAGCCATTGTGATTCAGTCACTGGCACACCCGCTTAGTTGAGAATTCCCAACCACAGCCTACAAGTGGGAGTTTTTACATCTTGATTCATCACATATTGTTTGCTTCTTTCACTCTCTCCCTTTTTTGGTCATCTCAGTACATAGGAACAGTCCCAGTGGCTGAAAGCTTCACTGATCTAGTCATGTGGCCCATGCTGAGAGACACATGAAGGATATCAGAGTCAACTACATTGAAAGGGGGCTCTAACACACTCTTCTACGATTAATCCACAGTACAATAACCTGAATAGGGCCATCTGAATCAAGGAATAATTTGTCATTAAGTATTCAACTAAATATTTAATAGATTTAACTATAGCTGAATAGAAACCTTAACAATCACAAGCTAAGAACAACACCACATTACTAAAAAAGAGTTCCTTAATATCACGTTCCTCTGACTTAAGCCTAGCCCAGTAACAGCCTACTACTGCTGATGTGCAGGATGTCTGGACAGTCTAGGGGAAACCCATGCATGTTAAGCCCCTAGAAAATGAGATCATGCTAAATTGATTGAGATTCAGATTTATAAAATGTGTGTTACAAGGCCAACAGTTTCAAATGTGGGTGCCTAAAGTCAGGCTCTCAAATCCATAGTTAGACACCTCAATAAGTAGCTTGATTTTTGAGTGGCAGATTTCAATAAGTGTTGTAGAAGCTCAATATTTCTGAAAACCAGGGCACTTATTTAGGTGCTGAAATAGGGATCTAAGTGCCTAACTTTAGACAGGCATATTTGGCCTCAGTGCTTGAGGCTCTTGACATATTCACAAGTAGCGAAACCAAACTGAATCACATTTTTAAATAGTTTATTGGCAATAATTGGCTATAAAAAGGATATGCTCCACAGTGAAAATTAGTACAATAAAAACGATAAACTCAAAGGCAACATTCTAGCCAATGGCCAGGACCATTCTTAAAGACATAACCACAGCCTTCTTTATCACCCTGTCTTGGGCAAACAAGATGACATGGTTAGGTTTGTGATGGCGGAGATAAGTATTGCAAAACTACTCCTGGTGAAGCAATTCATGGAGTGCTGCTGATATTGAGGAGGTCATTTTTTTTTACTCTCTTTTTTTACTCTCCCCGCATCCTTTCTTCAGAAGAAACAGAATGCCATGCAGGTCAAAAAGGCCCCAAATGCAGCAAAGCACGTAAGCAGGGTATAACTTTAAGCATGTGAGTAGTCCTATTGACTTCAATGAGATGGGTGAAGAAAAGGAGGAGGGAGAGGGAAGGAAAGTGTCCCTAAAAAAAAGATTGGACTTGAAAAGATTACCTAAAAATGAGGCAGATTAACAGCCCCTTTTACTATTGACTTCAATGGGGCCAGGATTAAGCTGTTTTGCCTAATACAAAAAGTATTACCTTTTTCAGGAGTAAGTAGTTTTGCAGTGTGTCAGCCATAAAAGACAGACAGATGCAATTAGGCTCCACTATTCCAACCTAAAACTCCAAAATGTAACTAGAGCTTCCAACCCCACTGTGTGAATGGGCTCACACCTGTTAGTAGTAACAGTGAGTAAAGATTACATTGTGATGGGTCAACCCTCTCTCCCCTGCTGCTGGGGACACACTGGTGTCCTCTGGAAATGTTACTTATTTCCTCCGCAGCCCTGAAGGCCTGTGGTGGGTCGGCTCCACTGATCAGCTGGAGATTTTATTTAGAAGGCTTCTTCATGCTGTTTACGTTGCTGTCAAGCCCAGCTCACCACAGACCTAACACAGCCACCTCATTGTTTGCATACCTCTGTTCCAGGACATTACCATCCTCAGCTACTAATGTGCTCAGTGTGAGAGAGAGCAGTTTCTCTTTCTCTCTCTCTCTTTTTAAATAAGGTTTGTTAATTACAGTGCTGTAAAATATGCATTGAAATTCCACCCAAAGAGACCTCGTGCTGTCAATGTTTAATTATGCCCGCATTCCTATGTAAATAGAGTTTTAGCCAAAGGAGAGCTCTCCTTTTATGGAAGATAAGGGAAGGAACATCTTTACAAGAGAAGGAAGACTTGGGAGCTTCTGTGCTTTCTACAAGGGTAACTTTTGAAATGCAAAAAAAGTATAAACTGGAGCAAGGTCTGCTAAACACAGGCCCATCTTCAAAGTACCTCTTATGCCTTGCACTGTGCATCTTCCTCATCTGATGGGCAGTTTTATAAGACATATTTAAAATGCCACTGGATATTTATCATACATATTTAGATTGTCTCTCTTTAGGACTAAAAGGTCTTTTCACACTATCCCTGAAAAACAATGCAGTCTATAGAACATCCCTTTTTAAAGGATCCGGTGCTCAGGAGAGATTTTTTCCAGGATAACCAGTGCTTTTCTCCCCCAGATAGTATCAAATGATTTAGCAGAATCTTCACTATTCAGTTATTGTACGTAAAAAATCTGCAGAAACACTATTTTGCATCTCAGTTTAACCATAGATTGTATATCACAGGATAAATATATATTTAAAGAAAACGATAATAATCCTCATGTAAGACTTCAAATACTGGAAGCTCACAAACTCAAACGAATGGTCTTCCAAATTTAGATGCATACTGCACTGCAGATATCTTGGTGCAGGTACTATATCCCTTCAGGTAAGAATTCCAGCCCACAATACCTTTCGATTTGAAGGAATTGTGCCAAGCCATTTGGGACCTTTCCTCGCGGACGTGGACCTCAACACAATTAGCCATGTCTTTGTAACCTACAGGCTGAATTACTTTAAAGGATAGTACAGAACTGATGCACAATGTTGTGGCCCTCTCGTTTGAGTACACTGGGTCACTAAGGCTAAAATCCAGATTCCTGTACCCATCCTGAATAGCCATGCTGAATGCTAGGAAGATGAGAGGCATGCAGGCAGAACCCTGAAGTACAGCTGCAAATCTGTTCCACAGATGGGAGATAGTAAAGCTCAACATGTGTGTAAGCGTTTGCAGGATCAGGGCCTATATGAGGATGGTGTTTCAGCCTTTGTACAGGTCAAACTCCCATTGAGTTCAATAGGAGTTAGAACTGCAGGACTGGAGTTTACATTGATGTGAGCAACCATCACTTTATATGTGAAACTAACATCTTGCTGCACTTGAAACCTACAGTCATACCACCAAAATACATCCAAGATCTCGTTGCCCAGAATGCCAGCAAAGCTCTGACTGTTTCGTGGTACATTAATCTGAATTATTAGACACACATTTGGGAACTTAACATAATTTCTAGCCAATGGTTTTGATTTCTTTAGGCCAGTTCTGGGTTGAGTTTATGGAAAGGAGAATTAGAATAATTTTTGCTGTGTGACCTCATAATAGCACAATTTAAGTATACGGAATGGGCTAAATTCTGCTCTCAGCTGCAACAGTGCAACCTCAGAGCAGAATCTGGCCTGATATCTATTGCCTGATTTGCTTACAGACCCCTAGATGCCCTAGAAATTGATCCCTGTTGGGAAGTTTCAGTGAAACCTTTGTAATTCATTAATTTCAGTGCTGGGTACCATCCATGTGGTGTAATATTGGTCTATGTATTTTGACCTAAGGTTAACAGTGGAGTGCATTTATTTAGAGTTATTTGTGTGAAATTGATTTAATGTTTATATGTACATTTTGTTTTTACACTATTTTAATAGGGAGTTATAGGGTATGTTAAGTAACACAGACAGGGGCTGTGAAGAATATCTCACAGCTGTTGCTATCAACGTTAGGGCAAGTCTGCTGCACTGCCCTGCAGTATGAACTAAGGGGGTATGAATACTAGTGAGCACCAAAGGGCTGCGTTGTAACTTTCCCATGTGGATGCTGTGGGCACAAACGTAAAGGTCTTGAGTTCACACACACAGGAGTTACAGTGCACGCTGCTATTCACACAACCCCATAGGCCGAACAGCTGGGCAGCATAGACATGCCCTACCTTTGGTAGCTGCAGTTATGAGATATTCCTCACAGCCCCCTTCTGTGTTACTTAACATATCTCATGACTCTATTTAAAAAGTGTATAAACAAAATTTACATATAAATATAAAATCAATTTCACACAAAGAACTCTACATAAATGAACATTGCTGTTCACATTAAAATGAAAGGCATTTTATTTGGTCGCAAATGGTCTGATAAACAAGAGATCTTATTGATGGTGATAGTGATATGCCCTAATGAATTTTTCATGTGTTTGGTTGTTTTACTGGCTCATATTACAAAGAAGCTGAAGACACAGAAGCGTGGTATTTATTCTACTGGCCCACGTAAGAAATCCAGCAGAAGGAGGCCAGAAAATGTCATGCTGTCAAAACAGGGCTTTGAAAAAGAACTCAAGGAAACGTTTAAAGAAAAGTGTTTTGTGCTGGTTTTTAGAGTTAAATTACTGTCATTGATTTTAAAACCTATATTGCTGTTTCCTCAGACTGATTTTGCCTCTTTGGAGTTATACTTCATTGCCAGTATGACACATGGGGCAGGAGATAGGAAGTGCTCAGCTTTCAAGATAAATTAAAGGTCACAAATTGGTGATGATGTAGGAGTAGATTCTCCCATTAATACTTGCATGATTTTCCCTTTAAAGCCAATGGGAGTAATACAAGAACTTCAATAGGAGGGTATACCTCATATATTATTGTTATAGTGTTGACCCACAGACTATGCAAAAGGAAATTCTGTCAAGGGATCCCACATCAATAAAGAAGATTAAGAGAATTAGCCAGGCACAAAAAATCAGTGTGCTCTCTACCACGGAAGTGAAAATGTTGAGACGGTCAAATGGTTGGACACTCCGTAGTAGAAAACGAAATGAGGTTGTGAGGGGCCAAAGGCAGGTTGGCGCAATGGAAGACAAGTTGAGGGAGGCTAGGCTACATTGGTATGGACGGGTCCAGTGGAAACCTGAGAGTTATATTGGTAGGATGGCCCTTGCAATGATCTTGGATGGAAGACAACCAAGGGGAGACCAAAGACTTGGTACATGGACCAGATAGCAGCAGACCTTAGAAAGACCAATTTTCACGATAGCCAAGCATCCAATCATGACTTTTGGAAGAAGTCTATAAAAGTTGCCAACCCTGAATAGGGAAGTGGTAAGAATGAAGAACACTGAGAGCGTCAAATCTTAGAAAATATCTACAGTTTCTTCATATAGTAGCACTTCGTTATTAGCATTCTGATGTCTGTGGTGCGTTTTAAATCTCATACCAAGTATTAAGCATCATAAATCTTGGAACTTAAAGCAGAATAAATTATTATATACACATCAATCATCCCATTTTGTCATTGTCAGATCCCATTTTAAGGATTCCTTAGCAACCTGCCAGTTATACTTTGAAAAGCTTTCTAGTTTGCCTTGATATTTGCTGGAAAAACCCATGTGATGGGTTCAGGGCACAGTGGTAACACAGTGCACAGTCACAGAGAATAGACACATTCAGAAGAGGCCACGGGCATGTGATACAGTGTGTCTTTAGAGTGTTAATGCCAGAGGAGTTGACATGCCAGCACTCCATTCAATGGGCTTCTTCTTCTGGCTGATCGACAGAGTGGTATTTGTACTGGTCAGGAAGCCAAGTCACTTGCCTAACTTCCTCATGAGAGAATGGGTTTAGAAATAAAAGAGGGACTGCATCGCATACAAAGCCATGAAAATGGGTGTCCACAAGCAAGCAGAACAGGGAGCCTTCACCTATTGGCTTTTAGCTGAGTGCCAGGCATTGTGGGAAAGGACACACGTTCAGATGTTCAGATCTTTAGTTTAAAGAAAAGTGAAAATGAAGAGGGTCTCCTTTCCCCAGAACACAGTGAGGACTGTTTCACTGTTTACCTTGTTATTCCCCCACATTTGTTTTATCCACCTATTGTTGTCCTGTGTTTGATTATAAATTGAAAATATGCCCCTAAACTGCAGTCTGTGATTTTTAAACTGAAGTGTTTGAATAAGGCCCATCAGAACATGAAGGATGTAGGGGGTACCATATTCCCCAGCTGCCTACTATCCTACCCTCCCTTCCCCTGAAGCCCCAGGAGTAGCTCTGGTGTGAGCTAGGGGAGCTCAAGCAGCTGCTGTCCCTTCCCCGTTTTGGGTGCTGAGTCGCTTTCCTGCTATCTGCCTGCTACATCACAGGGAACCGAGAAGACAGCAATCGTGGTTGTTCTATTGCCTGCTTCCCTGCTAGGTTACAGGAGCCCCAGGGGGAACCGGGTCGGAGTATGATTAGCTCTGCCTGAACCTGAGGGTGCACAAGCAAAAGCTAGCTCCCATCCCCCACACAGTCACCCACAAGTCCAGGATATCAGTATACAGGAGATGGGAAAACAAAAGGAAAAGCTGAGAAGCAATAGCCAGTTACAGCTCCCTGATTCTCTACCCCAGTCCCAATGCTGTTTAAGGCAGCCTGATTATAGGAGCTGCTCTTAACTTCAGCCAGCCTGCTGTAGTCCCCAGGGAACCACAAGCTGGCTCCCCACCTGCAACATGCTTCCTATGGCAGGGGCTGCAGGGATGTAGGTATAGGGGTGGGATATGATGGCATTACACATACATGGGACCCTCCCATACCAGAGAAATTCCAAGCAGGGGCTCCTGGGGTGGTTTCCGCTCCCTGGGCACTGCCTAAAATAATATGTTGAGCTCTTAGGCTGGAAAGGTTGGTCACCATTACCCTAAACGTATACCTGGAGCACTCTTGAATGCTTCCTTACAGTCCAGACCACGCCACTGAACTATCAAACCTGTCAGCATGTGACACAAAACATCAAACTGCACAATAGACAACCAACATGTGGAACACTTGTATTTTGTTGTGCACTGCTCCCTAAGTGTCAAATTGTAATGTTTTTTAAGTATAAAATCTCTTTCTAAGGAAGTTTTCTCACTTAAAATCAAATAAGCCTCTCTTGCACTCCCCATCCACAGAACAACACCCTGTATATGCCAGGAGCCAGCTCATTAGGGGATGCACAGCTCAAGGTAGTGCAATTGAGAGATCTCATACAGACTCGGCATGGCCAACCTCTTAAAGTTCAAAAATCATGAGACAGCTCCCTGCCCCAAAACCATGAGATCCCCACCAAATAAAACCCTATATCTGGGCAAGAGTGGGAGATTATATTGTGGTTTTGGTCTGTGTTAGGTCTGATTTTGAACCCCCCCTTGCCCACTTTAATGTGTTTGAGGCAATTACAGTGTTCCCAGCTCCCCAATTCTATAGAGTAAGATGATTTTGGCCCCTGCAGCAGGAGCTTTCTCAGGCCACCTGATGGTGCAGAGCTCTTCCCCAAACCTGCACATAATTTTGTGCCCCATCAGCCCCCACATCTGCCTGCCTCTTGGTCCTTCAATTAATTGTGTACTCCCTAACGTCCACAACAGTTCTGCCCTATCAGTTCTGCATTTGTCCGTCTCTCAGCACAGCAATTAAATTGTCATCCTCCAACTACCATATAAAGTTCCCCCCTTCAGCCCCACATCTGTCCCTTGCCCCTCAGTGCACTCCTCTCCGCCTGCATTTCCAGGCTCTTCCCAAACCCATTTCCCAGGCCTCTGAGGCACAAGTAGAGTGGGACCCCTTCTCCCTTTTCCCATCCAGAGGGTGCAGCAAAGCGAAGGGGAGGAGCAGAGAGCAAACTGACCCACTGTTCACACAAGGGGAAGGGAAGGAGGGACAAGAGGTGACCTGACTTTCTAGGCCTTTTCTGCTCCCTCTTCTGCTCCTGTGAGAACTGTGTCAGCTGCTCCCTCTCCATACCCAAAAACTCCTCTGGGCTCCTGACGGAAGGAGGAAGAGCTCTGCCTGCCTCCTTCAGAAGCCCTGAGTGGCTGCTCTTTCTCAGAAGGCAGCCAGACAGGGACTTTTTCCCCCTCAGGCCGTGCTGGACATCGTTTAAAGGGTGGAGTTTCCATGTCATTGCACTGACTCACGAGTGTTAACGACCCTGCAGACTTGCCTTTGAATTTCTAGAAACTGCTCAGAATTAGCTAGATGTTCGATTATTCTTTTTATTTTCGATATCATTCCTGTTTCAGAACCTGCGCCTATATATTTACAGATCCTACTAACTACATGCTGGTGTGATCCCAGCTGACCAAACAGCCAGAGAATCTAAATACTACAGTTGTTTGGAAATGGCCTTTGCTATATTTTCAGGTCTATCCTCTTCATAGAATCATAGAATATCAGGGTTGGAAGGGACCTCAGGAGGTTATCTAGTCCAACCCCCTGCTCAAAGCAGGACCAATCCCCAATTTTTGCCCCCGATCCCTAAATGGCCCCCTCACGGATTGAACTCACAACCCTGGGTTTAGCAGGCCAATGCTCAAAACACTGAGCTATCCCTCCCCCCAAAAATGGATTCCCAAGTCATTTGCACTGGTCATGTGCCCTTTTCCTTAGATCATTTGCTGGAAGATGCTTGCACTTCCATATTTCTCACACACAGAGGCACATTGGGTTAGCACACAAGAGATTTGCCTTGGCAACCTGCTTCACGGTAGAGACTAAAGTTGAATTCTCACTGCAGCTGTCTGAACCAACAATCCTGAAGAGCTGGGAGAAGCGAGGGGGCTGGGGAAGGTTGGGTGTTCTGCTCTAAACACCAAGCCAGGCAGCAGGTGACAGAGATGACTGAATACATAGATTGAAAATGCAACATTTTGTAAAATTGCAGGTTTATCAAAGCTTATTAGCACTGTGGTGCAACTGCCAACAGTCATGACATTCCACAATGAATGAATGAATGAGCTTTGGGCAGAAAATTAAGTGGGAAATATGAACAGACTGCAAAGCACTCTCTCCTCAGCCTGTGCTCCCCAAGTGGTGCTTCCCAACCACAAGATCTGCCTAAACCCCTTGACTGCAGAACCATTTACATTTACAAATGTTCCTCTCCAGACCAACTTAAATACAACCAGTAGGATCATGGAACCCACCTCCATGGCACTTAGGAGATGCAAAGTGTATGCTGGGCTTCCACAACCCAGAGAGCCTTGTGCAGGCCATTCCCAAGGCAGTGAATTCTGTCCAAAGTTAATTTATTCACATGGTCACAGAAGCATCAAAAGGATGTTTTGCAAAACTTTTTGCTTGGGTCTAACAACAGGGCACATCTCCTCAGACAAGTGGCTAGCTACTAACAGAGGTGAGAAAATCCAAAGGGATTAATTCCAGATCAAACACCAATTGATGTCCCAGGAAGGTTCCATTTAGGGTTCTAGACCAAGATTTTGGAACAAGCCAAACAGAATATCAACTGAGGAATTTGTCCCCCCATTTTATACTGCATGCTGAAACATCGCACTCAGCTAATCTAAGTATATGCATCTAGTCAGAATGGACATGTTGAATAAAGGTACTAAGTCATTACCTTGGTGGAGACTGTATTAAGGATCTCAGTGATTTAGGACACAACTTGGAGCTGGCAAAAACAGGACAGAAATGGGAGTTGTACTCTTCCATCTGAAATCAAAATTGGGCTTCATATATGATGCAGCAAAATGGATTGAGAAAAACATATCCAAACACGTAAAGGGTAACCTCCTTCAACTCCCATTTGATTCCTACATTTTAGCATGAGGGCCAAATTTGAGTCCCTTAAATAATAACCTCACCAAGGTGATTATGTCATATAGTCCGTGTTACCAAGCACCAATAGTGGATTGCCATGACAAGAACTCTTTAGCCATCCTACAGGCCACTGCATGGGTGAGATTACCTTTTTCTTTTTTAAAATGGGAAATTATGAAATCACACTGAATAAACTTATAATGTTTAAGTGTTCTGGAAAGGGAAGCCTGCTGCTCTTGTAAATTCTGATATCATAATAGTGGAATGCCACATATTCATTACCCAAGCTTTTCCATACCACAATATATGTCACCCTTTCCTCCAGCTGATCGTCTCGCTTAACCTTCTATTGTTTCCATGGCATCATGAAAAGTTTGGTATATAGTAATATTTACTTTTCCCCATCTTATAAAAAGTGTCACCCAAACCTTGCTGATTTAGGACTAGTTCATGGCTGGTTCCTTGCACAGGTGCTCGAGAGAAGGTTCAAGGAGTGCCTGCTCTCTCAAATGCACTGCCTAGACTTTTCAGTGCATGTGGACTGCTCCCTACTAGTGCTCCATGCAAAGAAAGGCAACCCAGAGAAGATAGTAAGGGTCAGAAAGGAGGAAGGGTGATGGCTTCCCCCACATTGTACTACCCAGCAGGGCTGGCTGACCAAAGAAGGAAGCATACACTGCATCCTCCTAGGTATGCTCCCCCTGCACATGAGAGAGCTTAAAGTCTGGTGGCTCCTTGAAGAGCAATGCATTCTGTGCTCCTAATAACAATGCAATGTTGCACCACTTCCAACACAAGGCAATGCTTAGCTGCCCATTTGGCACTTACTGTTAACTAGGTACCTGGCTGAGTTAATTGCGGCTGACATTTTCACAGTATTACTAAATACCAAAGGTAGACATCATTGTAAGTAAAATATGCATGTGCTCCTGACAAAAAAGAGGTATATTCTCCTCCTTGTGCCTTCTCATAACAACTGTGAATGTTAATATGAGTTTCCAGTATGTGTCATAGGGGTGAAAACTCCAGTCTCTGGGAAAGAGAAGAAAGCTCCAAGTAGGCTATTTTCACCAAAAACAAGACTCAGAAATAGATACCATAACAAGTTAAAACCAGAAGCATATTGACCTCGCTTCCAAGAGCTGAATGAGGGGCCTTCTATTTGTTAGTTTATTTTCACTATATTGTCAGAATGGGTGGGTGTCCAGAAGAGCTGGATAAACGCATTAACATTGGTGGCTCTGCTTTCACCAAGTGAAATTCATGTCACATGCTTATTGTTAGAAATCTAAGGATAGAGTTTGTATTTTTCAGACCCTTGCAAAATGAACGGTGTGGTAGAGTATGCTCTGAGATATACACACTTCATTTTCCAGAATCCAGCCCTGGTACATATAACAGTATATCTAGTGTAATGTTTCCATTTTGCAAGAAAACTCCAGGAACATATGTCTTCCATATTGTATGTCAGAACAGAGCTGTCATAAAACTGCCAAAGCTACATGTGGCACTTTTTGACTTGTAAGAAGAAAATTTGGTGTTAATGGATATTATGTGCATTCCAGCTTCTGCGACTGGCAATCTGTTCCCCTATTTTGGGGTCACCTACAATCTCTGCCTTTGAAATAGAACTAGAATGCAGAAATATAGTCTAAGAAAAGACTGAGACAGAGAGTAAAACCTCCTGAAAATGGAAAACTCCTGCCGTCCTTGAATGTATCAGAATCTGAAAAGAACATGGAAACTTTCCATTAGCTTTCCATTTATTGAAGACCGTTAAGAAAAGACAGAGAGTAATGATGACCTCTGGAACAGTATTTTCCTTCGGTAATTGGATGGAATAAGTAGAGCAACAAATACAGTTCAGGAAGATTCAAAGAGACAATTACTTTTCTAACTGTTACTGACTACTCTGAACTTCTGAGCTCTCTCCTGACTTTATTTTGACAATGAGAAATTCCAATATTCAAAGAGCCTTTAGCTCTTATTTTCTGACTATTAAAGATCAATCCTATAATGACAAAGTGTTCTGTTGGATAGTTACCAATTATGTAGTGATTGTGAAATCAATCTTCAAAGGATCGTTTTTAGGTCTGTCAGACAAACCCAAGCTATCCAGTCAGAGAACAGTAAATGTTATTTGTGTAGGTGACTTTGTGCATGTATAAATTCTACTAAGAAATAGAAATAATTACCAGATGTCGGAGAGATTACAGACAGATTACACAGGCTTTAAACACTCGTATTTCCCTGTCTGTATGGCAACTCCGTGTGTTAAAATGTAATTTTTACTCCTACTCCCACTCTCGCTTCTGTTGGGATTTGAGCTCAGGGTTTCAACTCTTTCAAATACATCCCAGTTTTTACAGCTTCTTCTTCCTCTTTTTTAAGGTGGGTGAGGTAAGAGGAGAGATTGGTGTTGGGAACAGCACTTGCTTTCCCTGCCTCTTTCCCCATACTGCCTCTTTCCCCATAGTGCATGCATGCTGCTCATCCTGTAAAAGCTAGATAAGCTCTTCAGAAGCCTGAAGGAATGCAAGAAGCAGCTGGTGGAAATATGCAGGAATCTCTGTGAGATCCAGACCTAGCACTGGAGAATCTTCTTAAAGCACCTTGGGTATTTTTCTTTATGTGGTATAGCTGCTTTAGAAATTTTGGCCTCAATTCTCTGGAGTGTTAGGGCTGTACCAATGTGACATAAAGTAGCCAAATGCCACTTTAGGATCCCACTCACATAGTAGAATCCTCCAGTGGAGTAGAGCTGCCATAGTTGATTCTCGGGCAGCTACTTCCCAGCTCCCAGCATAGAAGGGAAAAGGAGGCAACACAATGGTAAAGCTCCCTGAATTGTGCCTAAGTCTTGTCTACCCTTCAAAACGCAATTACAGATCCAAAAAATGGTAGGGCAGACAAAGCCTCATATTATCTCCCCCACCATCCTCCTCAAGGATAAGCTTGCACACTGATTGCATATGGAAAGGATGCTGTGCAAATTAGAGAATGGGATTTGCTTTTTGGCTGTTTGAACTCACTACTCAAGCTCTTTGAAAATGGGGCTTTTATACTTTTCAAAAGTTTTCAAAAGTTTGATTTTTCATCAAAAAACAGAAAAACCCCAAAACAGGGGAAAAAATTGCCCAGTCAGTTGGACACCAAAATGTTTTCAGTTTTTGACTGAAAATGTTGGGGAGTTTGGCTTTCTGACAAAAAATGAACTAATTGAAAATTTTCAAGAAAAGCAAATACTTTCTGCAAAAATATCTGTTTGGCTAAAAACCTGTTTTCTGTAAGAAAAAAAAAAGTTTCAACGGAAAATTTTCAAAAAATCCTATTTGGTATGCTATTCTGAATGCTAACAGAGGAGGCTCAAAGTAAAATGACCCCACAATTTTCACACAGATTAGATTGTCACACGATAAAAATGGGTTTCTTTTAAGAGCTAATTGTGTATTCTGAATTGTCAAACATTTAATTTTCTGTGTGGTCATTAACAGTGGCATAAATACTAACGAAACAAGTCTCAAGTGTTCCTCTAAGCTTCCAGTCTATCAAGAGAAGACAAATGGTAATACTGTTTCTGCCTGATGGCGTGGACTAGGCCCTGAGGTGCTCTGCTGGAGGCATTATGGCCCTGCCTCACCCCACCCCAGAAAAGGGCAGTGGAGAGGTCCTCCAAGATGCGGCTGTGTGAGAAGCAGCCAATCAGGACCCAGCAGACTAGTATAAGAAGAGCTGCAGAACCAGAGCAAGTTCTGTTCCTTGCTAGAGCTGGAGGAGAGACGGTGCTTTGGGCTGGCTGCTGGGACTCCACCAGAACAAGGCCCTGAGACAAGGGTGAAGAATGTGCTGGAGGCACAGGGAAGTGGCCCAAGGAATTGTAGCAGCGATGCAGTTTATTTAAAGGGACATGGTGGATGGCTTCTATCTATAGGGTCCTTGGGCTGGGACCTGGAGTAGAGGGTGGTCCTCTTCCCAGAAGGGGAATTGAACTCTTACTGGCTCACCTGAAGAGCTGGGGCCAGAAGGAGCCCTGGGGGATGTGGCCCACACCAGGCCCAGAACTGCTTAAAGAGGGAGAGAGCCCAGCAAGGGCTAAGAGACAGTTTGGACCAGGTTACTGTGATAGGCCCTGCTGGACTGATTGAAAAGTGAGCCCCAGGATAGGGCTGCAGATTGAAGGACCTTACAGAGGGTGCTGAAATAGGCCCCCTGTTGGACTTATACCCCAGAAGGGGTTTGCTTTGCTTTTAGCATGCACACAGACTGTGTATGACTCAACCAGAGGGCTGAGTCACAGAAGACCCACCAGAAACAGGTAGAGAGAGAGTGCAGGCACACGCACTTGGCCAGGGGTCACTCGTGAGAGAGGAGCGTGACCCCTTCACACTTCCTTACAATATCATTTCATTCTGAGAACAATTGATGTCAGAACTGTCATTCATTCCTATTCAGTTCAGCAATATGTTAGGTTTTAATTTGTCTAGGGGTTTAACGCAGTGATTTGCTTTGCTAAAAGCAACACCTGTATACAGAGAAGACTGTGTAACCCTGTGACGGAGGATCCTAATAGAAATGAAGGATTTGTTCCCTTCCTGTTTGGAAGGGGTGCTGCTGGGCACAGCTTTCCCACAGTTCTGCCTGACTACCCTACCATATATGGATCACATAAGCCATCTATGATATGAAATACATCATCAAAGCACTGGGAAAAAAGTGTCAAATAATATTGTAGTCAATTGACATTGCACAGGGATCCAAGTAAACAGAATGTAAATTACCTGAGTTGGAATGGGCCAGGACGCTGACACCCCATCTCTAAGTACTCAGAGTACATTTGTCAGGGCATATAAATACATTAGGCAGATACTCTTATGAGAAGCTGATTGAGATCTCTCATGACCACAGATCATTGGAATCTTGGTTTGTATCAAACCAGTAGTGTCATTAAGAGATACTGATCTGTTGTTTCAGTGAATCTGGCTGTATTCGGTCATTAGAACTGCAGAGTTGCCCTCTGCAAAATTTAGTAATACCCCTTCTGACAATTCAGTCCTATACATAGGCGCATTTATTCTGAATGAAAACTGACTTTTGCTTTATATCGATCGCATTCCTGTTCTCGGGGGCTATATTTTTCAGTTGCTGGAAGTCACTGGATCATTCAACAGGCTTTCCAGAAACATGAAGCCCATGAGTAATCTACTATCATTATATCTTCTCAAACATCACATTCATCCTTTATCAGTGGGGAAAAAAATAACATCAATGAATCAAGACCCATTGCCTCTTAGAGCAGATTATGTGGGAATTCAAATGTCCTTGTAAAATTCACAGAATTCACAGGAACAGCAGCAGAAGAGGAAAACTGCTCCACATCCTGTAGAAAGGAAATGAAAGGTATCAGGGAGAGAAGAATGTGCTGTGTGGTGCGAAAACTCTATTTTGATCCTTGATGCGGAACATCTGCCACATTTTTGTGTGGAATCACCCGACTTAGTGGGAGAATAGAGCATCTTCAGTCTCATATGAAGGCTATTCCAGACTCTAGCTGTCTAAACTGGCAGCTGTGGGAACACCCACAGGAAGCATCGGACCCTGGAAGAAAGTGTGGGAGTACATCCTGTGGGGACAGATAAAAAGTCAGAGCAGGGCTATGGGAACCTCTTCAGAACAAGCATGCAAATATAGTTTCACAAGTTCAAGTCCCAACTGTTTGTTTAGGGATTTTTGTTATTTGTTGCTTTTATTTGGCTTTAACTGAATTTCTATAAATGTATCTCAATAAAAGATGACTGCAATCAAAACCATAAAGCATTTCTTTATTCTTCTCTTCACTGTGAGTTCAGCTGGCTGCACAAAATGCCATACCTTTCTTTTTCACACTTCAGGATAGAAGAATTGCCACAGGGCACAGACCATTGGCCCATCTATTCTAATATCCTATTTCCAACAAGACCAGTTCGGGTAGTGTTACAACAGAGATACCCGCCTTTTTTTTTTCATAATGTAGAACACACCTTAATAGAGAGATTGTCTCATGGTCACCACTCTTCCACATCTCCCCCGCATAGGCAACCACACAATTATCCTGGTAGCAACTGCAGCAGAGGTCCCCAAACTGTGGGACACATCCCCTACGAGGGTGCAGAGGAACCTTCGGTGAGGGCATGGCAGGGCCTAGGCCAGCCCCCACAGGGGGCAGGAGGGAGTGCCACCCAGCCCCTTCCTGCCCCCAGCTCTGCTCCAGTCCCTACCACCCCGCAGCTGCATCCCCGGCTCCTTCTGGTCCTGTCCTCAGCCTTGGCACGGCTCCGCCTCTAGCCTCTGCTGCTGGCCGCGGCTCTGTTCCCGGCCTGGGGCTGAGACTCGGGGCAGAGCCGGGAGCAGAACCGCACCTGGCCCCAGGCCTGGCTGCCGGCCCCCACTGCAGCCCGGCTGTGGTTCCGCCCCAGCCACGGCCCCTGGCTGTGGCTCCATCCCTGTCCCCAGCCTCAGCCCCAGGCCCACTCCCAGCTGCAGTCCCAGCCTGGGTCCCCTTACCCCATCCTCTCCCCCCCTCCAAGGCACAGCCCCACTCCCAGCCCCAGCTCTGGGGGATGAGGGGGTGGGGTGGACAGGGTAAAGGGGGGCATGACCCTCAAAAGTTTGGGGATCACTGAACTACAGCAATTGCTTACATGGAAAAGTAACACTGGGAAACAATTTCATATATTTTAATTGTCTTTAAAATGATTTAGGCGCTGGAAATAAGTAAAAGGAGCCAATATCGTGCAAACTGCCCACCCTCCACCTATTCTTCACAGAACGCCAGCAAGTGCTCAGGGGCTCCTCTGCTCTGCAGGCAGGTATAAACCCCCTCAATGCACCTACTTTTATACTATTATGCATTGGGGGAAGTTTATTCCATACCTCAATTATATACCCTGAAGTATGAGGCTTGATGGTCCTTAGGAGATCTTGATTCAATTCCCTCCTTCAACAAGTCACTTAGCCTCTCTCTCTGTGCCTCAGTTCCCCATCTGTAAAATGGGGATGATAATAGCAATTCTCTGCCTCACCAAGGTGCTGTGAGGACCAATACATTAAAAATATTGTGAAGTGCTTTGAGATCTTCTGATTAAAAGTGCTAAAAGCTAAGTATTGTTAGCAGTATCATTTTTATCCTACCTAATATAATTGCAGACTGGTTTAAATTATTTTAAGTGTCTGATTGCTTTTTGAGTCTATTTGCTAGCTAGCTATTTTTGAACTACTATCCTATGGAAATAGGTCCCATAGGTTAATTATAAGGAAATAATAATTTATCCAATATATATTTTTGAGTGTGTCTTATTCCAGTATGGTGAGAAAGGGTAGACAGGAGTTCTCAGTTAGTCTTCTCTCTACTATCTCTTATTTTGTATATAGCACCTCTTTTATATCATCTCTTGTAGTCAACATGAGGCCATATCATAATTATAATACACCTATTTTCCTTGTAATTCTTAATCCCCTTTTAAATGTACCTAACATATTATTAACTGCATAGAGTACTGAGAGCAGACATGCATTCAGCTGTCCATGGTGACTACTAGATCCTAGAGAAGGTTTAGAGAAGGGCAACAGGAATGATTAAGGATTGGAAAATATGCCTTGTGGTGATAGACTCAAGGAGCTCAATTTATTTAGCTTAACAAAGGGAAGGTAGGGTGACTTGTTCACAATTTAAAAGTACCTACATGGGGAACAATAATTAGATAATGGGCTCTTCAATCTAGCAGAAAGGGGTATAACAAGATCAAAAATCTGGAAGTTGAAGTTAAACAAATTCAGACTGGAAATAAGGCTCACAGTTTTATCATTGGTGGTAACTAACCCCTAAAACAATTTACCAAGGGCTGTGGTGAATTCTTCATCACTGGCAATTTTAAAATCAAGTTTGGATGTTTTTTTCTAAAAGATGTTTTTCTTAGTTCAAACAGGAATTAATTCATGGTGTGTGTTATACAGAAGGTCAGACCAGATGATCACAGAGCTCTCTTCTGGCCTTGTACACTAAGAATCCCTGAATCTTTTTTCCTCAGAGGTACTACTAATTCAGAACCCATTCACATGAAAGAGTCATTTAAAGCAATTGTTCAATATGTATTACCATGCCCTTCTGATGTTGTTCTCTTTTCAAAAGAGAAAAACACCATGAGTATAGTAGTAGTTTAAAGAAGCAAACTTTCAACAGTTTTAATGCAGTGTGGAGAACTGGTGACCATCTCTCAAAGCATCTTTTGAATCCCCAAATGCTCATGGGAAATATTCTGAAGGCATAAATAGAATGCAGATGTTGCAGAATGCATCTTAGAATTCTGCTGAACATATTACCCTACTGGGAAGCTGCTCTTAGTCTCCAGGGACATTCCTTAGAGAGCCCAGCTGATTGTCTCATATTGAAACAACATGTCCAAGACATTCCAACTGAAAGAAAATGGAACAGGAGTTCTCTGACCAAATATAAATCAGAAGGCTAAAGGGCAGTTTATCTTCCTTTTTTCGACTCTTTCTTTTCTCCCTCAACAAATAGTTCCCCAAGGGAAACGGAGCACAGGGTAAGCGACTGCCAAACATAATGACTCAGGCACTAGGCACTGTCCGCAAGTGCTTCACAGATGGCTGCTGGATGGGAAGTTCACAGCTTTCAGCACTACAGACCTCACTCTGTTAACGTCAGTGCCACATTACTTCTGATCTCCTGTCAAGTGCTTACAACATCATTGTGTCCCATAGAATTCTGATTTTGACCTTATAATAACTAATGCCATGGGCAAATTAAAAAAGATAAGAGAGAAGTCCAAGCCAACCTAAGAGAGAGTGGGGAGGGCTACAGCTAACACAAAAACATTGCCTAAAAGATTATCTTATCTTCAGTGAAAAAACTACTACCATATATTTAAAGGGGGGACAAGCTGATGTTCCAGAAGATGCTCCAAGAACTGAAATGCCTTGACAGAGTAATATATGAATAGATGGTATGAAAGCAACTGTGCTATGCCGAGTTTATTGGTTTGTTTCTTTTTATAACATCCTTTTCCTTTCAGTTTGCTTTACGTTCCCAAAAGTTTGACAATCCCCAGGATGCACATCTGGACATGGGCAGGTCTTCTGGGAATGGCATACAGTATGTACTTCTCTAATACTCTATGTTTACACTCGACATTGAAAAAGTCCTCTGTAAAAAAACTGTTAATTTTCCCCCACATGTAGACAAGCTCAGGAAAAGCCCTGTAGAGGTCTGCAGATCATGCACTATGAATCAAGCCATCACAACTGTAAACACAACCTATCATGGGAAATGTGAACTAGCCCTTCCTCATATACATGCAAACACAAACCCAGCTGCAGGGGATAAAACAAGAGGAATAACAAATTGAGAAGAAACAGGTCCAGAGTATTTTTTTTTCCTTTTACAATTCATCAGCTGTATCATCCATAGTGGCTACGGGAAAAATGCCTACTGCTGCCGTCTTAAAGTGGAGAAGAGCAGTTCAGGAGAAATGGGTGTAACTGCTTGTTTTTATGGGTTCTATTACGTTTCAAAGACACTCCATGCCACATAACAATACATTGGAGTCTGGGCCTGATTCTCCTCTGACTTATATTAGTGAAAATTAGTAGTAATTCCACTCAAATCAATGGAATCACCTTGACATTAAACTGTGTGAGAGAAAAATGAGACATTTTGCCTCTAAATCCACAGTTAAGTGTCACAGAATGATTAAAACTACCACCATAGCAGTCAACCCAGTTCCCTTTTTTCCCTCCATTTAAGTGACTTGACCAAGGTTATACAGGAAATCTGTAGCTAAACTAGGAACTGCTCGCAGGTCTCCTGTGTCACAGTCCAGGGTCCTATCCACTAGACCAGTGGTTTTCAAACTTTTTTCCTCGTGACACAGTTGAAGAAAATTGGTGATGCCCGTGACCCAACATAATTATATCTTTTGACTAGAGTTTTCATAAAATCATAATATTGCAATACATTCCAGCTTAACCCATTTTACATAACTAACACTAGACAGTAGCCTTAGTAAGCCTATGGTAAGGAGTGTGGGAGGTGATCCAGGGTAGGACAGAGGGTGGAGTGCAGGGGTGAGGGCTCTATCTGGGCGTGAGGGTTCTAAGGTGGAGCTGGGGATGAGAGGTTCAGGGTGCAGGAGGGGGCTCCGGGTTGGGGCAGAGGGTTGGGATGCAGCAGTGGGGTGGTGAGGGCTCTGGCTGGGGGTGTGGGATCGGGGGGGGGCAGGGATGAGGAGTTTGGGGTGCAGGCAGGCTGCCCCAGGGCTGGGGCCAGAGGACTCCCCCCAGCCCTTTCCCTGCCGGCAGCAGCTAGCTCCAGGGGAGGGGCCTCTCTCTCTCCCTGCTGGCAGGCACCATGGAACTCCAGAGGAAGGGTCCCTCTCTCCCCGCTGGTAGCAGGGAGCTCCGGGGCTGGAGGAGAGGCCGGCAGCAGCCCTGCAAGCCCCAACTTGCTCCCCTCCCCCAGTTCCCGCCCATCCCCTACCTCTCTCCTCTCCAGGTCCCTGCTGCAAGGCCCTTTAGAGCTGTTGCACGGCAACCATCATTATAATTTGAATCATCAAGGCGACGTAGTGCCTGACATTTCACAACCCCACACTGGGTCATAACCCGTACTTTGAAAAACACTGCACTAGACAATCCATCCTCCTTGGTAATTCCTTTTCATAGAGAATTTCATTATTTCAAAAATTGGTGTCATGCCAATTCAGAACATAACCCAACATTTTGAAATTCACCTTGAGTGGAGATGGAGACATAGTTCTGGGGCAGTCCCTCTAACAAGTTGTCCTAGAGCCACAGACCCTAAAGCCGTGGGGTCTGTTGTAATAATTGGGCCTACAAATTTGCCTTAATTGTGAGCTCAGCTGTAAGAAATAAGTGAAAGTTCGTGGAATACCACAATAACCTATAACAAATATTAACGGGGAAAGGTGTAGAAGCAAGGAAGACAGATTGAATTAGTACAAACAAAAAGATCTGTTGTTATAATTCAAGGACTGTGTTAAGATTATTACTGGTAAATAAGAGAAGCAGAGGACCAGAAATAAATGAACGAAAATTGGTACATCAGAAATAGAGGCCTAATTAGTGGACAAAATAATGAGGGTGTGGGCTATTCCGCCCATCAGCCCCTTTGGGGGGCCTTAAAGAAAGAGACTTTGGGAGAAAAATGGACAACTGGAACAAGCTTCACACTCCTGGCTGCCACCCCAACCATTTCCTGGGAGCTCAGGCCTTAATCTGAATTAATTCTGAATGATATCCTGACCAGACCAGAGAGAGGGACCAGCAAGACACTACCAGCTCCACTGGTGCTGGCTAAATCTCAGATACCACTCAGGATATGAGAATTTTTCTTCCCCCATCTCCCCACATCTTCTTTTCCTGTCCTACCTTAGTTCTTCTCTTTCCTATCCCCCTCCTTTTTTTCCTTTTGTCTAATCAGAGTCTGGCTTAGCTGGTCAGGACTGCATATTTTGCAACACTGCTGTGTTAGACTTTGTCTTGACAGATAAAGAGGAACTGATCACATAACTAAAAATTAATGGTAACTTAGGTACAGATGATAATGATTTGATCACATTTATAATGTACAAACTGAATAAAGTCCAGATCAGTGATACACTTGGTGCTTTGAAAGGGCCAGTTTCTCAAAGCTGAAAACAATTATGAACCAATCAGCAGGGAGGAAGAATTTAATCAGACAAAATGTGAATGATAATTGTGAATTATTTAAGAACAATTTACTAGGTGCCAAAAAAGGAGCAGGGTGGGGAGAGAGAGAGAAAGAATGAATATAAATCAGAAGCTAGGAATTGCAGAAAATAGATAAGGGAAGGAAAGTGACACAAGGAGAAATCTATGCCCAGCAGAGTTAAGGACAATAAAGAGGAGTTTTTTTATGTAGATTAGGAACTAAAAGAATCCTTACAATGGTATTAGTCCATTACTAGATCGAAATGGTAGAATTATCCATAATTCAGAAAAAGCAGAAGTGTTCAATAAAAATATCTGTTCTGTATTTGGGAAAAAACAATGATGTAGTCATATCATATGATAACACTCTTTCCATTCCACTAGTATCTCAGTATCTTAATCAGCAGCTACTAAAGTTAGACATTTTCAGATCAGCAGGTCCAGCTAATTTACATCCAAGAGTTTTAAAAGAGCTGTTTTAAAAGACCGTTAATGCTGATTTTCAAAAAGACTTGGAACACCAGAGAAGTTCCAGAAAACTGGACAATATTTAAAATGGGTAAACCGGGTGACCCAGGTAATTACTGGCCTTTCAGTCTGATGTTGATCCCAGGAAGGATAATGGAGCAGCTAATATGGGACTTAATTAAGAAATAAAGGAGGATAATATAAATAATGCCAATCAACACAGGTTTATGGAAAATAGATCCTATTAAATTAACTTGGTATCTTTTTTTTGAGATTACAAGTTTGGTTGATAAAGATAATAGTGCTGCTGTAATATATTTAGACAACATTTTAATTAAAAAGATATAAAGATATAAAATTAACATGGCATACAATAAATGGATTAAAAACTGGCTAACTGATAGGTCTCAAAACATAACTATAAATGGGGAATCACCATTGAATGGGTATATTTCTAGTGCGGTCTTGCAGAGATGGGTTCCTGGCCCTATGATATTTAACATTTTTATTAATGACCTGGAAGAAAAATCAACACTGATAAAGTTTGCAGATGACCCACAGACTGAGGGACTGGTAAATAATGAAGAGGGCTAGTCACTGACACAGAGTGAACTGGATCCCTTGGGAAGCTGAGCGCAATCAAACAATGTGTTTTAATAAGGCTAAATGTAAATGTAAACATCTAGGAACAAAGAATGCAGACCATACTTAAAGAAATGGGGGACTCTATCCTGGGAAGCAGTGTCTCTGAAAAAGATCTAGAATGTCATGATGGATAATCACCTGAACACGAGCTCTCAGTGTGATGCTGTGGCCAAAAGGGCAAATGCAATGCTTAGATGCTGTGATGGAGTGCTGGGAGCGAACAGATTAGCCTGCACTCTGATCACTCAGATGTCAGTTAGTTCTCCTTGAGAAAGCTGACAAAGGTAACTGGACAATCAGGCTGGTTGGCTGGATGGGATAAGGAGCCAATTAGCCCACCAGCCCAAGGCTGATAAGAAGGCAGGAAGGAAGTCCCATGGGGGATAGCCAGAGAGGAGGGACTAGGGCTAGGTGAGCCCAATTATACAGAGGCCTCAAGGGAGGTACACCTCTGCTCCCCTCAGGTCCTGGGGAGAGGGCAAAAAAGTGCTGTTGGTGCTGTAAATACACTGTTGCATGGGAATTGTCGTGGAACTGGTAGAGGGAACATAAAATAAAAGAGTATGGTGAAGGCACAACCACTAGAGTCTGTGCAGTTTCTGCAGGGAAGAAGGTGGGAGAGAAGCCACTCCCCATGACAGATGTATAACCAGGGGAATCTTGAGTAGGAGTAGAGAGCTCATTTTACCTCAGTATTTGGCACTGGTGTGACTGCCGCTGGAATACCGTGTCCATTTATGTGTCTGCAGTTCAAGAAAGATGTTGATAAACTGCGGAGGATTCAGACAAGAGCTGCAAGAATGACTAAAGGATTAGAAAACATGCCTTATGGTGATAGACTCAAATAGCTCAATCCATTTGTCTTAAAAAAGAGAAGGTTAAGGGTTTACTTGTTTACAGTCTATAGATACCTACATGGAGAACAAATATTTAATAATAGGTTCTTCAGTCTAGAAAAGAAAGGTGTAATACAATCCAATGTCTGGAAGTTGAAGCTAGACAAATTCAGACTGGAAACGAGGCATAAGCTTTAACAGTGTGAGAAATTAACCATTGGAACAATTTATGAAAGGTCATCTAGATTTTCCATCACTGACCATTTTTAAATCAAGATTGGATGTTTTTCTAACAGATATGCTCTAGGAAGTATTTTGGGGAAGTTCTATGGCTTGTGCTGTACAGGAGGTCAGTCTAGATGATCACAATAAGAATATAAGAACATAAGAATGGCCATACTGGATCAGAGCAAAGTATCCTGTCTACTGACAGTGGCCAATGCCAGGTGCCCCAGAGGGAGTGAACCTAACAGGTAATGATCAAGTGATCTCTCTCCTGCCATCCATCTCCACCCTCTGACAAACAGAGGCTAGGGACACCATTCCGTACCCATCCTGGCTAATAGCCATTAACGGACTTAACCTCCATGAATTTATCTAGTTCTCTTTTAAACCCTGTTATAGTCCTAGGCTTCACAACCTCCTCAGGCAAGGAGTTCCACAGGTTGACTGTGCGCTGTGTGAAGAAGAACCTCCTTTTATTTGTTTTAAACCTGCTGCCCATTAATTTCATTTGGTGGCCCCTAGTTCTTATATTATGGGAACAAGTAACTTTTCCTTATTCACTTTCTCCACATCACTCATGATTTTATATACCTCTATCATATCCCCCCTTAGTCTCAATGGTCCTTTCTGGCCTTGAAATCTAATCTATGAATCTACAAATTTGTAATACTACCTAAGAAATTGTCAAACAAGGGGTTTCTTCCTTCTAGGGTGACCAGGTGTCCTGATATTAGGGACTTTGTCTTGTATACACAACTATACCCAAACAAGCCCAGAAAAAAAAGTGTCCTGACAGACAGTTTTCAAACCATGCCTGATTTCCAGAGGAACGTTGTGAAAATAGAACCATCTCTGCAGAGTGTTTCAATTTCCACAAATCAGAAAATTCCAGTGAAAACCTATTCTGTCAGAACTGTTCTGACTAGCTCTACTTCCCACCACATATAATGGTGCTGCAGGCTTTCTCCGTTCCCCAAAGTGCTATATTAAGATCAGTAAAGTACCGTTATCCCCATTTTAGAAAACTGAAACCTGGAGAGGTAATGTGGCTTGCCTATAGTCAAATAGTGAAGCAGTAGCAGCATTGAAAATAGTTCCTTCAACCCCGGACTCCTAGCCCCCTGCTCAATCCACCAGACTTCAGCTGCTATAATGTATATCTGCATGGTTAGATTTGCTTTGAATGTCTAAATATCAGGAACTCCCATCTAGTGTGGGCGTGTGTGTGAAACGGGGTGGAGGCTAGAAAAGAAAAGGCCAGAATTATTTTCAGAGGTTTCCATCCTGGGCTGGCAAAAACAATGCACTGTGCTGAGACAAGGTGTTATTTTTTGCCTTTAAGTGCACCCTCCCTTTTAAGTCTTTTCTTTCTTAATAAAGTATCTGAGGTCATACTATTGTCATTAGAGCTTGGCGAGTGCTCAGCATCTGTCACCGTGGCAGCAGGAGTGTGCCTGGTGCCAGTCCTCGTTGTCACGACAGCTGCAGCAGTGTAAGGAGAAGGGCCTTGCAGGATGCAGGACAATACTGGGAAGGAAAAGGAGGGAATCCTCGACCTTGGGCCAGGGCCTGGTGGCAGACTATTGAACCCTGCGTGTCTCGACAAGCCACAAGGAGTAAAAATTCTTGGAAGCTGCAAAGGTTGCAAGTGAAAACAAAAGATTCTATCATGTAGGAAATAGAACAAAATGCCGAGCAAATTGTTTTATTTTCAGAGATAAAACAAGCAGAGAGCTTTCCATTAGGGTCAGGAGCACTCTGTGTCCTTCATATTGAACTGACAGCAGAGAAGGGGGTGGGGGAAAGCAGGCATGGATTTGATTGCAGGTAGCAAATTGTTCCACAACGAAATGTTTTTTAAAACCTTAATTGTAGCTTCTGGGGAAGAATTTCTGTACAAAAAAAGAACAATTAAGTCCCTTATCAGAATCTACACAAATAACGTTTATCTAAATAAAATTCTAATGATGTACCATGATTAAGCAACTGATTTTGAACCTATGCTGAAGTACCAGAGAGAAGCAAATGAATCAGTGCTACTTAGTTTTGCCAAGTGGATGGCTACCACAGACCAGGCTGAAATAAAAACCACCAATTTTCTTACACCCCTTTGACATCATTACTTGGACCTTTTCTACATGGAGCTTTTTCTTAAAATCGCCTACTGTTCCTATAGCACCCGCGCTGGCAGAAACAGAAGTGCTAAAGTAGGAGTTTTACCACTACATCACCTAGACCTGTCTGAGCTAGAACAAGCTGGAAATTTTAAAGGGAAAATGCAGTGTAGACAAATCTTCCATTGACTTCAGCAGCGTGGGATCAAGCCCCTGGGATCAACTTCATCTTTAATATAACTCTTTTCAATTCAACAGGCCTAGAAAGGGATGAATTTGGCTCATATTTTAAATGAAATTAAGTCAGTAGAGCTTCACTCATACCAGGAACTAATATGTATTTAGGACTGACCCAGCAATTCATTTATTTATGATATTGTAGTCCTTACTCACACAGATAGGGAAAACAAGGTATGCTCCAATTTGGGACTGCAGCAACAGGCCATAAATGTGTTGTCATTTGCCTGTATTCCCTGGTGTGGACTTGCCAATTTAATAGATTGCCTACATTGTAGAGTATTTTCTGTCTTCTTTGTTTGTAACAATGAAGTTTAAGAAAGTGGTCTGGACTAGAAGTTGCCTGGCTATTTCTTTCTCTGTACTGCAATACTGTTCATTTTTTGACTGCTGGTTATGATTGTAATAATAATAATTAGTAGCTCTGTTATATAGTACCTTTTGTTCCAAAGCATCCCAAAGTGCTTTCTTAACTATATGCAGTAGGAATCACTTTAACCACCTTGTGGGTGTTTCTTTAGGACTGGAAGTGAAGGAGTATTTCATATCCAAGTGAAACTACAAGTGGAATTTTGGGTAGACAGAATGTTATCCAAAATGAAATGTGACTGTAAACTCCAGGATTAGCACCCCTGACTATTTTGAAAAGTTCTTTGGAATTTTTAATGACCACAGGTGGCCAGAATCACAATGTTATGTCTTATCTAATTGAAAGATACACCAAGATAGTGGCGAAATGGAGGGTGCCATCTGCTGAATCTCTAACATCATATCTGAGATTTTCTTGGAGGCTTCCCATCGAAGGCCTGATTCTGCTGACAGTATCTAACAAAATCACTGGCCAAGGTGATATGACTACAGACTAGTAGTGCTTGTTAATACTATTCCATTCCATAAGTGACAAAAATAATCCCTTTGAAAAGTGAGGTTTTTTCATTTGCTTACACAGTTTTTGAGGTCACAAAACTCTAAATCGCTGTCTCCATTACTAATAGAGGAGGCAGGGCCAAGAAGTCAGGTGCTTTTGTGACACAAGAGACTCTCATGTTTCAGTAGAAGGATCTGCACATTTAAATTTTTTGTCAGCAACTTGGGCTGCATTATTCTTTGTGCAGATAGCATAACCTGCAGATTTCTGTTATAAATTTTACAGCCATGATGTTTTCTTCGCCTCCTCCTCTGCTACTCATTCTCCACCTCCCACTGACAAAATATTCCCTTATCCTTAAAACAGAGGTATGAATAGTAATAGGCGAAGGCTGCGTACACTTTCACTCGCCTTTTACCAGCTCCTTCATCTTGGATTTGGGCATTCCCTTTTTCTCCTGTCTGATATAGCTGGAGTATAATCTGAAGGAAGGAGAGCTTGGCAAGCCGTTCCCCCTACTCTCTACAGTACTGTACAGTCAGGCATCAGGAATGACTAAGAGCCCAGTTTCTACAGTCAGGCAATGAAAGAGGGGCAACCCTAGTATTCACTGATGGCAGGTGCTGTGGTCTCCTGAATTATTTCCAACGTAGAGTAGGGTGGCCTCCATGTAGATTTTCCCTCTCTGGTTATGCTATCCCTATCTGCAATGATACAGTGCATTCAAAGCTGGGAGACATGTCCCTGATGCAGCTCAAAAATACAAAAGAATGACATTGGTAAGGGAATAAACAGAACTCATTTCATCTAGCGTCAGGTACTGTAGGATACAGGACAGAGAATGATAAAATATTAGAAATTGAAACAGGGTGGAAAGCTTATGATCTACTCTCCCAAAACGTGGGCTGGTCACCTCTACAATCTACATCACAGTCAGAATGCAGGAAAAAGGTGGACAATTTTATGCAGTTCTGATACAAAATAGGTACAGGGAATGACGTAGGGCAAGTGTGTGTGTGTGTCATGTATCTTTCCAGCCATGCCTACAGCAAAAAGATTCGCATGGCACACACAAATCTGCTTCCTCAGTCCCTTGTATCCTGTTTAATCTCATTTATACTTGTGGTGTCGTCCATTTTATACCTTCCTGGTAAGAAAACAGAAACAATTCATTTTCTTGGCTGCTCATAAAATTTTCTACAAATTTATTCTAGAGAAGAAAAGGAAGGAGTGGGGGAGTGAATGTGGCATTGGCTTTGTGACTGTGGTTTTTTATTTCCATAAACCTTAGAGCACAAGAATGCATGAGATATTTACACAAATCTTTCCACAATTCCTGTGGCCTTTGGGAGCATTGCATTTGAATGATTTCACCTCTGTGGCTGGGTTGTGCTTTCTCAGCAGCATTGCCTGCAACAAAGAGCAATCCTGGCCATTCCAGTGGTTCTTCCTCTCATATCCTATCTCATCATTGCCCATCTAACACAAGCCTTGTTATGCTACCAGAAGTTCTGTCTAGCTTGCTGCCCAAATTCCCAGTGATAGGATGGAGCGTTTCCCATAGTTCTTCCCAGTTATTTATTTTGGAGGTGAAAAAGGTAAAAATCTATTTCAAGTAAGCAGAAAAGCTGCTTGTCATTCACACCATGATAAAAATATCTCACTAGGGGAAAATAGTATCAGAGGGGTAGCCGTGTTAGTCTGGATCTGTAAAAGCTGCAAAGAGTCCTGTGGCACCTTAAAGACTAACAGACGTATTGGAGCATAAGCTTTCGTGGGTGAATACCCAATTTGTCGGTTGCTTTTAAAGTTTACTAAAATGACATGACATGACATGAGGATATACTTGCCAAAACCATAATGAAAAGTATCAAATTATGCCTCAACAACTCACACTACCCGCTTATGTCCCATTCTCGTACATCTCAGATTGATGTGGATGAAAAATCTGATGGAAGCAGCATGTCCAAGTGGCTAGACTGCTGCATTAGGCCTCAAGAGACCAAGGTCCTCTTCCTAGGCCAAATTTTGGCTAAGCTATTTTACCTCTCTCTGCCTGTTTCTCAATCAGTAAAATGGGGCTAATAATGGTTACCATCCTTTGTAGAGTACTTTGAGATCTATGTATGCTGTGTAAGAATCGGGCATTGTTATCCCCTGAATGAGTCACTCAGCAGATACTCCGCTTGCCAGTAAAGGAACTAAAGTTATAATTTCCAAAAGGGAATACGGAGTCTTCCTATTTTTCCAGCTGTAATCTTTTGGCTGTTTTACCCAAGCATGGAAGCCCTGACTTATTCAATATTAGTGTGGAAAATCTTTTCCAAGTAGATACAAAGTGCACACTTAACCATTATGGAAGCCTGAGGTGGCAATCTTGCACTCTAAAGCACAGCCAACTTCCTTGAAGTTGTGCTCAAAAGGATGCTGCATATGTCTCATCCACTCTGAATCCACTCTGCCTGTGCAAGATCCAGCCCAGAGGCGGGAGTGACAGTAGATTCGTTTGCAGGAACTAAAAACTTGGTATCACAACCAATGTGTAATGACATGAGGCAGAGCCCAGCCACAGGTGGCTTGTAAAATCAGCTTCAGCTCTCTAGTACAATGTCTTTCCCCAGCATTCGGACTCAATTCTGCTCCCATTTTAGCCAGTGAGTTTTTCTATTTACCTAGGCCCTTATTTTGTCTTTTTTTATTATAAATAATCTTAAACTATTTAATGTTGGCCAATGGCTATTTTAAAGAATTATTTTCCAGGGAAAAAGCAGACAGTGGCATTTCAGAGGGGAACAGGAAGTTATATTATGGCTCAGCCTGAGACACTCTGGTGACGCTTACAAAGTGTTGAAATTACTGGTTTATGACATACAAGGTGTTGAAATACCATGTTACTGCAATACTTGATACAATATGAACTTGTAATTTCAACACTTTCGAGGTCTTTCGTAAACATAAAACTTGACCAGAATGAATGTAACTACCCTAATGTTCTATAAAAATGTCCAAGACTATACTGCAGAATGGAGACCCCATTTATTTCCCAGGGTTTGGAACAATACAGGACATGGACCCAGTCGTGGTCCCACTTTACTCTGCTATCCTCAAGTTAGGTTGTCATTCTCAAAGCAAGTGTTATGTAGTACAGAATTTTGTTCAAACTGATATGGTTCCGCAGAAATGGCTGGTACAATAAAGGTGGAGGAGGAATGGTCATTTTTGGTCTCAGCTTTTTTAATAAATACACTCTAATAAGAATAGGATCAAATGTTCATCGAATCAGAGAAATAAGAGATGGAAAAGATTTGCCAAGTCATCTAGTCTATCCCCTTAACAGTGCAGAAAAGCAGAATAGACGTGGTCTGTGCAAACAGGCTTTGCATCCTCAAAAGGAGCAACTGTGCATATACCTGCGTGATTGTGTGCCTCACTTGTGCACAGTGTGGTTGTAGCTGTCTTGGTCTCTGGATATTAGAGAGACAAGGTGGGTGAGGTCATATCTTTTATTGGACTAACTTCTGTTGGTGAAAGAGAGAAGCTTTGGAACGTAGAGCTCTTTTTCAGGTCACACACACACATTTTTATCCGCACACATTTCTGTCCACGCACACCTATCTTTGGAGGTACAACAGGTGTGTGTTCATTGTTGTCGGAACAGAGCACCCGTTACGTCCTTTTTTGACATTCTGGCTCTCACAAATTATCTTTTGCAGTCACTGGTTTCTTATTTTGCATTGGTGCATTTTGTTCTATAAAATAAATGTACGGGGTTTCTTGCATTTGCCTCTCAAGTGTCTGGAACTGGCCACTGACACAGACAGGATACTAGATTAGATGGACCACTGGTCTGATCAGAAATGGCAATTCCTATGTCCCTTTATTTTATAAATTAGCCCTTTCATGGGTGTCACATACATCACACGATTGCTATAACTGAGCGACATTCATGGCAATGCCACAGGCAAGTGCTTTTTACATCCTATGCCAAGGATGCTCCAAAGACAAAGCATTACTCAACCCAGCTCCAAAACATGGAATCATAGAATCTCAGGGTTGGGAGGGACCTCAGGAGGTCATCTCGTCCAACCCCCTGCTCAAAGCAGGACCAATCCCCAACTAAATCATCCCAGCCAGGGCTTTGTCAAGCCTGACCTTAAAAGCTTCTAAGGAAGGAGATTCCACCACCTCCCTAGGTAACACATTCCAGTGTTTCACCACCCTCCTAGTGAAAAAGTTTTTCCTAATATCCAACCTAAACCTCCCCCACTGCAACTTGAGACCATTACTCCTCGTTCTGTCATCTGCTACCACTGAGAACAGTCTAGATCCATCCTCTTTGGAACCCACTTTCAGGTAGTTGAAAGCAGCTATCAAATCCCCCCTCATTCTTCTCTTACGCAGACTAAACGATCCCAGTTCCCTCAGGCTCTCCTCAGAAGTCATGTGTTCCAGTCCCCTAATCATTTTTTTTGCCCTCTGCTGGACACTTTCCAGTTTTTCCACATCCTTCTTGTAGTGTGGGGCCCAAAATTGGACACAGTACTCCAGATGAGGCCTCACCATTGTCGAGTAGAGGGGAACAATCACGTCCCTCAATGCTGGCAATGCCCTTTCTTATACATCCCAAAATGCCATTGGCCTTCTTGGCAACAACGGCACACTGTTGACTCATATTCAGCTTCTCATCCACTGTAACCCCTAGGTCCTTTTCTGCAGAACTGCTGCCTAGCCATTCAGTCCCTAGTCTGTAGCGGTGCATGGGATTCTTCCGTCCTAAGTGCAGGACTCTGCACTTGTCCTTGTTGAACCTCATCAGATTAATTTTGTCCCAATTCTCTAATTTGTCTAGGGCCCTCTGTATCCTATCCCTACCCTCCAGCGTATCTACCTCTCCTCCCAGTTTAGTGCCATCTGCAAACTTGCTGAGGGTGCAATCCACATCATCCTCCAGATCATTAATGAAGATATTGAACAAAACCGGCCCAAGGACCGACGCTTGGGGCACTCCACTTGATACCGGCTGCCAACTAGACATGGAGCCATTGATCACTACCCCTTGAGCCCGACGATCTAGCCAGCTTTCTATCCACCTTATCGTCCATTCATCCAGCCCATACTTCTTTAACTTGCTGGCAAGAATACTGTGGGAGACAGTGTCAAAAGCTTTGCTAAAGTCAAAGAACACCATGTCCACTGCTTTCCTCTCATCCACAGAATCAGTTATCTTGTCATAGAAGGCAATTAGATTAGTCAGGCATGACTTGCCCTTGGTGAATCTATGCTGACTGTTCCTGATCACTTTCCTCTCCTCTAAGTGCTTCAGAATTGATTCCTTGAGGACCTGCTCCATGATTTTTCCAGGGACTGAGGTGAGGCTGACTGGCCTGTAGTTCCCAGGATCCTTCTTCCCTTTTTTAAAGATGGGCACTACATTAGCCTTTTTCCAGTCATCCGGGACCTCCCCCAATCGCCATGAGTTTTCAAAGATAATGGCCAATGGCTCTGCAATCACATCCGCCAACTCCTTTAGCACTCTCGGATGCAGCGCATTCGGCCCCATGGACTTGTGCTCATCCAGCTTTTCTAAATAGTCCCGAACCACTTCTTTCTCCACAGAGGACTTTGATTCAAAAAAATACACCATAGCATTATTTTAAAGCTCTGTTTATTATAATCAGCAACGCAGAATATAGGGCTTCTGTGGGATTTACGTAGGGTATAAGATTGGTGCTTGCTGTCTTCATGAGGCTGGAGTTCACCTACTATGTTTAGCTCAGTCTGTTGTGGTTTGGGGATTGGAAGGAGACTAGTTTTCATTTTGGGGAGCTGAGCTGCCCAGCAGTAGCTTTATGGCCCCAGTCCTGCAAGCTGCTCAACACTTGGCTCTCAGCACTCTGTCACAACTAGCCAGGAGGGTTATGCCCTAATTCCACCGCCTGAACAGACATACAAAAACAGACAGGGTGAAATTCACCTGCATGCTGGGAGTTCACACAAGGTCTATGCATCACTTAGGGATGAAGTGGGATTTAAACAGTCCATAGGCCTCGTGGGGACTCTGCCCAGGGTTGAATTTCAGCTATTGTACATACGTTTTAAGACCCTTCAACACATAACCCAGTCACTGTGAAATAAGACTGGATATGGAATCAGAGTTTTAATAATACGTTTCCTTAATGCCTTTGCTTATTTTCTAGGAAGGTAAGCATGTGTTGGGGTTGTAAATACATAAATACCTTATGTATTTATAAAATATAAATATAAAATATAAATAGCTATTACCAGCAGGAGAGTGAGGTGGGAGGAGGTATTGTTTCATGGTGTCTGTGTATATGATGTCTTCTGCAATTTCCACGGTATGCATCCGATGAAGTGAGCTGTAGCTCACGAAAGCTCATGCTCAAATAAATTGGTTAGTCTCTAAGGTGCCACAAGTCCTCCTTTTCTTTTCATAAATACCTAGCCACACACATACATACTGCCTTGGTTTCTCCGTATCAGTCAAAGCTGGAATAACAGTAATATCAGCAGTTTTAGTGTAATATGCAAATACAGCTTCTTATTTATTTTTGGAGAACATAGTTTCTTAGGATAGTGAATTGGAAAATCATGATAAATTATAATAGTCTCTCCTCTCCATAACTTCTTACAGAACCCCCCCCCTTTTTTTTTTGGACTGTTGCAGTATGCTGCATATTAGGAAGAAGGTACTTACAATAGGATTATTTGCAGCTGAGAGCCAAAATATATATTGCCTTAGATGAGAAGCAGTATTAACCCAGAGAACCACACAGACTAGGGTATAATGATACTGGACCAGGGGTCAGATTTTAGCATGGTGAATTAGCAGGTGGGATAAATTGGATCAGAAATGTGCTGTGTAACAAGATTTCACTGTCACGCTAGCAGTTGACAGTGTAGCTGCAACAGCAAACATTAAATAAATAGATTCCATACGTAACACGACACAGCAAAACTTTTCAGGAAAGCGCCTTGGAGCAGCATAGCCCTGCCTCTATAAATCTCCATTAAATCAGTTTGAGTGGGGTGAGTGTTAGAGACAGAGCTGCCAGAAATAGCTCTTTTCCTGCAAGATGTAGAAAAGATTACAGCTGAAATTGAGGCAGCAGGGAGGGGGAGGAAAAGAAGCTGAGCTGGAGGAGGCGGGGGAGCTGTGAAAGGCATCTCATAAAAGTCCCATTTGTTGGAAGGCTGGAGGAAGTGGAGGCAGCTTTGGCACACGTGTCCATGGTGCTAAATTAACTGTTAACACAAATAATCAAAGTGCAAGGCCCATCAAGCCGCTGGCGCCAGCAAAATGAGGGAGCGGCCAGGTCAGCCCTGCTTCAAGAGCCAGCCAGCTAGCAGGTGGAGACCAACCAGGGACTTGACAGGATGGAAGTGCTTACAGAACACATTGACCCACTGACAGAGGAAAACACCACTGCACTCCCGCTTTCCAGCTATTGTGTGCACAGAGCGTTTGGTGTGTATTTTTTTTTCAGTAAGTCACTTGAGTCAAGAGCTCGAACACTACAGGATAAGTTATAGTACGACTGAGCCCTTATTTGGCAGTGGCGATGGCGGAACAGCTGAGCAAAACAAGGAAAGAACATTATCAAAAGGTTGTGAAAGATCCAGTCAATCCCATTGCTGCCCTTCGGAAGAACAACTGCTTTGCAGAAATAGGATCTGCAAAACAATACACGCTGGGGCTCAAGGGCCCATCTACCTGTTCATTTCAATGCCTTTCTGGAAAAAATAAAGGCTCCATCCTGCGCTGGATATGCAGCAGACGTATTGTTGTGTATCTTGGAGAAGGAGTAACCACAGTGCCTGTTTGCCAAGAAAAATCTAATGCATGCAGAGCAGACATAGATACCGTGCAGCATATTGTTGAATGGAAGCTCATGTTCACTGTGAAGCTCTTACTCACCTATGTAGCCCCAGTGAGTGGGATTACTCATGTGAGTAAGTAGAGAAGGGCTGGTGCTATAGGGAATTTGGATACTGTGAAGTTCAATGAAAGTCTCAAATTATCACATTGCATTGTAGCAAAAAAAACGGCAATTATTCCAGCTATAGCCATTCTCCACCAGTAGCGAAGCTGTTCTATGAAAAGACAGTTCCGCTGCCTTGAATAATTAATAATCTTGTGCCAGATTCACTGGTACACTCTGGCTGCTTGCTCCATTCCAGGACACAAAGTAGTTGTAAACCCAGTTTAATTTGCCAGTTAAGCCAGGTTTAGAGTTACTTTGTATTATTGTACTAGAGCAAATCTACCAGAATGCACTGGTGAATCTGGCCCCTAAATTATGAAGGCCATGTCTCCCTTGCCCAGGCAACAAAAGTATTGTATACTCACAATAATAAATATATATTCCCAGGCAAAAATGCTAAAATGGAGTTAAGTTTGAAAGTACGTGTCAGTAATTTAAGGTAGATCACATATAATGCATCCCAAAAGTCAGCATTATAAACCCAAGAAATTCACAGTTAAAATTAAACTTTAAATCCAGAGATATTTAAGTGTGGAAATGCATAGTTAGGGCATCCAAAAATCCTTAACTCTTCCCTGTGGTAACCCTAGGAGGGGGGAAAGTGAAAAAAAATCTAATGTGTCTTTAAAAATCTATTTAATCTAATCTGTGCTGACAAACAGTAGAATGCCTTATAAATTGTATGGTTTTGGTATGATGTCATCACAGGACAGAGTTAAAGTTTCTGCTCAAGGATGAACTATCAGTTAAGAAGAACAATCAGGGAAATTATGATTAATTGTAAAAATTAATATTAAAATGTATTATATACACAAAATTGCAGTGAGTTTTATATATGGAAAGTTTGAAGAGTCTGTGACAAGCAGAGTTTATTTGAGTGTCTTAAGTGAATTTCCATTCCTAAACCTGTTTGGGTTTCTTTTACATTTAATTTTAACTGTATTTCTTGGGTTTATAATATTTTGTTTTGCAATAATTACAATACTGCACCCTATAATGAATATACTCAAATTTACTGATATTTTATAGGGATGCAGGGTGTTAAACATATTTTGCCCAATAGCACATAGCAAGTTTGTGGCAGAGCCCAAGCTAGACCATTACTCCACCAGGTCCCAGTCCAGTGCCTTAAAAAAAGAAAACATCCTGTCTCTTTCTTATAATCCTCTGCCTCATTCACTGTCCATCCTGTACTCTGAATGAGATAGGGGTCCTATCGGACAAATAGTAACTGTTAGGGAAGTATGTTGTTATCCTTTATGTGGATAAACCACTAGAGGGGTCCATCACACACATTTTGTCTGTAACTTACACAACTATTTGAGCTTGCTGGCTTGCCCCACTGCCTTGTGTGTGAATTCAGGCGAATATAATGCTATGAGAGTAAACTAGACAGAAAATCTGGAGTGAAGCCCCAAAGGCGGTCAGGTACTAACATCTTAGTATCTTCTGGCAACTCCTGCAGCGGATTGGGTGCCAGATATATTGGTTCTTCCTCTCCTCTGGATTTGACAGTGATGCCAAGAGGGGGGTCCTGATGCATGGGCAACTCAGGGCCTCCATATCATCTGGCCAGGCCTGTGCCCTGGAGAGGTATTCCAGTTCTTTACCTCTCAGGGGAGGATACCCATGGTCTCCCAAGAGTAAAGGATGCCTACTACTGCTACACAACTATTTGCTAGACAGCAAAATAGTGTTGGAAAATCAGGAATCTGTTTCTGGAAGGGAGATACAGCAGTTACACATAGCACATCCAAGCACACAGATTGGTACATTCATTCTGAAAGGCACTATGACCAAGTGGATGAAACTTGCTATATTAGAGGCCTAGGTAATATTTCCAGATCTTAAAGAGGTGATCTTATGAAACCTCTCATGGACCTTATTTGTCAAATGGACGAATGATACTTCCCTGCCTGTTAATGTAAGGGCATGAGGCCTTTCTCAAATAAGATTGTGAAATCACAGAATAAACACTTGTCAATGAAAGAACTGTGATTAAAATTTATGATCTCCTCCTGGCTCCCAACCAGGTTCACATTTTCCTAAACGAAAGGGGTGGGGAGTAGCTTCTGCATCTCTGACCCCTTGTCTGGAGCTCTAGTTTTATGCCTACCATGTAAAGTGTCAGTCGGGGGCTGAGTTGACATCGAAAGAGTTCTGTGAAGCTGCAGCACGTTCAGTGTAGTTGGCATATAGGCAGCTGTGTTGGAACAAAGCGTGCTCAGTGCAGAGCATGATCAGAGATTTCATTAACATCCCTCTACCAAGCTCTACGGAGCATGTGTAAATAGTGATTTTCATATGCTTATAACTCAGCCAAATCTGGGTGGATTTTCATAGGAATAGGAAAAGGCACCTTTCACCCTACCAAATGTCAAGTTCCTGCTTAAACCATGAAGGTGCTAGAGATCTTCAAAGAAATGTTTGGGGAGGGGGGTGGGGGACAAGGTATTAACATTTGCCAAAACCACCTATACTACCATTAGTCTCATTCTGGGGAATGACTGAACCAATTTCATAGCCACTTTCCAGACAAATTCAGCCTGAAGTAGAGAGCAAGTATAAAAGATTTCTGCCTGAACAGTTAAAGTTTGGCAAAGTTATGAACAAGAGAAAATGTGGGAGGGGGGGTTCAGCAGCCCTGCTACCAGCCCCACCTATATTTATTATATACAAATACACGCACAAATTAAAAGACAAAGACAAAGACCCTGACCCTGGGCCAAACTCAGTCCTCACTTATATCTGTCCAGCCCCATTGACAACAGTACAACTGAGGGCAGGAGTAAGTGCATGTGGGGGTATGTTCAGCTGCAGAATTAAAGGAGAAGACATTATTGTTCTTAAAACTGAAAGCTAGGGACTTCCTGAGTAGGCAATAAAAGAATATTGAAATTATTTACATAAGAAGGTCCTGGCTAATTGAATAAGAAAACTAAAAGAAAATTCCATAAGCCTGAACATGTATAATTGAAGTCACTGCTCTGACTTGGAGCCAAGTTAGAAAAAGCATATCATTGTTACTGTCTGATGAAATATACGGAAGATTCAAAAAAGCCAAATTAGAAAAAGTACAGTTCCAGACATATGAAGAGGAGATAGCTACAAAACAGTTCAAGACTCACTTAGGACTAACTTGGCCCCATTCCTACCGTTCATCAATCCACTCAAGGAACTGGGGAGGAGGATCTGAGTTAGCACTAGCTGTGTCATATTTAACATGGCCAGTTAAATGGCTAACCCTTTTCTGATACATCTACTATTCTAGATACCATGGATCTGACTCTGGTGTTACTCACGTTGTTCCATTGACTTTCATGGAGCTGCTCCTGATACATACTTATATGAGATCAGAATCAGGCCCCCTATATTTATATGGCTGAACAGTGATTTCTCTCCACTTTTTTTCCCCGAGTTAAAGGATAGCACATCCAATGATGCCAGCAGCAGGAGCAACACCTTCACACCTACAGGAGAAAATGGGGCAGGGATGACTCCCACTCCTCCTTACTAAGGGGCTTGGGTAAAGTAAGACAGCAGCCTGCCCCTTAGTCACCCCCTGAAGATGCAAGAGGAGAGAAGAAGACCATGGGACTGCTTCCTAAACTGCAAGAATACAGGGCCAGGTAAAAGGAGAAGGGAATTGGGCCTGTTGGGGAAGAGGTTACAGACTGTCGGGTGATGAGGGCCAAGAGACTTTGATTTAGATATTGGTGGTAGCCAAATATCATCCCATTATTAGAAACCCCCACTTTCCAATATACAAATATCACACAAATCCTGATATCAGTCTGTTTGCTCATCTCTAGTGAGAACCAGACTGTCTATAATAATGGCATTAATGAAAACTTCTGATAGATATGCTGATTTCCTGCTATATCCCAGACAAATCTTACTGAATTAATTTAAACCTCATTGAATTAAGTTTAAGTATCTTAGGCATGCCTGGTATTTAAAATGCAAATGTTTATGTGTTAATCTGGGATTGTGTGTAACGTCTCCCCACTAGATATATGAACAATGTATGCCCTGGAAAGTGTTATGAGCTCAAAGGACTATCTGAAACAATGTGAACTTTTAAAGTTAAGTGAGTTTCCCAGGAAATTTCTATGGGGGATGTGTATGTAAAAACTCAGCATTTTGAAGCTTCACCTTGTGGAAGGGACCTTTGTCTGCTGATCACCTGATATATGAGGACAAGATCAGAATCCCATACTGTATAAAGGAGTGACTCATACATTCATGGCTGTGCTGGTTCAGAGTCAAGGCCATTGTGAACTTATAACCACAGAAAAACCTCCGTGTAGGGTTTGAAGGACTGACTCCTACCAACGTTCTTGTTGGAGTTGGGGATCATCTCTGGTAAGCGTATTACCATGCACTTAGGTTCTTTTATTGTATTTAATATGTTTTCTCTGTTTTTAATATGCTTTCACCTTAAGAATAAATGTGCTTGCTGAGAAAGAGCTGTGTGGTAACTTATAGCTGTGGGCAATTACATCGTTTATAGCCTCCGAGGAAGGAATGTGAAGCACACCTGCTGAGGCAGTCTGCCTTGCTGGGGAATTCACAGTGTAGTCAGGGAATTATGCAGCCTGGAAATATCCCAGTCAGGAGGGAGAGAGACGCATGTGTGACCCTAAAAGTTGAGCCCCAAAGCATCACATTGGCACAGTCAGTAGGATTTACTTGCCTTTTTAGCTGAGGTTTACACTTTAAGCAATGGTGAAATAGTTTTAAGTGATTATCAAGTGAAAAGGCTCGGAACAGTCAAAGAAGTGTTACAGTTTTATTATTTTCTGTTTGTTTATTCCAGGTACAAGGAAATAGAACAAAGGAAATCATTCAATAAATAGAACAGCAGCAAGGGTAAGATGAGCAAAGAAACATATGCCAAATGCACCAGAAAGCAGTTACAAGAATTGTGCTCAGATCACCGTATATTCTATACTGGAAAAAGGCCAGATGAGTTAATCTTCTCATGGAATGACAAGACCCACAGAGGGCAGATGGCTTCCCAGGATACATCTGAAGTCCCAGAGTCCACAGCAAAGGGAGGAGACAGACTCTCCGGCTTACAATTGAGAACAGAATGGATGCAGCTGGAAAGACAGAGACTGCAGCAGGAAACTCTTTGAATCCAACATGAACAGGAAGAGAATGAAAAGCTACGTCAACATGAAATCAAGATATGGAGACTGAGGGTAGAAAATCGTCAAGCAATAGTCAATCCTATCCAAGGAACATACAGCTGGGATAAGTTGTGCCTTGCATACAAAGAAGCTGGCCGTATTGAAGAATACCTTATCACTTTTGAAAGGCTACGTGAAGTACATAAAGTTCCAGAGAACAAGAAAGTCCCCATGGTGATTACAAAGCTGTCTGGTAAAGCATTGGATGTATTTAATAAAATGTCAGTTGACCAGGCTTTGAAATATGATGAGTTTTAAAAGGTTATATTGCAAAGGTTTCAAATTACTCCTGAAGTGTATAGAGTAAAATTTAGAGGTCTCAGAATGAATGACAAGATGACTCATAGAGAATCAGTGCCTAATTTGTGCCAGGGCTGACCCTGGCACCTCTAGACTTGGCAGTTCATAGCCCCGGCACTTCTGGGTTTGCCATGTCAGTTATGAAAGTTAAAAAGTTGCTTGAGCCCCAGCACCTCTTTCATTACAAATTAAGCACTGTAGAGAATATGTATAAATCATGTGATTTGATAAGAAAATGGGCCACAGGAAAGGAGGCAGAGAATTACAACCAGTTGACACTGGATTTATGGCTTATTACAGCAATCTATAACCCACTAACAAACCACCCCCACCCCTGTTGCTTCCCCACCCCCTCGGCCCCAGCTTCCTTTCCCCCCTATGACTGGAGGGGTGTTAATGGGCCACTTCACTTTGAATGATCCCTTGAAATATGTGCTAACTACTTATACTAAACAACCTGTTCCACCTTGTAGTAACTGTGACACTCCGAGTATCTTCCCCAGACCTGAAGAAGAGCTCTGTGTAAGCTCGAAAGCTTGTCTCTCTCACCAACAGAAGTTGAGCCAAAAAAAAGACACTATCTCACCCACCATGTGTCTCTAATATCTATATCTAATGTCTATCATATACCAACACAACTGCATACCTCCTCTGACATAACACGCATGACCATGAACCTCGTTACCTTAAGAGCAAAATGAAAAACTCACTTCTTGCACTCAAATCCCACTGAAAATAGGAAACAAAACCCCACTACCAACAGGGAGAGGGAGTGAGAGAAACAGAGGTTTTTTTATTAGTATCACTTCTAGGGACAAGTCTGCACAGATGCAGCTGCGCTGCTGTTGCACTCTAATGAAGACACTCTAAGCCAAACGGGAGAAAGTTCTCCTGTCGGTGTAATTAATCGACCTCCCCAAGAGGCAGTAGCTATGTTTACAGGAGAAGCTCTTCCTCTGACATAGCACTGTCTACACCAGGGGTTAGGTTGGTATAACTACGTCACTCATGGGTGTGGATTTTTCACATCCCTGAGCGACCGGTAGTTATACCGATACAGATCTGTAGTGTAGACGAGAACTAGAACGTGTAAGGCCCATCAATGGGTGTGGTATAAATGCCAAAGCCAGACGCATGCTCCTGAGACAGCTGTGTTCCCAGGAGGATGGATAGTAAGCAACTCACAAAGGAGGTAAGGAACATTGTCCAGTTACCTTGGGATGCACTCCACTGGAATCTGATTTCTTCTACAGATCTTGACTTTAGAGGACATTCTCCCATCACCTCTGTATATCCAAAAGCCACTCCTTCTTGAGGGGAAAATGCTGTACTCAAGCACCTTTTCACTTTTCTTCTGTTTCTTTTCATGGGACAGGTACATTTGTACCATAGCCTTCAGTTAACATGCATGGGAATGTGAATGAATTTATCTGGGCAGGGGAAGGCTAACACAAGAGAAACATGAAATGATGAACAAATAAAAGATTACACAGAAGAGCTAGATATTTCAATCAATGTGTTTTCAGTTTCATCCCAAGATTTACATGCATGAAGTTTACATGCATAAGTCAGACATTTTATTTCGGATTTTTGTTTCTTCAACAAAAGTACGAGAAGACAAAGATGATCATTTTGCTATTTAGTTACTCTGCGAAGCGGGCCCCTGTTAACATGACTATTCCTGTATGATCTCAGACAAGGCAGATCTACTCAAAGCACCACTTAGATCTCATTAAGGACTCAAAAAAAGGCAGAACCCCACTGGATTCCTGACCAGCCACAATGAAAGCTTCTTCCTGTGAACTCTTTCAGGCTCCAGTCCACAGATGTAGCATGGTTTGTTAGCTTTGCTGTCACTGGATTCTGGAGAGCACATGAGTTTGGTGACCCCCTCCAATGGGGGTTACAGACTGGACAGAAAGTTAATGCTGCTTCTAGAAGCATTAACTAATCCTTCGTTTTTCAGCACCCATTAATCCAAAGAAGAAAAGGAACATGCTGCTTGAAGTAGCCATTCCCAGCCAGGAGTTTGTGTGGAAGGAAGGAGGATCCTGTAAAGACAACTTTCATCTCTGAGAGGCACCATCCCCCAACTCCACAGCTTTTCCCATGGTATTGCCCCCCTCTTCCGTTCACAGCAGGGAACAATGAGCAGAGGGACCAACACATTTCAGCTAACTTTTTAGAACATTTATGATGGATTCTTGTTTTATGAAGGGGAATTTTAATAAATATTAATTATTGCTACATGTGAAATGTTTTGGGTGAGATGCAGTCAGCATCCCTTTATGTATCAAAGGCAATGGGAATCTTTTCATGGACTTCAATGAGTGCTGGATGTGACCCAGAGTTCTAAAAGCTCTGAAAATAATGTCCTGAGGTAGCTTAGTCCTTGTGCCACTGAAATCAATAGAAACCCTCCCACTGACTTTAATAGGAGCCACTCTGGGTCCTTTAATTTAAACGGGCTTTAGCAACATTAAATTAAGTTATCATTCATTGATTATAAGGCCAGAAGGGACCATTGTGATCAACTAGACTGACCTTCTGTATAACACAGGCCATAGGACTTCCCTGTTTGAACAAGAGCATATTGTTTAGAAGAATATCCAGTCTTCATTTTGAAATTCCCAGTGATGGAGAATCCACCGCTATCTTTGGGTAACTGTTAACTACCCTCATTGTTCAAAATTTGCACCTTATTTGTAGTCTGGATTTGGCTAGCTTCTAAATTCTGCCTGATAAGAAAGGCTCAGAGACCTTGAAGTCTGTTTATCTTATACCTTATTAGTAAAAGTTATCACTTTAAAATGTCTCAGTTATGGTTTGTATTTCTATCAGTTTAACCACAGTTCAGAAAATTTGCTGTATGAATGACAAAAAAATACAATTTTTAAAAACCACATCCTGGTAAGGATAGTATCTTTTTTTTTTTTTTTAAAGGCCATAATACATCCCAGTGCTTGAATATACATGGATCATTCTGATTAGGAATCTCATTAGTGAGGTCCTGAGCCCCGTGGGGCTATTTCCATATACAGCTGGTTTTGGCTCCATTTTTATCTGAGCTCCATAATTTCAAAAAACATAACTTCAGCCTCATCACCAGTGCCTAACTTCCAGAGCTCACATAGCAAGCAAAGGATTCCTTTGATGCCTGTCCCGCTCTGAAATAACACTGACACCAAGTGAAAGCTGTCATTCAAATAGCCTTTCTTGTCATTTGTACAGATTACATAACATTTCAATCTTGTATTTATTTTTCTTCTTCCCGTAACTGTATGCTTTAAAATCAATACAAACATTTAATCAGAAAGAAAGAAAAATGAGTCTTATACTTTTTGTTTGTTTGGGTGTGGGAAGGGTCTTTCTTTTTCATTTTGCTTTTTTTTGTTTTGCGTCAAGGATTATTTTTCCCCCTCCAAAAATAGCTTAGGTTATCCTGAGTAAACTTCAACAAGTCCAAGAAACTACAGCCAAAAATCTCTCAGTATTCTAAAGGTATCCTTTTATCTTATCTGTTCTACACATATTTTTAATTCTGACTCTGACATCATCGCTGGCAAAATCTTCATACTTACCAGAAAGCTAACAATTTGAGTGCAGTAATAAGTTTCAAAAAGCAACCTTGCAGATTCTCTCTGTTTCCAGATGTCAGCATGGGGAAGTTTGAAAATTCTAAGTTTTACCTGATATTGTTCAGAATAGTAGCTTCTAGCTAATCCACTTCCTGTTGCTTTATTGTGTTTTTTAGCTCTGGAGACAGAATACGAGTATTCCACACCAAAACAGCCAGACTTACTTTGCAGAGAGTTTGGAACACAAATTTAGTTCAAACCAAAGTAATTGATTTCAAATTTTTTCAACCTTAAGATACATAATTGGTTAAATTAAACCATTAAATGTTCCCCCACCTCTGCCACCCTCATCCTCTTGGATTGGAGGTTTACATCTTTCAATTTGTTGCTTGTATTGAAGGGAAACTCAAGGGAGATTCCAGCAAGTATTTTAAGGAGCTTTGCACATTATAGTATTGCCAGAAAAAACAGAACAGCAACAGATCTGGCTGTGCCAATAAGGCTGCTAAAAAGACTGCAGTCCCTCTTGTTAATTACCTTTTCAGTTTTAAATCAGTGTTCTTTCTTTGAAGTCTGATATTTAGAAATAATTGTTTCCACTAGAAAAACATTTAAAAGTCTGTTTTTATACCTTTCAGTGCCCTGGGCCAGATTTTAATGGAGTTCATCAGGATTTACACTGATGTAAGGGAGAGAAGAATATGGCCCATTATGCACAGGGATACTCTGATCCTTCTATCTGTTTTCCTTTGCATATGTTAACTCTCACAGAAGCACAGTGTAAATGGTTTTTAACATGTCTGTATTTATACAACAGGAGCCAAATGCACAAGACTCTAAGTGCACTTATAACCTTCAAAACTTTTGGCCAGAATTTTCAAACTTGAGTGTCTGTTTGACTCCTAAATAAATCCATATTTAATCACATGAGTAAGTGCTCTGATTATCAGAGGTGCTAGTATCACAATGGTACAACTCATGCTCCTCAGTTATGCTGCAACACCACCCTGGATGTGCTCCTTTCACAGTGTTAGACAAAGCAGAAGCACTGTATAATGCAGGGGTGGGCAAACTTTTGGGCCAGAGGGCCACATCTGGGTATGGAAATTGCACAACAGGCCATGAATGTTCACAAAATTGGAGTTAGGGTGTGGGGCGGTGGGTGAGGATGCTCCAGGCTGGGACCGAGGGGTTCGGAGGGCAGGAGGGGGATCAGGGTTGGGGCAGGAGGTTGGGGCACAGGAGGGGGTCAGGTGTGCAGGCTCCAGGCAACACTTACCTCATGGTCCTGGGGCAAGCCCCAGACCTCACTCCCCGACTAGAGCACCGGAGTGGGGTAAGCCCCGGATCCTGCTCCCCAGCGGGAGCTCAAGGGCCAGATTAAAACATCTGGAGGGCCAGATGCGGCCCCCGGGCCGTAGTTTGCCCACCCCCAGTATCATGGCTTGCAGAGGCAGCCTTAACAACAGTCTCCAGTAGCTGTGAAGATTAGTATGTATAGTGATAAAGTAGCAATTCTTGGAGTTCCCCGTCTCCTTCCCCTTGAAACAAAACTGCAGTGCTCTTTTTTTTTAAAAAAACTACTCTCCCTCCCTCTTGGATTATTGGGAGTGAGGGGTGAAGAGCCACTTACAGGCTTAGGAGTGCTCCCATTATACAGTTGCAAGATTTTTGTGGGGAAAGGATCGAGTGGAAGAGAGCTGCTTAGAGGTTTGCAGGGAAAATACCCATAAGATCCATGGGAGGGGTGTGTGAGAACCATTTGGGGGTGGTTGCCGGTAGCATCACAGAGGTTTCTGTTAACTCTGCCCTTCCAGGCCATTATACACACACTCCTGCTCTGTCTAAGCACTGTAACCTTCCTTGGCTATTACCTGGGGTTATTTTGGTAGATTTGGGATTAGTCATACCACATATTTGATACTAGAATTTTTCTCTAGTGGTTTGCAAAATACTTGATCCCCTAGGGATTGTAATGCTGGATCGACTAATGATTCACACAGTGGCATTAATGCCATTCATGGATGAAACCACATATCCTTCTCCTGCAGGGTGAGGACTGGATGGTAAGACTGTGGCTAGTGGTGGGAAAGGGATTGGGTGAGATAACAAGAATTGAAATGTGCAGGCCAAAAACAGCAGGAGGTGCTTAAATAAAAATCCAGGATTTCTGATCATTTTGGGGGAAGAGGGTTAAAAATGGACCCCTCACCAAAAAACAGACAATAATAAATCAGCACCCAACTGAACAATTAAAAATCTGCCTTTCTGAAAACAATTCTTAAAAATGAGTTGGCAAAACATTGTTGGGTCTTTCCATAGCAATACATTATGAAATCACTGAAAAGGAAGCCATAGATTTAGCAGAGTGCTTTGCTAGAGTGTATGTTTAGTTGCCCAGTTGTCTACACCTAGCCATCCCACATTTTTTGATACTCAAGTTTTAAGAGTGCCCTTTCCAAACTGCCCGCGTATGAATTCCTTAAGCCTACCTGCACTTCAGAAAAGGCTCTCTTAAAACTTGGGTGTCAAAAAATGTTTTAGGTTGAAAGTAGGAACTTGGACTTTATTCTTAATGCACAAGAAAATCTTGTACAAATACCTCACACAAATACCTCTTGCACTGATAGTTAAGGTAAGATAGAAATAATCATTAAAAAGAGGGAGAAGGATTAATTGGAGAAGGCTGAGGATGGCATGGAGCAGCAGCCTGTATCTAAAACAAACAAAAAAATAAATTAGACATGAAAAAAAATCGTTATGCAACTAGGCATTGGAAGGCTCTATCCTGGGTAGCTGGAGTACCATCGCTAGAGGTGTTTATGAGCAAGATAGCTAAATAAGTAAAGTACATCTCTAGAAAAAGTTTCTGCTCCATGCATGAGACTGATCTAGATGACCTAGAGGATCTTTCCAACTCTGTGATGGCTGAGAGAAAGGATAGATGTTTCCTGTTCCTCCCAGGGAGAGAAAAACACTAGGATTTAGATACAAGTCTACTAACTAAGGTGCACTTTTTGGCAGTCTTGAAGATGACCATTAAATGTGACAGACAGACAGAGAATATACCATCAGCTTATTAAACAAAACTGAACAATGTACCAGACATTGAGGTGGATTTCAATATATGCATAATACACAGATTTTCAGCACCAGCTTCATTTTTTGTGGGCACAACTCCTACCATTTAAGGATTCAATCCTGAGGCAGTGACTCATCTGAGCAGTAATTTCCCACTGGAGTCCCTTTTGCACCCTCAAATCAAATGCTTAAATACTGTAATGGTACAAGTTTTTGCCCTCAGTTAGTTGTAAAAAATGCTGGTGCAACTAATTGCCTGTGCAAAATGATGCCTCAAATGAAGAGACCAGGTCAAAGGCCCTTTAAAAATCAAGTCCTATAGGGTTAAACTGTGCTTATTTGCTACATGGGTGAGGGGGCATAAGGAGCCTTCCTCTATATGCCACGCACCACTCCAAACACAGGGCTGATCTAACAGACCAGGATAGCCAGGCAGACAGATTTTATGTGAGACAGGATGAGAAGAAGATGGATGGAGGGGCAAGGTATAAAACAAGTAGTAGGCCGGCCTTACTCAGCTTTCCCCTTCTATTCACTGCTCTGAAATGTGGAAGAACCTTAGGAAGAAATAAGACACATGGCTGTGGGTAAAGGGGGGGAGGAATTAGAAGCTGTAATTCAATCTAATATTTGAGGCTTGGCAAGTGCACCTATGGGATTTCATGAAAACCCCCGAATCTTTTTCATTTTGGAGCAATTAACCAGATCCCAGCATCACTGGCTCCAGTGAGCCGCTTAGCTCTCTGTTTTATTACCCATTTCCTTTCCTCCTTGCCAGCACTAGCTCCCATCCTCGCACTTGGGGGGGCGGAGGGGAACCCATGCTGTTACAGTGCCACAAAGGGGCCACCACAAACAAGTGCCAGCCAGTGCATTTCAGAGAGAAAGCAGAGCACACATAAATGAGGCTCACATTTGGATTAAAATGCTGTTGTGTTCAGTCATTTATGTGTGGCATAATTAAAAACATCCAGCTGTAATTTAATAGTTCCCACCAAGCACAGACATAAAGTCTAGCAATTTTTCCCTCTGCATATTTAACCCTTAGAAAGAGAAAGAGGGAAGAGGAGGCTGGGGGTAGGAAGTTGGAGAGAGAGAGAAAGAAAGAGAACATTCTTTTGAACTAATTATTTTTTCTTCCTTTGTGCTATCCTGTTTTGTTTTGGTTTTTTAATTTCCCTGGTCTTTTGGCTTCTACAAAGAAAAAGCAAATACCTTTTGGGGGCTGATATAAATAGGAATCACATTTAAATAGCATTTCTTTAGCCCAACAGCAGCGCAGCTGGGTAAGGAATCTTCAGTTTCCAACATCTGCGGCTAAATAGATAGATTCATGTACTGTGAAGCTGCCAGATTTTTCAGCATTAAAAATTAACTGCTAAAAAGGATTTACTATATATGGGCTAGATTATGCCACCATTACTCACACAGAGTAGTGCCTGGCTACTCAGAAAAGTCCCTGTCAAATCAATGATTCTACTCACAGAGTAAGATACTGCCCAGGGTGAGTAAGAGAAGGATGGCCCAATGCTTAGGACACTAGCTGAGTACTAGAACATTATCCTGGGTTCAAATTACAGACTTTCTGTGTGACCTTGAGCAAGTCACCGAGGGCCAGATTTTTGAAGGTATTTAGGAGCCTAGTGGGATTTTCAAAAGCACCACCATGGGAGTTAGGCACCTAGGCACCCATTAGGTGCCTATCTGCATCTTTAGGTGCCTAAATACATTTTAAAACCTAAAACATTTTAGCCTTTCTGGGTATGTCTACACTGGAGCTGCAAGGTGCAATTCCTAGCACGGGTAGACATACTCGCTCTTGATCAGCTTGAGCTAGCACACTAAAAATAGCAGTGTGGATGTTGCAGCACTCGCTAGCTGCCTGAGTCTAAGCCCACCCAGCTCCCTCCATCTGAGCTTGGTGGCTAGCCCAAGCCACCGCCAGTGCTATAATGTCCACACTGCTCTTTGAGCTAGTGCAAGTCTTTCTGCATGTGCTGGGAATCATACCTCCCAGGTTCCGTGTAGCCATATTCTCTGTGCCTCAGTTCTCCCTATCTCACACAGGTGTTGCGAGGATTAACTCGTTAAAGATTGTGAGGAGCTCTGACACTGCAATAATAGGGGCCAGATAAGTATGTAAGACAAGTAAGAGTATCAGAATCTAGCCCTATATTTCCATTTGAAAGCAACACTGTTAGGGCCTGGATCCTATATTCTTCACTCAAGCCACTGACTTTGACTAGACTGTATAGAGCAGTGGTGGAAAAGCTGCGACCCACAGGCCGCACACGTCCCGTCAGGGTAATCCGCTGGCGGGCCGCGAGACAGTTTGTTTACATTGACCATCCGCAGACATGGCCACCCGCAGCTCCCAGTGGCTGCAGTTTGCCGTTCCCGGCCAATGGGAGCTGCAGAAAGCAGTGCGGGCCACAGGGACATGTTGGCGGCCGCTTCCCACAGCTCCCATTGGCTGGGAACGGCGAACTGCAGCCACTGGGAGCTGCGGGTGGCCATGCCTGCGGACGGTCAATGTAAACAAACTGTCTCACGGCCCGCCAGCGGATTACCCTGACAGGACATGTGTGGCCTGTGGGCCGCAGCTTGTCCACCACTGGTATAGAGGATTGACTTCAATAGAAGTTTGCCTGAGTGAAGAATGCAGAATCAGGCCCCGTACTCTGAAGCGTGAAAGACTGAAGAGACAATTTATATATATTTAAAGAGTAAAATAAAGTAACTTACAGTCATGGTGAGTTGGGACCTGATCATTCCATAGTTGTGTGTTACTCCCCCGCAAGCAGGATTACCTACCTGCTTTAGGAAACTGCAGAAAACACTTTTTTTCATTTTTTCTTGGCTCTACCTGTTGCTCATTAATTAGTGCCTTATGGCAGGAATGTGCAAAAATAAAAGGGGAGGGCCACCACTGGTGGGCAATGTGCACAAAATTGGAGCTGAGCAAGTAGTGAAAAAATATTTTCTGCCAATATTCATTCTGCCAAGGCCATGCCCCTGCTTTTGTGTTTGCTTCCCATTATTTGAGCAGTCAAGTTTCACTGGTGTGAACGTTTGCAGAAAGTGCTTGAAGTAGTGACAGAAACTGAACTTCACATTCACACATACAATTATTTGAGCCAGAAGTGCTGTGTGTTCATCCAATCAGGGAACAGAAATAATACCGTGTAACTTATCTGAACAGTCGCAATTAACCACCATAGCTCAGAGAAAGTAGTCAGTACCCACAGAGTTCTGTCTGTTCAATCCACAGAGTTAAAAAATTGCAAAATACATTTGTCAAAATATTGTGACTAATGAATACATTAGAGAAGATTGTGATCTGGTCTTAGATCTTCCACAAAGAGAAAAAGAGGCTAAATTTGTCAACTTTATTATGAATTAATTCCTCATCTCTACATGTAGATGACCATGACTATGGATATGTCTTCTCGAGCTGGAAATTACATTTTCCAGCTCTGGTGTAGACAGATGCTAAAGGGCAGTGCTGTCTGTGTTTCTGTTGTCCTCTGTAGCAGCATAGTACAATATATTCAGTGTATTAAATTACCCAAAGGGTGGTGAGGTGGGAGCTTTGTAGTGGGGGGATAGATAAATAAGTTCCAAACAAAAACCCACTAGCTGATGCTCTGGGCTACATATGTGTTGCTTTCGATTGCCATTTTATTACTGCATTTTAGAGCCTCTTGAATGGATTGTAGAGAGCATGACATCCTAAGATAAGAGGATGAGGTCCCTTCTCCTAGTGAAATTGTGGTTTTGTTCCAACTAGCAACCCTAACCATGACTTCTTTTATGTAAATTAAAAATTAGAGTATATCTTGTACTGTAACAATTTCTCACAATGTCATCGTAAAAGATCAATGTGCCACAAACCGCCATGCAAATGAAAACAATCCATTTGCCCATGGAATCCAGAGAAGCAGTAGTGGATGATAATGAAATGAAGCTGGAGCAGGGTGATATGGTGCACCAGCACTTCATGAGATCTGTTAGCTACGTAACAACACAACAGTGTGAAAAAGGGAACTTCATCATTTCCTAAACGTTGTGAAATCACAGCTGAGGATCAGTTAGCAGTGCCCACCAAGAGTATTTTTATTAATTATTATTATGACCATTTTAAACAGTGGTGATGGGCTTCGTGTTTTACCTCAGAATGCAGACTGATGAAAAGGAACAACTTGGCTGATTAACAAAGGTTCCAATCTGCCACTCCTGGTGATGTGATGAAGACAGAGGACAACAGCTACGCATCAGAATGTGTTTGTGTCATAAAAAAATCCTAGGAAAAAAAGGTAGAAAAATCTGAAACAGTTGTAGAGTGAAGAGATCTCTTGTTTTAGTGGTTCAGGCCTGGTATTCTAGCCAATTCAACTAAATCAGGATTTTGCCTTAGAATAAATTGCCTAAGGAGGTTGTGGAATCTCCATCACTGGAGGTTTTTAAGAGCAGGTTATCCAAACACCTGTCAGGGATGGTCTAGATAATACTTAGTGCTGCTCTGAGTTCAGGGGACTGGACTAGAAGACCGCTCAAAGTCTCTTCTGGTCCTACACTTCTATGATTCAATAGGATGGATGACATGGAAATGTGGCATCTTCTTCCCACCTCTGCTCTGCCCCACCTACCGCCCATTCCCATCCCTTCCTTCCCACATATTGCTGAACTGGACCTGATGTGCACCTCTCCACTGTACTGTGCTGTATTATAGCAGCAAAGGATGGGGCTTAAGCTGCAAGAGGTGTTGCAGGGTAGGACTGGCAAACCACAAGTGGGAATGGGTATTTCTCCGTCATATATCCCGAGTGGCATGTGCTCCTCCACCCCAAGCAGTCTACCTTCCAAATCTCAGTAGCATTTACTCCATCCTACTTTCCTCCCCATCCCAATGTGTCCCAAACAAATCTGACTTCAGTCTGCAAAAACTTTCCTGAGTACTGAATTATCTTATGACAATCACCCCAAGTTGCCATAGCCCTCCTGCATTTTCTCTTCTGTGACAAAGGAACTCAGGTGTTTGGCTTCATAACTCTGGTTACCATACACAGGAGAGGCCGAAGCCACTCTATGCAGGAAACATTAGGATGATCATGTGACCCATTATGTTTAGTAACCCAGCAGGGTCTGGTGGAATGAGTACAAGGTTGGGAGACAAGGAGGGTGAGGTAATATATCTATTGGCCAACTTGTGTGGGTGAAAGAGACACTTTTGAGCTTACACCAGTGGCTCTCAAACTTTTTTTACTGGTGACCCCTTTCACACAGCAAGCCTTAAAAATTAGAAACACTTTTTAATATATTTAACACCATTATAAATGCTGGAGGCAAAGCGGGGTTTAGGGTGTAGGTTGACAGCTCACGACACCCCCCCCATGTAATAACCTCGTGACCCCCTGAGGGGTCCTGACCCCCAGTTTGAGAACCCCTGGCTTACACAAAGCTCTTCCTCAGGTCTGGGAAAGATACTTAGAGCATCACAGCTAAATACAAGATGGAAAAGATTGTTAAGTCTAAGGAGTTAACACATGTTGCAGGAGACCATTCAAGATGAAGTGGATAGTTAACACCTCTCCAGTCAGCAGACAAAGGAGGGTAAGTGGGTCACAGATTGTTGTAATGAGTCATAATGAGTGTCTTTATTGAGTCCATGGTTTTTAGGCCATGTCTATACTATGGACCTTACAGCAACACAGCTGTACAACTGCAGCTGCACTGCTGTAAGGTCTCCTGTGTAGCCATCTTATGCTGGTAGAAGACCACCCCCAATGAGAGGCAGTAGCTATGTCAGAGGGAGATGCTCTCCCACCGATGTAGTGCTGTCCACACCGACAACTTTATCAGTTCAACTTATGTCAGTTGAGGGGGCTTCACACCCCTGATTGACAAAAGTTTTGCTGACAAAAGTGCTAGAATAGACAAAGCCTTAGTGTCTAACAAAGTTATGAATTTAAACTCCCAGGCTCTTCTTTTGAAAGTGTTGTGCAGGTTTCCTTTGAGGATGAGGAGTGAGAGGTCAGAATTCGAGTCATTGTGTTGTGAAAAGTGTTTGCCCATTGATAACAGGGTGTTTTTGTCTTTTATCATTTTTCTGTGTAGGTTCATTCAGGAGCATAGTGATTGTCTGGTTTCACCCACATAGTTGCCACTGGGGCATTTAGTGCACTAGGACATACATCATGTTTGTGATAGGCATGTGTAGGACCCAGGGATTTTGAAAGGTGTGTTTTGGATATAAATATTTACCCGCTCTCTATGTAGACATGTGAGGATCCATTAGTTAATGTCTGTTCAGTACATTGAACGTATCAAGTGCTATAAAAATGCCAACTATTATTATTGTTAAAAAATACAAACAAGCAATTCTGTCCTCACTGTACATGTTATATAACTATATCACATGCTTACAATGTAAAAATGGGAAACAGTTAACATGTGAGAAATGTCAGGGCACTAAATTTATCCTTACAGTACCAATAACAACACTTCATTATATACCACCTCTCATTCTGAAGGATCCCAAAGAGCTCCATAAAACACACCACTACTGAAATGCAGCCACTTCTGCACTGGAGAGTAGCAGTCAGCTGGCTCACATCTCATTGCACAACAGTTGCAGGGGGATTGAATTATGGACAAAGAACACTGAAACAAACCACGACTTTTATAAAAACCAACATGGGAGCTTTAATGTCCACAGAAAGTAGACAGGAACTTGGAGTCCAGCCCTGCAAACATGAGTAAGCATACTCCTGAATCTGTGAGAAGTACCATTAAAGTCCACTGGCAAACTCACGGTAGTAAGTATTCCACTTGGTTGTTAGGAACCTGATTCCCATTTACACTAAAGATGCTTTTTATACTGTATTTTCCACTCCATGCATCTGATGAAGTGGGTTTTAGCCCACGAAAGCTCATGCCCAAATAAATTTGTTAGACTCTTAGGTGCCACAAGGATTCCTCGTTGTTTTGGGAAGTTTGAAGTGGTCTTACTGTAAATGAGAATCAGTGGCTATAACTGCAATTTTCACCCACTTTGAGGCCCCTTTACATTGCCATTCTGGAGTAAAGGGGCCTCAGTGTAAAGGAAAATCAAGGCCTACGTGTTTATAGGATTGAGCCCTTGGTTTGTAAGATTCCCTTGCAATTTAGCATGTGGTTTGCATACTAGTCAGAATGCACTTTGTTGTGAACTGAATCACAATGAACAAGTAATGTTTAGCATCACAGCTGAAATTAGCACATCCCAGTGATTAAAATCCAGGCAACAGAAATAAACATATCAGCAGGATATGCTGCACAATAGTGATTTGGGACTTATTTTTATGACTTTCTTGAATGTTAAATATTGAGTAAGAAAAATGTTGCTCAAAGTGAACCATCTGTGTTTGGTTTATTTCTGAGTGCATTACAATCAGCTTAAGCCTAAAATCAGTAAACTTGGTTGTACTTGTAGAGCACTAATTGCTGTAGTAAAAAGTGGCTTAGATTTTGTTTTACTGCATTTATTAGCATTTTCTTGTTATTACACTAGGTTCTTCCATGAAGTGGTGCAGTGCTATTGGCAAGAGCTGTACAGAAAACTTTTATCCCCTTGCATTAACATTTTTAAGATATTGAAACATTTTTCCAGCCTGAATCAGGACAAAAAGTCTAAATCCTGAAAACTTTTATGAACCTAAATTCCCCCAAAATTTTTGGTTCAGGTCAATTGAAACGTTTCATTTCACTTTTGATTTGCATCCACAAGGGATCACATCCTGCTGTCACACTGTACAAAGGAGGCTCCGCGCGCTGCCCCCAAGTGCTGGCTCCACAGCTCCCATTGGCCAGGAACGCAGCCAATGGGAACTGTGGGAGTGGCACCTGCAGGTGGGAGTGGCACACAAAGGCCCTTGGCTGCCCCTGCACCTAGGAGCTACAGGGACACGTTGCCGCTTCCAGGAGCCACCTGAGGTAAGCACTGCCCAGAGCCCACACCCCAAACTCCTCCTTGCACCCCAACCCCCTGCCCCATCCCTGAGCCCCCTCCCAAACTCCCTCCCACAGCCCGCCACTGAACCCCCTACTACACCCTACAATCCAAACCCCTTGGTCCCAGCTCAGAGCTCCCCCTGCACCCCAAACCCTTCATCCCCAGCCCCACTCCAGAGCCTGCACCCCCAGTCAGAGCCCTCACCCCCTCGCACACCCCAACCCTCTGACCGAGCCCTGAGCCCCCTCCCGCACTCCAAACCCCTTAGGTCCAGCCTGGAGCCCCCTCCTGCACCCTAAATCCATCATCCCCAGCCCCACCCCAGAGCATCCATCCCCCAGCTGGAGCCCCCTCCCACACCCTGAACCCTTCATTTCTGGTCCCACTCTGGAGCCCATACCCCCCACACACACACCCTCCCATACCCCAACCTCCTACCCAGCCTGGAGCCCCCTCCCACACTCTGAACTCCTCAACCCCACCCCCCCCAGCCCAGAGCCCCCTCCTGCACCCCAAACCCTTCATCCCTGCCCCACCCTGGAGACCACACCCCTAGCTGGAGTACTCTACCCTTCCTGCACCCCAAGCCTCTGCCCCATCCCAGTGAAAATGCATGAGTGAGGGAGGGGGGCTGGAGTGAGCAGGGGCAGAGCCTCAGGGAAGTGGCAGGGCAGGGGCGGGGCAAGGGTGTTCAGTTTTCTGCAAATAGAAAGTTGGCAACCCTAGGCCTGACTGTGTATCACACTGCAAGGGTGATAGAACCACTCCCTCCTCACCAGCCCTCCATCCCAGGTAGCCTGTTACTCACGCTATCTCCAGCACTCCAAGCAGGGCATATCTAGAGCTTATTATGCTTCTCTGGTAGTTAAAGTCATTCAAACTTTGGCATTGGGCCTTATAACTCCACCCAAGCCATGCTGTAATTGCCCAGCAATGCACCCCTCACTGTATTGTTAAATACAATCTAACTTGCTGTTACTGATACATCTATTTCTTGAGCTGGCTACGCGCGTTTTCTTTGTGCCCCCACTAGCAAGTGTGTGAGCATGTAAGTTTCAGCAACCTTTGTCATGGGTCTGCTGCCCAGAGACTGTATTCATTGTGTTAATGCTTACCTTGCTCATGCCACTGAATGGAAATGTGATGTGTTATCTGGATGCTGGCAGTGAAGCATGAATGTTTAGTATCTCAAAAGGGATGAACTCATCTTGTTTCACCATGCCCTCTTGGACTGCAAATGATCACTTATTTTCTTTACAGCTTTTGTGCATTTCCTTTAATTAGAAAGAATGAATAGGTGAGGTCAATACTGTAGTTTGCTTATTACAGCATTTCTTTGGGACACTCATGTCAGGGTTGTCTTTTTCATTTTTCTCAGAATTTTTTTAATATTGCAAGAAGTAACGTTAATGGACCCTGAGGGGATGGAGGGTAAGCACAACAGAGGCCCTCAAGATGTTAAAAGTTTAAAAAAAATAGCTATGAGATCTGCTCAGTAATTACTAGAAATTGGTCCAACTAAGTCTGGGAAAGTTCAAATTTGACTCCATAATACAGTGTTGTTTGGACACAAGTAGTAAAATAGCTGCAATGATGCTCTCAAGACTGGGCCTTACTGAGCATGCATAGAGATCTACGGGAAGAGAGGGCTGCAAGCTTGGATTGTTTGTGAGGATAATTACTTCCATAACTAGAATATGGACTGAATCCTGAGATAATTACTCACACAAATTCCCATGGAACATAGTTGAGTGGAGGCCGGAAGATTTCCCCCAAATATCTGACAGAATTGTAATAGTTATGGTAAGTTATAAAACATAGCCAACGATGGAACGACTATTCTCTGGAATTACCCTGTTCTTACCAGTGATTCTGGTCTGATTTTTATCTTTCCATTTTACTTTATTTCATGCTGCTCAGTTGCAAGACATCTGCTTTATCTCACTGGGAATTCCTTTACAATAGGAGTTATACATTGAAAACGTTAAGTATTTATTAAGAAGATACTATAAGCATTCTTTGTTAGCACAAACACATTTCCTCATTTGAGGGACTTGCTTTCTTTTCATTTTCCCTTTCTGAGCAGGGGCAGAGGGAGGGACTTGCTTTTTGGAGCCAGCAATGCCTTTTCATTGCCCAGTTCTACTTCCTCTTTGATCAGCAGTCCCCAAAATGCAGAGCTGCTGTTTAGAAGTTGCACTTTAGGGACTGGGAGTTCAAAATAACAGAATTTTCTCATTTTGGCATCATAGAGCATGTTTCAGTTTGGAAATCTTCAGCCAGAGTCTGATGTCATTTACAGCAGTGTACATGCGTATATCCAAAGTAAGAACACTGAGCAAACAGTGGCCCAGCTCCTTAAAGGTACTTAGGCATTGTTCTGCTCCGCATTGCAGCACCTAACCCGTAGGCAGCCTGCCAGCCAGTGGACTTTTCAGGCCTCAGCTAGGTGCCCAGGTCCCCCATACAACTCATGGGGAGTCTCAGGCACCTAATGAAGGGTTTTCAGAAGACAGCGTGCTCATCAGGGAGAGACCTAAGCTAGCCAGGAGTGAAATGCCACAGAGAGAGATGGGAAGAAGAGAGGGCCTTAGGTGATAAGCAGGTGATCTGGTGCACCTGACTGACAGGTCAGAGATAGGCCTCTGCCTCCATGTGGGATCTTCAGATGCAAGGGCATGCACAAGGGATATGGGGTGGGGGCACAGAGGGGCATGTCCCCCCCACATCTGTATGTGTCCCTGCAGCCGCTGCTTTGCAGACCATCCACTGAAGTGAGTCAGGGGTGGAGGCAGAGGCAAGAGTGGGACTCCAGCATCAGGGAAGGAGAAGTAGCAGGCTACTGCTGTAGGAGTCAGAGGAGAAGGAGCACAACCAGTGGCCCTGCTGCTTCTTCCCTCCCTGGGCTGCAGGGACACAAAGAGTGTCGCTGCCGGGGAGAGCCGCTGCCTCCTCACGGCTGGGCATCCTCCCCAGAGGCGTCTTGAGAAATCAGGGGAGGGGGTCAGTTGTGTGTGTTTAATGTGCCCCTCTAAAAGCGTTCTGATTTCAATTCCTGCGCATGCCCCTGTTCAGTTGTGAACACCCTCCTGGAGTCAGGCACCGAAGACAAGTCAGACAGTTAGGTAGCTCATGCCCTAGCAGCTGAAACTCTCTCTCTCTCTCTCTCTCTGTGTCTCCTGCTCACACTCAGTACATCTCTCACACACACCATGCATTTCTCTCTGCACCCAGCTGTCTTTTGTACAGGTGCTGTGCTGTCCCTCCATCTATCTGTAGCCTGCATCCAGCCCTCCTGCTGCAGCATTTGACAGGTACATCAGGTCTTAAGTATACTCAGAGCATGCTGATGTGATTGGGCCCTGCTGGTGAGGTTGGTGTTCCCTGCCTCGTTTGAGAATCCTGCTTCAGGGCCCTCAGATCATCCATCTTCAGGGCCTTCAGAGCTTTGGCTTGAACTAGGGCTCCACGCAGCTTGTTAGCTGTGGGCCAGCCTCAGCACTTAAGTGGCTTTAGAAATGCTGGCCAGTGGAAACTAGGGATGAGGAGGTGATACAGAGGTGATTCTTTAATTGACAGAATAGGCACGCTTACCTTTAAGGAACATTGACTAAACCTAGATTTTATATTTAAACTTGACAGAACAGTGGGCAGATCTGCAGCAGAGGGAAGGATTATTGTCCCCAAACTAGTAATTTCCATCAGAACCTAAAGAATCTATGATTACATTAAAAAAATGTAGCCCTTATGGTTGAAAAGAAACATTTCTGACTGTAAACCAAGTACCAAACCATCCAAATATAAACCAGTGTGCTGTCTGAGTCTGCGAGAAGAAAACCCAAAACAATGGCTAGTGAAATCCCTCCTATTTATCAAAGTGAAGTGTTAATTGAAAAGGCTGTCTCAGGCCATTTTAGATGCCCACACTGTTAACTATTTATTTCACAGGGAGGAGTGAGGAGACATGTGCTTCTGTCTTCAAATCCTCGAAAATGCAAAGCTAATGTAAATATTAATAATACTAATTAATAAATAGCTGATTTGCATACTTATTTGTATGGTGATATACAACTCTCTTCCTTCTGTCCCCTGCAAAAACTGTATCACTAGTGAGTGAATTTATTTTTGGCTTTCACTCTTCTTCTGTACCATCTGTTCTCTAATATATAGCATAAAAATATCCAGTTTTTAAACTGAGATTTTTGTACATCAGTTTTCAGTAAAGAATGGACGTTTACAGCTAGTTTGTAGCCCCAGAAAATAAGTGGTTATTAAAAACTGTTTCCTCACAAACACTGATACATGAGAAAAATCCAAGATTTGTCTTCAACCAATGAGCTATGAAACATGTATGTATTGAGACACATTGATACAGGCATAAACATTACAGGCTGCCCACTAGATTTTTTTCCTAAGAATTCTGTATGTTTTCTTGATAGCTATTGTATGATAAATCAATCATGAAAATTTTCAAGCACAGCTAGCCTTATGTACCCATGAATCCCATAGGAGCAGAGGACTGGAGAGCTGATTTGTATACAGACCTTTTAAATTACAAAATTGATTTTTCCTGGAAAAAAGTTTAATCTAAATGTTTTGATGCTATTATTGATGTCTGAGTCTTCTTTTTAATTAACTGGTTTCATGGAAGGAAAGAATGATGGAATAGATGAGTGGTTATCAAGCTGGTCTGTTACGATTGTGAAACACCCATCAAATCTTCATGCAGTGCAGGTTACTACTATCTTTTAGGTCTTCCATGTTAGTGTAATATATTTACTCATAGTTTATTACTCAGCTACTAGATGTCTCTGCATGTTATATAGTCTTCCAGACAGGGTATGGTAAACGAGGCAGACAAAGCTAGAAATCAAGCTGTGTGGAAGCTTATTTATGTCTTTAGCTGTTTTTGTTATCATTTCCTGTTTAAAAAAGACTAACTAGTATAGGAACGACTGCTAAATATTAATCTAATGCTAGTATGAAAATGTCTACATTAATATCAGTGCTAAGCCTCTGAATATGTGTAGCACGAACTGGATGCTTCCAGAAGCCTGAGCAAGTTCAGACAGAGGTGCGTATTTATGCAGTTAAAACAAATGCTGTGACTTCTTTCCAAGTAGCCTGTCTCTTGAGTGTTTTGTAAACATTCAAGGTCTCTGCATGGAGCAAATGTTTTAACAATTAAAACAGTTTCACATAAAATTGGGCTTATTTTCACTGAAAATAGTATACATTTTAATTTAAGAATGGAATTATCACAACAACAAAAATCAAAAATTGCTCAAACTTTAAACATTTTACATTTTTGCCAATATTTAACCCACCTCTCATAATGAGAACATATTTGAGAGAGAGGAAAAGCTACAAAACATTAGTGGCCCAGAGAAAAAGAGTGACAAGTGACTTCTTCCTTAAAATTCTTTTGCAGTCCAAACAATCTGTCTATAGATTTATGTATTTTAAAACCCAAGAGAGACCATTATGATCATCTAATTTGGCCTCCTGCACCTCAGGTCATAACTCATGGCTGAATTGGAGCATATCTTTTTAGAAAGCCATCCAGTCTTAATTTAAAGACTTTAAATGTTGAAAAATCTTCCATAGTCTTTAGTTAAATTTTTCCAATTGGTAATTACCTTCACTTAAAAATATGCACCTTATTTTTTGTTTGAATTTGCCTAACTTCAACTTCCAGCCATTACACCTTGTAGTACCTTCATCTGCAAGGTTAAAGAACTGTCCAGCATCAGATATCTCCTCCTCATGAAGGTATATATGCAAGGTGATCAAGTCCCCTCTTAACCTTCTCTTGGTCAACTGAAATAAATTGAGTTTCTTAAGTCTCTCACTCTGATCATGCTAGAGAAAAGGGTACGCGGATGGTGAAAACTGGGGCAGAAGAAACAGGACAAGTGAAGAGAGCAGTGGTGATGCTAGTGCTGATTTCCCTCAATTCCCCGAGGCAACTCCTATCTCAGTGTCCCATTCTGCAATAAGAGGTGGTGCACACCCAAATCCTACAGCGGCATTAGGGAGTCCTCCAGGTATCAAAGCCAAAAATGACACAATGGGTGTAGCTGTTTTATTAACAATGATTCAGCTGATCACAAAAGAAGTTTGTTACTTGTGACAGCAGAAGATTAGCCGAAGACTTGAGTCTAAATCAAAGCCATAAGGGTACCTCCATTTTATTATTAACTATTGTTATTATTAATCATTTATAGGGTACTGTAAATGTATACAGCACTTTTTCATAACAGAGTAAGGCACGTTCCTTGCACTGCAGAGCTCTTTTAGCCAAACACCTGCAGCACAGACATACTGTTGCATTCAAGGAACACCAGCATGGAAGTCAGCGTTTTAAGGAGAAGCTTGCTAGAACCCAGCTTGGGGTCTCATTTTCATATATATATACACACACACACACACACACGTATGGAGAAGACATCTCTTCCCAGTTGATTCTGGCCGGATAAAGAGAGCATCTCTCAGCTGGCAATGCAACAGCCCCAGCCTGACTAGATGTACCCTTTTGGTCCCACATCTCAACTCTGAGACAGAGAGGCTGCATGTACCTCAGAAGATTCTTCCTGAGGATTTGAAGGAAAGTAGGACTTTCCCTGTCAGCCCCCTGAATAATGGAGGTTGGAACCGGCCTGATCAGCACCCAAAGTTATTGGAAGAGGAGGCCCCTAGAATAAAGCAAAATGCAAGGACCTGTTGGTGGGAAGGGGGCCAGTGAAAAGGGTAATCCTGGTTTAAAATTTTATATCAAGACCTGGAGAAGAAACTCAGTGCTTTTGGCTGAACTTCTCATACCAAGAGAGCATGGGCCAAATCCCAGAGGTCTTGCTTAAACCTCCTATTAAGTTAGTAGTGCTTTTGCCTGAGGAAGGGCTGAGTAAAGATGTAGGACTGTAACTATGTGATAGAAGGAAGATGCAGTTACATTTATAAGAATGGGGAACTGCAAAATTCCTGAGTGGTGAAGGATAGCAGGAACTGCAAGGCAAAGGCAAAGGCAAGTTGGGGGGGGGGGACCAATTTTCCATTCTAAATGGAATACTCTGACACCTATTCTTAATAGCAAATACAAAACACCTTTCCCAAAAGAGGCCATGCCCCAATAATTAAATTTAAAACTAGAGTTGGGAAGATTCAGTGGGATCTGTGCTGATTTATTTCTTTGACTTTTTATTTATTAAAAAAGAAAGCAGGATGGCAGGATATTGTAAAGATGCGTTTGTAGAAGATAATATAAAGATGATCCCTCATAAGGGACAGTATTAGGAACATAGAAATTTGGAGATGTGCCCTGGAGATGGGTGTTGGGAATACCACATGGCTGTGTGCAGTAACTCACTACAGAAGCTCTCCAGTTTATTTTTCTTAAACTTTTATTCCTTTCTCATTCACTGGCTTGTTATTTAATAAACCCTAAGATTGCTATATGATGTCAGAATTGCTGAATGAGAAGGAAACTGCAGTGATTTTGAAGTTAACTCCTGTGTTTGCAATTGAAAGCAAAGACAAAGGGAGGCACCAGAGAACCACATGGAGCACCAGGCACAGAGGCTTTTGCCTGTATTTGGTGAGCGCAATAGTAGCTTGACTAGTTTAAGGAGGGGAAATAAAAGCCAAAAATGGATGTTGCTGTTAGGATATAGATATTCAGGCCTGTCTGTAAAGGCCTATACGCTAAGAATTTAGGTGTATTCTTATCACTTGGCTAGTTATAGAGGTATAAAAGAAAGAATCAAAATCACTGTCTGCCGGTGTAAGAGCCTTCTCTTACTGAGACAGTCTGAGGTCCTGTTCTTAGGCTAAGGCCTTTGGCTAAGCAGCAGAGGCAGCCATAAACTGGGAAGCGACCGGTCACATCCTCACATTCCAAACTAGTCACATTGACACAAGGTGCTATTGGGCTGTTAGGAATACAATCCTGTCCTGATAATGCCGATCACCTCCAGAGAAAGGGAAGAGCCTAGAAGATGTAAAAGGAAATTTAGTTTGATAGCATCCTGTCTGGCAAGAACTCACTTTTCAATAGCTGGGATGTGAAATCCTCACTTCTGTACTGTTTTGTCATTATAGTTCCCACTTTGCCATTGTTTGTCTGTATAATCTCTGTCTGGTTCTGTGATTGTTCCTGTCTGCTGTATAATTAATTTTTCTAGGTGTAAACTAATTAAGGTGGTGGGATATAACTGGTTACATAATCATGTTACAGTATGTTAGGATTGGTTAGTTAAATTTCAGGAAAATGATTGGTTAAGATATCTCTAAGCAGAACTCAAGTTTTACTATATAGTCTGCAGTCAATCAGGAAGTGAGTGTGGCGGGGGGAAATGGGAACAGGGAATGGGGCTGAGGAAATTGGAATCATGTTTAGCTAAGGGCAGGAATGGGAACAGGGACACAGGTGTAAGGCTCTGTGGAGTCAGAGCTGGGGAGGGGGACACTAAGGAAGGAAACTGGAATCATGCTTGCTGGAAGTTCACCCCAATAAACATTGAATTGTTTGCACCTTTGGACTTCGGGTATTGTTGCTCTCTGTTCATGCGAGAAGGACCAGGGAAGTAAGTGGGTGAAGGAATAAGCCCCCTAACAGTTCCAACCGCCTTCCAGTCTGCAACATTACCTGATAATTGCAGACAACTGGGAAAAAAAAGTCAGAGATTTGAATTCTATTTAGCTGCCATAGGGGCACAGGAGAAAAATGATAAAGTGAAATCAATCTTTTTGCATGTTGTTCAGGAGGAAGCATTGGATATTTATAACAACTAAGTTTGAAGAAGGTGAAAGCATGAAGCTAAGTAAAATACTGACTAAATTTGAGGAACATTGCTTGCCAAAAAGGAATGAAACCTTTGAGAGAGACAATTTTTTTACATGCATGCAAAAAAACTGACACCATATGGTAATATGTCACAGAATTAAGGAAACTCAGTAAAACCTGTGACTTTGGTGAGCTGACAAGGTTTCTGGCCAGAGAGAGAATCATTTATGGCATTAAAGACAATCTGTTAAGAGAGAGAAACTGCTCTATGAAGGAGACTTAACTTTATAAAAAGCTCTACAAATATGCAGGGCAGCAGAAACTCTGAAAGCACAAGCCAAAGAATTCACCAGAAGAGGTTATCCATGTAATAAGTGCAAAAGAATATAGCCTGAATAGGTCAATTCAAATAGTGGAACCACTTGCTATGAAGACCACTGCTAAGGGGAAGACTGAGTACAGATGGTCATGTGGAAGGTGTGAATCACAGCAAGGCCCATAATAGTGTGTTGCCTTTGGGAAACTTTCATAAATATGGGGAAAATAATCATATTGCAAAATGCTGCAGATTCCAAATGCAGCAAAAAGTCAAGCGCATTCAGTTAAAGACAATCTGGCTGAGGAGTTTTTCATAGACTTACTGGGATCTAGCAAGCCTGATGAGAGGGACTGGATACTGCCTCTGACAGTGAAAGGAACAGTTATTCCCCTAAAACTGGACACAGAAGCTCAGGTTCTTTCTGAACAAGATTATGAGAGACTGAAAATAAGACCAAAACTGGAACCAATATAAAAATAACTGGTTATTCTGGAACAAATATGTCAGTGAAGGGGAGGTTCATTGCTAGCTTCAACCATAAAACCACCATGTACAGGCTCCTGTTCATTGTAGTGTCAAAGGAGGTGACACCGATATTAACCCTGGATGCATGTGAGAAACTCAGTGTGGTAAAATGGGTGCTCTCACTACAAAATCATAGTGAACCTGGCTATAAGACACTCTTTCAGGAATATCATGCCCTGTTTCAAGGGTTGGGTTGCTTGCAGGATGAACATACAATCTGGATAAACAAGCAGGTCCCTTCAGTTATCCATCCATGTAGAAAGGTACCATGATAAACTCAAGGCTGAGTCTGCAAGGATGGAAGCAATGCAAGTAATACAAAAAAATTGAGGAGCCAACAGAATGGGTGAGCTCCCTCGTCATCACAGAGAAAAGTAATGGCCAGCTATGCATATACATAGATCCCAGAGACCTTAATAAGGCTATTAAAAAACAGAACATTTCAAACTATCAACCGGAGAAGAGATCATGGGTCAATTTGCAAATGTTCAATATTTCAGTAAATTGGGTGCCTCCTCTGGTTTTTGGCAGCTAAAATTAATGGAAGAAAGCTCAAAACTATACACAATTAATACTCCATTTGGAAGATACAGATTCTTATGCTTACCTTTTGGCATAGCTTCAGCACCTGAAGTGTACCACAAAACCATACATCTGATCTATGAACATATTCACGGCGTTGACACTTCAATGGATGATATCATCATCTGGGGCTCAACGAAAGAGGAACATGATCATAGACTTTGGGAAGCCCTGGATGCAACTAGAAGAGCAAACCTCAAACTAAATAGGGAGAAATGTGTTTTAGGAGGTACAGAACTGACTTTTGTTGGGGACATTATTTCCAACAAAGATGTAAAATCTGATAAGAGGGAAATTTCAGCCATTGAAATTATGCCACGTCCTCAGTCAAAGAAAGATGTCCAGCGGTTCCTGGGAATGGTTAATCATCTTGGAAAATTCATACCTACTCTATCTACCAAAGCAGCAGCTTTGAGAAAACTCCTAGAGAATAAAACTGAATGATATTGGGGTGCAGAACAGGAGGAATCATGGGATCATTTTAAACAACAATTTATTGAAGTTTTATGCACCTGGAAGGCCTATTAAAATTTCAGCAGATGCTTCACAGCGTGGGTTAAGTGCAGTGATTTTACAGAAGCATGAGGAGTGTTGGCAACCAGTGGCTTATGTATCCAAATCACTGACTAAGGAAGAAACCGTATATGCAGAGATCAAAAAGGAGCTTTTAGGAATACTGTTTGCCTGTGAGAGATTCAATCAGTATATTTATGGACAGAAAATGGAAGTTGAAACGGACCACAAGCCCCTGATAGCATTATTTAGCAAACCGCTAAATGACTGTACCTTAATGATTCAAAGAATGATGATAAAGCTGCAAAAGTATGATTTGGTTGTGACCTACATGCCCGGTAAATTCATGTTCAGTGCAGATGCATTTTCCAGAGCAGTGGCTCCCACAAAACCAGAAAAGACTTTAGAGACAGAGACGCAAGCCTATGTAGATTTGATTGTAAAGTCAATTCCCATAGCTAACTGCAAACTGCAACAAATATGAGAGGAAATGGAGAAAGATGAATTGTTGGGAATCCTTAAAGAAGTGATCATTAAAAGGTGGCCTGAAGAAATAAGCAGTTGCTGTCCATGTATAAGAGACTATTGAAACTGCAGAATGAACTTAATGAGACAGATGGGGTGATTTTCAAGGGCAGTAAGGTTGTAATTCCAATGAGCCTCTGAAAAGAAATGCTACAGAAGATCCACAAGGGTCACTTAGGAATTGAGAATGGCAAACAACGAGCACAAGAGATGCAGCATTGGCCGCAGATCAATCACGACATTACGAATGTGGTAGGAAACTGCTTTTCCTGCTTGAAATACAAGCCACGGCAACAGACAGAGCCACTGAGACCTCATCCAGTTCCATAAAGGCATTATGAGAAGGTTGGCACAGATTTATTTATCTGGCGAACAGAGGTTTATTTAATAGTCACCGATTATTATTCTCTGTATCCAGAAATTTGCACTCTGCATAGTACTAATAGTAAATCAACAATAGCTGGCATGAAGGGAATCTTCTCCAGACATGGAATTCCATATGAAGTCTTTTAGCGATAATGGGCCACTGTTTTCCAGTACAGATTTTAGAGAATTTGCCATAGATTGGGATTTTCATCACAAAACATCAAATCCAAATTACCCCTGATCAAAATGGACATGTGGAAAGATCTATATGGACAGTAAAGTCCCTTATGAAAAAGAATTTTGACAGTGGGGGTGACTTGTATAAAGAGTTACTGGTATACCAAAAGTACATCCCTGGAGAATGGCTTTTCTCCAGCTCTGCCGCTAGTGGGAAGAAGGATCAGATCTATTTTACCAATTACTGATAATTTGCTGAAATCTCATAATAATGTAGCCATTTGGAAGATGAAAGAAAATCAGAGATGGCAGCAGAAACATTATTTTGACAAAAGGGCCTGGATCGCCCATCTCTTAATCCAGGTGGGAGAGCGTGCCTGAGGAATCACACCTCAAATGCTTGGAGCCAGAGAGGTGCCATTAAAGAACAGCTGCATCCAAGGTCTTATGTTGCCAGTCCAGACAGACTGGGGGACACATTTTGACATAATCCCAGGGATTTACGAGTAATCCCAGAAAGTTTCAACTCATTGACAGTAAATGGACTCTGGCATTTCCCACCTGACTGATCCTTTATCAACGCGCAAAGGAGAAACTGTCATGGAACAAGAGAACAACCCAGACTCTAGTGAAAGACTGATACTAAGATGATCAGAGCAAGGAATTAAACGTCCTGAAAGACTCAGAGACTTGTTAACCTGCTTGGAGAAGGGGTATTTGAGGAAAGTGAGTGGCAAAGACTCACTCAAGAGTGATGTTCCGATAAGTTCTCCTCTCTAGGTAGTTGACAGTTTGGGTTTATGAAAATGTACTACATTGGTTGAGAATTAGATGCATGTGTTATTAGATAGTTAACTAATAAAGACAGTTGATTTTTTTCTTTAAGAAGGAAGATGTAGAGATATGTTTGTAGGAGATTATAAATTAGAGACACCCCCTCATAAGGACAGTATTATGAACATAGGAATTTGGAGATGTGCCTTAGAGATGAAGATTGGAAGGTCATCATATATTAGACCCTGCAGCCGAGGTGGTCCTGGCCTGCTTCAGAGTGTTAGTGCTAGCATCAGAGGCCAAGAAGAATTAATAACACTGCAATGCTAATAGTGGTCCAGACCATTTCATTAAAGAAATAGTAAAGGTCAGACATATTTCCCATTGCATTTCAGTAAAAGAAGTTGCTATGAGAAATTTTAGGTTTATTGAGAACACAGAGGACGTTATACAGCATATTGCACTCTTCAAAACCTCTATATTGGATAATATATTAATATAAGTTAATGGACATGAAGTCTAGGTAATAAAATTTATAAATGGACTTCTGAAAAAGTATTTTAAAAGAAATATCTTATCTACAGAGCACAATGATAGTACCGCTAGCTCTGCTAATAAGAGTTGAATTCTGCTGTACTTCAGCACACGTTATTCCCATGAATAACAATGGGGAGCCAAGTGCATATATTGAGAGAATAGTCACTATAATAAATAAAATGCTGATACAAATGTTCTGTTTTCTAGTTATTTTTCACTCAAGATATTAAATTTTAAAGTTTATGAGATTATCTTAAATTGTCTGCATTCATTCTTGGATATATGGCAGATTTTTAGGACTGTAAAAATACAGAACCAAGGAAATTAAATTTTGAGCACAAACAGTGTGTGCCAAGTTTGTAATAACGATATAAAAGATAATGCCTTGTAGTATTGCCATAACTAAGGATCTGTCACCATTGTCTTTCGAGCGTATATACCTTTTTCTAACAAAACATGCAAACTCTGCTGACACAGCAATGGGTGCTTTGTTATGGGCAGTATGTGACTCAATAAATTTTCTCCAGGTTAAAATTTATTTTCAGACTCTGCATTGCTAAGTCTGACCTTTTAGGACAAAGACCATTGAAATTATGCCTCAGATTCTTGTTACCTTCAGCTAAAATCAGAACTGCTTGCTCTAATTAGTACAGATTTTTTTATGCAGTTAGGATTCAGGGATTACCATTCGCATCCATGCAAGGTGCATTTGCACATTATTCGAAAATTTACCTTGAGGGTTTTATCAGATTCACTTTTAAGACCGAGCAGAGCCAAAACAAATAAAGAGTATTTGATTAAATCCCCAACCTTTTAGATTATATAATTGCTCAGTGTTTTCTTACAGGCCCTTTTTTTAAAATTAAATTTGGGTTGGGGAGAAATGGCTCAAAGAACTGGCAATCTGACTAAAATCTCTCTCCCCTTTTGGTCAATAGTTCAAATCAAGCACAGTACTGAATGTTCATGTTTTCCCATGGCTGTTCAAAAGTCAGTATTAGTTGTCCATGCATGTCCAAGCATTCGTTATTACCATGTGTTCAAAAGTAATTAGCTAGGTACTACTGGATAGGTGCTTCAGAAATCCAAAAGTGACTGGTTGAAATAAATGGATGTAAAGTGCGTTCTGCATGGATGCACCGGTTTTCAGAAAAAGTGTTGCCATGCTATACTAAACTGCTGCAAGGACAAACAGGGCAACCAACCACTTTATACAATCAATGTCTATGCAGCAATGTACTTGATGATGACCCAGTCAGACCAAAGCTGACTCACAGAAGTAGTCCTTACTCATGTGAGTTGTCCCAATGGAGTCACTGGCTCTAAATGCCTACAGGGCCTTTGTGCGGTTGGAAACTGACAGGGCAAGGATGCTTCTTTCAGTCTCCAGTGGAAGTAAAGTAACAGTGCAGAAGCACAAAACTGGGCTCTGTAGGACCCTTCCAGTCCTGCTGCTACAGAGTTAGCATCATTACCATTGAGAGGCCTCACAAATTAGTTCACCTGCACCCAGTTCTGAGAGGGTAAATGTCATCATGAAAGGCATCACCACAAGAAGCCTTACATTTGTTGCAAGGTGAAATTTCACCACATTCCTCAGATAAACTACTATATGCCAGAGAAATAGCACATTTTCACCTGTGCCCTGCCTGTTGTTTCTCTGACAGCTGGAAATATTGAGAATAGAATGTATAAAATGTTCTGTTTCACCAGAGGAGAGAATAGGTATTAAAAAGGAATCATTTATTTGGTGTTGGTGACCATCTATGATTATGGTAGCCACTTTGGCTAATTTATACAAATGCACCAATTTCTACAGTTACCTTGATCTCCCATTTCCTTCACCGCCCTCATTTGTGTCTTTAGTCACCTTTTGCATACTGTCTAAATCAGTGGTGGGCAAACTGCAGCCCGCAGGCCATATGCAGCCCATCAGGGTAATCCATTGGCGGGCCACGAGACAGTTTGTTTACATTGGCACAGCCACCTGCAGCTCCCATTGGCCAGGAACGGCAAACCACAGCTACTGGGAGCCGTGGGATGCAAACAAACTGTCTCGCGGCTTGCCAGTAGATTACCCTGACAGGCCGCATGCAGCCCATAGGCTGCAGGTTGCTCACCACTGTACTAGATACTAGATCAGAAGCTCTCTGGGGCATGGACTGCCTTTGTGTTATGTGTTCAATCAATGGTTCCAATTCCCATCCTCTATCCCCTAGTGAGTCATTTTTCCTCACTAATTTAAGGACTTTCCTGGATCAGGGCCTAAGTACATGCTTAAATCTATGCCTATTTATCAAAGCAGTTAAGCACATGCCTTCATGAGAAACAGTAGAACCCAGTTCTTAACGTTTTAAATCCAAAAAGCTTAAAATTAATAAAATACAGAAAAGTAACATTGAGAGCTACGTTGCTAAAATCACTTCTAAAAATGCTTGCATCTGTCCTTTTCATCCACAAAATCTTGCATTATGCATTTAAATACGTATTTGTGCATTCAAATACCAATTTTCATGTTCAGTTACCTGATTTATGAGCAATACATGTTGTTGAGTTGGTGGTTTGTTGTTTGGGGTGGGGGATGGAGGTTGTGCAACTTGGCCTCAAGTTTTTGAAAATGTGGCCTTGTGGGTCTGAAATGTGGATCTTGAATCACTCAGAGGCTAGGAAATTTAGGTGTCTCAAAAAAGTTTTCATGATCATTTGTGGTGTGTACTACTTATGCAACAATGGGGTGGCCTAAGAACAAACAGAGTTTCTTCTTTAACTCAAGCACCCCAACACTTATGGGAGCTTGGGCAAAGACAAAACACTGATGTTACTTTAATAATTTATGGTTTTACTTACCACTGACCTGAAAGCATTTATTATATTGTGCCCTTCTCCAGTGACTTTCATCCTAGAATACTTGTCTTATCATATGCCACACATCATTTCATGGCAACAACAAAATATGGAATCAGCAAAGATGTAAGCCATCACTCTCTGTCTGCAAACAGATGTGTGCCAACTACAGTGTGTAAGATAATGAAACACTTCACGTATTATTGATAAAGTATATGAGCTGTTAAAAAGGGGACCTCACAATCTTACAGCCAAACACCTGGCAGAGTTCAAATGAATTCTGCGGCTTTGGTAAAATCTCATTCTTCTTCACTTATTCAATGTCTGCTTAGAGGAATTTTGCATGTATAATAAAAAGGCTTTACAATGTAGCCTCCTGGGAAGGGAATCATCCTCCTCCTCTCCCTAAAAATGAAAAACAAGAACCACTCAACCTTTTCCCCAAATTGATCCAAACTTTTTTCAAAGTTTAAAAAGTTTGGTAAATTCACCCTCACCATTTTCCCCCTGCACTTCCTGATACCAGATGCAGAATGAACAGAATGCCACAAAAAAGGCTACGCTTCTGATACTTCCAATCCTACCAGAAGTGGGAAGTACTGGCAATCTTGAAATCAAGCTTGTTCTCATGATTCTTTCAGAACAATCTTCTGCTGACCATCCCAACTCCTAACAGAACCCAAATTCCAAACCTTGTAAGATCTGCAGCATCATTTTTACAAGGTTGTTTCTTTAACTTTAAACAATGGTTTCTCTTACGAGGAGCCACGCACATTCAAACTGCCATGGATTTCAGTTGGTCTGGCAATTGCTCAGCCTAGTTCTTGTTTGCTAAAATCCATATTTAAACATGAAGAGTATTTTTTTTCCCCCAAACAAAACGCTTCAGATCCGCAGCGTATGTTCCTAAGAGAGGCACCATTAACAGCCCAGCACTCTTGAATGACAGTGCAATTGCAAAGCAGTGGGTGCACCCATGCTCTGCAAGGAAAATCAGTTTGGGGATCTCCGCTTTGCTGATGCTACAGTCACTCACAATGTTATCTGCTGAATCCTCTTTTCATAGCCTGATGGTTTTAGCGCACAACCTGATACAGCATGGGTCCTGTCAAGACAAATTAAAAAAACCTCTTGGCGATGAGATGCTGACTGACAGGAGATACACAAAAGAATTTGGAGTCGCTCCTTAGTGATCTTACCATAGATAATAACTTGCATCAGAAAAACGTAATGAACTCCGTGCTCCAGTGCAACTGTTTGAACTGTGCAGACAGTGCACTGTAGGCACTTGTTTAGAAGCCTACTTAGAGGCTGAAAACACAGAGCAGAAAAGGATCTAGTCCAAAACAAGCAAGTTACAACTGAAGGACTTGATAAAGACTTAAAGAAACTTTCATATCTAGGACACTGACTCAGACCTGTAATAACCAGGATATTCTCATCTGACAGATGCTCAGTGGCCTGTACAAAATGAAATGGTGGTTTCTGTGCAGTTGCTCAGTGGACAGATGTTTACATGATGGCTGGAACTCCATGGCAGTCTCATCAGAGGATCCAAGCAATTTCTGCATGTTAATACTCCAGAGTTAAGAGGAGAAAGTTTCCAACTTGTGCATTACTAACCCCCACTCTTCATTTATGGGGGTCACGCCAGGTCATATCTAAGCATGTTATTGGTAAAGCTTGCATTGCTGCTACCCATTCTGTGTACAAATAAAGGAGTCCAGCCAATACATCATCTCACACAAATGCTAAATTACTTAATGAGGTGTGTGCTTGCATTCATTTATTTTAAGCTACGTACAATTTTTTAAATGACATTTTCCTTGGATAATTTTATTTTGCATGACCAGGCTAGAAGCATGAATTAACCCAAAGTCTCTGAGTCCCTGGCACCCATGAGAGGCAATCTTCACATGTGGTTTAACTGCTCTTGAATATTTTCTCCAGTGTAATCTACACAGCCGTCCAGATGCTGGTGTGCAGTCATGTGCTCTGGAAGATTTCATTGCTGAATACTATGCAGCCAATGCATCTGTTGTTCTGAAGAGAAGACTGCAAGGCGGAAAAGAAGAAGCACATCCTCCAGAAGTGCAGCACAGAGCTTTGCTATTGCAATTTTAATATTAAAAGTGATTTGCTTCAATGGGTTCTCTCGCATAAAGTGTCATCTGAGGTGCCTTTCACTAAAGGACAGCAGAAAGGAAATAAACACGAAGTCTCCATCACCGACATCTTTGCAATAGCTAATCTATCAGTTTGCCTTTGATATGTATAATGCAACCACCATTGAAGTAGCTATGTGCTAATAGGACACTAGTGGCCAACGGAAATGTCTCTTTGGTTTAGCGTTGCTGCTCAGTGCCTAGATGTATTTAGAACATTCGCCATAGAAATGAAACAACTTGCTGCTTCAGGAAAATAGCATAAAGGTAAACAAGCTCTTTCAACAGGCATTTTTTAAAAAAAAGCGTTTCAAGAGTTAAGCAATGAGAGACTTTGAGAACCATACCCTGGGATGTTTAGCTCTTTTTGATTCATCTTTTAGCCTTCATTTTTAGCTTGGCACAAAACCACTGAAAATGGTCCAAAAGCTATAAACTTCTACTGAGGTCATTTTTGCAATACTGTGGTGCTACAGTTCTGTTCAAACACGGCAGGCTGTGTGTGACTCACTCAGTTCATTAGTAAGACCTGTCTATCCTGTGAACATATTGGAAAGAGCGGCATCTAGTGGTTCCTATTAGCAGCTGATTTGCACATGTCAAACCAAAACCTTTACTAATGAGAAGGTTACAGAGGTGAAATGAAACAAAGATAAATGGACAATTATAACATGGCTCTTTAAAAAACAAACTATACATTAAGAACAAGAATGCTGAAGAGAAAGCTTAGCCAGAAAATTTCCCTTGTTTGTGTGGGAAATTGCTTTCGTTAGGCTTTTTCATCTGGCTAAACCACGAGCCAGAATTGCTTTGCCGGAGGCAGCAAACCTTACGCTGAAGCAGGTGGGTGTATCCTCATGAGCTGCTCTTCAGGGTGAGACTCACTGTACAGGAATGAGACGTGGCATGTCAGAAACAATCAGACAGGAAGGAATTTGCCATGGATAAAGCATGAATATGACTGGCGAATGATCATCAAGTTCTGTGTCAGCTTACAAAGCGTTTACTATGTAACTAACTGTTCTCCTCCCTGGGGTGATCGGCATTTTCACTCTTGATGCTGTACGATCAAAAGTGGGGGCATAGATAATAATGGGGCATAATGTCAGCAGTGATAAGGAGATTGCTGGGTCGAAGGAAAACAGACAAAACCTGCAGACATATCCCTATCACTACAATGATCAACACCCCCCGCAACACACCTTTCAAGAGCCATAAATCCTACACTTGCCTGTCACAACATGTGGTATACCTGATCCAGTGCACTAAATGCCCCAACAACAACTATGTGTGTGAAACCAGACAATCACTACTCTCTCTAATGAACTCACACAGGAAAATAATAAAAGACCAAAACACCTTCTCACCTGTCAGTGAACGCTTTTCACAAAGCGATCGCTCTATGTCTGACCTCTCAGTTCTCATCAAAGTAAACTTGCATGACACTTTCAAAAGATGAGCCTGGGAGCTTAAATTCACTACTCTGCTAGACACTAAAGATCAGATACTGGATTTATGGCTTATTACAACAATCCCCGGGGGGGGGTGTGTGTGTGTGTGTGTGTGTGTGTGTGTGTGTGTGTCCTATGACTGCAAAGGTGTTAACAGGCACTCCACCTTGTATAGTCCCTTAGAATATGTGCTAACTACGTAAGCAAAACAATCTGTTTTACCTTATATTTAGCTGTGATGCAGAGTGTATCTTTCCCAGATTGGAAAAAGAGCTCTGTGTAGCTCAAAGCTTGTTTCTCTCACCAACAGAAGTTGGTCCAGTAAAACATATTACCTCCCCCAGTTTGTCTCTTGAAGGCAAACAGACAGACACAAATGCAACATTGAATACAATGCCTTTTCTAAACCGGAATCTTAATTGGTGCATAAAAATCCATGTATAAGATTTGCCAAAATCTAGTTATTTAGTTAAGTGTGTACAGTGCTTTGAATACGTAAAGACCCATATAATTACTAAAAAATAAGAACCATAAATAGACCCTTTACAGTATCTTGATGCTCATAGTATAGATATAATTAGAGAAGAAAAGTGAAGGTATGCTATCTAGATTAATAGCTTACATTTATTTAGAAACTTTGCAGAGCATTTTTTGATTGAACTATATGCAGAAAGAAGAATCATTTCACCTACCACTGAAATGCAGCCACCTCCAGGTGGGAACATTAAAATAGGTTAAAAGGACACAGCAATATAACAAAAATTTAGAACAGGATGTGAAGAATTCTGTGTCCAATTGAAACTGGAAGGAAAATTAGGTTGCACAATGTAACTAACACAACTGGAAGTTAGCCAGGATGCAGGCATCAAAGTCCCTACTTA